>NW_028227259.1:90355216-91555216 GCF_978045245.1 Mus caroli | reverse complement strand
CCACTGAGTAGCATGCAAGATTCCAAGGGAGGAGAGCAAAGAACAAACTTACCAATCTAGGATGTCTATGAATCACAATAACGTTTACCATGGCATTGTAACTCTGTGGGTGCAACAGAGCTACAAGTGAATTGATAACCAAGATCTTTGATGGATTTGAGGCCCATTCAACAACAATGCAATCCTGCCTGGGACTGTAACTGTGGACTAACCGAGGCTCCAGAATTAAGAATTTTGGAACAGAACCTATAAACATCACTTTAGCAAACCACAGTAATTCCCAACACTATGCTTAATATATCTTTGTCTACTCACAGGTCAGTGACATTGTCACTCCTCATCAAAATAGTTCCTTTTGAAATGATGAAGAACATTACAGAAAACTGAAATAGATCCCAGGGCAGAGAACAAGAGCCTGTGTGTTGCCCAGTCACATCTGAAACCTAAGTAGCACAGCTCAGTAAGACTCAGGAATCATTGCAGAAGATGGAGATGAAAGAATGTAAGTGTCAGAGGAACAGGATGCTTTCTGTGAGATTGGGTTTGTTAGAAACATCAGAGAAGCTACAATCATGAGGCCTCTGAACATGGCGATGTAATCAGGATTTTGGAAAGAATGATGTCATGAGCCATGTTAACATGAAAGGTGGAAAGCACATGAAGCCGCAACCCTAGACAAAGAACTACAGACAACTAAGGAGTGCTGAGAATGGGCAAATTGTTTTGTTAAATCAAGAGTCTCCTGATTGGATAAGTAATCCAAAACAGTCATCCCTGAGTTCATGTATATAGAAGTTATATTACACAGACTGAGGAGGTTGAATTTATATACATTGGAATACATGTTACAACAGCAAATAAGAAATGAGGCCATGAATTTTACAGAGACCAAAGAAGGGAATTTGGGAAGCTCTGGCAAGAGTTAAGAGATATGTGAAAGTGAGGTGATTATAATTGTGAAAAATCAAACTTAACACTTTTTGTGGTCTACTAGGAATTTGAAATGTTTCTTAGAAGGTACGGAAAACAGGTTGGTTGGTCCTCATAAAATTGGACATAGTACTACCTGAGGACCAAGTTATACCAGGAATGGTCCAATACCCAGAAGGTGCTCCAGCATGTAATAAGGAGAGAACCTCCACTATGTTCATAGCAGCCATATTTATAAGATCTCTTTCAGCAGAGATATAGATATAGAAAATATGGTACAATGATACAATGGAGTACTACTCAGCTCTTAAAAATAATGAGTTCATGAAATTTTTAGGCCAATAGACAGAAGTAGAAAATATCATCCTGAGTGAGGTAACCCAATCAGCAAAGAACACACATGGTATGCACTCACTGGTAAGTGGATATTAGCCCAAAAGCTCCAAATATCCAAGATACAATTTACAGACCACATGACTCTCAAGAAGAAGGAAGACCAAAGTGGGGGTGCTTCAGTTCTTCTTAGAAGGACAACAAAATACAGGAGTAATATGGAGTTAAAATACAGATCAGAGATTGAAGGAAAGGCCATCTAGAGAATGCCTCAAGTGGGGATCCATCCCATATAAGGTCACCAAACCCAGACACTAGTGTAGATGCCAAGAAGTGCATGGTGAAAGGTTCCTGATATAGCTGTCTCATGAGAGGCCATGCCAGAGCCTTACAAAAACAGAGATGGATGCTTGCAGCCAACCATTAGACTGAGCACTAGGTCCCCACTAGAGAGGTTAGAGAAGGACTGAAGGAGTTGAAGGGGATTACAACACCACAGGAAAAACAAATCAACCAACCAGTCCCTCCAGAGCTCCCAGGGACTAAGTAAATTACAAAAGAGTACACATGGCTCCATCTGTATATGCAGCAGACGATAGCCTTTTCATACATCAGCGGGAGGAGAGGTCCTTGGTCCTATAAAGGCTCATTAGATGTCCCACTGTAGCGAAATTGAGGGTGGGGAGGTGGGAGTATAAGGGTCGATAGGAGGAGGAACACCCTCATAGAATCAAGAGAAGGGAAGATGGGATAGGGGAACTCCATTGGGGGTGTAAACCTAGAAAGGGGTAACATTTGAAATGTAAATTAAGATATCAAAGAAAAAAGAAATAAAAAGAAGATATGTATATGCTACATTCACTTTGCAAGGCAATTTAAGGGATTTGAGTATTTATTGTATTAAGTATTGTTGGCAGGTTCTGGGAAGACTATAGAACAGAAAGGACCATTTCAACATGTGCTCTTTTTCTTGTGCTACTGATTGTAAGTCAGAATAGTCTGTGACAAATCATTAAGTTATCTGTTGTGTTCTTATTTTTTTTAATTTTTAATATTTTTTATTACGTATTTTCCTCAATTACATTTCCAATGCTATCCCAAAAGTCCCCCATACCCTCGCCCCCACTTCCCTACCCACCCATTCCCATTTTTTTTTTTTTTTTTTTTTTGGCCCTGGCGTTCCTCTGTACTGGGGCATATAAAGTTTGCATGTCCAATGGGCCTCTCTTTCCAGTGATGGTCGACTAGGCAATCTTTTGATACATATGCAGCTAGAATCAAGAGCTCCGGGGTACTGGTTAGTTCATAATGTTGTTCCACCTATAGGGTTGCAGATCTATTTAGCTCCTTGGGTACTTTCTCTAGCTCCTCCATTGGGAGTCCTGTGATCCATCCAATAGCTGACTGTGAGTATCCACTTCTGTGTTTGCTAGGCCCCGGCATAGTCTCATAAGAGACAGCTCTATCTGGGTGCTTTCAGCAAAATCTTGCTAGTGTATACAATGGTGTCAGCTTTTGGAAGCTGATTATGGGATGGATCCCTGGATATGGCAGTCTCTAGATGGTCCATCCTTTCGACACAGCTCCAAACTTTGTCTCTGTAACTCCTTCCATGGGTGTTTTGTTCCCAATCTGGGCACCTTCCCTGCAAGAGGAGAGCTTGTGTTGTTTTCTAATTTGTCATCTGACACATTGCTTTTGAAAGAGGAAAATTACTGAACTTTTCCTGGACTCTCTTACCCCTCCCATCTAGAGGTTGTTCCCGGAACACACCTGAACTTTTTACCTCAGAATACATTCTTAAACTCTTCACCCCAGAGTCCGACCCCCTCCCAAGTGAGAACGGTTCCAGGAACATTTCAGAGATAAGGGAGCGAACTCAGTCCAACCCCTCCCAACTAAAGACTATGCCAAGAACATTTTTGAGGTAGGGGCCTCCTGGTACTATCCCAGAATGTTCCAATAGATCGAGTACATTGCCAAAATATAGGACACGACCCCTTGGTTGAGAATAACCTTTGGCAGAACTCTTTAATGACGCACATTTGTACTTTCACTGCCCTGCTCCCCCCTTGCCCTTTTCTTATAAAAGCCTGTGAAAAGTTTGGGCTAATTGCCGAATCTCCTCTGCACCTGGCTGCATGAGTTTCGACCCCAGATATCTGGTATATGTGCTTTTTATGTTCTTTCTTGTCGTTGCTGTATTAAATCTTACTCTCTATACATCTTAAGTTCGGTCTCAGTGTCTTCTTGGGTGCGCGGCTGACCCGAGGCTTGAGTAAGTGCCTCCCTTTGGGAGTTTTGGAGTCTTTCATTTGGTGCGTTGGCCGGGAATCAGCGCGTCTACCCAGAAGTCCTGGACCCACTCAGAGGTAAGATTTTCTGTTCTGCCTTGGTCTAGTGTCTGTGTTCTGTTTCTGGAGGCCAGGAAGGTCTCGTACTGTGGGCCTGGGAGAGGCCATCTGAATCTGTATCTGGTGCGATCGCTGTTTTGGTTTTGCGTGACGCTCTGTGCTCAGTACGAGCACCAGAGACCGTGCTCCGGGAGCTGGAGACCTGGCAGGTCTCAATAGAGAGCACGGAGTGGATAAAGAGCAGACGTGCTCAGGTGTCCACCGTCCGATCTGCCCCTGGGAGACGTCCCAGGGAGGAATAGGGGAGGATCAGGGACGCCTGATGGACCCCTCTGAAGGCCAAGAGACTATCACTTTGGTGAAAGGTCTAAGCCGGCCGGCCTTGGAAAGGCCATCTGAATCTGTGAGTTGCCTGTGGGCGACGGGAAGTCGCCGTTGTTTTTGGTTTCTTTGTGTCTTAGTCTTGTGTCTGCTCTTGTTGTTTGCTATTATTCTAGAAATGGGACAATCTGCTGGGTGTGTAGGTGTGGAACTGCTGCATTTGTGTATTCTGAGATTGTGGGTTTATTCTGGCAGTGGCTGTGAGAGGACGACTGTCTATGGCCTCACGGTCTGCACCCCAAAAGAGATGTTCCAAGGGAGACCCTGGAAGGAGTGCCCAGGGTACAGAACAGTCAAAAAGACCTGGCTGTTGCCTGGCAGAGTGAAAGAGAGAGAGTGTTCTCTCTGCCAGAGCGGGAGTGGATGTGGAATCCCACCCCTATCAGGAAAAAGAGTCAATGTGGAATCCGACCCCGTCAGAAAGTGGCGTTTGGCTGGTTGTGTTTTGGTCACGTGACAAGTCTGTGTGTGTGTGTGTGTGTGTGTGTGTGTGTGTGTGTTAACCCTTTTGTCGACTGTAGACTTGGACTGACGTCAGGACAGAATTTGTCAGCAATGGTTTTAAAAAAAAAAAAAAAGAGAAAAAAAGAACCATCAGGCCGGTCTTGCCCACCGCGCTCTCGGCGAGGCAGTGCCAGCGGCTCACAGCGGGCGGGCAGCGCCGGCCGGCCTTGCTGAGGGGCCATCGTGGGGCGAGACCAGCTGCCGCCGGCCGACAAAGGCAGCGCAAGGTCCGCACTCGGCTGGGGAGCCCCAGGCTGTTCAAAAGAGAACCTAGATGCAGAGCCGGCTTTGGCGGCGCAGTTATGCTGGTGGTGAGTGCGGCCGCCTGCCGGTCCCGGAGTGGCCATGAAGTCTGCCACAGCTGGGGAGGGGCCGACTACAGCCGCCGTCCCTCCTTTGGTCCCCCCCCAGAGTCTACCCGCACTCCCTTGTGCCTGCCTGGCTGCGTGCTCCCTCCCCAAAGACAGTGCAGAGAGCACAGGGTGTCTATCGGGTAGTTAAATAGTTAAATTGCTGCCTCTGCCTGCCAGCGTTTGTTTGCCACTCCCAGGAGTTTACGCTGCATTCCGGCGCGCAGCGGAGACTCGGAGACTCGGCGCTGGGCTCTTCACATCAAAGGATTTGTTTTCAGCCTTTGCCTGCCTCTTGGGTGGGAGAAAGGTTCATTCTCCTGCCCCCTGTATCCTGTCTCTTGTTAACAGAGAAAAAATTGTGTTCATTTTGAAATATCAGTGGTCTGGTGTAGCTAGATGTGAAAACTGCACTCCCTTCTCTGCCCCATGTGTTTTCTCTTCTCAGGCACTGCCCTGAGTTGCTGGCAGTAAGTCTGTTCTGGGCTCCGGTGAGGGAGACATACAAGGTAAGGAGCACCTATGGGTCTAATTGCCAGGCTCTGATGAGGTCTCGTCTCTGTGGGACTAGGAAGTGCCCCGACAATCTAACCTAACAGGTAAACTATGAAAAAAGTTAAGTGACAGAATATAGATGTAATAATTAGATAACATTCAAAGTAAGCAAAGACAAGAAAGAGATATATATAGATAGAAAGAGAGACATTATATGAGATCTCCATTGCAGTTAAGAAACAGGAGTAAAGAGAGATAAATGACAAAGACTAGAACCTAGCAAAGTGACACTTGCTAATAATGCTAGCACTTAGAGATGATCTGTAAGAAATAGGGAGCCAGAAAATTTTCTAAAAAAGATAAGAGAAATGAAATGCTGGTCACAAAAGTCAGGGAGACTAGAAAACTTAGTACCTGGCAACAAAAAAAAAGGAAAGCTTTTGGCTAAAAGATCAGAGTGTTTGCTGTTGAAAAAGAAGAGCACTGGATGAGAGACTGTCCTAACAAAAAGAAGAGGAACCCCCCTCATGAAAAAGATAGCAGAAGGGGTGCTAACACAGAGGCTGAGTCCTTAAAAGAGACTGGTACCTGTTGAAGCAGCTAAAAAGAGACTGTGTTTTCATATTCCTCCACTAACCAATGCAAAGCAAGTTTAAAAGGTTCCTGGACACTACAGGCCTTTGCAGACTGTGGATTCCAGGTTTTGCTGCGTTAAAAAGATAAACAGCCTTTCGTATAAGAAATAAAGAACAACCTTGGATGGCCTTAGATGCTATTGAGACTGCCCTAATGTTGTCCCCAACTTTGGGACTCCTAAATGTGACTGAGAACAAAAGTATTGCCAAAGAGGTTCTTACTCAGAAATTGGGACCCTAAAAGACCAGTGGCACTTGAAAAATTAGACCTGGTGACTGAGGGATGGCCTGCTTGTCTGCACATAGTGGCTGCTGGTCAGGGACACATGATTCAATTGTTTCCCTGGCTGATGGACACATTATTAGAGCTTTTTGTTGACAGAACAAGTGACCTTCGCTTCCCCTGCTAACCTGCTGAGTCTTCACTGACATTCTGGCAGAAGGAACTTTGGCTCAGAAGGCTGAACTCCTGGCGCTAACCCAAGCCCTGCGGTTGGCTGAAGGCAGAGACATCAAAGACAAAGAAGAAATTCTGGCCCTCCTAGAAGTTCCTGAATGAACTGGGTGAGTTGGGGTACCGGGTATCAGCCAAGAAAGCTCAGCTATGTCGTACCGAGGTGCCAAAACGACGGAAAGCGGTGGCTCACCGAAGCCAAGGAAAAGACTGTGATGCTGATCCCAACCCCCACCACCCCGCACCAAGTACGTGAGTTTCTGGGAACGGTGGGCTTTTGCAGATTCTGGACTAAAGAAAAAGTCCCATTCACCTGGACTGAGGAACACCAAAAAGCCTTTGACAGCATAAAGGCAGCCCTGCTTGCAGCCCCCGCTCTGGCTTTGCCAGATCTGACTAAGCCTTTTACCCTATATGCTGAACTGGTACATGGATGGCAGTAGCCTCATGGTTAAAGGTAAGCGGAAGGCGGGGACAGCAGTGCAGCAGTGGACAAAAAGCAGGTGATCTAGGCCAGCAGCCTCCCTAAAGAGACTTCAGCCCAGAAAGCTGAATTTATACAAGCTTTATAAATGACAAAAGAAAAGTCTACAGCAGGTATGCTTTTGCCACTGTATGGAACAATATGCAGACAAAGAAAGCTGTTGACATCTGCAGAAAAAGACGTTCTCAATATAGATAAATGAGACTGCTCACATAAGTCATCAAGAAGACTATTAAAGAAAATTTTTCCAAGGTTCAGAGTGCCAAAAGCAATATCAGATAATGTTGCCCAGGTAAGTCAGGGTGTGGCCAAGTATTCAGAGGTCAAAAATTACATTGTGTGTATAGACCTCAGAGCTCAGGATAGATAAAAATTAGTTTAAAACTCTAAGACAGACCTTGACAAAATTAATCGTGGAGACTGGCATGGACTTGGTGTTTCTTCCCTATGCCCTATTTCTTGATTCAGTTTTACTCTGTTCACCTATGTTGTTAATAATGCTCTGTATGCTAAGTTAAAAGGGCTTGCAGGTGGTACAGAAAAAAAGTCTGGTCACAACTGGTTACAGTGAATGAGTTGGATACCCCAAGGACATCTCACCAGTTCCAGCCAGAGATCTGATCTACGTGCACCTGCGTCATGCCCAGACCCTGACTAAATTAGTTATTGAGACTGGCGGTAAAGACTGGGTGACCCTCCTTCCCTTTGTGCTTCTCAGAGTCTGAAACACACCTGGACGTTTTACTTCTTTGACTGAGTCTAGCAGGATATTGGATCCCTGTGTTGACTCTTCCTCACCCTCTGCTCTGTTTACCCATTTAAAGGCCTTGGAGGTTGTCAGAACACAGATCTGGGACCAGATCAAAGAAGCTCATGCACCTGGAACTACAGCAGTTCGGTCCTTGTCAGATGACATCGCACCGGCACTCTTGAGCCTCGGTGGAAAGGACCATATCTGGTACTGTTAACAATTCCCACAGCAGCAAAGGTAGACGGAATCGCCGCCTGGATCCACGCCTCCCACGTCAAGAAGGCTCCTAGCCAGGGTAGAGGCAACCATGAAGACAACTGGACGGTGGCAACTACTGACAATCCTCTTAAACTTCGCTTGTGTCGCGGGGGCCACCCTAAGCCTAGGGAACGACAACCCTCATGCCCCGATTCAACAGTCTTGGGAAGTGCTTAATGGGGAGGGAAACATTGTATGGGCAATCACTGCAGCACATCCCCCTTGGACTTGGTGGCCTGATCTCACACCTGACATTTGTAAGTTAGTAGCAGGATCTCCCAATTGGGACCTCCCTGACCATACTGATCTTAGTAACCCACCCCCTGAACAGCGGTGTGTTCCAGGTGGAATAGGGAACACGTATGGGTGTTCAGGGCAGTTCTACCGAGCTAATCTTAGAGCTGCACAGTTTTATGTTTGCCCTGGTCAGGGTCAAAACAAAGAGCTTCAACAAAAATGTGGGGGGGCATCAGATTATTTCTGTGGCAAATGGACATGTGAAACAACAGGGGAGGCCTACTGGAAGCCTTCCTCTGCCTGGGACCTAATCACGGTTAAGCGAGGTAGTGGTTATGATAAGCCATATCAAGGAGAAAGAGATCCCCATAAATATCCAAACGATGGCGACCTCCATTATGTCCTGGATTCAGGTGAGGCCGCCGTAGGAGCTTATGGGTGTGCTACTGAAAACAGCCCCCCAGGATCATGCAAAGGTAAATACTGCAACCCCCTACTTATAAAGTTCACTGAAAAAGGAAAACAAAATCGTTTAAGTTGGCTTAAAGGAAATAAGTGGGGTTGGCGTGTATCCAGTCCACCAAGAGACCCTGGGTTCATCTTCACGATCAGGCTAACAGTGAGAGACCTGACAATAACACCCATAGGACCCAACAAAGTCCTTACGGAACAGGGTCCCCCAGTTGCACCAGCTCCCCCACAAGTCCCGGCTGTACCAGCTCCACCAACTCCACAGCCCAGAACAGTGAGACCTTCCCTACCGACCTTAGTTTCCCCACTGCCCCTAGATACAGAAAGCCGTCTGGTCAGTCTAGTTCAAGGAGCTTTTTTGGTGTTGAATAGAACTAATCCTAATATGACTCAATCATGTTGGTTATGCTATGCCTCTAGGCCCCCTTATTATGAAGGAATTGCTCAGATCAGGACTTATAATACTACTTCAGATTATTCTCAATGCCTTTGGGGAGAAAGTAGAAAGCTGACTCTGGAAGCAGTTTCAGGAAGTGGGCTCTGTTTGGGCCAGGCGCCTCAGGATAAACGGCACCTTTGTAATCAGACCCAGAACATCCAGTCTAGCAAAAGTGGTCAGTATCTGGTGCCCCCCATAGACACAGTATGGGCTTGTAATACCGGTCTCACTCCTTGTGTATCTATATCTGTTTTTAATAGTTCCAAAGATTTTTGCATTCTAATTCAGCTTATTCCTAGACTCCTGTATCATGATGATAGCTCCTTTTTAGACAAGTTTGATCATCGGGTCCGCTGGAAAAGAGAGCCCATTACCTTAACTCTGGCAGTACTTTTAGGATTGGGAGTGGCAGCAGGAGTAGGTACGGGGACTGCTGCCTTAATTCAGACCCCCCAATACTATGAAGAATTACGTACAGCTATGGACATTGATCTTAGAACTATAGAACAGTCTATAACTAAATTAGAAGAATCTTTAACTTCCCTGTCTGAAGTAGTGCTGCAAAATAGGAGAGGATTAGACTTATTATTCCTTAAAGAAGGAGGACTTTGTGCTGCCCTAAAAGAAGAGTGTTGTTTTTATGTTGATCATTCAGGAGTAATCAAAGACTCTATGGCCAGACTTAGAGAACGCCTAGATATGCGTAAAAGAGAGAGAGAAAGCCAACAAGGATGGTTCGAAAGCTGGTTTAATAAGTCCCCTTGGCTTACCACTCTCCTCTCCTCCATAGCAGGACCCTTAATTACACTTATGCTTTTGCTCACTTTCGGCCCCTGCATTCTTAATAAGTTAGTGGCTTTTATCAGAGAAAGAATAAATGCAGTGCAAGTTATGGTATTAAGGCAACAATATCGGGTCCTCCAGGAGGCCAAGACCCCGCTCTAAGATTAGAGCTATTCACTAGAAGAAGGGGGGAATGAAAGAGGAAAATTACTGAACTTTTCCTGGACTCTCTTACCCCTCCCATCTAGAGGTTGTTCCCGGAACACACCTGAACTTTTTACCTCAGAATACATTCTTAAACTCTTCACCCCAGAGTCCGACCCCCTCCCAAGTGAGAACGGTTCCAGGAACATTTCAGAGATAAGGGAGCGAACTCAGTCCAACCCCTCCCAACTAAAGACTATGCCAAGAACATTTTTGAGGTAGGGGCCTCCTGGTACTATCCCAGAATGTTCCAATAGATCGAGTACATTGCCAAAATATAGGACACGACCCCTTGGTTGAGAATAACCTTTGGCAGAACTCTTTAATGACGCACATTTGTACTTTCACTGCCCTGCTCCCCCCTTGCCCTTTTCTTATAAAAGCCTGTGAAAAGTTTGGGCTAATTGCCGAATCTCCTCTGCACCTGGCTGCATGAGTTTCGACCCCAGATATCTGGTATATGTGCTTTTTATGTTCTTTCTTGTCGTTGCTGTATTAAATCTTACTCTCTATACATCTTAAGTTCGGTCTCAGTGTCTTCTTGGGTGCGCGGCTGACCCGAGGCTTGAGTAAGTGCCTCCCTTTGGGAGTTTTGGAGTCTTTCACTTTCAGCAATTTCAAAGTTTAACATAATCCTAAAAACTTGTCCTATCAAGGTCAACTTCATGAACAGTGGTAGAAGATGCCATTTGTAATTTATGGCCATTTATGGCCATTATGGTAATTTATGTTCTATGTCACTTGTCTCCCTTCACATGTCTTTAGTCAGCTCTCTCTGGTTTGGGAGAGATTTATAATGTTCTATGTTGATATATAGCTTCTTTCTCTCCATATTCTACCTCATCCTGATCCCCCACATTTACCAGCAGTTGGATCTTGTCTTACTTTACCAAGAGGTCGCAGCAGTTAGGAATGAACTCCCTGTCTAACCCATGTAGCCTGTACTGTCATTGATGAGTTCTGAGAACATCTTGTTTGCTCGTGGACCTGACAGATATACCCAAGAAATATTGCAGCTGCATTATATTCAGATCAATATCAGGATGTCCAAGGGGAAACACAAAAATGTCCAGCTTATTATTAAGTTTCATCCAAAATAAAATAATGTGAATTATTTTCCACACATTATTCCTAGATAATTAATAAAATTCTGAATGAACTTGCATGCAGTGATCAACACTTAAAATGGAACACCTGTCAACCCAGTTACAAAATTGCTTGGGTCTATCTGTTATTATCATGCTTTATTGCCATATTTATAAATACTAAATTAAAATAGGTTTTCAAAAAGGAATTAAAGCACATGATTGGCATTTCCCCAGTAATTAGCAGCTTTTTTATATTAGGAAATTCAGAAAAATAAATTTATATACTCTGAAGTAACAGTTAATAAGAGATGATGAAGGTTTCTTGTAGGGACAACTGATACTCAGCAGGAAGCATTCTATAAAAACCCAGAGGCCAGATCCAAATACAGTGGCTTCATATTAAGTAGCCCCTGATAGAGTACAATGGCTACTTAGGATTATTATTATTTTTTAAATGGTATTACTTGTAATTATGTCAATATGCTCTTACACCTGATGTATATGTAGTAAAGTGTGTCTTAAATAATTTTGTAATTCATATCTTGGAGTCAGTATTAGTGGCATAATACTGTTCAGCTCATAACATTTGACTCTTAAATGTTAGGCCTATTTTACATTTTTTGACGTTTGAATTGATGAAGGGAAAATGCCATATATTTGTCCTTGATGAGTATGAGCAACAGAAGACTTTAAAGATTACTTTTGGCTTAACAGGAGTTATTTTGAAATTGACTATTTTCATTTGTGCATTTCATTTTACTTTCTTTAGAGATTTGAAGTTCATGTCACAAACTTGTCACTTTTTTGGTTAGAGTCACACTAAGATATTTTATATTGTTTGTGACTGCTGTGAAGGGTGCCATTTCCCTAATTTCTTTCTCAGCAATTTTATCTTTTGAGTTGAGGAAGGCTACTGATTTGTTTGAGTTAATTTTATATCCAGCCACTTTAATGAAGGTAGCCACCAGAAAGTCCCTAATACCAAGAAAGCAAGAAGCTCCTAGGACCCAAAAAGTATGAAATTATCTGTAATGCCCAACAAAGTGCAGGGAGAAATTATCTGAAAGGCAGGGAGAACCTGTAGAAACCATATCAGGAAGTTATGCAATGTCCTTGTTTGAGGGAAGATGTCACCCACTCATCTCCAAATTTTTAATTCAATATTGCTCCTGTGTAAAGGAAATACAGGAACAAAGGGTCGAGCAGAGTCTGAAGGACAGGCCATCCAGAGGTAGCCTCACCTGGGGATCCATCCCATGTACAGACAGTAAAGCCAGACACTATATTTGAAACCAAGATGTAATTGCTGACAAGAGCCTAATACAACTATGTCTGGAGAGGCTCTGCCAGAACCTGACAAATATAGATATGGAAGATTTTTAAACCAAAATTTGTCCTGTCTGCTTGGATAATGATATTCTGACCATCTTAGCTTGTAGAGAAACCTACTCTGTAGTATTGCCACCCACAGAAAGTGTGATAAAATCTCTCCCTGTTGCATTGTGGAAGGAAACTTGTTTAGCAGTTGCAATAATGTTACTTCTACCAGTTGGAGTTCTGTCTGTAGAAGTTGGAGTGATGTTATCTGAAGCATATTTGGTATTGCCTTCTGCCTCAGTTGGAGCATTGTCATCTTTGTTAGTTGAGATAGTCTCATCTTCCACAGCATTTCTGAAATTATCAGGCTGGATTCTGCTAGGAGGAGTGATGGCATTGGCATCTTTACATTTGCTGACAGAAGCAGCAGAAGTGGTTTTGATGGCAAACATAGTTGTTTTAGCAGAAGTGGCTTTAATATTGTGAGCTGGTGACTTGCAATTCTAGTTCCTTGTGTGGTTAGGAGTAGAGGAGGCAAAAGAGAAAAGGAAAACTGTAGGGTATCTTCAAAATGAGCCTAAAGGTGAAGGACAAGGGTTTGGGTTTCTAAGAGAACATGAATCGTGTAATAGTTAGTGTTCTGAGTTCCCAGACCCTTTCATGGCAATTTCTTCCCCATAGCTTTTAGATTTTCATGAGGTATGGATTTAGATAGTTTAATTTTCTCTTCAGAAGTGAGAATAATCTTTAGAGAGAGAATAGAAACAGAACAAAACAAAAGTCAATTGTATTGCAATATGTACCCCATCTCATTTTGATTTTCTTGGAATATGCTTCTTCTTACAATTAAAGTTTCATATGGAAGTTTGGTTATACACACTATAGTGCCTTGGTAACTGTGAAGGTGTGTTACTAGAACAGAGGTGCATGCCAAGAATTGTCCATATTCAAGTGCTATATCCAAAATGATGTGTAATTTACTTTTAACTTTTATAGATTGTTCAACACATTAAACAACTTTTGACTCATGGATAATTCTCATGCTAATTTGAATGCTGTGTAATTTTGCTGCTGTGGATTATTGAAGGTATTATGGTAAAATAGAATATGCTCTGTACACATGCAACATATTTTTAAGTCTTTTTCATGCAAATTTGGTCGAATCCATGTATGTAGAATACTTCTTGTGTTAAATATAATGATGACATCCTACTCAATAATTTTAGGAACATGCTGTGTGGAGGCATACTTTTAATATATACCCCCATGTTCTGTGATTAATAATTATTTGATGGCTGACACTCAAGAAGACATTTTAATTATAGATTTTGGAGGTTGTACTATTACTGTGTTTTTATCTGTTTTCATGATTGTATATTGCAGTTATATTTCCTCTAAAGAATACTATGACTTCTGAAATAAGGTAAGCTTTCTGGAAGAATTAAATTTATGCAAATAGCACAGTAGTCAATAGGGTAGTCACAATGAGGACAACAGTAGATGCTTTATAATGCTGTTCATCTCTTTATTTTCATTTTGTATAATGCTTGGTAAAGGATGTTTCTTAAACCTTTGAAGATTATTTCACTCAAAATTCCACAGTGCTTTTGTTTATGCTGTCTAGACTGCCAAAAGGAATTCATTATTTTCCACTATCATCCAAAAGTATCAGTGGAATTTGGAGCTTTGGCAGTAGTTATGCAGTTATTGGCCCTGGTATTATATTTGCTTTTACTCTGGGAGGAGTTTGGGCAGGACAATTTGTTTGAAGGCTAGGACCTGAATTTACAGTTACAATAAGACCAGGAAGACTAACTAAAAGATCTTCAGGTTGTATTGCTATTTCAAAGGGAGGAAAAGAAAGGGATGAAAAACGTTGTTTACCAAATCTTGAACTAGAGGTTAAAAAGGGTGGTACAACAAATTGTACATGATTGGGATCTGGCAGAGGATAAAGATGATCATGATGATGGTGAGTTGAAGGAGCTAGTGTTCTTCTAGGACCACGTTGTCTTCTGGGTGCTCTGTGACACTCACCAGACTGTGGATGGAAGGAAATAAATTTTTTAAATTTGATATTTCAGAGAGAGTTGTTAGCATATACACTTTATTAACAAGGTGTAATTGTAGATGGCTTCTAAGAGACCTGCTCTTCCAAGACATAGGGTGGCCTGGAGTAATCAGGAATGGGCATTAAAAAATATTCTCTAATACTAGAAGCAGAAAAAGTTAGAGATTTAATGTTGCAGACAAAAGTTATAATAAAGGTTCTTGTACTGGATAGAAGCATATGGATGTTAGCCTACTTAAAATCAGAGTGGCCTCTGGCTCATGATCTTTAAAAACCAGGGATGCTTCTCAATGCCTCTGTCTGCTGCCTTGGCCTTTACGCATAATTATTCTGAATTTGATATACTCATTGATGTTACAGTCCAGTAAGAGAGAGAGAATACATGGTATTTGTCTTTTGAGCATGCGTTCCTGTGTTTACTACATTTTCCAATCATACTTGTGCTTCTGAAAATTTCTTGTTATATTTCTTTAAAAAAAACTTTCTGGGAAATTGCTAGGGGATCAATAGAAATAAAAAAAATGATATAGAGTACACATATTCCATAATGCCTAAGGGACTTATGGGTCTTGGTTTGGGGAGAGTAATGTGAGGTCAAAGTAAATCCATCGAATTAGAATTTGCAGTTCCACTCAGAAGCTTGTTGCATCTCTTTCATTATACATTAATAAACCAAATTTGGGCCACACATCACTATGATACAGAATGGAATTTTATGAATTGTGAAAAGGATGTCCTTGGGATGAGGATGGAGCTGCCTTTCAGGTTCCTGTTCTGCCTCTTGAGTTACTTGAGAAAATGACATGTTTATGCCAAGTGTAGACTATGCTATGACAAAAAGGGTCAACAGTCCTATTTTGTGGTAATTTATTTTCCAGCAAAATAAACTTGTTGAAAGTCCTTGAAGTAAAAGCCCTGTAGGAGGACCAGCATTATCAATTAATCTGGACCCCTGAGATCTATTAAACACTGGATCACCAAACAGGCAGCATATACCAGTTGATATGAGGTCCCCAACACACATACAATAAAACATTTTCAGGTGTGTTCATTCAGGGGTGATACACCTAATGCTCTAGAGACTGGAGGCCCAGGGAAATTAGAGTTAGGAAGGGTAAGAGGTGAGGACATCAACATCAGGACAGGGGAGTTAAGAGGATGTATGGGATGTGGTACTGTTGAGTGGTGGCTGTGATCCTGGACAGATGCTATAAGGACACTAAGAGAACACAAATGCCAGCAGAGGCTATTATTCCCAGCAAAACTCCTAATTACCATAGATGGAGAAACCAAAGTATTCCATGGCAAAACCAAATTCACACAATATCTTTCCATGAATCTAGCTTTTCAAAAGATAATAAAGGGAAAACTCCAACCCAAGGAGGGAAATGACACACTAGAAAAAGCAAGAAAGTAATTCTTGAACAAACCTAAAAGAAGACAGCCTCAACAACAGAGTCCCACCTCTAACAACAAAAATAACAGGAAGCAACAATTACTTTTCTTTAATTTCTCTTAACATCAATGGACTCAATTCCCCAATAAAAAGACATATACTAACAGAATAGCTACATAAACAGGACCCAACATTTTGTGGAATATAGGAAACCTACCTCAGGCACAAAGACAGACACTACTTCAGAGTAAAAGGCTGCAAAACAATTTTCTTAGCAAACAGTCTGAAGAAACAAGCTGTAGTCGACCTCCAACATAAAGTTAACAAACAAAAACAAAGAGGGGCACATCATACACATCAAAGGTAAAATCTTCCAAGATGAGTTCTCTATTCTGAATATCTTTGCTCCAAATAAAAGTGTATCCATATTTATTAAAGAAACTTTAGTAAAGCTCAAAGTATACATTGCACCTCATACTATAATTGTGGGAGACTTCAACATCCCACTCTCATCAATGGACATATCCTGGAAACAGACATTAAACAGAGACAAATTGAAACTAATACAAGTTATGGAACAAGTGGATTAAACAGATATCTACAGAACACTTTTTTTCCTAAAACAAAAGGCTCTAGCTTCTTCTAAACACCTCATGGCATCTTCTCCAAAATTGACCATATAATTGGTCACAAAACAGGCCTCAACAGATACCAAAATGTTGAAATTATCACATACATCTTATCAGATTCCCATGGACTAAGGCTGATCTTTAATGACAACATAAATAATAGAAACCCAATATTAACCTTGAACAACACACTACTCAATGATAACTTTGTCAGGAAAGAAATAAAGAACAAGATCAAAGACTTTTAGTGTTTAATGAAAATGAAGCCACAATATACCCAAAATTATAGGACACAAAGAGAGCAGTCCTAAGAGGAAAACTCATAGCTCTGAGTACAGCAAAAAACAAACTAGAGAGAGCACACAGAGCAGCTGGGCAGAACACTTAAAGCTCTAGAACAAAATGAAGCAAATTCACCCAAGAGGAGTAGATGGCAAGCAATAATCAAACTTAGGGCTGAAATCAACCAAGTGGAAAAAAAGAATTATATAAAAAAATCAACCAAACCAGGAGCTGGTTCTTTGAGAAAATCAAGAAGATAGATAAACCCTTAAATAGACTAACTAAAGGGAACAGGGATATTATACTAATTAACAAAATCAGAAAATAAAAAGGAGAAGCTGAAGAAATCCAAAATATCATCAGATCCTACTACAAAAGGGTATACACAACAAAACTGGAAAATCTAAATGAAATGGAAAATTTCCTAGACAGATACCAGGTACCAAAGTTAAATAAGGATCAGATTAATGATCACAATAATCCCATTTCTCCTAAAGAAATAGAAGCAGTCATTAATGGTTTCCCTACCAAATAAAACCCAGGACCAGATGGGTTTAGTGCAGACTTCAATCATACCTTCAAAGGAGACCTGATTCAAATTTACCTCAAACTATTCCACAAAATAGAAACAAAAGTACTCTAACCAATCCATTCTAGGAAGCCACAATTACTCAGATACCTAAACTACACAAAGACCCAACAAAGAAAGAGATCTTCAAACCAATTTCCCTTATGAATATTGATGCAAAAATACTCAATAAAATCCTCGCAAACTGAATCCAGGAACACATCCAAATGATCATCCCTCATGACCAAGTAGGCTTTATCCCAGGGATGCAGGGATGGTTTAATATATAGAAATTTATCAATATCATCAGGTATATAAAAATCTCAAAGACAAAATCTACCTGATTATCTAGTTAGATGCTGAGAAAGCATTTGACAAAATCTGACAGTCATTCATGTTAAAAGTCTTGCAAAAATCAGGAATTCAAGATCCATACCTAAACATAATGAAAGCAATATAAAGAAGTAAACCAGTAGCCAACATCTAACAAAATGGTGAGAATCTTGAAGCAATCCCACAAAAATCAGGGACCAGACAATGTTGCACAATTTCTACCTACCTATTCAATATATTACTTGAAGTGGTAGCCAGAGCAATTTGACAACAAAAGGAGATAAAGGGGATACAAATTGGAAAGGAAGAAGTCAAAATATCACTATATTATATGATAACATATATAATTGACCCTCAAAATTCTGCCAGAGAACTCCTAACCCTGATAAACAGCTTCAGTGTAGTAGCTGGATATAAGTTAACTCAAACAAATCAGTGGCTTTTTTCTACACAAGGGATAAACGGGATGAAAAAGAAATTAGAGAAACAACAACCTTCACAATAGCCACAAATAATGTAAAATACCTTGGTGTGACTTTAACTAAGAAAGCAAAATATCTGTAGGATAAGAACTTCATTCAGAATGTGGAGAGATCACCCATGATCATGGATTGGTAGGATTAATATAGTAAAAAAAAGGCTATCTTGCAGAAAGCAAGCTACAGATTCTATACAATCCCCTTCAAAATCCCTACTCAATTCTTCAAGGAATTAGAAAGGGCAATTTGCAAATTCAACTGGAATAACAAAAAACCTAGGATAGCAAAAACTA
Organism: Mus caroli; assembly: GCF_978045245.1. Lineage (NCBI taxonomy): Eukaryota > Metazoa > Chordata > Mammalia > Rodentia > Muridae > Mus > Mus caroli. Next base: position 91,536,697 of record NW_028227259.1, on the reverse strand, counting down.
TTCTCAACAATTAAAAACCAACCAACCATCCAAACAAACAAACAAAAAACCCAAAAAACTCTCTTTGGTGTAATCACCATGCTTGACCTCAATCTGTACTACAGAGAAATTGTGATAAAAACTGCAGGGTACTGGTACAGCATCAGACAGGTATATGGAATAGAGTTGAAAACCCAGAAACGAACCCACACTACTATGTTCACTTGATCTTTGACAAGGGAGCTAAATCCATCCAATGGAAAAAAGAGAGCTTGTTCAACAAATGGTGCTGGCTCAACTGGCAGTTATCATGTAGAAGAATGGGAGTTGATACATTCGATTCTCCTGGTACAAACTCAAGGTTAAGTAGATCAAGGAATGTCACATAAAACCAGAGATACTAAAAGTTATAGAGGAGAAAGTAGGGAAATGCCTCAAAGATATGGACACATCGGAAAAAATCCTGAACAGAACAATGATGGCTAGTGCTGTAAGATGGAGAATAACAAATGGGACCTTATAAAATTGCAAAATTACTGTAAGGCAAAAGACACTGTCAATAAGACAAAAAGGCCACCAACAGATTGTGAAAGGATCTTTACCAATCCTAAATCAAATAAGGGACTAATATCCAATATATACAAAGAACTCAAGAAGCTAGACTCTAGAAAATCAAATAACTCCATTAACAATTGGGTACAGAGCTAAACAAAGAACTCTCAACTGAGAAATACCGAATGGCTGAGAAGCACTTGAAAAAACGTTCAGCATCCTTAATCATCATGGAAATGCAAAGCAAAACAACCCTGAGATTCCACCTCACACCAATCAGAATGGTTAAGCTCAAAATTTCAGGTACAAGCAGATTCTGGCAAGGATGTGGAGAAAGAGGACCACTCCTCCATTGTTAGTGGGATTGCAAGTTGGTACAACCACTCTGGAAATCAGCCTCACGGTTCCTCGGAATATTGGATATAATCTTATCGGAAGATCCAGCAATAACCCTCCTGGGCATATACCCAGAAGATGATCCAACTTTTAATAAAGACACATGCTCCACAATGTTCATAGCATCCAGAAGCTCAAAAGAACCCAAATGTCCCTCAACAGAGGAATGGATACAGAAAATGTGGTACATTTACACAATGGAGTACTAATCAGCAATTCAAAACATTGAATTTATGATATTCCTAGGCACATGGATGGATCTGGAGGATATCTTCCTGAGTGAGATAACTCAGTCACAAAGAACACACATGATATGTACTCACTGATCATTGGATATTAGCCCAGAGACTTAGAATACCCAATATACTATTTGCAAAACACAAGAAACTCAGAAAGAAGGAAGACCAAAATTTGCATACTTTGTTCCTCCTTAGAATGGAGAAAAAAATACCCATGGACAGAAGTTACAGAGACAACATTTGGAGCTGAGACAGGAGGAAGGACCATGCAGAGACTGCCCCACCTGGGGATCCATAGCATAAACAGCCTCCAACCCAGACACTATTGTATATGCCAGCAAAGTTTTGCTGAAAGGACCCTGATATAGCTGTCTGTTGTGAGGCTATGCCAGTGCCTGCCAAATATAGAAGTAGATGGTCAGAGTCATCTATTGGATGGAACACAGGACCCCTAATGTAGGAGGTAGAGAAAGTACTCAAGGAGCTGAAGGTGTCTGCAACCCTATAGGTAGAACAACAATATAAACTAACTAGTACTCCCAGAGCTCATGTCTCTAGCTGCATATGTGGCAGAAGATGGCCTAGTTGGCCATCATTGGGAGGAGAGGCCCTTAAGATTATAGCCTCCAGTACAGGGGAATGCCAGGTACAGGAATTGGAATGTCTGGGTTGGGGAGTGGGGTGATAGGAGGAAATAGGGGACTTTTGGGAGAGCATTTGAAATGCAAATGAAGAAAATATCTAATAAAAATAGAGAAGGTATGACATGTGGTAATGTTGGATGGTTTGTCATGGGGAATAAAATATGAGGTTTAATAAATAAATAAATAAATAAATAAATAAATAAATAAATAAATAAGAATAAAGAAAAAATGTTTAGCCTAGCATCAGGGAGGCCCTGATGTATTGTATGTGACTATACAGACTGAGTAGTTACAATGAAAGGTGTTTCAAATATAGGCCCAAGAGACGCTGAAAAGTTGTCTTTGTATTAGAAATGTTGTGGTTGTATTATGTACCTCCAGAATGATTAAAGAAATCTCTGGTTTTTTATCCCTTTGGAAAATGATAGTCATATGTGTTTCCAACTTCTAGAGTCATAAGATTATGTGTGTGTTAATGATAATCATGCTTGAGTCTTATTCAGAGCACATTTTCCTTTGGTTCAGCATTAAAACATTAAAACAGAGCTGAAAAGTGTTGAGGGAAACAAAAGCTTTAGGAAGTTGCAGTGCTTTGGAAAGATAAAAGGTGAAGAATTGCTTCAGTTGAAGGGAAGACTTTTGAAGTGAGCTAGGAAGACTATAGAACACAAAGGGCCATGTCAAGAAGAGGAGCAGTATGTGCTCTTGTTCCTGTGCTGCTGATCCTATGTCAGGCTGGTGTGGAGCTGATATTTTGAACAATTTACTCATTTATTTATTCACTCATTTGTTTAGTTCTTTACATAATTTGTCAATTGCCTTCAGCAATTCCAATGTTTAGGTTAACCCTAAAAACTTGTCCCTTTGCGGTCACATTTATAATGATGTACAATTTTCTTTTAACATCTGTAGGTCCATGCACACATTAAGCAAACTTTCCCATGGTTACAATATAGGTGTTATGGATTATTGACAGAATCAAGGTAGAACAAATATTCACAGTATATAGTCTAACACTAAAACTTGCCTTTTCATGGTTAATTTTGTGAGCTTTGGTAGAAGATGCCATGGGCCGTTCATGGCCAAACTTGTATCCTTAGACATTGCCTTGTAACCCTTTCAAATTGCTTTGGTCTGCCCTCTTCAGTTTTGGAGAGGCTTTTAACAATCCATGTTGACACCAACTTAATTTTTCTCAGTTTTCTACCTCAGTCTGAGCTCTCATATTTACTTGCAGATCCTCCTTTAGTTCACCAAAAGGCTATGCCATGCAGAGTGTAATGTAAGAGAATGACTTCTACATGTTGACTAGGGGACTTGACCGGATTTTGTTCGGTTTTGTTTTTTTGTTTTTATTTTTGTTTTAACTCTGCAACTGTATGTTACTAGCACACTTCATTTAGTATATAACCAAAACTTTGTACAATCACCCAACACCATCCCAAGGTTTGCTTTTGTTCCTCAATTCTGTTTTTTCTGCTCTCACCTTCCCTCATCTTTTCTGTGTTATATTTGTATCATTATAATGAGTTTTTACAAAACCTGAACTGATTGGTGTAAGGTGAAATCTCAGGGTCATTTTGATTTCCATTTCTCTAATCACTAAGGATTTTGAATATTTCTTTATGTGCTTCTCAGCTACTAGAGATTCCTCAGTTGTGAAATCTCAGTTAATGTCTATACCCTATTTTTTGATTTGTTCATTTGTTTGTTTGTTTGTTTTGGTGATTAGCTTTTGAGTTCTTTATTTATTTTGGATAATAGCCCTCTGTCAAATGTGGGGTTAGTAAGATATTTTCCCTATCTGTTGCTTGCTGATTTGTCTTATTGACAATGTCCTCTGCCTTACACAAACTTTCTAGTTTCATGAGGTCCCATTTACCAATTCTTGATCTTAGAGCATGAGCCATTGTAGTTTTGTTTAGGAAATTTCCCCCTGTGCTGATGAGTTCCAGGCTCTTTACCACTTCCTGTTCTGTGAGATTCAGTATATTATATCTGGTTTTATGTTGAGGTCCTTGATCCAATTGGCCTTGTGCTTTATGCAATGTAGAAGAGACCATGATCCTGTATTGGGTGAGGTAAAAGACTGAAGCCCTCAGGGCTTACAGAAACAATAGAAACAGGCAACCTCGAGAGATATGAGGTTGGAGGGACCCTCCAGAATGCACCAGAGACCAGGGAGGTGAGAGACCCTCTGGACTCAAAGGGAGGTACCACAGATGAATGACAGATAATATGGAGAGGGAACTTATAGAGCTCAACTCCAGTAGGATGACAGGGCATCAAATGAGGTAGAGGAGGGCCATCCCACAGTCACCCCTCTGACTCATAATTGTTTTTGTCTGGAACACCGAGCCCCGAATGAAGGAGCTAGACAAAATACCCGGGGAGCTAAAGGGATCTGCAACCCTATAGGTGGAACAACAATATGAACTAACCAGTTCCCCACCCCCTTCAGAGCTTGTGTCTCTAGTTGCATGAGTAGCAGAGGATGGTCCTGTCAGCCACTAATGTGAGGAAAGTCCCTTGGTCTTGCAAAGATTATATGCCTCATTACAGAGGAATGGCATGGTCAGGAAGCAGGAGTGGGTGGGTTGTAGAGCAAGGCAGGGGGAGAATATAGGGGACTTTCAGAGAAGAAACTAGGAAACAGGATAGCATTCGAAATGTAAATGAAGAATATATCTAATAAAAATAAATAAAAGAATGTATCTAATAAATAATTGAAAAAAAGAACAGCAGGTCCAGAAACAAGCACAAAGTGGCATCCAGCTTGAGGAGAGGCCCCAGGGCCTGACACTATTCCTGAGGCCATGGAGTGCTCACAACAAGGCACCTAGCAATACTAGCACTACAGAAGACCCAACAAGCATCTGAAAGTGTCAGGTGCAGATATTTGCACCCAACCAATGGACAGAGGCTGCTGACCCCTGTTGTTGAATTAGAGAATGTTGAAAGAAGGTGAAGAGAAGGGCAATCCTGTAGGTGGACCAGAAGTCTCAATTTTTCTGGACCCCCAAGATCTCTCAAACTCTGAACCACCAACCAGGCAGCATACATCAGCTGAAATAACACACATACAGTAGAGGAATGCCAGGTCTGTGTTCATTCAGAGATGATGGGCCTAACCCTCAAGAGACTGGAGGCCCCAGGGGTTTAGTGGTTAGTTGGCTTGCTGAGGAGGCATGGAATGTGAATTGTGGGAGGATGACCGGGGTGGGAATAAAATATGGAGTGTACAAAGATAAATAAATAAATTTTAAAAAAAACCTTAAAGGGAGCCTTTCATTTTGCATCTGTTTTAACTATAGTGCATATAGAACAAAGACATTTCTCAGAAAATGAACATCAATTAACATAATATCCATTTTAAAGATCTTGATACCCAGGATATTCCTGTGCTTGCTTTTCTTCTGACCCCATCCTTTCTTTGCATCCCTGTAGTAAAGGTCATGTATGTATGCCCTATTCACTCCTCATAACTCCTCACAGTTCTGTTTGTCTCTTTCCTCTTTGATGTCATATAACTTTTAATCATAATATTGATGGACTATATTATGTCACTTCACATCTATGTTACTAGTGCTCTCTCTATCCCATTAGTTCATTGACCCATGACAGACAGTAGATACATAGTATTCCATATTAAATGTTGGTCATTGCATATAAGGTCATTCAGAATTTTACTTTTAATTACCTAGGCATAAACTGTAGGAAAATATTTTACACCATTTTTATTTTTGGTGTCTCAAAGACTTTGCTGAATATCTTAGTGTTTCCCTTTGGAAACCCTATATTGATATTGATATTATCTGATATTTTCCAAATGATTTAATACAATCTCTGTGACAAATTAAAACATATTTTCCAATTGGGAGTCATAGCACTTGATTGGCATTTCTTCAGTAATTTGCATCTTGTATATATTAGGAAATGCTGATAAGTAAAGTTACAATACGTTATATAATAGTTAATAAGAGAAGTTGAAGGTTTGTGGAAGAAAAAAATTGAACTCACCAGGAAGCATCCTATAAGAACCCAGAGGCCAAATACCATATAGAGTGGCTTCATCTTTTTTTAGAGTCTGAAAGTTAGCACAATGACTTGTTAACATTATTTTTTAAATGAAATAGCATTATTTGAAAAATGTCCTAACACACGGTGTGTATATTTTACAATGTATCTTAAAATAATTTTCTGATTCTTATTTTTGTGTTTCCCTTTCAACATCCTATATTGATATTAATATTATCTGTTATTTTCCTAATGATTTATTACAAGCTCTGTGACAAATTAAAACAGATTTTCAAATTGGGAGTCATAGCACTTGATTGGCATTTCTTCAGTAAATTGCATCTTGTATATAGTAGGAAATGCTGATAAATAAAGTTACAATATGTTATATAATAGTTAATAAAAAAGATGAAGGTTTTTGGTAGACAAAATTGATACTCACCAGGAAACATCCTTTAAACACCCAGAGGACAAATACCATATACAGTACCTTCATCATTTTTTAGAGTCTAAAAGCTAGCACAATGACTTTTTAGGATTATTTTTAAATGAAATAGCATTATTTGGAAAATATCCTCAAACTTGGTGTGTATATTTTGCAATGTATCTTAAAATAATTTTCTGATTCTTATGTTGGACTCACTACAAGTGGCATAACATTGTTCAGCTCATAATATTTGACTTTCAAATGATAGGGTTACTTTTTATTTTGAGTTTTGATAAGGCCGACAAAGATCCAAATTGATTGAACTAGAATAGAAATTCCCCCATCTCATAAGAATCAAATCACCAAATACACAAAACAAACAAAGAATATTAAAAGCAGTGAGGGAAAAAGGTCAGGAGACATATACAAGCAGAGGTAAAAGAATTACACCAGACTTCTCAAGATAAACAAAGCCAGAAGACCCTGGGGAGATATCATACAGACACTAAAAGCAAAAATGCCAGCCGAGGTTGCTGTGCCCAACAAAACTCTCCATTATCATAGATGGAGAAACCAAGATGTTCCACTACAAAACAAATTTACACAGTATCTTTCTACAAATACAGCTCTTCAAAGGATAATAAATGTACATCTCCAACATAAGAAGGATATCATACCATACTATACCATAGAAACTATACCATAGAAAAAGCAAGAAAATAATTTTCTTTCAACAAAACCAAAAGAAGGTAGCCACATAAACATAATTCCAACTCTAACAACAAAAATAACAGGAAGCAACAATCACTTTTCCTTAACATTGTTATATTAATAAGAGTGGAGTCAGTTCCCCCAAGTAAGAGACATAACCTTCAGACTTGAAACTTAAAAATAGGAGGTTGAGTGTATGCTCTAGAACGCACCAGAGAAAAGGGAGGTAAGAGGATCTTAGGAATCTAATAGAGGGACCTTAGATGAAAAGCCCAACAGTAGGGAGAGAGAACTTATAGATCCCCCCTCTATAAAAAAAAACTCTAATGAAAAACTGAATCAACAATATTGTGCATCAAGTCAATACTTCTTTATATTTTCTAATATCTTACACTTCCTCTTCTATATGTAGAGTTTTTGTGATTAAAGAAACGGATCTTTAGAGGTTAAAAAAAAAAACACGTATGAGCTGAACAATGCAAACCTTGAAGACTCTTAGGAACAGTTTCTCATTATGTATTATGAGCTAGTGTCACATATTAGTTTTTTCCTGAAGTATATTTCATTTGAACCTTAAAAGCATGCAAAATTAGTTGTAAATATACACTTTAGAATACTACTGAGAGCAGCTCATCACTAAGAATGTTAAAGAACTCTAAGGTAGAGGAAGAAGAAAAGGGAATTGCAGACCTTGGTGGCTTCACTATCCTACATGGTCAACATGAATATTTTTTGTTGTTTACATATGTTTTAAAAACATCATACATTTTATGACTCACTGTTTTGTGTAGTTACTTATTTTCACAGCATTGAAATTTGATTATCTTAAAAGCAGCTCACTGAAATTCTACCACTGACGTTTGGGCAACATTTTATATAAAAGTATAGGGCTTCATATTCCCAGGTACCTACCTTGGAGAAGGTTCTTTATGGGTGAATGTGCTGGTCAGAAGCAGTCTGTTCAACTATTTTTGAGTGGTAGAATACAGAGGACCAGAACTCTAAGCTCTTATATAGTTTATATTATTTTATTGGCAATAAAGAAACAGAAGTCTGAAGACAAAGCAACTTCATCTGATCCTTTATGGACAGGAAGCATCCTTGCCAATTTGGCACAGTGTTCATGCATGTGTTTCATTTCTGAATATACTCAGTCACTAAGGGGTTGAGGCTGCCTTAGGACGCTGTACAGTGAGTCAAAAAGTGATTTTGTTTCAGATAAATACAGGGGGACCTGAGATGCCCTTTTATTATTTTAAGAAAGAAAGTAATGAGTTGTTTGTTCATATTTATGTGACATCTTTCCTTCTGTGTTAATCTCATCATATTTGCTATGTAATTTTAAGAATAAATGTTACCATTGAACTGAGCATAGGGTCCCCAATAAAGGAGTTAGAAAAAAGGATTGACAGAGTTGAAAGGGTTTGCAACCCGACAGAAAGAACAACAATATCAACCAATCAGATCCCCCAGAATTCTCAAGGAATAAGCCATAAATAAAGGAGTACACATACTCCAGCTTGATAGGTAGCAGAGTATGACCTTGTCATGCATCAATAGAAGTAGAGGTCCTTGGTCCTATGAAGGCTAGATAGATTCCCCAGTATAGGGGAATCAAGGGTGAGGATGTGTGAGTGGGTGGGTCGGTGGAGGAACACCCTCATAGAGGCAGGGGTTAGGAGGATGTAATAGGGTGTTTCCATGAAGGAGGGAAACTAGAAAAGGGGATAACATTTGAAATGTAAATAAAGAAAATATCAAATAAAAATGTAATGTGGGAAGTACAAACATTTACAAAGTTGAATTTTCTTATGATTGTAGGAGAGTATTTATCAAGAAAAATATGAAAGAACATTAAAATCAAAATTGAGTACCTGTTGCTTTATTGCTAAATAACACCCAGACATTTTTCTATTTCTTTCTCTGCTTCTCTCCTTCTGTCTCCCTCTTTCAAGGTTCCATGGTACTAACATCCATAGTTTCTAAAATAAATGCCTCATCTCCTTAGATTATCTGAGCTTCAGTTTTAAGGCTTAACCTGTAATAATGAAGTGATACTTTAAGTTTGAACTTTCAGGTTTTACAAATCTGGTCTCATGCATTATTCTAACGTTTGACAAAGCTGACTTAGTATAGCCTTTTCTGTTTAGTGATGGGAGTGAACCCAGAGTATTGTACTTTCAGTGGCCCTAATACTTTTATGTTTTTGAGATCACCTTTTCTGTTTTAATTTGGAGCAGAGTATGATTATGTTGCTTAGGATGAACCTCTATTGTCTAGGATAGTTGTTTTCAATTTTCCTAGTGCTAAGACCCTTTCTTATACATCCTTATGATTTGCTGACATGCAAACATAAATTATTTTTCATACTTCATAAAAGTTATGAATCATAATAATATGTCATATGCAGGATATCTGATATGTGACCCCAATTGATCCTAATGTACAGGTAGACAAGCACTGGTCTAGGTGGTCTTGGAACTAACAATGACGTCTGAGTGGTCATGACTGCAGCTAAATGACTCCAAAGAATCCAAATACACACAAACACACATACACTCAAGCTTCACAGACAATTTGGTGTTTGGTTTGAGATTTTCACTAAAGCACTGCGAAACTAAACAGGCCAAAGGTATGGCAGACAAAATCAAAAAAGACCAAATCCAAGCAAACAAACCCAAACAAAACTGAATGAGAAAAAAACTTACAAAATGCCATTGTGTTAGTTTTGTTTTGTCAAACGACTTCTGGGGATGGAGCCTTTCCTGAAGTGTGGCTCATACACACAGTGAGACTCTTTTGGAAAAAAATACCAATCATGTATTAATTGCAAATAGCTTCCTGGTAGTGATGGAATCCCATGTCTCACTGTCTCAGGGCAAGTAGTCCATTAGACTTGCACTTGTGTAGGCCTTTCATATGTTGCCTTGAGTCCATGTGTGTCAGCCCTGATGCATACAGAAGACCGTGTTTTCTTGGAATCAACAATCTCCTCTGGATTTTCCAGTTTTGCTGCATGGGTGTGATGGGAGGGCCTTGATGAAGACACCCCACTTAGGCCTGAGTGCTCCAAAGTTCTTTGGACATTGTCCTGTTGTAGGTCTATGCTTTAGTTCAAATCTACAATAAGAGGAAGCCCTTTTAATAAGGACTGAGTGAGGAACTTACTTATTGGTATAGCAGTATGTCGTTTTATGAGTTTGTTTATAGCAATGTTCTTTTGTGAGAATATTAGTATTGAAGTTTTTCTTAGGGCCATTACCCATCTAATCCCAGATAATAGACTACTTCAGCAGTGTCAGTTATGGCTTCTATCTAATGAGTGGGCCTTAAATCCAGTCAAACAGTCATTCTTTACTCCCTAAGTTTTATGGCACAATGACTCCAATATTACTTGCACACAAATCTCTTTTCTTGTAAAACAAAGGAAAAAAGAAAAATACATGATGACAAGAAGATAAATTATGACTAATTCATTGCTTTCAAAGCTTGGACCTAATATTCTGTAGACTAATTCTTTCATAGAGCTTATGTCTCTCATGATAGGAAATCCTTAGAACAGTCGAATCCTGCTATTGCTTTGATAGAACCTCATGTAGTAGTTGATAATATTTTCCTAACTTAGTTAAATTAGCAGACCTAGAAGCAACAATACAGTGACATTTGATATTTGATGACTTTTGACCTGTGGTCAGATATTTATTTCTGTTGATATGTAGAAAAAAAAACTCTTATTTTCATTTGTAGATCCATACAAATGTTATTATTTTTCAGTATTCATTCACATTAATTAGCTTCTTGATTAATGCTTTCCTAAGCATTTATCATGCTTTACAGGTAATACGATGCTTATAATTATGTGGAAGAATGAAAGATCCCATTGTGTGGATTATCCATTCTGGCTTTGTAAGATATGGTTAGGGGTAGAACTGGCAGATCAGTGAAAACCAACACCTCTGATGTCATCTCCAGAGTTGGTACAAAATCCCCACCCTTAAAAGTTGAAATGATGTTGTAATGTCCCAGCACCCAAAGCTAGCAGGACAATGAAATTAGGTAAAAATACATATTTTCAACAAAGTACAATCATAGTAATTAATTATAAGTATCATATTTCCTTCCTATTAAAAGTCATATAAAAAAACCCCTAATGTTCAGATCAGAAGTAGATTACTTCTACTTCTGCTAGAAGTAATTAAGCAGGAAAGTGGACATGTAATATTATCTGAAAATCTTAAAGCTCATGAACATAAACAAGCATACAGATCATCTTTTAATCTGGTGTATAAATCAAACAATTTCACTTCTCTCAATGTTTCTTTTTCAGTATTTCTGGATTTCTCTTAAATTTTGTTAATTTTTTTTGAAAATCCATAGTCAGCATTAGAGCTATATATAGCACAACAATCCCTTTCCCTCTCCTTTCTAATGCCTGTTTACCTGCTTCTCCATTCATGATTTCTTCTGTTTATTACAGTTAAAAGTATACATATGTGCTTATGAACATCCATTCATATATATGCATATATGGATAGATAAGTAGATAGATAGATAGATAGATAGATAGATAGATAGATAGATAGATAGATAGATAGAGAAATATGCATAAGCACACAGAGACATTAGGTACCTGTAGGACATTATGGAGAGTCTTCAGGTCATGCACAGGTTTAGAAGGAGGTTTACTGTAATGTATATACAGAATCCTATAAAATACATACAGAATACATTATACAAAATGATCCACGGAAGAACTTGTACCAAATTTTATTTAAGTAATTCTTGAAAAAATTGAAAGAGAGAAGGAAATCCTGTTTGCCATATTCATAAAGAAAATCTATACCGACCTGCAAGAAGTTGCCATTTTCTCTCAATGATTTTGAAAACGTGTTTTTTTAGACTATGATATTTTTGAGGCAAGTGTCAATTTTTACTCTGTTATTAAGCTATTATTTTCATAATTTATATACAACCCCACCCTCCATATGTGCTGAGTCTCTTTGATGGGTTCCAACTTCGTCAGTTTAACACATATTCTGAAGATTTGAAGTATTTACATAAAGTCTTTCTTCTTGACAGTATCATCTGAATAACAGCACAGCTATTCTCACAGTACTTTTTCTATGTTAGGTTTTGAAAATCATGTGACCCAAGAACTAACTTCCTGGGTGCTATCTGTCATAATTCCACTCTGTAGCTTGCAAGATTACAAGGGAGGAGAGCAACCAACATGCTTACCCATCTAGGATACCTACAAATCACATCAATGACTACCATGCCATTGTAAATCTGTGGGTGCAATATTGCTACAGGTGCTTTGGTAACCAAGAGCTTTGATGGATTTGAGGCCCATTCAACCAAAGTACAATCATGCCTGGGACTGTATCTGTGTCAATAACCAAGGCTACAAAAGTCAGAATTTTGGAGGAGAAACTATAACCACCACTTTAGCAAGCCACAGTAATCCCCAACTCTACGCTTAATATTTCTTTGTCTACTCACAGATCAGTGAGATTGTCACTCCTCATCAAAATAGTTCCGTTCAAAGTGATCAAAAATTTTAGCGAAAAGTGAAATAGATCAGAGTACAGGGAGCAAAAGCCTGTGGTCCCCAGTCTCATCTGAAACCTAAGCAGCATGGCTGCTATACTAAGACTCAGGGATCATTGCAGAAGATGGAGATAAAAGAATGCATGTGCTGGAGGAAGAGGATGTTTTCTGTGGTATTGGCTTTTCTAGAAACATCAGAGAAGCTACAGTCATGAAGCCTCAATCCTAGACAAAGAACTACAGACAACTAAGGAGTGCTGAGAATGGGCAAATTGTTTTGTTCAGGGAAGAGCCTCTCATTTGGATAAGCAATCAAAAACAGTCATCCCTGAGTTCATGTTTATAGACTGAGGAGGTTGTATTTATATACATTGGAATATATGTTATCATAGATAATCAGAAATGAGGCCATGAATTTTACAGAGATCAAAGAAGGGAATTTGGGAAGCCCTGGAAGAGTTCATGAAAGTGTGAAAATGAGGTGATTATAATTGTAAAAAAAAAAATTTACCATTTAGTGTGGTCTACTAAGAATTTGAAATGTTTCTTAGAAGATATGGAAATCAGTTTGGTGGCTCCTCAGGAATTTGGACATAGTACTGCCTGAGGACCCAGGTATACCACTCCTGGACCTATACCCAGAAGATGCTCCAACATGTATAAGGACAGAAGCTCTACTATGTTCATAGCAGCCTAATTTAAAATAGCCAGGAGCTGGAAATAACCCAGATGTCCCTCAACAGAAGAATGGATACAAAAAATGTCATACTTTTACACAATGGAGTACTACACACCTATGAAAAGAATATGAATTCATGAAATGGACAGAAGTAGAAAATATCATCCTGAATGAGGTAACACATTCCACAAAGAACTCACATGATATGTACTCAATGGTAAGTGGATATTAGCCAAAAAGCATCAAATACCCAAGATACAATTCACAGACCTCCTGACAGAAAGAAGGAAGAACAAAGTGTGGGTGCTTTGTTTCTTCTTAAAAAGGACACCAAAATACACGTAGGAGGATATATGGATATAAAGTATAGAGCAGAGACTGAAGGAAAGGCTCTCCAGAGACTCTCACACCTGGGGCTTCATGCCATATACAGTTACTAAATGCAGACAGGAATGTGGATGTCAAGATGGGCATATTGAAATGATTCTGATATACCTGTCTCCTGAGAGGCCTTGTCATACCCTTAGAAATACAGAGATGGATGCTTGCAGCCAACCACTGGACTGAGTACAGGGTCCCCAATAGAGGAGTTAGTGAAAGGACCAAAGAAGTTAAAGGAGATTACAACCACACAGGAAAAAGTATATCAACCATCCAATTCCTCTAGAGCTCCCCGGGACTAAGCCATCTACAAAGGAGTACACATGGCTTCAGCTGTGTAAATAGCAGATAATGGCCTTTTCATGAGTTGGTGGGAGGAGAGGTCCTTGGTTGTATGAAGGCTGGTTAGATGCCCCAGGTAGGAAAATTGTGGGTGGGGAAGTGGGAGTGGTTGAGTTTGTAGGTGGAGGAAACCCTCATAGAAGCAGGAGGAGGAAAGATGTGATATGGGGTCTCTAGTGGGGGTGTAAACTGCTAAAGGGGATAACATTTGAAATTTAAATGAAGAAAATATCAAAGAAAAAATGAAAAAGAAGAAAAAGATATGTATATGCTATAATCACTTTGCATGGCACTTTAAGGGATTTGAGTGTTTATTGCATTAAGTATTGTTGGCAGGTTTTGGGAAGACTATAGAACACAAAGGACCATGTCAACTGGAGGAACATTATGTGCTCTTGTTTCTGTGCTGCTGATTGTAAATCAAACTGTTCTGGGCCAAATCATTGACTTATCTATTGTCATCTGAGACATTTCCTTCAGCAATCGAAAGTTTAAGATGTACCTATAAAATTGTCCTATCAAGATCAATTTCATGAACAATGGTAGAAAATGCCATGGGAGATTTATGGCCAGACTTGTTCTAAGTCACTGACTTGTAATCGTCTCAACTATCTTTAGTTAGCCCAATCTGGTTTGGGATAGGTTTAAAATGTTCTATGTTGATATATAGTTCTTTTATCTTGGTTTTCTACCTCATCCTCTTCCCCCATATTTACCTGCAGTTAGCTCCTATCTTACTTTACCAAGAGGTCTCAGCAGGTAGGAATGAACTCTCCCATCTAGGCCATGCAGCCTGAACAGTCACTGATGTGTTCAGAGAACTTCTCCACTGTTTCCTGGGGGACCTGACATTTTTTTGTTTTCTATTACTCTGTAACTTATGTAAATTCATTTTCCTAGCACATTTCATTTAGAAAATGATCACACCTATGCCCAATCACCCAACACTATCCTAGAGGTTTGCACATACTCCACAATTCTGTTTTGCATGCTTTCAGCATCTCTCATTTTTTCCTGATTTCTATTTGAATCAATATATTGAGTTTTCAAAAAATCTGGACTCATATTCTACATCTGTTTCTCTCACAGCTAAAGTGCACAGAGATTAAAGACATTCCTCAGAAGATGAAAATCAATTGACATCATTCCCTACCTTAAAGCTCCTGCCCAGGATATTCATACTGCCAGCTTTTACTTTGACCTTGTTCTCTGTTTGCAACTCTGTAGTAAAGATCAGGTATATATGCGTTGTTCACTACTCATGGCCTCTCACTGTTCCTTTTTTCTTTTCTCCCAACATGCCATATTATTTTCAATCATATTACTTGTGAACTATTATTTCACAACACATCTGTTCCTAATAATCTCTCTATCTTATGAGTTCTTTGATCCATGGCATACATAAGATACAAGGTATTCCATTTTAAATGTTGATTGTTGCATGCAAGTTCATTCAGAATTTTATTGATACTTATTTTAGGAATAAAGTGTGGGAAAAATAATTCACATTATTTTACTTTTGAAGAAACTTAATTACAAGCTGTACATATACATATCTATATTTCCCTTTGGACATCCTGATTTTGATCTGAACATTATTCAGTTGCCAACTTTCTTGGACATATCTGTTATTATTATCATGCTTTATTACTATCTTTGTGATTATTAAATTAATATAATTTTTCAAAGTGTGAATTAAGGCACTTGATTGACATTTCCTCAGTAATTTGAAGCTTGTATATATTAGGAAATGCAGAAAACTAAAGTTAAATCCTTTGATGTAACAGTTAATATGAGAAGATGTAGGTTTGGTTTAGGGACAATTGATATTCACCAGGAAGGATTCTCCAAGAACACAGAGGTCAAGTCCAAATACAGTGACTCCACCTTAGGTAGCCTCTGATAGAGCACAGTTGCTGCTTAGCATTGTTTTTTTGTTTTTTTTTTTTAATGTTATTATTTGCAACATGTTCTTACACCTGGTGTATATGTGGTACAGTGTGTCTTAAAATATTTTCTGATTCACATCTTGGTGTCAGTATTAGTGGCATAATATTGTTCAGCTCATATCCTTTGAGTCTTAAATGTTAGGGCTATTTTACCTTTTTGAGGTTTGAACTGAGGAGGGGAAAATGCCATATATTTGTCCTTGATGAGTCTGAGGAACAGAAGACATTAAAGAAAGCTTTTGGCTTACAGGTGTTATTGTGAAATTGACTATTTTCATTTGTGCTTTTCATTTTACTTTCTTTAGATACTTGGAGTTCAAGTAACAGAAATTGTCACTTGTTTGGTTAGAGGTACCCTAAGATAATTTATATTGGTTTTGACTGCTGTGAAGGGTATCATTTCCCTAATTTCTTTCTCAGCCCTTTTATCCTTTGAGTAGAAGATAGCTACTGATTAGTTTGATTTAGTTTTATATCCAGCAATTTTACTGAGTTGTATATCAGTTTAGGAGTTTTCTGGTGGAATTCTTGTGGTCACTTAAGTATACTATCATATCATCTGCAAATATATTGATATTTTGACTTTCTCCTATTCAATTTATATCACTTTGGCCTGATTTTGTTGTTTAACTCTTAACTAGAACTTTGAATACTATATTTAAGAGATAGAGAGTTAGCAGACTTGTCTAGTCCCTGATATAGTGTGATGCTGGCTACTGATTTGATGTATATTCCTTTTACTGTTTTTTGGTATGGCCCTTGAATTCTTGATCTTTCCAAAAGTTTTACCATGAAGGGGGATTAAATTTTAGAAAATGCTTTCTCAGCATCCAAATAGATGATCATGCCCCCCCCTTTTGAGTTTGTTTATATAGTGGAATGTGTTGATGGAGTTCCATATATTGAAACATCCTTGCATGCCTTGGATGAAACCTACTTGATCAGGGTGTCTTAGTCAGGGTTTATATTCCAGCACAAACATAATGACCAAGAAGCAAGTTGGGGAGGATAGGGTTTATTCGGCTTACACATCCATGCTGCAGTTCATCACCAAAGGAAGTCAGAACTGGAACTCAAGCCGGTCAGGAAGCAGGAGCTAAGCAGAGGACACAGAGGGATGTTCTTTACTGGCTTGCTTCTCCTGGCTTGCTCAGCCTGCTCTCTTATAGAACCTAAGACTACCAGCCCAGAGATGGTCCCACCCACAAGGGGCCTTTCCCCTTTGATCACTAATTGAGAAAATGCCTTACAGTTGGATCTCATTGAGGCATTTCCTCAACTGAAGCTCCTTTCTCTTTGATAACTCCAGCTGTGTCATGTTGACACAAAACTAACCAGTACACAGGGTGAATGATCATTTTGAGCTGGTTTCTGATGATGCCATGTATCCTTTGTTTCTGTTTCGTATATTTCTTATGTTCTTGTACTTGCCTCTTGCCATCAGTTTATCTGTAGTTTTAGCTAGTCTTGCTGTCTCTGTTGTGTCTTGTCCTATTGCCAGTCTGTGTTTCAGCACTCTTAGAAGTCCAGCTATCTCCAGGCAGTATTTCGGTATGGAGAACTGTGGCACAGAATCAACTCTGTGTCACAGAAGGAAACCAGAAGTATCCTGTCCCTGCCTGTTTCTTGGTTCCTTTGTCCTGATGGTTCTGGTTGTGTCCCTCTTGGGTCAGGAATTTGATCAACTATTGTGGTCTTACTTGTGCTCTCAGGTGTGTCAAAACTCTTGGGAGACCAGCTCCTTCATGGCCCATTCAACAAGGGGGCAATCACACCAGTGACTAAGACTTTGTATCTGCCCAAGCCTAGAGAAGTCAGGATATTTTTAGGAGAATATAACCGACACTTTTGTAAGCCATAGTAATCCCAAACTACATGCTTAATAGTTATTCATCTACACAAATGTCAGTGAAGTTCTCACTCCTCACAAAACATTTCTGTTTTTAAATGATGGAGAACATTACAGAAAACACATCACATCTAGATTACAATGCAGAGAGCAAGGGCCTGTGTGTGACCCAGTAACATCTGAAACCTAAGCAGCATAGCTCTATACCTAAGACTCAGGGATCATTGCAGAAGAGGAAGATGAAAGAATATAAGTACCAGAGTAATAGGATGCTTTGTGTGAGATTGAGTCACTCTCTCTTTTTTTTTTTCATTGTCAACTTGCATTTTTGGTTTAATTGCTGGGCACTACTATTTCTCACCTGGGAACCTTACCCTTATCATTATGCTTAGTTCTGTACCTCTCAATTTGTGTGGTCTTTGGGATATTGCTACTTGTACTAGTTGGAGCACTGTCTATAGAAGTAGGAGAGACATTATCTGAATCATTTGGGGTATTGCTTTCTGCCTCAGTTGGAGCAGTGTCATCTTTGGTAGTTGAGATAGTCTTGGCTGCCACAGCATTTGTGGAAGTATCAAGCTGGAGGGTTCTAGGAGGGAGGACAGATGACATTGACATCTATACATTTGCTGACAGAGGTATCAGAAGTGGCTGTAATGTCAACCAAATTGAAGGAGCTGAAGTTGCTTCCACTTTGTCACAAAGTGGTTTGCAATGCTGGTTCCTTGGATGATTAGGAGAAGAGGAGTAAGAAGAGAAATGGAGGGCTACAGGGTACATCTAAGACTGAATGACAAGGATTCATGTTTCTAAGAGAACAGGAAGCAAGTAGTGGCTTAGGCCAATTAGAGTATTGTGAGTTCCCAGATACTTTGGGGTTTATTTGTTTTCCAATAGATGTAGGTTTTTCATGCAGTTTGGATTTAGATAGGTTAATTTTCTCTTCAGAAACATGAGTAGCCTTCAGAGTGAGAATACAAACAGAAGAAAACAAAAGTCACTTACATTCCAGTATATAACCCATCTCATTTTGATCTTCTTGGATTATGCACCTTTTTTATAGTTGAAACTATTTGTGAAAGTTTGTTAAAAGCAATAGAATCTTTTGGTATTTTTGGTGGCCTGTTTATAGAGTTTTTGTGTGTGGTATGAATTGTACACATTTAAGTACTCCAGTTAAAATACTGTATAATTTTCTTTTAACTCCTATAAGTTTTTACAGACATTGAACAAACTTTGGATTGGCAATAATTCACATGTTGACATGAATGCTGTAAAATACAGCTTCTAGGGATTGTTGAAGGATTCCTGGTAGAATAAACCATGTGTGCTCCGTACACATATTTTGAACCTTTTGTGTGCATGGTTGTCTGAATCCATGGATGTGGAATCCACTTTGAGTTAAATATAATGATGACACGTTACCAACTAATTGTCAGGAAATGTTGTGTATATACATACCACCATGTTCTGTGATTTATATTTATTTGATGGGTGACACTCATAAGGGGATATCTTATCATTTTTTCATCTGCTTTCATGATTGTACATTACAGTTATATTTCCCTAATAACGAGTTTGTCTCCTGGAACAAGGTTGGATTTCTGGAAGGATTAATTATATGGCAATAACACAGTAGAGGGTACAGTAGTCATAATGACTGTAAGTGCATGCTTTATAGTGCTGCCTGGCTCTTCATTTTCATTTTGTGTAATGCTTGCATTAAGGTTGTTTAATTTAAAGATTATTTCTCCCAAAATTCCACAGTGCTTTGCTTTATTTTATTCTGACATCAAATTCATTTAGTGTTTTCCACCAGTTCCAAAAATTAATGGGGAAATTTGATAGAGGAGGTTGATTTATTAAGGTATTGGCAGGTTGTATTGGTTTGATTTACTATCAGACGAGGTAGAGGAGTAGGATTGTTTGGACGTCTAGGAAGTAGAGAAAGACTTATCTAAGGATAATAAAAATCAAAAAGAGGAAGAGGTGGTACTTGATATAATCCTAGACCAAAGGGTGAAAGGGGTCATTGACAACAGAGAAGACGATGAAGAGGAGCAGGAGGAGGAGGAAGAGGAAGAGGGGGAGGAGAATGAGGAGGAGTACAAGGAGGAGGAGGAAGAGAATGGGAGCTAGTGTTTGAAGGAACTAGTATTCTTTTAGGATCCTGTTTTCCCCTGGGGCCTTTTTGAGAGTCACCATATTGTGGGAGAAAGACAATAAACAATTTTAATTTAGATATTTCACAGAAAATTATTAGCATATAAACTTTCTGAGCTAGTTGTAATATTAGATGGCTTCTAAAAGACCTACTCTCCCAAAACATTTGCTGACCTGAGTTTATCATCTATGTTCTTTTAAAAAATTCTGTAATACTGGAAGCAGAATAAGTTAGAGATTTCATGTTGAAGAAATGTTCTTTTGACTTGTAGTAAACGATCTTTGTACTAGAGAGAAGCATGTAACAATTAGGCTATATGGGATCAGAATGGCCTCTTGATCAAGACCTACAAAAATTAGGGATTTTTAAAAATTTTATTTCTTTTAATTTCATTTGTAATTTATCTTTTACACTCCATATTCTATTCCCCAAGCCCATCCTCCCTCCGATTGCTTCACATCCCATATCTCCTCTCCAGCCCAACCCATCTCTGAGTGGATTTCCACAACCCCCACAGCAGCTGACCTCTAAAGACCCTGGGTCCTCCAGTCTCTTGAGGGTTACGTGCATGGGCTGTAGAGATGGCTCATCTGCTAAAGTCTAGCCTCACAATTAAAACTCAGGGAGTCTTTTTTGGACACTTTCTACAATCTTGGTCTTTACCCATATTTACCCTGACCTTTATAGACTAATTGATATTTCAGTCTAGGAAGTAAGAGAGAAAATATTGTATTAGTCTTCTGAGTATGGGTTACTGTGCTTAGGATGTTTTCTACTTCCACCTGTATTTCTGAAATTTTCATACTATAATTCTTTTTAAAAAAATCAAAAAAACAAAGTTCCAGAGTAACTGGTTTCTATTTAATAGAAACAAAGCTGAATTACTCAGAGTACACATAGTCCAGTATAGGTGAGGGGATTATGGATCTCTGTTGGGGAAGACTAGTGTGCAGTTAAGGAAGATCCAACCATTTTGAATATGAAAATCCAACAGAAAGCTTGTTACTTATTGTTAATTAAATATTAATAAACCAAATTGCAGTTTGTCAGCACCATGATGCACAATAACATTTTATGAAGTATGAAAGGATTGCCTTGGGATGAGGATATAACTACTTTCCAAGTTCCTCTTCAGCCTCTTGAGTCACTTGAGAAAAGGAAATATCTATGCCAAGTATAGACCAAGTATAAACTAACAGACTCCCTAAAGTCCTACTTTGTGCTAATTTATTTTCCATATCAGAAACCTATTATATTTTTTTAAGTAAAAGTTCTCAAAGACATTCAGAGAAAATAGTTCACCTTTTGTTCTGAGCATAAAAGTTCTCAGTGAAAGCTCAGATGACATTTAATGGAAAGTAAATATTATGAATTAACTCTTAAACTGGCTCTTTGTAGATGTCTTCATTAAAATCATTCCCAAGAGGAAGTAGAGGCCATAAATATGGGGAAAGGTCTCTGTCACCTTAGAGTTTAGGAACAAAAAGAAGCCTACAAAATTCCAAATAGACTGGACCAGAAAAGAAATTCTTCCTGACACATAATAATCAGAACAACAAATGCACTAAATAAAGATAGAATATTAAAAGCAGTAAGCCAAAAAGTCAAGACATATAAAGGCAGACCTATTAGAATTACACCGACTTCTCACAACAGACTATGAAAGTGGGAAGATCCTAGACAGAGGTGATACAGACCCTGGGATAACACAAATAACAGCCTAGGCTACTATACCCATAGGAGGAACAACCAAAGTATTCCATGACAAAACCAAATTCACACAACATCTTTCCACAAATCCGCCCTTCAAAGGATAATAAAGGGAAAACTCCATCACAAGGAGGGAAATTACACCCTAGAAAAGGCAAGAAAGTAATCCTTTAGCAAACCTCTCTTTACCTATCCAAATCAGATAGGGGCCTAATATCCAATATATATAAAGAACTCAAGAAGGTAGACTCCATAAAATCAAATAACCCCTTTAAAAAATGGGGCTCAGAACTGAACAAAGAATTCTCACCTGAGGAATACCGAATGGTAGAGAAGCACCTGAAAAAATGTTCAATATCCTTAATCATCAGGGAAATGCAAATCAAAACAACCCTGAGATTCCACCTCACACCAGTCAGAATGGCTAAGATCAAAAATTCAGGTGACAGCAGATGCTGGCAAGGATGTGGAGAAATAGGAACACTCCTCCATTGTTGGTGGGATTGCAAGCTTGTACAACCACTCTGGAAATCAGTCTGGTGGTTCCTCAGAAAATTGGACATAGTACTACCGTATTATCCAGCAACACCTCTCCTGGGCATATATCCAGAAGATGTCCCAACCAGTAAGAAGGACATATGCTCCACTATGTTCACAGCAGCATTATTTATAATAGCCAGAAGCTGGAAAGAACCCAGATGCCCCTCAACAGAGGAATGGATACAGAAAATGTGGTACATGTACACAATGGAGTACTACTCAGCTATTAAAAAGAATGAATTTATGAAATTCCTAGGCAAATGGATGGACCTGGAGGGCATCATCCTGAGTGAGGTAACCCAATCACAAAGGAACTCACACAATATATATTCACTGATAAGTGGATATTAGCCCAGAAACTTAGGATATGCAGGATATAAGATACAATTTGCTAACTGCATGAAACTCAAGGAGAACGAAAAAGTGTAGACCCCTTGCCCCTTCTTAGAATTGGGAACAGAACACCCATGGAAGAAGTTACAGAGACAAAATTTGAAGCTGTGACAAAAGGATGAACCATCTATATTCATAAGGGAAATTGGTCTGAAGTACTTTATCATTGTTGGGCCTTCTGTGGTTTAGGTATCAGAGTAATTGTGGATTTATATCATGAATTGGGTAGAGTACCTTCTGTTTCTATTTTGTGGAATAGTTTGAAAAGAATTAGAATTAGATCTTCTTTGAAGGTCTGATAGAACTCTGCACTAAACCCATCTGGTTCTTGGCTTTTCGGTTTTGTTTTTGTTTTTGTTTTTGTTTTTTTGGTTGGGAGTACATTAAGAGACTATTAATGACTGCTTCTATTTCTTTAGGTTATATGGGACTGTTTAGGTCTTAATCTGATCCTAATTTAACTTTGGTTCCTGGTCTCTGTCTCGAAATTCATACATTTCATCCAGGTTTTCCCGGTTTTGTTGCATATAGCCTTTTGTAGAAGGATCTGATGATGTTTGGATTTCTTCAGGATCTGTTGTTATGTCTCCCTTTTCATTTCTGATTTTGTTAATTAGGATGCTTTCCCTGTGCCCTCTAGTGGGTCTGGCTAAGGGTTTATCTATCTTGTTGATTTTCTCAAAGAACCAGCTCCTCCTTTGGTTGATTCTTTGAACAGTTCTTGTTTCCACTTGGTTGATTTCGACCTTGAGTTTGATTATTTCCTGAAGTTTAGTCCTCTTGGGTGTATTTGCTTCCTTTTGTTCTAGAGTTTTTAAGGGAGTTGTCAAGCAGCTAGTGTGTGCTGTCTCCAGTTTCTTTTTGGAGGCACTCAGAGCTATGAGTTTTCCTCTTAGCAATGCTTTCATTGTGTAATATAATTTTGGGTATGTTGTGGGTTCATTTTCATTAAACTCTAAAAAGTCTTTAATTTCTTTCTTTATTCCTTCCTTCCCCAATGTATCATTGAGGAGAGTGTTATGCAGTTTCCACATGACTATTGGCTTTCTACTATTTATGTTTTTATTGAAGATCAGCCTTAGTCCATGGTGATCTGATAAGATGCATGGGACAATTTCAATATTTTTATATGTTGAGACTTGTTTTGTGAGCAACTATATGGTCAATTTTGGAGAAGGGACCATGAGGTACTGAGAAGAAGGTATATACTTATGTTTTAGGATAAAATGTTCTGTAGATATCTGTTAAATCAATTTGTTTCATAACTTCTGTTAGTTTTACTTTGTCCCTGTTTAGTTTCTATTTCCATTTTTTTCTTTCCATTGAAGAAAGTGGGGTGTTGAAGTCTTCCACTATCATTGTGTGACATACAACGTGTTCTTTGAGCTTTACTAAACTTTCTTTATTGAATGTGCATACCCTTGCATTTGTAGCATAGATATTCAGAATTGAGAGTTCCTCTTGGAAAGTGTTACCTTTGATGAGTATGAAGTGCCCCTCCTTGTCTTTTTTGATAACTTTGGGTTGGAAGTCCATTGTATTCGATATTAGAATAGCTACTCCAGCTTT
Source organism: Mus caroli (assembly GCF_978045245.1). NCBI lineage: Eukaryota > Metazoa > Chordata > Mammalia > Rodentia > Muridae > Mus > Mus caroli. The sequence continues at coordinate 91,512,606 of NW_028227259.1, read as the reverse complement.
TTTCTTCAGACTGTTTGCTTGGAAAATTGTTTTGCAGCCTTTCACTCTGAGGTAGTGTCTGTCTTTTTCCCTGAGTTGGGTTTCCTGTAAGCAGCAAAATGTTGGGTCCTGTTTGTGCAGCCAGTATGTTAATGTATGTCTTTTTATTGGGGAATTGAGTCCATTGATATTAAGAGACATTAAGAAAAAGTAATTGTTCCTTCCTATAATTTTTGTTGTTAGAGCTGGCATTCTGTTCTTGTGGCTGTTTTCCTTTAGGTTTGTTGATGGATTACTTTCTTCGTTTTTCTACGGTGTAGTTTCCATCATTGTATAGTTTTGTTTTGTTTTGTTTATTTGTTTGTTTGTTTGTTTTTTATTTTTTTGTTTGTTTGTTTTTTTCTGTTTTGATCCTTTGAAGGGCTGGATTCCTGGAAAGATATTGTGTGAATTTGGTTTTGTCATGGAATACTTTGGTTTCTCCATCTATGGTAATTGAGAGTTTGGCTGGGTATAGTACCCTGGGCTAGCATTTGTGTTCTCTTGGTGTCTGTATAACATGACTCCAGTATCTTCTGGTTTTCATAGTCTCTGGTGCGAAGTCTTCAGTAATTTTAATAGGACTGCCTTTATATGTTACTTGACCTTTTTCCCTTGCTGGTTTTAATATTTTGTCTTTATTTAGTGCATTTGTGGTTCTGATTATGATGTTTCAGGAGGAGTATCTGTCTATTTGGAGTCTGTAGGCTTCTTGTATGTTCATGGGCATCTCTACCTTTAGGCTTGGGAAGTTTCTTTTATAATTTTGTTGAAGATATTTGCTGGCCCTTTAAATTGAAAATCTTCATTCTCATCTACTCCTATTATCTGTAGGTTTGGTCTTCTCATTGTGTCCTGGATTTCCTGGATGTTTTGAATTAGGATCTTTTTGCATTTTGCATTTTCTTTTATTGTTGTGTCCATGTTCCCTATGGAATCTTCTGCCTCTGAGATTCTCTCTTCCATCTCTTGTATTCTGTTGCTGATGCTCATATTATGGTTCCTGATTTCTTTCCTAGTGTTTCTATCTCCAGAGTTCTCTTCCATTGTGTTTTCTTTATTGTTTATTTCTATTTCCGTTTTTAGATCCTGCTTTGTTTTGTTCAATTCCATCTACTGTTTGGTATTATTTTCCTGTAACTCTCTAAGGCATTTTGGAGTTTCCTCTTTAAAGGCTTCTAGCTGTTTACCTGTGTTTTCTTGTATTTCCTCCTCAAGGTCCTCCATCATCATCATAAGAAGTGACTTTAGATCCATGTCTTGCTTTTCTGGTGTGATGGTGTGTCCATGATTTTTTATGGTGGGAGAGTTTGTTTCTGATGATGCCAAGTAACCTTGTTTTCTGTTGCTTCTGTTCTTATGCTTGCCTCCTGCCATCTGATTATCTCAAGTATTTGCTGTCCTCAATATATCTGATTAGAACCTGTCCTTCCTATAATCCCTGTTGAGTCAGGTCTCCTCAGAGTCTAGCTTTCTATGTGATCCTTTGCTTGTGGGCTCCTGTGAACCTGACATTATGGGTATGTCAGAGTTTTTGGCTGTCAAGTTCCTCTGAGACACTGAAATACTGTTATGACCAAGCTTTTATCATGGGATCCTGTTGTCAAAGATCCTGGACATGTTACAGTGCCTGGAAGTGGTGTCTCCTTTGAGGAGCATGGAGCTGTCTGGTCAGTAGTCCTAAGATCTCATGGAGAGTCCTCTAGGGACCATAGGGGTGTCTGCCAACATAGTGCACAAGGTGGCCAGGTATTGGCGCCAACCAGAAAGGACTTGTGAACCTGGTCAGGGTGGTTTTCTGCTTCCCTAATGCTGTCTCAGGTCCCATGCTATTGGTTTGTAAGAGAAGTTGTGTTCTACTCACCAGAGGTCCTAAGATAGTGTGGAGAGTCTTCTAGGGAACTTGGGAATGTCTACAGACTCCGCACCCAAGGTCACCCGGTGCTGGTGCCAACTGGAAGGGATTTATGACCCTGTTCTAGCTTGGTTTTCTGCTTCCGGCTCAGCTTTTAATTTTCATGTTCTATAATGCTCTGGTAAAGGTTGTTTCTTAAACCTTTAAAGATTATTTCTCTCAAAATTGTACAGAGGTTTGGTTTATATTAATCTGAATGCCAAGAGGAAATTTATATTTACCAGCACTTTAAAAAGGTATCAGTAGAATTTGGTGCAATAGGAAGTGTTATAGAGATATTGGCAGCTAACATTTCATTTGCTTTTTTCTGGGAACAGGGCGAATAGGATTTTTGGAGATCTAGGATGTTAAAGAACTGGTATATAAGGATAATCCAATATAAGAGTAGGAGGTAGTTTTTCAAAATCTTTTCCAGGGTATAAAGAAGGAGGAACAGGAAGAGTAACAGAATTCAGTTGTTCAGACAGTAAAATGGGGATAATGCCTGGTTGAGCAATCTGTACACGACTGGGGTCAGGCTGAATATAAAGATGAGAAAGAGGAGTTGAAGGAGTTTGTGGTCTTGTAGGATCATGTTGTCCTCTACGGCCTCTTTGGCCCTCACCAGACTGTGTGAGAAAGAAAATAAACAGCTTTAAATTGAATATTTCTTAGATAATTATTAGCATATGCACTTTCTGTACAAGGGGTAATTTTAAATGGCTTCTAAAAGTCCTACTTTCCCAAGTAATATGCTGGCTTGAATTTATCAGCTATGTTCTTGTTCTTTTATAAAATTCTATAAAACTGGAAGCATATGAAGTTAGAGATTTTATGTTGCAGAAAAGAATTCTTTTCATTTGTAATAAAGTGTCATGTTGTGGAGACAAGCATGTGCCATTTCAGCATATGAGATCAGAGTGGCCACTGGTCCATGATACACAAAAATCAGGAATGATTCTCATGTCCCCCTTTGCTCCATATTTATACGTGGTAATTTTTACACATATTTACTCATATTTGTTCTGTACTCATATTGGTTTTGGCCATTACCCATATTGATCCTGACCTTTATATACTCATTTTCATAAGAATCTAGAAAGTAAAAGAGAATACATGGTATTTGTCTTCTGTGCCTGGGTTACTGTGTTAACTACATTTTCTAGTTTCATCTGTTTTTCTAAAATTTCCACATTATATCAAAAAAGAAATCTGAAGGGAAACTGAGGGAATTCAGTAGACATAAAAAGGAATAACATTGAACACAATTTGTACAGTGTGGGTAAAGTGATCACAGACCTGGGTTGGGGGAGACTTGTGTGAGTTTATAAAACATCTCTCAAGTAGCATATGAAAACCCCACACAGAAGCTTGTTACTTCATGTTCATTAAATATTAATAAACAAAATTTGGGTCATGTAGCACTATGATACAGGACGGAATTTTATGAAGTGGGAAAGGATGACCTTGGGATGAGAATGGAACTGCCTTCCAGGTTCCTCTTCTGCTTCTTGAGTCACTTGAGAAAAGGACATGCCTATGCCAAGTGTAGATTATGCTCTGACAAACAGGCTCCCTACAGTCCTATTTTGTGGTAATTTATTTTGTATCTACAGAAACCTGTTACATGTTTTTAAGTAAAAATCCTCCAAACACTCAGAGAAAAAGGTTTCCCCTACATTTTGAGCATACAGATTCTCAGTGAAAGCTTAGATTGCATTGAATGTAAAGAAAATATTATGAAGAAACTCTTAAGCTGCAGATTTGTAAACCTGGTCACTGAAATGAATCACAAATGGAAGTAGTTGCCATAAATATTGGGAAAAGTCTCTGTTACTGGAGATCTTTAAATTGTCCTGGGTTTTAATTAAATAAGTATCAAAATATGTTCCAGAGTTTGTACTTGAAGGAATAAGTTTAGCCTATCATCAAGGAGGTCTAGATGAGTTTCAGGTTCCTATATAGACTGAGTATTTATAATGCCCTATGTTTCTAATATAGGCCAAAGTAGGCAGATTAGTAGTCTCTGTTTTGTAAATGCTGTGCTGGTATCCTGTACCACCTGCATGGCTAAACAAATTCTGGGTTTTTTGGTCCTTTGAATGAAGACAGTCATACATATTTCCACATCCTGGAGTCATAAGGTTTGTTGTTTGACACTTATATATTCATGCCTGAGCCCTTTTCCTAAGCTCATTCATTGTGAGTTATTAAATATTGTCTAGATATCTAGGTAGTGCTTGCCTTAGTACAGCACTTGGTGAGCCATTAGTGACTCACTTGCTGGGCTAACCCTCTGTTTAGTGATTTTTTTTCCTAAGCTTCAACATTAACAATAAACACATCTGAAAAGTGTTGAGGAAAACCAATGCATGAGGAAGTTGGTGTGCTTTGGATAGATGAAAGGTGAAAAATTGCTTCAGATGCAGGGAATTCTTTGAAATTTGGTACGAAAACTATAGAACACAAAGGGCCATGTCAACCAGAGGGACAGTATGTGATCTTGTTCCTTTGCTTCTGATCAAAAGTCAAGCTGGTCTGGAGCTGATATTTTGGAGTTAAACCCTATTCATTCACTCATTTTTAAAAATTCTTTCCGTAATTTGCCATCTGACACATTGCCTTCAGTAATTGCAAACTTTCGATTAACCCTAAATTAGACTTATCCCTTCATGGTCAATTTTGTGAGCAGTGGTAGAAGTTTTCAGGAGCAGTTTATGGCCAGACTTTTATGTCCTTAAGTGCTCTCTTGTAATACTTTCAAGTTTCTTTGAACTGCCCTCTCTAGATTAGTGGATGTTTATAATGATCCAAGTTGACACTCTCTTTCTTTCTCCTAGTTTTGTACCTTATGTTAAATCCCCATATTTATCTTCAGATGGCTCCCTTCTTTTTTTTCACAAGAAGGTTGCAGTAGGTAGGAATTAACTCCCCTGTATTGACTTTGTAGCATGTAAAGTAACTTATGAGTTAAGAGAATGTCTTCTTTCTTGTTTCCTTGTTTCTTGACTTGTTTTTTTTACTTTGTAATTGTGTGTCACTATATGTACCTAGCACACTTCATTTAGAAATCAATCATACCAATGTCCAATCACCCAACACAAACAAGATCTTTGCACCTGCTCTTCTATTCTGTTTTGACTGCTCTTAACATCTCTCATCTTTTCTGATTTTTATTTGTATCGCTATAATGACATTTTATAAAGCCTGAACTGAGCCTTCTATTTTTCTTGTCCTCTAAACTACAGTGCATATAGATTGAAGACATTCTTATTAAAATGAATATCATGTTACATCACACCTATTTTAAACATCTTGCACACCAGGATTTTCATACTGCCTCCTTTTTTTGTGACCTGGTTCTATATTTGCATCTCTGTAATAAAGGTCAGGCGTGTATGCCCTGCTCACTCCTCATAGCTCCTCAGAATTCTGTTTCTCTATTTCTTCCTACATGTCATATAACTTTTAATAATATTATTGACGAACTATATTATTTCAAGACACGTCTATGTTACTAGTGCCCTCTCTATCTTAGTTCAATGGCTCATGACCAACATTAGATACAAGATGTTCCATTTTAAATGTTGATTTACAAGCAATTTTCTTGTTTTTCTTGTTAATTATCTAAAGAATAATGTAGTAAAATATAGTTCACATTCCTTTTGTTTTTGATGCAACAAAGAATTTGCTAACTATTTTGTGTTTCCTTTTGGATATCCTGATATCGAATTGGATATCAGGAAGTGGTAAACTTTCTTGAGTATATCTATTACTTTCCTTGTGATTTTTTATTATCTTTGTGACTATTTAGTAAAAACAGATTTTCAATTAGGAAATTATATCACTTGGTGGACATTTCATCAGTAATTTGCAACTTGTATATATTAGGAAATGCAGATATATAAAGTTAAAATGTCTGACATAAAAATTAGTAAGAGAACATGAAAGCTTTTGTTATGTAAATTGACACTCACCAGGAAGCATCCTATAAGAACCCAGAGGTCAAGGACCAAACACAGTGACTTCATCTTTCTGTAGCTCCTGAAAGTTAGCACAATAGCTGGTTAGCATTATTTTAAAAAATGAAATGTCATTATTTGAAACATGTCCCAACACATGGAATATATGTTGTTTCATGTATCTTAAAATAACGTTCTAATTTTTTATCGTGGACTCAGTATTAGTAACATAATATTGTTAGCTCATAACTTTTCAATCTCAAGCAATGGGGCTAATTTTTCATTTTTGAGTGCTTAGCAGATTGAGGAAAAGTGCTGGATATTCGTCCTTCAAGAGTCTGAACAACCAAGAATTTAAAAGAGAAAGCTTTGGCTTAAGTGTAATTGTTTTGTAGTGGACATTTTCATTTGTTCATTTGGTTTTATTTTACAGTTGCAGTTCTATGGCATCAAGATTCTGTAAACTCATATTTGAGATGATATCACTTTAACTTGATCACATTTATTACTCTTGACAAAGAATAGATAAGGGAGAAGTCTTCCTATTAAATAGAAGAATAGATGAAAGCATAACTTCATACATAGTCTAGCTTTAACATTGTACTGAGTCATTGTGTATACAGTGAGTGTGCTAAAATCTACTTTCTGTTTTGCAACTGAGTTCCATTGTAACTAGGACAGGAACAGTGTTATTTAGATCTGTTTTCTTCTAAGGTGTCTCAAGGTTTGTGATAAATTTTTGGAGCCAGATGGCCTGAATTATTCTTTTATACCACTTCACACAATGGCCTGTTAGCTCCTCTAGTCAACCCGGTTGATAGCTTCAATTTTGGAGGTGAACACTGTAAACCTTGAAATAATCATAGCAAAAGTTTTTCACTAGTTTTCTTGAACAAATGTCACATGTTGTTTTTATTATACTATATTTCATATGAAGCTTAAAATCAAGCAAAATTAGTTTTAAATATATACTTTAGAACAGTTCTCTTTCAGAATACATCTGACAGTAGTCCATCATTCAGCATTTTAAAGGACCATAAGTTACAGGTGGGAGAATAGGGAATGGCTTACTTTGTTGGAATCACTTACTCTTCAAGGTGATCAACATGAATACTTTTCTGTTGCTTGAATAAGCTTTCAAAATGTAATACAGTTTATGACTCACTGTTATTTTTTGTAGGTACTTATTCTCACAGTAATAAAAAGAATATCTTATAAGCAGCCCATAAAAATGATATTTCTGATGGATGGTTAACATTTAACATGAAGTTAAAGGGCTTCATATTCCCAGGTACTTACCTTGGAGAAACTTCTTAGCCAGTTAATATGTTGTTCAGAAACACTTTGGTTAGTTAAGTTTGAGTCATAGAGTATGGAGGACCAGAACTCTAAGTACATATTTATATATATATTGAGATTTTATTGTCTGCTTTATTCTTTTTTTCTTCTTCTTCTTTTTTAACTTTTTATCTTTTTAATTGGGTATTTATTTCATTTACATTTCCAATGCTATCCCAAAAGCCCCCCACCCACTCCCCCACCCACTTTCCTACCCCCCCACTCCCACTTCTTGGCCCTGGCGTTCCCCTGTACTGAGGCATATAAAGTTTGCAGGACAAATGGGCCTTTCTTTCCACTGATGGCCGACTAGGTCATCTTCTGACTCATATACAGCTAGAGACAAGAGCTTCGGGGGATAGTGGTTAGTTCAGACTGATTTCCAGATTGGTTGTACAAGCTTGCAATCCCACCAACAATGGAGGAGTGTTCCTCTTTCTCCACATCCTTGCCAGCATCTGCTGTTACCTGAATTTTTTATCTTAGCCATTCTGACTGTTGTGAGGTGGACTCTCAGGGTTGTTTTGATTTGCATTTCCCTGATGATTAAGGATGTTGAACATTTTTTCAGGTGCTTCTTAGCCATTCGGTATCCCTCAGGTGAGAACTGGCGGTTCCTCAGAAAATTGGACATAGTACTACTGGGAGATGTAGCAATACCTCTCCTGGGCATAAACCCAGAAGATGTTTCAACTTGTAATAAGGACATATGCTCCACTATGTTCATAGCAGCCTTATTTATAATAGCCAGAAGCTGGAAAGAACCCAGATGCCCCTCAACAGAGGAGTGGATACAGAAAATGTGGTACATTTACACAATAGAGTACTACTCAGCTATTAAAAAGAATGAATTTATGAAATTCCTAGGCAAATGGATGGACTTGGAGGGCATCATCCTGAGTGAGGTAACCCAATCACAAAGGAACTCACAAAATATGTACTCACTGTTAAGTGGATATTAGCCCAGAAACTTAGGATACCCAAGATATAAGATACAATTTGCTAAAAAACATGAAAGAAGAAATTCTCAAGAAGAACAAAGACCAAAGTGTGGACACTTTGCCCCTTCTTAGAATTGGGAACAAAACACCCATGGGACGAGTTACAGAGACACAGTTTGGAGCTGAGCAAAAGGATGGACCATCTAGAGACTGCCATATCCGGGTATCCATCCCATAAACAGCCTCCAAACGCTTACAGCATTGCACACACTAGCAAGATTTTGCTGAAAGGATCTAGATATCACTGGCTCTTGTGAGAATATGCAGGGGCCTAGCAAACACAGAAGTGGATGCTCACAGTCAGCTATTGAATGGATCACAGGGCCCCCAATGGAGGAGCTAGAGAAAGTAACCAAGGAGCTAAAGGGGTCTGCAACCCTATAGGTGGAACAACAATATGAACTACCCAGTACCCCCCAGAGCTTGTGTCTCTAGCTGCATATGTATCAGAAGTTGGTCTAGTCGGCCATCAGTGGAAAGAGAGGCCCATTGGTCCTGCAAACTTTATCTGCCTCAGTACAGTGGAACTCCAGGGCCAAGAAGTGGGAGTGTGTGGGTGGGGGAGTGGGTGGGGGAGCAGGTGGAGGACTTTTGAGATAGCATTGGAAATGTAAATGAAATAAATACCTAATTAAAAAAAAGTTAAAAAAAAGGATATAGAGATATAGAATCTAAAAAAAAAAAAGAAAGAAAGACCATTAACCTCACAATTGAAAACTTGTTGCTCTATTGCTAGTCACATATTCTCTGTCTTTGTCTCTTTGTATCTCTGACTGCCATGTCTTTCTCTGTCTCTCTGTGTGTCTCTTTCTCTGTCTCTCTCTCAGGGTACTATGGTAATAAAATTTATAATTTCTGAAATAATGGATTCTTATTCTTAGATTATGTTGGTTTCAGCTTTAAGTTTTGAACTATAACAATGAGGCAGTATTTTAAGTTTGAAGTTATAAGTTTCTACACATCTGATCTCATGCATTCTTTTCACATATCACAAATTTTACTTAGCAAATTCATTTTTGTTTAATTCTGAGAGTAATCCCAGAGCATTGTATTTCCAGTTGACTGAATGTTTTAGTTTGGTAGTGATCTATTTTTTTTTTTTAATTTGTAAGAGTTTGCCTTTAATTGTGCAGGGTCAAACTCAATAATCTAGGTCAGTGATTCTCAGTTTTCCTAATGCTGTTACCCTTTCCTATTCTTCCTCATGTCTTGATGACCCCAAACACAAGGTTTTGTGTTTTTGTTTTTGTTTTTTGTTTTTTGTTTTTTGTATTTTTGTTTTTATTACTTCCAAACTGTTTGAACTCATAATGTAATTATCTAATATATGGGATATCTGATATGTCACCACAAGTGATCAGGTTGACAACCATTACTCTAGGTGGTCTTGAAATTAACAATGTCTTCTGAGTGGCCATTACTTTAGCTTTGAGTTATCAAACCAATCCTCACATATTATTTTAAAGAATCCAAAGTCACAGAAACACATACACAAAAATACACATACAAACACATACAAACACACAAAAAAACAACCATGTGTTTGGTTTGAGATTTTTCCCTTAAATGTTGCAAAAATGAACATGCAAAGAAATCACCTACAAAATCACAACCAAAACTAAACAACCCAAACCAAACCAAACAAAACTGAGCCAAAAAACTTAAAAATGCCATTGAGTTAGATTTATGTTGTCAAGCTCCTGATGATGGAGCCTACCCTGAAGTGTGGCTCATACACATAGTGAGACTCTTTTGGAGAAAATACCTATCATGTATTAATTGCAAATAGCTTCCTTGTAGTAATGGAAGCCCATGTGCTCTCCCTGTCTCAGTGCAAGGAGTCCACTGGGCTTGAACCCTTGTAGGCATTGCACTTGTTGCCTTGAGTTCATGTGTGTCAGTCTTGATGTATACAGAAGATGCTGTTTTCTTGGAATCACCAATATCCTCTGTTTTTTCTATCTTTTTTCATGTGTATGATGAGCGTGCTTTGATGAAGATATCCCTCTTAGGACTAAGTGCTCCAAAGTCTTTCATTCTTTTTACATTTTCCTGTTGTAGGTCTACGTTTGAGTTCAAATCTATGGTAAGAGGAAGCCTTTTTAATGAGGACTGAGTGAGGTACTTGTATACTGGTATAGCACTATGTCATTTTATGAGGTTTTTTTATAGCTATACAAGCACAGTACTCCTACTTAGTTATATTTTTCTGCAAACTATCTTTAACTTTAACTAGTTTTATTATAGATTCCTTATTAAAACCATCATGTTATGTTATCTATGGAATAATGCTACACTCTGTATTTGGTTGACTTAAAACACTTCTTCATTGGTGGGGCACTTATGAGGCACAAGATGAAGTGCTCCTTCTACAGAGAGGCCACCAGGCATCCCTCCGGGTACATCTCCAGCAAAACTTGGTAATGATATGATTGTAGACTTTCCCTAGTTTTCTGCTGATGCTCAAATTCTTCCTTCTCTGCAGTCTGGTTCTTATCCAGCCACCTGATGATTTCATTACACTTGCCAAGAATCTTCTGTGTGTCCTCATCATTCACATTTCCTTGAAGTTTCTCATCCTCAGCAGTTGTTTTCAAGTTGAAGGCATAAGACTCTAGTGAATTCTTGGAGGAAACCTCATCTCTCTGCTTCTTATCCTCAGCTATGTATTTCTCAGCTTCTTGGGCCATGCACTCAATATTCTCCTTGCTCAGGAGGCTCTTGTCATTGGTGATTGAGAGCTTGTTCTATTTTCTTTTGCTTTTATCTACAACAGAAACATTGAGGATGCCAATAGCATCAATGTCAAAAGAAACTTCAAACTGAGGAACCCCTCAGAGTGCTGGAGGAATGCTTGTATACTCCAACTTTCCAAGCATGTTGTTGTCCTTGGTAATGAAGGTCCTCTCATGTTCATACACCTGAATGAGTACATCTGGCTGGTTGTCAGAGTAGGTGGCCAAGTCTGTGTCTGCTTGGTTCAAATTGTGAAATTGTGCTTGATTATTACAGTCATGACTCCACTAGAAGTTTCAATATCTTGGGAAAGACTTGTGATATCTAAGAGCAGTAAATCCTTAACATTCTTATACTTGTCTCCAGATAGAATTGCTGCTTGGACTGCTGAACCATAATCAACAGCTTCATTGGTGTGAATGCTCTTGTTAATTTTTTTCCATTGAGTAAGTCTTGCAGAAGTTTCTGAATCTTGAGAATTCTTGTAGAACCACTCACCATGCCAATATCATAGATATGTGCTTGTCAGTTTGACATCTCAAAGAGCCTTTTCTACAGGGTACAGTTCACCACAGATCAGGACACCATTCAATTGCCCAGTTCGAGCCTGGGTAATGGAGGTATAGAAGTCAATTCCTCATAGAGAGAATCAATCTTAATACTGGCCTGGTGCTAGAAGAAAGGGTGCACTTGGCTTGCTCACAGCCAGTGCAGTGTAGCCAGACAGCTCACTTGCTCTCACTTATGTCCATCTTGTTCTTTTACTTAAACTTAGCAAGGAATGGTTGGCTCTTAGGTGGTCAAAGTCTTTTCCACACAGTGGGTGTCTCTAGCTGTGGATTTGACTTCAAAATTCTATCCTCAATTGTGATAATTGACAGGTCATAAGGGGTACCTCCCAAGTCACAAATCAGCAAACTCCTATGAGGTCTGACCTTTTTATCCAAACCATAAGCAATAGCAGCAGAAGTTGGTTCATTGATAATTCAAAGTCTGTTGAGGCCAGCAGTAGTTCCATCATCTTTTGTTGCCTTCCTTTGAGAGTCACTCAAGTAAGCTGACAGAGGGACCATAGAATTGATAACAGTTTTTCCAAGGTAAGCATCTGTAATTTCCTTCATATTTTTCAGAATCATTGAGTCTACTTCTGTGGGTAGAATCTTTTTCTTTCCTTTGCATTTGAATTCGATCTTGGACCTGCCTGTATCATTGATCACCATTAACTTCATGGCCAGTGCTTCATATCAGACAGAACAATTGCATCATCAAACCTAAGTCTGATCAGACATTTGACTTCAAAAATTGTGTCGGTGGAGTTCATTGCCACATGATTCTTAGCAGCATCCCCAATTGATTCTGTGACATCTAAAGCAACATAGCTGAGTGTGGTGTGTTTACCCTTGTCATTGGCAATTATTTATTCATTTTCATAGTGGAAAACACAGGAGTAGGTGGTGCCAAGATCAGTGCCAACAGGTCCCTTGGCCATGGTTGCTTTTATATAGGCCCAGTTCTGCTGACAACAAGAGCACACAAATCCCCTAATTCTGTCTCTGTGTTCAATGAACACACCTACTGAGTTTATTTAGCTTTTTTCATATATAGTTCTGTCCAGATCTGAACACATGGGATTAGATAGCCTGTGTGAGAGCTTGCCCCTGAACTAGAATGTTTCTCCTCCTCTCAGCAGTCATTAATCACATGTAGCTCCTCATCTGGTGGTGGAAGTATCAAGTAGTACTTCGGACCCCATGGGTTGTAACCTGCAGCTGTCACTATACTGGCCAGCTCTACATCTTTTTATGTTAATGTAGCTCTCTATTATAAGATAAAAAGATTTCCCTTTCCTTTAAAACCAATGTGGACTATTATAGATACACAACTGTCCAAAATATGGGGAATAAGTACATGGAGTGCCCAACATGAACCGATGCAATTGTCATGGAAAGGCTCATGGAGATGAGAAAGAAAATGCAGTTCTTGAGAGCAGAATTCAATAAAGGGATAGAGACATTGAACATGAAGCTGAAAAATCAATAATCCGATGGAAGAACTCAAAGGACAGCCTTACAAATAGAATTTGAGAAAAAGAATAAAAACTGTATCAGGAAGCAAATATAGAATAGATGAAATCCTCCAAATAAAAAATATGTACACAAACACATACATACACACACACACGGAACATAGAGGATATGTTGTATATCATGAAAATACACTTGCATACACTAGCAAGATTTTGCTGAAAGGACCCAAATATAGCTGTCTCTTGTGAGAGGATGCCGGGGCCTAGCAAACACAGGAGTGGATATTCACAGTCAGATATTGGATGTATCACAGGGCTCCCAATGGAGAAGCTAGAGAAAGTACCCAAGGAGCTAAAGGGATCTGCAACCCTATTGTTGGAACAACATGATGTACTAACCAGAACCCCGGAGCTCTTGTCTCTAGCTGCATATGTATCGAAAGATGGCCTAGTCGGCCATCATTGGAAAGAGAGGCCCATTGGACTTGCAAACTTTATATGCCCCAATATAGGGGAATGCCAGGGCCAAAAGAATGGGAATGGGTGGGTAGGGAAGTGGGGGGCGCTATGGGGGACTTTTGGGATAGCATTGGAAATGTAACTGAGGAAAATATATAATAAAAATATTAAAAATTAAAAAAAAAAAAGAAAATACACAAGGCTATGCACAGGCTTAGGAGGTAGTTTACCATTACTTATATACACCATCCTATCAAATGCACATCGATTATTATAATACCTTTAAATATAATGATCCACAGAACAAACAGTACAATGTTTTACTTAAGTGATGTGTGAAAATATGAAATTAGGTGAAGAAATACTGTTTGAAATAGTCATAATTATTTATGTATGTCTCTAAGAAGTTATCATTTTTTCTTATGATTTTAAGAACATATATCTTTTTACATTATGATATCTTTGAAGGCAAATAAAACTTTTTACTTCTTCATTGTAGCAATTAACATCATATTTTTATACACAACTCACCCACTGCATGTGAAGAGTCTGCTTTCATGAGTTCTTAGGTGGTCAGTATTACAAGTATTCTGGGTATGTTAAGGATTTACATGTAGACTTTCTTCTTGTCATTGTCATCTGCATAACATCATAGCTATTCTCATAGTACTTATTTTGTTTTAGGTTTTTAAAATGATGTGACCCAAGAGCTTCCTCCCTGGTGACTAGCTGACATAATTCCACAGAGTAGCATGCAAGATACCAAGGGAGGAGGGCAGCCAACATGCTAACCCAGCTATGATGCCTATGAACCACAACTGTGATTAATTACCATGACATTGTAACTCTATAGGTGCAATAGTGCTACATGTACCTTGGTATCCAAGAGCTTAATTGGATTTCATTCCCACTCAACAAGAGAGCAATCATGTCTGGGACTGAATCTGTAACCAAGAGCTTAATTGGGTTTTATTCCCACTCAACAAGAGAGCAATCATGTCTGGGACTGGATCTGTGTCAATAATCAAGGAGGTATATTTAGAGGTCTACAACATAGAAGAACTATTATATAAAGATAATGAAAATCAAAGAGAGAAAGAGGAGGTTGTTGATGTAATCCTGGACCAAAGTGTGGAGGTGGTAGTTGAAACAAATACTAGACCAGAGGGAGGAAGACAAAGAGGAGGAGGAGGAACACGAAGAAGAGGAAGTTTTGAAGGAACTAGTGTTCATCTAGGATCATGTTGTCCGATTGGACCACTTTGACACTCACCAGACAGTGGGAGAAAGAAAATAAACAACTCTAAATTAGATATTTTCACAGAAAATTGTTAGCATATACACTCAGCAAGGTATAATTTTAGATGTCTTCTTAAAGATCTACTTTCCCAAGACTTGTGTTGGCCTGAGTTTTTCTCCTTATTTTTTTTAATATTCTGTCACACTGGAAGCAGAAGAATTTAGAGATTTCATGTTGCAGAAACAGTCTTTTGATTTATACTAAAGGTTGTTTTTACTGGAGAGAAGCATGTAACAATTAGGCTCAATGAGATCAGATTGACCTCTCGCTTATTACCTGAAAGGAGCTGGGTTACTTCCCCTGGCCTCCTTCGAATGCCTTGGTCTTTACCAATATTTACCCTGACTTTAATACACTCATTGTTATTACAGTGTAGGAAGTGAGAGGGAATACATGGTATTTGTCTTCTGACATGGGTTACAGTGCTTAATACATTTTCTAGTTCCACCTGTGTTTCTGAAATTATCATATTGTTTTTCTTTTAAAATTAAAGTAAACTTGAAGGGAATGTGGTGCAGATTCCCTAGAAATAAAAAAGAAATACTTTGAGTAAACATAGTCCAGCGTGTGTAATGGGATCAGAGATCTGGGCTAGTGGTGACTTGTGTTAGGTCAAGGAAATCCATCCATTTGGAATATGATAACCCCACATAGAAGCTTGTTACTTCATATTCATTACTTATTTATAAACAAAATTGAGGCCACTCAGCATTGTAAAACCGGATGGAAAATTATGAAGTGTAAAAGTTTGGCCTTGGGTTGAGGATGGAACTGCCTTCCAGGTTCCTCTTCTGCCTTTTGAGTCACTTGAGAAAAGGACATGTCTATGCCAAGTATAGACTATGCTCTGAAAAACAGGCTCCCTAGATTCCTATTTTGTGGTTATTTATTTTTGAGCATCAGAAACCTGTTACATGTTTTTAAGTAAAAGTACTCAAAGCCACTCAGAAAAAATTTCCCCTTTTGATCTGAGCATACAGGTTTCCATTGAAAGCTTGGATGACATTGAATGGAAAGAAATTATTATGAACAAATTCTTAAGCTGGCTCTTAGTTTATGTGTTCACTAAAATGCATCCCAGATAATTCATGCCATATATACTGGGGAATATCTTTGTCACTCAAGTCCATAAAATTGCGGTCATTTTTAATGCCAATAAGTTTCAGAATATTGTCCAGAGTCTGTACTTTAAGAAATAAGTTTAGCCTCACATCAGGGAGGCCAGATGTGTTTTATGTTCCTATATAGACTGAGTAGTTTACACTATAAGATCTTTCAATATAGACCAAAGAGAGGCAGAATGGTTGTCCCTGTGTTAATGCTGTGGTGGTATCATGTAAAACCTGCAGGAGTAAAGAAAACTCTGGTTTTATTTTTTGTCCTTAGGGAAATAACAGTGGTACAGGTTTCTACTTCCTGGAATCATAAGATTAGTTGTGAGATATTCAGACTCACACCTGATTCCTTCTTATAAACTCAATTCCTGTGAGTTATTTAATATTGTGTAGATTTCTAGACAGTGCTTGTGTAGGTACAGCACTTGGTGAGTGCTCAGTGCCTCACTTGCCAAGCTATCCCCCAGTTAGATGTTTTTCCTAAGGTTCAACATTAAAAATATACACAGCAGAAAAGTATTGAGCAATGCACTCAGAAGTTGGACTGCTTTGGTTAGATTAAAGGTGAAGAATTTCTTTAGTTGCAGGGAAGTCTTTGAAATGAAGTGTAAAACTATAGAACACAAAGGACCATGTCAACCAGAGGGACAGTGTGTGCTTTTGTTCCTGTGCTGCGGATCCTAAGTCAAGTTGGTCTGGAGCTGATGTTTTTGAGACAATACCCATTCATCCACTCATCTGTTGAGTTATTTTCCTAATTTGTCATCTGCCACATTGCCTTTAGCAGTTCTGGCTAGTGGGGAAGATACCATCTCTCTAGTCTGTCTTTGGATCAACTGGTAGGACTCTCAGTTCCTTCTCTTGCAGTTTGTGTTCCTGGACGCTGCCATGTTTCCTATTATGACGATAATGGACTGAAGCTCTGAAATAGAAAATCTGCCCCAATCAAATGTTACTCCTTATAAGATTTGCCTTGATCATGGTGTCTGTTAACAGCAATAAACCCTAATTAAGATATTTATCTTAAAAATCTTGCCCTCCATGATATTTATACTGCTGGCTTTTAGTCTCACTTCTTTCTTTCCTTGCAACTCCATAGGAAATGTCAGTCCTATTTGCCAAATTCTCTCCTCTCCTCCCCTCACAGTTCTGTTCTTCTCTTGCCCCACCTCACAGCATACCTCTTTTATTGATGTGTTAATGAAATATAACATTTCTAGACACATCTATGGGATTAGTTTTCTCTTCATTCTTATAACTTCATTGAATCATTGCAGACAGTAGCTACCAGGAGTTCCAATTCAGAGGCTGATCACCCTGGGTGCACATTCAGGATTTCAATTTTAGTTGCCATGGAATAAATTCTCAGTGTGGGGAAGGTTCTTCACATTATTTTTATTGTTGCTGCAAATAAGGGTTTAGATGAACATTTCAATTTCCTAAGGAGATTCTGATATTAATCTTAATCATATGTATTGATAATCTTTTTTGATATATGTATCATTTTCTTGTTTAGTGTTTGAATACTTTTATTTCCTCATAGTAAAACTTGAGATTGTAGTTTCTTTAGTAATTCAAAACCACTCTCTACTTAGAAAAATCCACAATCAATATTCTTTTTTTCAAAATTTTTTTAGATACCAGAATCCTCAAGATTCAGAAGCTTCTACAAGACTTCCTCAATGGAAAAAATTAACAATAGCATTCACACCTATGAAGCTGTTGATTATGGTGCAGCTGTCCAGGCAGCAATTCTATCTGGAGACAAGTATGAGAATGTTAAGGATTTACTGCTCTTAGATGTCACAAATCTTTTCCAAGAAATTGAAACTTCTAGTGGAGTCATGACTGTAATAATCAAGCACAATATCACCATTTGAACCAAGCAGACACAGACTTGGCCACCTACTCTGACAACCAGCCAGATGTACTCATTCAGGTGTATGAAGATGAAAGGACCTTCATTACCAAGGACAACAACCTGCTTGGAAAGTTGGAGTATACAAGCATACCTCCAGCACTCTGAGTGGTTCCTCAGTTTGAAGTTACTTTTGACATTGATGCTAATGGCATCCTCAATGTTTCTCTTGTAAATAAAAGCAAAAGAAAGGAGAACAAGCTCTCAATCACCAATGACAAGAGCCTCTTGAGCAAGGAGAATATTGAGTGCATGGCCCAAGAAGCTGAGAAATACATAGCTGAGGATAAGAAGCAGAGAGCTAAGGTTTCCTCCAAGAATTCACTAGAGTCTTATGCCTTCAACTTGAAAACAACTGCTGAGGATGAGAAACTTCAAGGAAATGTGAATGATGAGGACACACAGAAGATTCTTGGCAAGTGTAATGAAATCATCACGTGGCTGGATAAGATCCAGACTGCATAGTAGGAAGAATTTGAGCATCAGCAGAAAACTAGGGAAAGTCTACAATCCTATCATTACCAAGCTTTGCCAGATTGCTGGAGGTGAACCTGGAGGAATGCCTGGTGGCCTCTCTGTAGAAGGAGCACTTCATCTTGTGCCTCATAAGTGCCCCACTGCCGCAGACCCTCTGGGTCCTGTGCCTCTGTAAGAAAGAGTCTCTGGAGCAGATAGGCAAAGAGTCAGATATGACATACAGAAACGAACACGCAAGAGAGGTGTTGACTCTGAATGTAATTTTCTGGTAAAGCATGAGGCTATTATACAAGGAATTATCAGGAGCTACAAATCACAAGTAAGATAAGGTACACTGAAATTTACCAGATACAACAGAAAAGAATTTGCAGGACCTAGTTAAATGTTTACATTAGGGATAACAAGAACTGCCTGTGAAAAGCCTAATTCCAGGAGGGAATTTCACACTTTAGAGTTTATAGCACCATGGGGTTTAACTCTTGACAGGCTTTAAGAGTAATGTAGTGTCACTGACCCCTTATTAAATTTTATCTAGTCCGGAGACTTTCTTACTTATCAGTATATTAACTCACTCCTGACATGTAATGTAACCTGTGTAACCTGTAATAAAGATTTCTATCTCAGTGAGACTTTTAGTCTCCTTTTATGCAGACAGCTGGATTAATTGTTTTATAGCAGTGCTTAATTAGTTACTGAATAGGTTAAGCTCCTTGCTGCTATCTGGGAATCTCAGAACACTGGGAAAGGGCTTTAGGAATACAATCTTAAAAGGCATTTACTATAAGGTAATGCTTAGTAGAGTGCACGTGAATCTATACATTAGACTAACACAGTGGAAATTTGATTTGTTGGGTAAGACACCAAAGCTCCGGGAGGGAATTTTCATGGAACTCTTGTCCTCATGAACAGCTTCCAGGCTTTCACCTGCCAAACTGATCCATACTGGAGAGTTGACCTCCAGTTGCTCGAAATTTATTTCTCACGAGCAAATTTTGGGCATTTCTGCCTCAAAAGCCTACTCCACCAGAATCCTCTGGAACCCCAACAATGAAGAAGTTGTTTAAGTCAACCAAATACAGAGTGTAGCATTATTCCATAGGGTAACATAACATGATGGTTTTAGTAAGAATGTATAATAAAATTAGTTAAAGTTAAAGATAGTTTGCAGAAAAATATTACTAAGTAGGAGTATGTGTGTGTATAGTTATAAACAAACTCATAAAATGACATACTGCTATACCAATACATAAGTACCTCTCTCAGTCTTCATTAAAAAGGCTTCCTCTTACCATAGATTTGAACTCAAACATAGACCTACAACAGGAAAATGTAAAAAGAATGAAATACTTTGGAGCACTTAGTCCTAAGAGGGATATCTTCATCAAAGCACTCCCATCATACACATGAAAAAAAAAAGATTGAGAAAAAAAAAACCAGAGGATATTGGTGATTCCAAGAAAACAGCATCTTCTGTATACATCAAGACTGACACACATGAACTAAAGGCAACAAGTACAATGCCTACAAAGGGTCAAGCTCAGTGGACTCCTTGCACTGAGACAGGGAGAGCACATGGGCTTCCATTACTACAAGGAAGCTATTTGCAATTAATACATGATAGGTATTTTCTCCAAAAGAGTCTCACTATGTGTATGAGCCACACTTCAGGGCAGGCTCCATCTTCAGGAGCTTGACAACATAAATCTAACTCAATGGCATTTTGAAAGTTTTTTGGTTCAGTTTTGTTTGGTTTGGTTTGGGTTGTTTAGTTTTGGTTGTGATTTTGTAGGTGATTTCTTTTGCATGTTCATTTTTGCAATATTTAAGGAAAAATCTCAAACCAAACACATGG
Organism: Mus caroli; assembly: GCF_978045245.1. Classification (NCBI taxonomy): domain Eukaryota; kingdom Metazoa; phylum Chordata; class Mammalia; order Rodentia; family Muridae; genus Mus; species Mus caroli. The sequence continues at coordinate 91,492,510 of NW_028227259.1, read as the reverse complement.
TTGTTTGTTTGTGTGTTTGTGTGTGTTTGTATGTGTATTTTTGTGTATGTGTATTTCTGTGTCTTTGGATTCTTTAAAATAATATGTGAGTATTGGTTTGATAACTCAAAGCTGAAGTAATGGCTACTCAGAAGACATTGTTAATTTCAAGACCACCTAGAGTAGTGGTTGTCAACCTGTGGGTCATGATCACTTGGGGTGACATATCAGAGATCCCATATATTAGATAATTACATTATGAATTCAAACATTTTGGAAGTAATAAAAAACAAAATCAAAAATACAAAAAATAAAACAACATCAACAAAAAAAACTTGTGTTTTTGGTCACCAAAACCCGAGGAAGAATAGGAAAGAGTAACAGCATTAGGAAAATTGAGAATCACTGACCTAGATTATTGAGTTTTACCCTGCACAATTAAAGGCAAACTGCTCCAAATAAAAAAAAAAAAACATAGATCACTACCAAACTAAAATATTCAGTCAACAGCAAATACAATACTCTGGGTTTACTCTCAGAACTAAACAAAAATGACTTTGGTAAGTCAACTTTGTGATATGTGAAAAGAATGCATGAGATCAGATGTGTAAAAAATTATAAGTTCAAACTTAAAATTCTGCCTCATTTTTACAGTTCAAAACTTAAAGCTGAAATGAACATAATCTAAGAATAAGAGTCCATTATTTCAGAAACTATAAATTTTATTACCACGGTACCCTGAGATACAGACAGAGACAGAGACACAGAGAGAGACAGATACACAGAGAGAGACAGAGAGAGACAGAGAAAGAAAGGGAGACAGAGATACATAGAGACAGACAGAGAATATGTGACTAGCAATAGAGCAACAAGTTTTCAACTGTGAGGTGAACAGTCTTTCTTTTTTTCTTTCTTTTCTTATTTTTAGATTCTATATCTCTATATTCTTTTTTTTTAACTTTTTTTTAATTAGGTATTTATTTCATTTACATTTCCAATGCTATCTCAAAAGTCCTCCACCTGCTCCCCCACCCACTCCCCCACCCACACACTCCCACTTCTTGGCCCTGGAGTTCCACTGTACTGAGGCAGATAAAGTTTGCAGGACCAATGGGCCTCTCTTTCCACTGATGGCCAACTAGACCATCTTCTGATACATATGCAGCTAGAGACACAAGCTCTGGGGGGTACTGGGTAGTTCATATTGTTGTTCCACCTATAGGGTTGCAGACCCCTTTAGCTCCTTGGTTACTTTCTCTAGCTCCTCCATTGGGGGCCCTGTGATCCATTCAATAGCTGACTGTGAGCATCCACTTCTGTGTTTGCTAGGCCCCTGCATATTCTCACAAGAGACAGCGATATCTAGATCCTTTCAGCAAAATCTTGCTAGTGTGTGCAATGCTGTAAGCGTTTGGAGGCTGTTTATGGGATGGATACCCGGATATGGCAGTCTCTAGATGGTCCATCCTTTTGTCTCAGCTCCAAACTGTGTCTCTGTAACTCGTCCCATGGGTGTTTTGTTCCCAATTCTAAGAAGGGGCAAAGTGTCCACACTTTGGTCTTCGTTCTTCTTGAGTTTCATGCGTTTAACAAATTGTATCTTATATCTTGGGTATCCTAAGTTTCTGGGCTAATATCCACTTAACAGTGAGTACATATTTTGTGAGTTCCTTTGTGATTGGGTTACCTCACTCAGGATGATGCCCTCCAGGTCCATCCATTTGCCTAGGAATTTCATAAATTCATTCTTTTTAATAGCTGAATAGTACTCTATTGTGTAAATGTACCACATTTTCTGTATCCACTCCTCTGTTGAGGGGCATCTGGGTTCTTTCCAGCTTCTGGCTATTATAAATAAGGCTGCTATGAACATAGTGGAGCATATGTCCTTATTACAAGTTGAAACATCTTCTGGGTTTATGCCCAGGAGAGGTATTGCTACATCTCCCAGTAGTACTATGTCCAATTTTCTGAGGAACCGCCAGTTCTCACCTGAGGGATACCGAATGGCTAAGAAGCACCTGAAAAATTTTGCGATGATTATTTCAAGGTTTACAGTGTTCACCTCACACATTGAAGCTATCAACAGGGTTGACCTGAGGAGTTGACAGGCCATTGTGTGAAGTGGTATAAAAGAATAATTCAGGCCATCTGGCTCCAAAAATTTATCACAAACCTTGAGACACTTTAGAAGAAAACAGATCTAAATAACAATGTTCCTGTCCTAGTTACAATGGAAATCAGTTGCAAAACAGAAAGTAGATTTTAGCACACTCACTGTATACACAATGACTCAGTACACTGTTAAAGCTAGACTATGTATGAAGTTATGCTTTCATCTATTCTTCTATTTAATAGGAAGACTTCTCCCTTATCTATTTTATTTATTTTTATTTATTTATTTTATTTATTTATTACTTATTTATTTATTTATTTATTTATTTTATTTATTTATTACTCTTTGTCAAGAGTAATAAATATGATCAAGTTAAAGTCATATCATCTCAAATATGAGTTTACAGAATCTTGATGCCATAAAACTGCAACTGTAAAATAAAACCAAATGAACAAATGAAAATGTCCACTACAAAACAATTACACTTAAGCCAAAGCTTTCTCTTTTAAATTCTTGGTTGTTTAGACTCTTGAAGGACGAATATCCAGAACTTTTCCTCACAGAGCTAAGCACTCAAAAATTAAAAATTAGCCCCATTGCTTGAGATTGAAAAGTTATGAGCTAACAATATTATGTTACTAATACTGAGTCCATGATAAAAAACTAGAAAGTTATTTTAAGATACATGAAACAATATATATTACATGTCTTGGGATATGTTACAAATAATGACATTTCATTTTTTAAAATAATGCTAACCAGCTATTGTGCTAACTTTCAGGAGCTACAGAAAGATGAAGTCACTGTGTTTGGTCCTTGACCTCTGGGATCTTATAGGATGCATCCTGTGAGTATCAATTTACATAACAAAAACTTTCATGTTCTCTTACTAATTTTTATGTCAGACATTTTAACTTTATATATCTGCATTTCCTAATATATACAAGTTGCAAATTACTGGTGAAATGTCCACCAAGTGCTATAATTTCCTATTTGAAAAACAGTTTTTACTAAATAGTCACAAAGGTAATAAAAATTCACAAGGAAAGTAATAGATATACCCAAGAAAGTTTACTACTTCCTGATATCCAATTCAATATCAGGATATTCAAAAGGAAATACAAAATAGTTAGTGAATTCTTTGTTCCATCAAAAACAAAAGGAATATGAACTATATTTTACTACATTATTCTCTAGATAATTAACAAGAAAATTCTGAAAAACAAGAAAATTGTGTGTAGATCAACATTTAAAATGGAACATCTTGTATATAATGTTGGTCATGAGCCATTGAACTAAGATAGAGAGGGCACTAGTAACATAGACGTGTCTTGAAATGGGGCCTCTCCTCAAGCTGGATGCCACTTTGTGCTTGTTTCTGTCCCTGCTGTTCTTTTTTTCAATTATTTATTAGATACATTCTTTTATTTATTTTTATTAGCTATATTCTTCATTTACATTTCGAATGCTATCCCGTTTACTAGTTTTTTCTCTGAAAGTCCCCTATATTCTCCCCCTGCCCTGTTCTCCAACCCACCTACTCCTGCTTCCTGACCATGCCATTCCCCTGTAATGGGTCATATAATCTTTGCAAGACCAAGAGTCTTTCCTCACATTAGTGGTTCAAAAGACCATCCTCTACTACTCATGCAACTAGAGACACAAGCTCTGAAGGGGGTGGGGAACTGGTTAGTTCATATTTTTGTTCCACCTATAGGGTTGCAGATCCCTTTAGCTCCTTCATTGGGGGCTCGGTGTTCCAAAAAAAAACAATTATGAGTCAGAGTGGTGACTTTTGGATGGCCCTCCTCTACCTCATTTGATGCCCTGTCATCCTACTGGAGTTGAGCTCTATAAGTTCCCTCTCCATACTGTCTGTCATTCATCTGTGGTACCTCCCTTTGAGTCCTGAGGGTCTCTGACCTCCCTGGTCTCTGATGCATTCTGGAGGGTCCCTCCAACCTCATATCTCTCGAGGTTGCCTGTTTCTATTGTTTCTGATAGCCCTCAGGGCTTCAGTCTTTTACCTCACCCAATACCAGATCATGGTCCCTTCTACCTTGCTTAAAGTACAAGGCCAATTGGATCAAGGACCTCAACATAAAACCAGATAATATACTGAATCTCACAGAACAAGAAGTGGTAAAGAGCCTGGAACTCATCAGCACAGGGGGAAATTTCCTAAACAAAACTCCAATGGCTCATGCTCTAAGATCAAGATTTGATAAATGGGACCTCATGAAACTAGAAAGTTTGTGTAAGGCAGAGGACATTGTCAATAAGACAAATCAGCAACCCACAGAGATAGAAAATATCTTACTAACCCCACATTTGACAGAGGGCTAATATCCAAAAATAAATAAAGAACTCAAGAAGCTAAGCACCAAAGAACAACAAACAAACAGATCAAAATATAGGGTATGGACATTAACTGAGATTTCACAACTGAGGAATCTCTAATGTCTGAGAAGCACATAAAGAAATATTCAAAATCCTTAGTGATTAGAGAAATGGAAATCAAAATGACCCTGAGATTTCACCTTACACCAATCAGTTCAGGTTTTGTAAAAACTCATTATAATGATACAAATATAACACAGAAAAGATGAGGGAAGGTGAGAGCAGAAAAAACAGAATTGAGGAACAAAAGCAAACCTTGGGATGGTGTTGGGTGATTGTACAAAGTTTTGGTTATATACTAAATGAAGTGTGCTAGTAACATACAGTTGCAGAGTTAAAACAAAAATAAAAACAAAAAAACAAAACCGAACAAAATCCGGTCAAGTCCCCTAGTCAACATGTAGAAGTCATTCTCTTACATTACACTCTGCATGGCATAGCCTTTTGGTGAACTAAAGGAGGATCTGCAAGTAAATATGAGAGCTCAGACTGAGGTAGAAAACTGAGAAAAATTAAGTTGGTGTCAACATGGATTGTTAAAAGCCTCTCCAAAACTGAAGAGGGCAGACCAAAGAAATTTGAAAGGGTTACAAGGCAATGTCTATGGATACGAGTTTGGCCATGAATGGCCCATGGCATCTTCTACCAAAGCTCACAAAATTAACCATGAAAAGGCAAGTTTTAATGTTAGACTATATACTGTGAATGTTTGTTCTACCTTGATTCCGTCAATAATCCATAACACCTATATTTCACAGCATTCATGTAACCATAGGAAAATTTGCTTAATGTGTGCATGGACCTACAGATGTTAAAAGAAAATTGTACATCATTATAAATGTGACCGCAAAGGGACAAGTTTTTAGGGTTAACCTAAACTTTGGAATTGCTGAAGGCAATGAGTCAATGACAAATTATGTAAAGAACTAAACAAATGAGTGAATAAATAAATGAGTAAATTCTTCAAAATATCAGCTCCACACGAGCCTGACACAGGATCAGCAGCACAGGAACAAGAGCACATGCTGCTCCTCTTCTTGACATGGCCCTTTGTGTTCTATAGTCTTCCTAGCTCACTTCAAAGTCTTCCCCTCAACTGAAGCAATTCTTCACCTTTTATCTTTCCAAAGCACTGCAACTTCCTAAAGCATTTGTTTCCCTCAACACTTTTCAGCTCTGTTTATTTTTAATGCTGAACCAAAGGAAAAATGTGCTCTGAATAGGACTCAAGCATGATTATCATTATCACACACATAATCTCATGACTCTAGAAGTTGGAAACACATATGACTATCATTTTCCAAAGGGACAAAAAAACCAGAGATTTCTTTAATCATTCTGGAGGTACATAATACAACCACAACATTTCTAATACAAAGACAACTTTTCAGCGTCTCTTGGGCCTATATTTGAAACACCTTTCATTGTAACTACTCAGTCTGTATAGTCACATGCAATACATCAGGGCTTCCCTGATGTTAGGCTAAACATTTCTTCTTTGTTCTTATTTATTTATTTATTTATTTATTTATTTATTTATTTATTTTACCTCATATTTTATTCCCCATGACCAACCATCCAACATTACCACATGTCATACCTTCTCTATTTTTATTAGATATTTTCTTCATTTGCATTTCAAATGCTCTCCCAAAAGTCCCCTATTTCCTCCTCTCACCCCACTCCCCAACCCAGATATTCCAATTCCTGTACCTGGCATTCCCCTGTACTGGAGGCTATAATCTTAAGGGCCTCTCCTCCCAATGATGGCCGACTAGGCCATCTTCTGCCACATATGCAGCTCGAGATGTGAGCTCTGGGAGTACTAGTTAGTTTATATTGTTGTTCTACCTATACGGTGGCAGACACCTTCAGCTCTTTGAGTACTTTCTCTACCTCCTATATTAGGGGCCCTGGGTTCCATCCAATAGATAACTCTGACCATCTACTTCTATATTTGGCAGGCACTGGCATAGCCTCACAACAGACAGCTTTATCAGGGTCCTGTCAGCAAAACTTTGCTGGCATATGCAATAGTGTCTGGGTTGGTGGCTGTTTATGCTATGGATCCCCAGGTGGGGCAGTCTCTGGATGGTCCTTCCTCCTGTCTCAGCTCCAAATGTTGTCTCTGTAACTTCTGTCCATGGGTATTTTTTCTCCATTCTAAGGAGGAACAAAGTATCCAAACTTTGGTCTTCCTTCTTTCTGAGTTTCTTGTGTTTTGCAAATAGTATCTTGGGTATTCTAAGTCTCTGGGCTAATATCCAATGATCAGTGAGTACATATCATGTGTGTTCTTTGTGACCGAGTTATCTCACTCAGGAAGATATCCTCCAGATCCATCCATGTGCCTAGGAATTTCATAAATTCAATGTTTTGAATTGCTGATTAGTACTCCATTGTGTAAATGTACCACATTTTCTGTATCCATTCCTCTGTTGAGGGACATTTGGGTTCTTTTGAGCTTCTGGATGGTATGAACATTGTGGAGCATGTGTCTATATTAAAAGTTGGATCATCTTCTGGGTATATGCCCAGGAGGGTTATTGCTGGATCTTCCGATAAGATTATATCCAATATTCTGAGGAACCGTGAGGCTGATTTCCAGAGTGGTTGTACCAACTTGCAATCCCACTAACAATGGAGGAGTGGTCCTCTTTCTCCACATCCTTGCCAGAATCTGCTGACATCTGAAATTTTGAGCTTAACCATTCTGATTGGTGTGAGGTGAAATCTCAGGGTTGTTTGGCTTTGCATTTCCATGATGATTAAGGATGCTGAACATTTTTTCAAGTGCTTCTCAGCCATTCGGTATTTCTCTGTTGAGAGTTCTTTGTTTAGCCCTGTACCCAATTTTTAATGGAGTTATTTGATTTTCTAGAGTCTAGCTTCTTGAGTTCTTTGTATATATTGGATATTAGTCCCTTATTTGCTTTAGGATTGGTAAAGATCCTTTCACAATCTGTTTGTGGCCTTTTTGTCTTATTGACAGTGTCTTTTGCCTTACAGTAATTTTGCAATTTTATAAGGTCCCATTTGTTACTCTCCATCTTACAGCACTAGCCATTATTGTTCTGTTCAGGAATTTTTCCAATGTGCCCGTATCTTTGAGGCTTTTCCCTACTTTCTCCTCTATAACTTTTAGTGTCTCTGGTTTTATGTGACGTTCCTTGATCTACTTAACCTTGAGTTTGTACCAGGAGAATCGAATGTATCACCTCCCATTCTTTTACATGATAACTGCCAGTTGAGCCAGCACCATTTGTTGAACAAGCTCTCTTTTTTCCATTGGATGGTTTTAGCTCCCTTGTCAAAGAACAATTGACCATAGTAGTGTGGGTTCGTTTCTGGGTTTTCAACTCTATTCCATTGATCTACCTGTCTGTTGCTGTACCAGTACCCTGCAGTTTTTATCACAATTTCTCTGTAGTACAGATTGAGGTCAGGCATGGTGATTACACCACAGAGAGTTTTTTGGGTTTTTTGTTTGTTTGTTTGTTTGGTTGGTTAGTTGGTTTTTAATTGTTGAGAATAGTTTTTGCTATCCTAGGTTTTTTGTTATTCCAGTTGAATTTGCAAATTGCCCTTTCTAAATCCTTGAAGAATTGAGTAGGGATTTTGATGGGAATTGTATAGAATCTGTAGCTTGCTTTCTGCAAGATAGCCTTTTGTACTATATTAATCCTACAAATCCATGAGCATGGGTGATCTCTCTACATTCTGAATGAAGTTCTTATCCTACAGATATTTTGCTTTCTTAGTTAAAGTCACACCAAGGTATTTTACATTATTTGTGACTATTGTGAAGGATGTTGTTTCTCTAATTTCTTTTTCATCCCGTTTATCCCTTGTGTAGAAAAAAGCCACTGATTTGTTTGAGTTAAATTATATCCCCCTACTACACTGAAGCTGTTTATCAGGATTAGGAGTTCTCTGGCAGAATTTTGAGGGTCACTTATATATGCTATCATATAATATAGTGATATTTTGACTTCTTCCTTTCCAAATTGTATCCCCGTTATCTCCCTTTTGTTGTCAAATTGCTCTGGCTACCACTTCAAGTAATATATTGAATAGGTAGGTAGAAAGTAGGCAGCATTGTCTGGTCCCTGATTTTAGTGGGATTGCTTCAAGATTCTCACCATTTAGTTAGATGTTGGCTACTGGTTTACTTCTTTATATTGCTTTCATTATGTTTAGGTATGGGTCTTGAATTCCTGATCTTTTCAAGACTTTTAACATGAATGAGTGTCAGATTTTGTCAAATGCTTTCTCAGCATCTAACTAGATAATCATGTAGTTTTTGTCTTTGAGATTTTTTATATACCTGATGACATTGATGAATTTCCATATATTAAACCATCCCTGCATCCCTGGGATAAAGCCGACTTGGTCATGAGGGATGATCATTTGGATGTGTTCCTGGATTCAGTTTATGAGGATTTTATTGAGTATTTTTGCATCAATATTCATAAGGGAAATTGGTTTGAAGATCTCTTTCTTTGTTGGGTCTTTGTGTAGTTTAGGTATCTGAGTAATTGTGGCTTCCTAGAATGGATTGGTTAGAGTACTTTTGTTTCTATTTTGTGGAATAGTTTGAGGAAAATTTGAATCAGGTCTCCTTTGAAGGTATGATTGAAGTCTGCACTAAACCCATCTGGTCCTGGGTTTTATTTGGTAGGGAAACCATTAATGACTGCTTCTATTACTTTAGGAGAAATGGGATTATTGTGATCATTAATCTGATCCTTATTTAACTTTGGTACCTGGTATCTGTCTAGGAAATTTTCCATTTCATTCAGATTTTCCAGTTTTGTTGTGCATAGCCTTTTGTAGTAGGATCTGATGATGTTTTGGATTTCTTCAGCTTCTCCTTTTTATTTTCTGATTTTATTAATTAGTATATATCCCTGTTCCCTTTAGTTAGTCTATTTAAGGGTTTATCTATCTTCTTGATTTTCTCAAAGAACCAGCTCCTGGTTTGGTTGATTTTTTTATATAATTCTTTTTTCCACTTGGTTGATTTCAGCCCTAAGTTTGATTATTGCTTGCCATCTACTCCTCCTGGGTGAATTTGCTTCATTTTGTTCTAGAGCTTTAAGTGTTCTGCCCAGCTGCTCTGTGTGCTCTCTCTAGTTTCTTTTTGGCTGTACTCAGAGCTATGAGTTTTCCTCTTAGGACTGCTCTGATTGTGTGCCATAAGTTTGGGTATATTGTGGATTCATTTTCATTAAATACTAAAAGTCTTTGATCTTGTTCTTTATTTCTTTCCTGACAAAGTTATCATTGAGTAGTGTGTTGTTCAAGGTTAATATTGGGTTTCTATTATTTATGTTGTCATTAAAGATCAGCCTTAGTCCATGGGAATCTGATAAGATGTATGTGATAATTTCAACATTTTTGGTATCTGTTGAGGCCTGTTTTGTGACCAATTATATGGTCAATTTTGGAGAAGATGCCATGAGGTGTTTAGAAGAAGCTAGAGCCTTTTGTTTTAGGAAAAAAAAGTGTTCTGTAGATATCTGTTTAATCCACTTGTTCCATAACTTGTATTAGTTTCAATTTGTCTCTGTTTAATGTCTGTTTCCAGGATATGTCCATTGATGAGAGTGGGATGTTGAAGTCTCCCACAATTATAGTATGAGGTGCAATGTATACTTTGAGCTTTACTAAAGTTTCTTTAATAAATATGGATACACTTTTATTTGGAGCAAAGATATTCAGAATAGAGAACTCATCTTGGAAGATTTTACCTTTGATGTGTATGATGTGCCCCTCTTTGTTTTTGTTTGTTAACTTTATGTTGGAGGTCGACTACAGCTTGTTTCTTCAGACTGTTTGCTTAGAAAATTGTTTTGCAGCCCTTTACTCTGAAGTAGTGTCTGTCTTTGTGCCTGAGGTAGGTTTCCTATATGCCACAATATGTTGGGTCCTGTTTATGTAGCTATTCTGTTAGTATATGTCTTTTTATTGGGGAATTGAGTCCATTGATGTTAAGAGAAATTAAAGAAAAGTAATTGTTGCTTCCTGTTACTTTTGTTGTTACAGGTGGGACTCTGTTCTTGAGGCTGTCTTCTTTTAGGATTGTTCAAGAATTACTTTCTTGCTTTTTCTAGTGTGTCATTTCCCTCCTTGGGTTGGAGTTTTCCCTTTATTATCTTTTGAACAGCTAGATTCATGAAAGATATTGTGTGAATTTGGTTTTGTCATGGAATACTTCGGTTTCTCCATCTATGGTAATTGAGAGTTTTGCTGGGAATAATAGCCTCTGCTGGCATTTGTGTTCTTTTAGTGTCCTTATAGCATCTGTCCAGGATCACAGACACCACTCAACAGTACCACATCCCATACATCCTCTTGACTCCCCTTTCCTGATGTTGATGTCCTCACCTCTTACCCTTCCTAACTCTAAATTCCCTGGGCCTCCAGTCTCTAGAACGTTAGGTGTATCACCCCTGAATGAACACACCTGAAAATGTTCTATTGTATGTGTGTTGGGGACCTCATATCAACTGGTATATGCTGCCAGTTTGATGATCCAGTGTTTCATAGATCTCAGGGGTCCAGATTAATTGATAATGCTGGTCCTCCTACAGGGCTTTTACTTCAAGGACTTTCAACAAGTTTATTTTGCTGGAAAATAAATTACCACAAAATAGGTCTGTTGACCCTTTTTGTCATAGCATAGTCTACACTTGGCATAAACATGTCGTTTTCTCAAGTAACTCAAGAGGCAGAACAGGAACCTGAAAGGCAGCTCCATCCTCATCCCAAGGACATCCTTTTCACAATTCATAAAATTCCATTCTGTATCATAGTGATGTGTGGCCCAAATTTGGTTTATTAATGTATAATGAAAGAGATGTAACAGGCTTCTGAGTGGGACTGCAAATTCTAATTCGATGGATTTACTTTGACCTCACATTACTCTCCACAAACCAAGACCCATAAGTCCCTTAGTCATACTGGAATATGTGTACTCAGTATCATTTTTTTTATTTCTATTGATGACCTAGCAGTTTCCCAGAAATTTTTTTAAATGAAATATAACAAAAATTTTCAGAAACACAAGTAGAATTGGAAAATGTAGTAAGCACAGGAACCCATGCTCAAAAGACAAATACCATGTATTCTCTCTCTCTTACTGGACTGTAACATCAATGAGTATATCAAATTCAGAATAATTATGTGCAAAGGCCAAGGCAGCAGATAGAGGCATTGAGACGCATCCCTGGTTTTTAAAGATCATGAGCCAGAGGCCACTCTGATCTTATGTAGGCTAACTTCCATATGCTTCTCTCCAGTACATGAACCTTTATTATAACTTTTGTCTGCAACATTAAATCTCTAACTTTGTCTGCTTCTAGTGTTAGAGAATTTTTTAAAAGCCCATTCCTGATAACCCCAGGCCAGCCCATGTCTTGTAAGAGCAGGTCTCTTAGAAGCCATCTACAATTACAACTTGTTAATAAAGTGTATATGCTAACAACTCTCTCTGAAATATCCAATTTAAAATTGTGTATTTCCTTCCATCCACAGTCTGGTGAGTGTCACAGAGCACCCAGAAGACAACATGGTCCTAGAAGAACACTAGCTCCTTCAACTCACCATCATCATGATCATCTTTATCCTCTGCCAGATCCCAATCATGTACAATTTGGTTTACCACCCTTTTTACACACTATTTCAGGATTTTGTAAAACAAGTTCTTCATCCCTTTCTGTTCCTCCCTTTGAAATAGTAATACAACCTAGAAGAGTTATAGTTAATCTTCCTGGTTTTATTTTAAATCTAAGTGCAGATCCTAGCCTTCAAAGAAATTGTCCTGCCCAAACTCCTCCCACAGTAAAAGCAAATACAATACCAGGGCCAAAAACTGCATAACTACTGCCAAAGCTCCAAATTCCACTAACACTTTTGGATGATAGTGGAAAATAATGAATTCCTTTTCGCAGTCAAGACAGCATAAACAAAAGCACTGTGGAATTTTGAGTGAAATAATCTTCAAAGGTTTAAGAAACGTCCTTTACCAAGCATTATATAAAATGAAAATATAGAGATGAGCAGCATTATAAAGCATCTACTGTTGTCCTCATTGTGACTACCCTATTGACTACTGTCCTATTTGCATAAATTTAATCCTTCCAGAAAGCTAACCTTATTCCAGAAGTCATAGTATTCTTTAGGGGAAATATAACTGTAATATACTATCATGAAAACAGATAAAATCACAGTAATAGGACAACCTCCAAGATCTATAATTAAAATGTCTTCTTGAGTATCAGCCATCAAATAACTATTAATCACAGAACATGGGGGTATATATTAAAAGTATGCCTCCACACAGCATGTTCCTAAAATTATTGAGTAGGATGTCATCATTATATTTAACACAAGAAGTATTCTACATACATGGTTTCGACCAAATTTGCATGTAAAAGACTCAAAAATATGTTGCATGTGTACAGAGCATATTCTATTTTACCATAATACCTTCAATAATCCACACCAGCTATATTACACAGCATTCAAATTAGCATGAGAATTATCCACAAGTCAAAATTTGTTTAATGTGTTGAACAATCTATAAAAGTTAAAAAAAAAAATTACACATCATTTTGGAGGTAGCACTTGAATATGGACAATTCTTGGCATGCACCTCTGTTCTAGTAACACACCTTCACAGTTACCAAGGCACTATAGTGCTTATACCCAAACTTCCATATGAACCTTCATTATAAGAAGAAGCATATTCCAAGAAAATCAAAATGAGATGGGGCACATATTGCAATAGAATTGACTTTTGGTTTGTTCTGTTTCTATTCTCTCCCTAAAGATTATTCTCATTTCTGAAGAGAAAATTAAACTATCTAAATCCATACCTCATGAAAATCTAAAAGCTATGGGGAAGAAAGTGCCATGAAAGGGTCTGGGAACTCAGAACACTAACTATAACAGGCTTCATGTTCTCTTAGAAACCCAAAACCTTGTCCTTCATTTTTAGGCTCATTTTGAAGATACCCTAGAGTTCTCCTTTTCTCTTTTGCCTCCTCTTCTCCTAACCACACAAGGAGCCAGCATTGCAAGTCACCTGTTCACAATATTGAAGCCACTTCTGCTAAAACAACTATGTTTGCCATCAAAACCACTTCTGCTGCTTCTGTCAGCAAATGTAGAGATGCCAATGCCATCACTCCTCCTAGCAGAATCCAGCCTGATAATTTCACAAATGCTGTGGAAGATGAGACTATTCAACTACCAAAGATGACAATGCTCCAACTGAGGCAGGAGGCAATACCAAGTATGCTTCAGATAACATCACACCAACTTATACATACAGAACTCCAACTGGTAGAAGTAATATTATTGCAACTGCTAAACAAGTTTCCTTCCACAATGCAACAGGGAGAGATTTTATCACACTTTCTGTGGGTGGCAACACTACAGGGTAGGTTTCTCTACAAGCTAAGATGGTCAGAATATCAATATCCAAGCTGACAGGAAAAATTTTGGTTTAAAAAAACTTCCATATCTATATTTGTCAGGTTCTGGCAGAGCCTTTCCAGACATAGTTGTATTCGGATCTTGTCAGCAAGTACATCTTGGTTTCAAATATAGTGTCTGGCATTACTGTCTGTACATAGGATGTATCCCCAGGTGAAGCTACCTCTGGATGGCCTGTCCTTCAGACTCTGCTCGACCCTTTGTTCCTGTAATTCCTTTACACAGGAGCAATATTGAATTAAAAATTCGGAGATGAGTGGGTGATATCTTCCCTAAAACAAGGACAATGCATAACTTCCTGATATGGTTTCTACAGGGTCTCCCTGCCTTTCAGATAATTTCTCCCTGCCCTTTGTTGGGCATTACATATAATTTCATACTTTTTGGGTCCTAGGAGCTTCTTTCTTTCTTGGTATTGGGGACTTTCTGGTGGCTACCTCCATTAAAGTGGCTGGATATAAAATTAACTCAAACAAATCAGTAGCCTTCCTCAACTCAAAAGATAAAATGCCTGAGAAAGAAATTAGGGAAATGGCACCCTTCACAGCAGTCACAAACAATATAAAATATCTTAGTGTGACTCTAACCAAAAAAATGACAAGTTCTGTGACATGAACTTCAAATCTCTAAAGAAAGGAAAATGAAATGCACAAATGAAAAGAGTCCATTTCAAAATAACTCCTGATAAGCCAAATGTTATCTTTAAAGTCTTCTGTTGCTCAGACTCATCAAGGACAAATATATGGCATTTTCCCCTCATCAGTTAAAACATCAAAAAGGTAAAATAGGCCTCACATTTAAGAGTCAAAGATTATGAGCTAAACAGTATTATGCCACTAATACTGACTCCAAGATATGAATCACAAAATTATTTTAAGACACGCTTTACTACATATACACCAGGTGTAAGAGCATATTAAAGTAATTACAATTATACCATTTAAAAAAATAATAATAATCCTAATCAGCCATTGTACACTATCAGGCGCTACTTAATATGAAGCCACTTTATTTGGATCTGGCCTCTGGGTTTTTATAGGATGCTTCCTGGTGATTATCAGTTGTCCCTACAAGAAACATTCATCATCTCTTATTAAATGTTACTTCAGAGTATATAAATTTATTTTTCTGAATTCCTTAATATAAAAAAGCTGCAAATTACTGAGCCAATCACGTGCTTTAATTCCTTTTTGAAAACCTATTTTAATTTAGTAGTTATAAATATTGCAATAAAGCATGATAATAACAGATAGACCCAAGCAATTTTGTAACTGGGTTGACAGGTGTTCCATTTTAAGTGTTGATCACTGCATTCAAGTTCATTCAGAATTTTATTAATTATCTAGGAATAATGTGTGGAAAATAATTCACATTATTTTATTTTGGATGAAACTTAATAATAAGCTGGACATTTTTGTTTTTCCCCTTGGACATCCTGATATTGATCTGCATATAATGCAGCTGCAATATTTCTTGGGTATATCTGTCAGGTCCATGAGCAAACGAGATGTTCTCAGAACTCATCAATGACAGTACAGGCTACATGGGTTAGACAGAGAGTTCATTCATACCTGCTGCGACCACATGGTAAAGTAAGACAGGAGCCAACTGCTGGTAAATGTGGGGGATCAGGATGAGGTAGAAAATGGAGAGAAAGAAGCTGTATATCAACATAGAACATTATAAATCTCTCCCAAACCAGAGAGAGGTGACTAAAGACACGTGACAGGATGACAAGTGGCTTAGAACAAGTCTGGCCATAAATTACACAAGGCATCTTCTACCACTGTTCATGAAGTTGACCTTGATAGGACAAGTTTTTAGGATTATGTTAAACTTTCAAATTGCTGAAAGCAATGTTTCAGATGACAAATTAGAAAAGAACACAAGCTCTCCTCTTGCAGGGAAGGTGCCCAGATTGGGAACAAAACACCCATGGAAGGAGTTACAGAGACAAAGTTTGGAGCTGTGATGAAAGGATGGACCATCTAGAGACTGCCATATTCAGGGATCTATCCCATAATCAGCTTCCAAACGCTAACACCATTGCATACACTAGGAAGATTTTGCTGAAAGGACCCAGATATAGATGTCTCTTGTGAGACTATGTCAGGGCCCAGCAAACACAGAAGTGGATGCTCACAGTCAGCTATTGGATGGATCACAGGGCTCCCAGTGGAGGAGCTAGAGAAAGTACCCAAGGAGCTAAAGGGATCGGCAACCCTATAGGTGGAACAACATTATGAACTAACCAATACCCCTGAGCTCTTTACTCTAGCTGCATATGTATCAAAATATGGCTTAGTCGGCCATCACTGGAAAGAGAGTCCCATTGGACATGCATGCCCCAGTACAGGGGAATGCCAGGGCCAAAAAAAAAAAAATGGGAATGGGTGGATAGGGGAGTTGGGGGGAGGGTATGGGGGACTTTTGGGATAGTATTGGAAATGTAATTGAGGAAAATACGTAATAAAAATATATTTAAAATTTTTAAAAAGAAAAAAAAAGAATACAACAGATAAGTTAATGATTTGGCACAGACTATTTTGACTTACAATCAGTAGCACAGGAAAAAAAGTACATGTTGACATGGTCCTTTCTGTTCTATAGTCTTCGCAGAACCTGCCAACAATACCTAATGCAATAAATACTCAAATCCCTTAAATTGCCTTGTAAAGTGAATGTAGCATATACATATCTTTTTTTATTTCTTTTTTCTTTGATATCTTAATTTACATTTCAAATGTTACCTCTTTCTAGGTTTATACCCCCAATGGAGAACCCCTATCCCATCTTCCCTTCTCCTGTATCTATGAGGGTGTTCCTCCTCCTATCCACCCATATACTCCCACCTCCCCACCCTCAATTTCCCTACAGTGGGACATCTAATGAGCCTTTCATAGGACCAAGGACCTCTCCTCCTGCTGATGTATGTAAAAGCTATCATCTGCTGCATATACAGATGGAGCCATGTGTACTCTTTGTAATTTACTTAGTCCCTGGGAGCTCTGGAGAGACTGGTTGGTTGATTTGTTTTTCCTGTGGTGTTGTAATCCCCTTCAACTCCTTCAGTCCTTTCTCTAACTTCTCTATCGGGGACACAATGCTCATTCTAATGGTTGGCTGCAAGCATCCATGTCTGTTTTTGTAAGGCTCTGGCATGGCCTCTCATGAGACAGCTATATCAGGCTCCTTTCACCATGCACATCTTGGCATCCACACTAGTGTCTGGGTTTGGTGACCTTATATGGGATGGATCCCCAGATGAGGCATTCTGTAGATGGCCTTTCCTTCAATCTCTGATCTATATTTTATCTCCATATTTACTCCTGTATTTTGTTGTCCTTCTAAGAAGAACCGAAGCACCCACACTTTGGTCTTCCTTCTTCTTGAGAGTCATGTGGTCTGTAAATTGTATCTTGGGTATTTGGAGCTTTTGGGCTAATATCCACTTACCAGTGAGTGCATACCATGTGTGTTCTCTACTGATTGGGTTACCTCACTCAGGATGATATTTTCTACTTCTGTCTATTGGCCTAAAAATTTCATGAACTCATTATTTTTAAGAGCTGAGTAGTACTCCATTGTATCATTGTGCCAAATTTTCTATATCCATATCTCTGCTGAAAGACATCTTTTAATATGGCTGCTATGAACATAGTGAAGGTTCTCTCCATATTATATGCTGAGCACTTTCTGGGTATTGGCCCACTACTGGTATACCTTGGTCCTCAGGTAGTACTATGTCCAATTTTATGAGGACCAACCAACCTGATTTCCATATCTTCTAAGAAACATTTCAAATTCTTAGTAGACCACACAAAGTGTTAAGTTTGATTTTTCACAATTATAATCACCTCATTTTCACACATCTCTTAACTCTTGCCAGAGCTTCCCAAATTCCCTTCTTTGGTCTCTGTAAAATTCATGGCCTCATTTCTTATTTGCTGTTGTAACATGTATTCCAATGTATATAAATACAACCTCCTCAGTCTGTGTAATATAACTTCTATATACATGAACTCAGGGATGACTGTTTTGGATTACTTATCCAATCGGGAGGCTCTTGATTTAACAAAACAATTTGCCCATTCTCAGCACTTTTTAGTTGTCTGTAGTTCTTTGTGAAGGGTTGAGGCTTCATGAGCTTTCCACCTTTCATGTTAACATGGCTCATTACATCATTCTTTCCAAGATCCTGATTACATCGCCATGTTGAAGAGGCCTCATGATTGTAGCTTCTCTGATGTTTCTAACAAACCCAATCTCACAGAAAGCATCCTGTTCCTCTGACACTTACATTCTTTCATCTCCATCTTCTGCAATGATTCCTGAGTCTTACTGAGCTGTGCTACTTACGTTTCAGATGTGAATGGGCAACACACAGGCTCTTGTTCTCTGCACTGGGATCTATTTCAGTTTTCTGTAATGTTCTTCATCATTTCAAAAGGAACTATTTTGATGAGGAGTGACAATATCACTGACCTGTGAGTAGACAAAGATATATTAAGCATAGTGTTGGGAATTACTATGGCTTGCTAAAATGATGGTTATAGGTTCTGCTCCAAAATTCTTAATTCTGTAGCCTTGGTTAGTCCACAGTTACAGTCCCAGGCATGATTGCATTGTTGTTGAATGGGCCTCAAATCCATCAAAGTTCTTGTTTATCAAGGCACTTGTAGCACTGTTGTACCCACAGAGTTACAATGCCATGGTAAAGGTTGTTGTGATTCATAGACATCCTAGATGGGTTGCTCTCCTCCCTTGGAATCTCAGTGGAATTATGAAAGATAATCCCCAGGAAGTTAGCTCTTAGGTCACATCATTTTCAAACCTAACACAGAGAAAGCACTGTGAAAATAGCTGTGTTGTTATCCAGATGAAAATGGAAGAAAGACTTTGTGTAAATACTTAAAACCTTCAGAATACTTGTAATATAATCAACCTTAGAACACATGAAAACAGACTCTGCACATGTAAAGGGTGAGGTTGTATCTAAAATTATGATGATAAGAGCTACGACAAAATTAAAATTTACACTTGTCTTCAAAGCTATCTTAGTCTAAAAATGGCATATGTTTTTTAAAATCATGGAAAGAAAATCGTAACTTCTTACAGGTCTGTATAAATTTTGTTTATGATTATGGCAAACATGATTTCTTTATCTATTGCAATATTTTCAAGAATTACTTAAGGAAAATTTGGTACTATTTGTTCTGTGGATAATTTTATTTAAAGTTATTCTAGCAGTCAATGTGTATTTCATAGGATTGTGTATATATATATATATATATATATAATATATATATATAATATATATATATAAAACAGTAACCTACCTTCTAAGCCTGTTCATGAACTTAAGACTTTTCATAGTTTTCCACAAATCCTATTGTTTACGTGTATGTTTGCATGCATATATATATATAAAACCTCCTTCAGCCTAGGCAGTCTGGTTCAGATCTTTCCCCACTGAGGCAGTGCCACCTGCTGTGCTGCTTCTCCACTCTACTAGTTTCCTTTGATGTGGCACTGCCTGCCACCTGCCTTGAGGGCAAACCAGTTCTCCAAGATTTTCAGGAGTTTACTACAGCCTTTGAATATGGGGAATTGCTGCTAAAAGGCTGTGCTGACAACATCAAGAAACTTCATGTGACTGGGGATAGGTTTCCCTCTTTATTTATTTTTCTCCATACGCAAAATTACAAATTTTATTTTTAATTCTTAATACATATTTATTGCACATATTAGTAAGAAACAGGGGAGTGGGGGTGAGGGCATGGGGGACTTTTGGAATAGCACTGGAAATGTAAATGAAGAAAATACCTAAGAAGAAGAAGAAGAAGAAGAAGAAGAAGAAGAAGAAGAAGAAGAAGAAGAAGAAGAAGAAGAAGAAGAAGAAGGAGAGGAGGAGGAGGAGGAGAAGGAGGAGGAAGAGGAGGAAGAGGAAGTAGGAGAAGGAGGAGAATAAGAAAGAAGAAGAAGAAGAAGAAGAAGAAGAAGAAGAAGAAGAAGAAGAAGAAGAAGAAGAAGAAGAAGAAGAGGAGGAGGAGGAGGAGGAGGAGGAGGAGGAGGAGGAGGAGGAGGAAGAGGAGGAAGAGGAGGAAGAGGAGGAAGAGGAAGTAGGAAAAGGAGGAGAAGGAGGAGAACGAGAAAGAAGAAGAAGAAGAAGAAGAAGAAGAAGAAGAAGAAGAAGAAGAAGAAGAAGAAGAAGAAGGAGAGGAGGAGGAGGAGGAGAAGGAGGAGGAAGAGGAGGAAGAGGAAGTAGGAGAAGGAGGAGAATAAGAAAGAAGAAGAAGAAGAAGAAGAAGAAGAAGAAGAAGAAGAAGAAGAAGAAGAAGAAGAAGAAGAAGAGGAGGAGGAGGAGGAGGAGGAGGAGGAGGAGGAGGAGGAGGAGGAGGAAGAGGAGGAAGAGGAGGAAGAGGAGGAAGAGGAAGTAGGAAAAGGAGGAGAAGGAGGAGAACGAGAAAGAAGAAGAAGAAGAAGAAGAAGAAGAAGAAGAAGAAGAAGAAGAAGAAGAAGAAGAAGAAGAAGAAGAAGAAGAAGAAGAAGAAGAAGAAGAAGCAGCAGCAGAAGCAGAGAGGGAAAGTGTTTTTGTGCTATAAGTCTAATGCTAATTATGAAATTTTCAAAAAAAAATTTAAACTAAATTTAGGATAAATCCAGAAATACTAGAAAAAAGAGACATTGAGAGAAGTAAAATACTTTGATTTATATAGCAGGTTAAAAGAGAAACTGTATGTTTGTTTATATTTATAAGCATAAGTTATTCAGGTAATACTACATATCCACTTTCCTCTTGATATAAAGTAATATACTTCTGGTCTGAACATTAAGGGGAATTTTCCTCATAACTTTTAAGAGTAAGGAAAAATGGTACTCATAAATAATTATTATGATGGTACTTTGTTGATTATAGGAATTTTTACCTGATTTCATTGTCCTGATAGCTTTGGGTGCTGGGACATTGCAACGTCATTTGAACTTTTCAGTGTGGGGATTTTGCACCAACTCTGGAGAAGACATCAGAGTTTTAGGTTGTCATTGATCTGCCAACTCTACCCCTAGCCACATCTTACAAGGCCAGAATGTATAATCCAGGTGATGGGATCTTCTATTCTTCGATAGAATTGGAAACATTCTATTTCTTGTAAAGCATGATGAATATTTATAAAAGCATTAACAAAGAAACTTATTAATATACAGGAATAATGCAAAATAATAACATTTGTATGAGTCTCCAAATGAAAATAACAGTTTTGTTTCAACATATCAACAGAAATAAATAGCTGACCACAGGGCAAAATTCATCCTATATTAAATGTCACTGCAATGTTGTTTCTAAGTGTGCTAATCAAACTAAATAATATTATCACCTACTACATGAGTTTCTATCAAAGCAATTGCATGATTCTACTGTTTAATGGATTTCCTCTGATGAGAGACATCAACTCTATAAAAGTATTAGTCTACAGAATATTAGGTCCAAGCTTTGAAAGCCATGAATTAGTGATCATTTCTCTCTTTGTCGTCATGTTTGTTGTCATGGTTTGTTGAAAAATAAGAGAGAAATGTGTGCAATAAATATTGGAGTCATTGTGCCACAAAACTTAGAGAGTAAGGATTCACAGTTTGACTAGATTTAAGGTCCATATCTTATTAGATTGAACCCATATCTGACACTGCTGACATAGTCGAGTATCTAGATGGGTCATCAAAGACCTATGAAAAAATTCAATAGTAATATTCTCACATAAGAGCATTGCTACAAACAAACTCATAAAACAACATTCCGATATACCAATATAAAAGTACCTTATTCAGACATCATTAAAAAAGTCCTCTTAATGTACATTTGAACTAAAAGACAGACCTACAACAGGACAAAGTACAAAGAATTTTGGAGCACTCAGTCCTAAGTGTAATATCTTTGTCAAATCACCCCCATCACACCCATGGAGAAAGACTGAAAAATCCAGAAGAGATTATTGATTCCAAGAAAATAGGGTCTTCTGTATACATCAAGGCTAACATACATGAACTCAAGGCAACATGTCCAATGCCTACACAGGTTCAAGCCCAATGGAATACTTGCACTGAGACAGGAAGGGTGCATGGGCTTCCAACTCTACTAGGAAAATATTTGCAATTAATACATGGTTGGTATTTTCTACAAAAGTCTCACTGTGTGTATGAGCCACACATCAGGTCAGACTCCATACCCAGAATTATTTTGACAATACAAAACTAACTCAATGGCATTTTATAAATGTTTTGTCTCATTCAGTTTTGATTGGGTTTATTTGCTAGGATTATGTCTGGTTTTGGTTTTGTCTGCTCTGAGTCATGCTTTGAGTCATGGCCACTCAGAAGATATTGTTAGTTCCAAGACCACCTAGAACAATGGTTGTCAAGCTGTGGGTTAGGATCACTTGGGGTCACATATCAGATATCCTGCATATTACATATTTACATTATGATTTACAAATTTTATGAAGTATGAAAAAATAACTTATGCTGGTATATCATCATAAGGATGTATGTAAAAGGGTCTCAGCACTAAGAAAATTGAGAACCACAATCCTAGACTTGAGAGGATCAGCCTGAGCAACATAATAACATACAGCTCCTAATTTAAAACAGTAAAAGTGATCTCAAAACACAAAAACATTAGGTCCACTGAAAGTACAATGCTCTGGGTTCATGCCCATCACTAAACACAAATGGCTATGCAAAGTCAGCTTTCTGAAATGTGAGAATAATGCATGAGACCAGATGTGTAGAAACCTGCAAACTCAAACTTAAAGTACAGCTTCATTATTACAGGTTAAACCTTAAAACTGAAACCCAGATAATCTAAGCAGATGAGGCATTTATTTTAGAAACTATGGATGTTAGTAGTATGGAACCCTGAAAGAGGGAGAGAGAAGGAGAGAAGCAGAGAAAAACTGTCTGGGTGTTATTTAATAATAGAGCAGCATGTATTCCATTGTGATTTTAATGATCTTTCTCATTTTTCTTACTAAATACTCTTCTACAATCATAAGAAAATCCAACTTTGTAAATGTGTGTACTTCCCACATAGCAGTTCTTCTTTTTTCTTTTTTAATTGGATATTTTCATTATTTACATTTCAAATGTTATCACCTTTCCTGGCTTCCCTCCCTCCTAGAAACACCCTATCACATTCTCCCTCTCCCTGATTCTATGAGGGTGTTCCTCCACCAACAGACCCAACCCCACCTCACCACCCTCGATTCCCCTATATATGGGCATCTATGGAGCCTTCATAGGACTAAGGACCTCTCTTTCCATTGATGCCTGAAAAGGCCATCCTCTGCTACATATGTAGCTGGAGCCATGTGTGATCCTTTGTTGATGGCTTAGTCCCCTGGAGTTCGGGGGGGGGGGTGTCTTGTTGGTTCTTCCTATGGGGTTGCAAAACCCTTCAACTCATTCAGTCCTTTTTCTACCTCCTCTATTGAGGACCCTATGCTTAGTTCAATGGTAACATTTGTTTATAAAATTACATAGGAAATTACTATGAGATTAACACAAAAAGAAAGATGTCACATAAAGTAATAAACTAATAATTCATCTCTTTCTTTCTTAAAATACAAAAAGTGCACCTCAGGTTCCCCTGTATTTATCTGAAACAAAATCACATTTGATTCACTGTACAACTTTCTAAGGAAGCCTCAACCCCTTAGTGACTGAGCATATTCAGAAATGAAAAAAATGCAGGAACACACTGCCAAACTGGCAAGAATGCTTCCTGTCTGTAAAACATCAGACAAAGTTGCTTTATCTTCAGAATTCTGTTTCTTTATTGTCAATAAAATAATATAACATATATAAGACCTGAGAGTTTTGGTCCTCTGTATTCCCCCACTCCAAAGTAACTGACAAGACTGCTTCAAACCAACATATTCACCAGCAAAGGGGCCTCTACAATGAAGGTACCTGGAAATATGAAGCCCTATACTTTTATATAAAAGGTTACCCAAATTTCAGCAGTAGCATTTCAATGGCCTACTTACATGATATTGTAGTTTCATTTCTGTGAAAATGAGTAACTGCACAAACAGTGAGTCATAAAAACTATAACGTTTTGAGAACTTATGTAAGCAACAAAAAAGTAATTATGTTGGTCATGTAGGAGAGTGAATTCACCAAAGTCTGCAATTCCCTTTTCTCCTTCCTCTACCTTAGAGTTCTCTAACATTCTTAATTATGGGCTTCTCTCAGTTTTATTCTAAAGTGTATATTTACAACTAATTTTGCTTGTGTTTAAGCTTCATATGAAATATAACTCACGAAAAAAATGATATGTGACATTTGCTAATAATACAGAGGAAGAAACTGTTCTTAAGATTCTTTCAGGGTTTGCATTTTTCAGCTACCACATTTTTTTTTTTACATCTAAAGCCTTTTTTATGTAATCACAATGAATCTACATATAGAAGAGAAAGTATAAGGCATCCAGGGAGTGGTGGCATGTGCCTTTAATTCCAGCATTTGGGAGGCAGAGGCAGACAGATTTCTGAGTTTCTGAAGACAGTTTCTGAAGAAGAAGAAGAAGAAGAAGAAGAAGAAGAAGAAGAAGAAGAAGAAGAAGAAGAAGAAGAAGAAGAAGAAGAAGAAGAAGAAGAAGAATGAGGAGAAGGAGAACGAGAAAAGGAGAAGGAAGAGAAGGAGGAGAAGGAGCAGAGGGAAAAGAAGGAGAAGAAGAACAACAACAACAAACATATATAAAGATGTGTTTACTTGATACAGTAGTGCTAATTACATATTCAGTTTTTTAATTATCATGAGAACTCACTATTATACCTTTTCTTATAATTTAGTTCATTTTTTTACACTCCATATTCCATTCCTTACTCCCCCCATCCAACTCTGACTGCTCCATATCCCACATCTCTTCCCTAGCACCCCCTGTCTGCATGTGGATGCCCCCTACCCCTACCCCACCTGGTCTCTACACTACTTGGGGCCTCCAGTCTCTTAAGGGTTAGATGCATCATCTCTGAATGAACACAGGCCCAGAAGTTTAGTGATCCAGTGTTTCAGAAATCTAAGTGATCAAGAATAATTGAGACTGCTGGACGTTCTAAAGGGTTGCCATCCTCCTCAGCTTCTTTTAGCCTTACCGAATTTACCAACAAGTGTCAGTGCTTCTGTAAATTGGTACTGTACAAATATCTGCATCTGACTCTTTCAGCTATTTGTTTGGTCTTTCTGAAGGTAGTCATAATAAGTCCCATTTACCTCACCTTGACCTGGATCCCACTTTGGGCCTGTCAGTGGACCTTCTTTTTCTTAGCCTCCTCTCCATTTCCATCTCTGGAATTCTTTCAGATAGGAAAAATTATGGGTCAGAGATGTGACTGGGGATGGCAACCCCATCACTTTTGTTATGCTGTGTCTTCCTGCTAGAGGTGGGCTCTATAGGTTCCCTCTCCCTACTGTTGGGCATTTCATCTAAGGTCCTTCCATTTAATTCCTGAGATTCCCTTACCTCCCTGGTCTCTGGTGGATTCTGGAGGGTCACCTCAACCTTCTATTTCCTGAGATTGCCTGTTTCTATTCTTTCTGTTGTCCCTCAGGGCTTCAGTCCTTTTCCCTCACCCAATACCAAATCAGGTTTCCCTCTCTCTCCCACTCACCCTGATGTCCACTTTCCCTCTTAGTTTCCTCCCTCCCTCCCCATTTATGATTGCTTTCTTCTCTCTCACAAGTAGGACTGAGATGTCCTCACTTGGGCCTTTCAGCTTGTTGACCTTAAGTACTGTGGATTGTATCTTACGTAGTCTGCACTTTGGGGGGGGGCTAATATACACTTATTGATGAATATATACCGTGTACATCATTTTGGGGTTGAGTTAACTCACTCAGGATTATATTTTCTAGTTCCATCCATTTGCATGCAAAACTCAGGATGTCCTTGTTCTTTTTTTTTTTTAATATTTTTATAAGGTATTTTCTTCATTTACATTTCCAATGCTATCGCAAAAGTCCCCCAACCCACCCCCTCACTCCCCTTCCCACCCATTCCCACTTTTTGGCCCTTGCGTTCCCCTGTACTGCGGCATATAAAGTTTGCATGATGAATGGACCTCTCTTTCCAGTGATGGCCGACTAGGCCATCTTTTGATACATATGCAGCTAGAGAGAAGAGCTCCAGGGTACAAGTTAGTTCATATTGTTGTTTCACCTATAGGGTTGCAGTTCCCTTTAGCTCATTGTGTACTTTCTCTAGCTCCTCCATTGGGTGCCCTGTGATCCATCCAATAGCTGACTGTGAGCATCCACTTCTGTGTTTGCTAGGCCCTGGCCTAGTCTCACAAGAGACAGCTATATCAGGGTCCTTTCAGCAAATGCTTGCTATTATATGCAATGGTGTCAGTGTTTGGAGGCTGATTATTGGATGGATCACCGGATATGGCAGTCTCTAGATTGTCCCTCCTTTTGTTTCAGATCCAAACTTTGTCTTTGTAACTCCTTCCATGGGTGTTTTGTTCCCAATTCTAAGAAGGGAAAACATGTCCACACTTTGGTCTTCATTCTTCAGTTTCATGTGTTTTACAAATTATATCTTATATCTTGGGTATCCTAAGTTTCTGGGCTAATATCCACTTACCAGTGAGTACATATTGTGCGTGTTCTTTTGTGATTGGGTTACCTCACTCAGGATGATGCTCTCGAGGTCCATTCATTTGCCTATGAATTTCATAAATTCATTCTTTTTAATAGCTGAGTAGTACTCCATTGTGTAAATGTACCACATTTTCTGTATCCATTCCTCTGTTGAGCGGCATCTAGGTTCTTTCCAGCTTCTGGCTATTATAAATAAGGCTGCTATGAACATATTGGAACATGTGTCCTTTTTTTTATTTCATATTTTCCTCAATTACATTTCTTTCAATTACATTTGTGTCTTTCTTTCCAGTTGGAACATTTCTTCATATATGCCCAGGAGAGGTATTGTGGGATCCTCCAGTAGTACTATATCCAATTTTCTGAGGAACCACCAGACTGATTTCCAGAGTGGTTGTACAAGCTTGCAATCCCACCAACAAAGGAGTGTTCCTCTTTTTCCAAATCCTCGCCAGCATCTGCTGTCACCAGAATTTTTGAACTTAGCCATTCTGACTGGTATGAGGTAGAATCTCAGGGTTGTTTTGATTTGCATTTCCCTGATGATTAAGGATGCTTAACATTTTTTCAGGTGCTTCTCAGCCATTTGGTATTCCTCAGGTGAGAATTCTTTGTTTAGCTCTGAGCCCCATTTTTTAATGGGGTTATTTGATTTTCTGGAGTCCACCTTCTTGAGTTCTTTACATATATTGAATATTAGTCCCCTATCTGATTTAGAATAGGTAAAGATACTTTCCCAATCTGTTGGTGGCCTTTTTTGTCTTATTGACAGTGTCTTTTGCCTTGCCGAAGGTTTGCAATTTTATGAGGTACCAGTTGTTGATTCTCCATCTTACAGCACAAGCCATTGCTATTCTATTCAGGAATTTTCCCCCTGTGCCCAGGTATTCGAGAATTTCCCCCACTTTCTCCTCTATAAGTTTTATGTGGAGTTCCTTGATCTACTTAGATTTGTCCTCAGTACAAGGAGATAGGAATGTATCAATTCTCATTTTTCTACATGATAACCACCAGTTGTGTCAGCACCTTTTGTTGAAAATGCTGTCGTTTTTCCACTGGATGGTTATAGCTACCTTGTTAAAGATCAAGTGACCATAGGTATGTGGGTTCATTTCTGGGTCTTCAATTCTATTCCATTGGTCTAATTGTATGTTGCTATACCAGAAATATGCAGTTTTTTATCACAATTGCTCTGTAGTACAGCTTGAGGTCAGGCATGGTGATTCCACCAGAGGTTCTTTTATCCTTACGAAGAGTTTTTGCTCTCCTAGGTTTTTTGTTATTCCAGATGAATTTGCAGATTGCTCTTTCTAATTCATTGAAGAATTGAGTTGGAATTTTGATGGGGATTGCATTGAATCTGTAGATTGCTTTTGGCAAGATAGCCACTTTTACTATATTGATCCTGCCAATCCATGAGCATGGGTGATCTTTCCAACTTGTGAGATCTTTCTTTCTTCAGAAACTTGAAATTCTTATCATACAGATCTTTCACTTCCTTAGAGTCAAGCCAAGGTATTTTATATTATTTGTAACTATTGAGAAGCATGTTGTTTCCCTAATTTCTTTCTCAGCCTGTTTATTCTTTGTGTAGAGAAAGGCCATTGACTTGTTTGAGTTAATTTTGTATCCAGCTACTTCACTGAAACTGTTTATTAGGTTTAAGAGTTCTCTGGAGGAATTTTTAGGGTCATATATATATATATATATATATATATATATATATATATATATATATCATCTGCAAAAAGTGATATTTTCACTTCTTCCTTTTAAAATTTGTATTACTTGATCTCCTTTTGTTGTTGAATTGCTCTGCCTAGGACTTCAAGTACAATGTTGATTAGGTAGGGAGAAAGTGGACAGCCTTGTCTAGTACCTGATTTTAGTGGGATTGCCTCCGGCTTCTTACCATTTACTTTGATGTTGGCTACTGGTTTGCTGTAGATTGCTTATATCATATTTAGGTATGGGCCTTGAATTCCTGATCTTTCCAAGTCTTTTATCATAAAGGAGTGTTGGATTTTGTCAAATGCTTTCTCTGCATCTAAGGAGATGATCATGTCTTTTTTTTCTTTTATTTTGTTTATATACTGGATTACGTTAATGGATTTCTATATATTAAACGATCCCTGCATCCCTGGAATAAAACCTACTTGGTCAGTGTCTTAGTCAGGGTTTCTATTCCTGCACAAACATCATGACCAAGAATCAAGTTGGGGAGGAAAGGGTTTATTCAGCTTACACTTCCATGCTGCTGTTCATCACAAAAGGAAGTCAGGACTGGAACTCAGACAGGTCAGGGAGCAGGAGCTGATACAGAGGCCATGGAGGGATGTTCTTTACTGGCTTGCCTCCCCTGGCTTGCTCAGCCTGCTCTCTTATAGAACCCAAGACTACCAGCCCAGAGATGGTCCCACCCACAAGGGGCCTTTCCCCCTTGATCACTAATTGAGAAAATGCCTTACAGTTGGATCTCATGGAGGCATTTCCTCAACTGAAGCTCCTTTCTCTGTGATAACTCCAGCTGTGTCAAGTTGACACAAAACTAACCAGTACAATTGACCCCTTGTCAACTTGACACACAAACACATCACTAGTAAGCCTCAACCCTTACATTCTTATTCATCCCCAAGATCTAAACAACTTTAAAAGTCCCACAGTCTTTACATATTCTTAAAATTTCAATCTCTTTAAAATTCAAAGTCTTTTTTACAATTAAAAGTCTCTTAACTGTGGGCTCCACTAAAACAGTTTCTTCCTTCAAGAGGGAAAATATCAGGGCACAGTCACAATCAAAAGCAAAAATCAATCTCCAACCGTCCAACGTCTGGGATCCAACTCACGATCTTCTGGGCTCCTCCAAGGGCTTGGGTCACTTCTCCAGCCATGCCCTTTGTAGCACACACGTTGTCCTCTGGGCTCCAGATGCCTGTACTCCACTGCTGCTGCTGCTCTTGGTGGTCATTTCGTGGTACTGGCATCTCCAAAACACTGCGTGACCCCTTCAGTCCTGGGCCTTCAATTACAACTGGGGCTGCACCTTCACCAATGGCCTTCCATGGCCTCTCACAGTGCCGAGCCTGAGCTGCTGTGTGACCCCTTCATGCCTTCAAAACCAGTACCACCTGGGTGACCCTTACACATTACCAAGTACCACTGCAGAAGGAGTACAACCTTGCCTATCTCTGGAACACAGCCTCTTTGTGCTTTCAGAAAACACTTCCCAGAAGATGTCACCTCAACGATGCTGGTCTCTTCTTAATCACCGCTAATTTCTTAGCTCCAGCTAACCAGCATCAATAGTCCCAGTAATGCAAAGTTTTTGCTTTAGTAGTTCTGGTATCTTGTTAATCACAGCTGATTCTTCAGCCCCAGCTAACCAGAACTACAAAATCTTCACAATAAAAACAGCAATGGCCCTGAAGAGAGTCTTTAATTTTCCCTCTGAAATTTCACAAACCAGGCCTCCATCTTCTGCACTGTTCTCAGCATTATCTTCCAAGCTCCTACACAACATCTGACAGAGCTCTTAACAACGAATGGATCTTCAAGCCCAAAGTTCCAAAGTCCTTCCACAGTCCTCCCCAAAACATGGTCAGGTTGTCACAGGAATACCCCACTCCTGGTACCAATCTGTCTTAGTCAGGGTTTCTATTCCTGCACAAACATCATGACCAAGAATCAAGTTGGGGAGGAAAGGGTTTATTCAGCTTACACTTCCATGCTGCTGTTCATCACAAAAGGAAGTCAGGACTGGAACTCAGACAGGTCAGGGAGCAGGAGCTGATACAGAGGCCATGGAGGGATGTTCTTTACTGGCTTGCCTCCCCTGGCTTGCTCAGCCTGCTCTCTTATAGAACCCAAGACTACCAGCCCAGAGATGGTCCCACCCACAAGGGGCCTTTCCCCCTTGATCACTAATTGAGAAAATGCCTTACAGTTGGATCTCATGGAGGCATTTCCTCAACTGAAGCTCCTTTCTCTGTGATAACTCCAGCTGTGTCAAGTTGACACAAAACTAACCAGTACAGTCAGGATGGATAATTGTTTTAATGTGTTCTTGGAATCGGTTAGCAAGAATTTTTTTGAGTATTTTTGCATCGATATTCATAAGGGAAATTGGTCTGAAATTCTCTATCTTTGTTAGGTCTTTTTGTATTTTAGGTATCAGAGTAATTGTGGCTTCATAGAATGAGTTGGGTAGAGTACCTTCTACTTCTATTTTGTGGAATAGTTTGTGAAGAACTGGAATTAGATCTTCCTTGAAAGTCGGATAGAACACTGCACTAAACCCATCTGGTCCTGGGGTTTTTTTGGTTGGGAGACTGTTAATGACTATTAATGACTGCTTTTATTTCTTTAGGGGATATGGGACTGTTTAGATGGTTATCTTAATCCTGATTTAACTTTGGTATGTGGTATCTGTCTAGAAATTTGTCCTTTTTGTCCAGGTTTTCCAGTTGTGTTGAGTACGGCCTTTTGTAGAAGGATCTGATGGTGTTTTGGATTTCTTCAGGATCTGTTGTTATGTCTCCCTTTTCATTTCTGATTTTGTTAATTAGGATGCTGTCCCTGTGTCTTCTCGTAGATCTGGCTAAAGTTTTATCTATCTTGTTAATTTTCTCAAAGAACCAGCTCCTCGTTTGGTTGATTCTTTGAATAGTTCTTGTTTCCACTTGGTTGTTTTCACCCCTGAGTTTGATTATTTCCTGCTGTCTACTCCTCTTGAGTGAATTTGCTTCCCTTCGTTCTAGAGCTTTTAGGTGTGTTGTCAAGCTGCTAGTGTGTACTCTCTAATTTCTTTTTGGAGGCACTCAGAGCTATGAGTTTCCCTCTTAGAAATGTTTTCATTTTGTACCCTCTACTGTGTTATTTGCATACAATTAATCCTTCCAGAAATTTAAACTTGTTCCAGGACACAAACTGATTATTAGGGAAATACAACTGTAATGTACAATCATGAAAGCAGATGAAAAGATGATAAGATGTCCTCTGAATGTCACCCATCAAATAATTACAAATCACAGAACATGGTGATATATATATACACACAGCATTTCCTGAAAATTAAAGGGAAAGGTGTCATCCTTATATTTGAACCAAAGAGGATTCTACATCTATGGATTCAACCAAGCATGCACACAAAAGATTCAAAATATATATTGCATGTGTACTGAGCACAAATCTTCTATTCTACCATGAATCCTTCAATAATCCGTAGAAGTTATATTATACAACATTCATATGAACATGTGAATTATCACCAATTCAAAGTTTGTTCAATGTGTGTAAAAACCTATAATGTTAAAAGAAAATCATACATCATATTAACTGAAGTACTTGAATATGTACAATTCATAGCACACACAGACACTCTAGGAATAGGCTCCCAAAGATAACAAGAGGCTATATTGCTTCTAACAAATATTCATAACAAGTTTCAACTATAAAGAACAAGTACATTCCAAGAAAAATCAAAGTGAGATTGGACATATATTGGAATGTAATTGTCTTTTGTTTTCTTCTGTTTGTATTCTAACTCTAAAGACTACATTTCTGAAGAGTAAGTTAACTTACCTAAATACAAACCTCATGAAAAACCTACATGTATGGGAAAGCAAGTAAACCCTAAAGTATCGTGGAACTCTAAACAAGTACTTGGCCTAAGTATTGGCCTAATCCACTACCTGCTTCCTGTTCTCTTAGAAACATGAACCCCTGTCTTTCAGTCTTAGGCTCCTGTCTTAGATTCCCTTCTGCCCTCCATTTCTTCTCTGACTCCTCTAACCACCCCAGAAAACAGTTTTGCATGCCACCCTCTGACAAAGTGGAAGCCACTTCTTCTCCTTCAACTATGGTTGCCATCACAACCACTTCTGATGCTTTTTCAGCAAATGTATAGATGTCAACGCCATCTGAACTCCTTCCATCCTCCAGCCTGATACTTACACAAATGTTGTGGCAGCTGATACAATCTCAACTACCAAAGATGATACTATTCCAAATGAGGCAAGAGGTAATACCTCATATGCTTCAGAAAACATCACTCCAACTTCTATAGACAGTACTCCAACTAGTACAAGTAACAATATCCCAAAGATCAAGCAAAATGTGAGGTAGAGAGTTAAGAAAAATGATAAGGGCAAGTTTCCCAGGTGACAGATTGCAATGCCCAGCTATTAAACCAAAAACGAAAGATGACAATGAAAAAAAGAAGAAGAAACGCATTCCCACAGAAATCATCCTCTTCCTCAGGCACTTGCATTCTTTCATCTCCATCATCTGCAATCATCCTTGAGTCTTAGTATAGGGCTATGCTGCTTATGTTCCATATGTGATTGGGCAAAACACAGGCTCTTATTCTCTGCACTGTGATCTACTTCAGTTTTCTCTAATGTTCTTCATCAGTTCAAAAGGAAATATTTTGATGAGGGGTAACCACTTCACTGACAAAGAAATATTAGGAAAAGGATTGGGGATTTGGCTTGCTAAAGTGATGGTTATATGTTCTCCTCAAAAATTCTGACTTCTGTAGCCTTAGTTAGTGACACAGATACAATCCCAGGTATGATTGCTCTGTTGTTGAATGGGCCTCAAATCTATCAAAGCTGTTGGTTACCAAGACCTGTATAGCACTATTAAACCAGAAGAGTTACAATGCCGTGGTAATCATTGTTGTAATTCATAGACATCCTAGACAGGTAAGTGTGTTGGTTGTTTTCCTCCCTTGGAACTTGCATGCTACGTAATGGAATTAGGAAAGATAGTCCCCAGGGAGCTAGCTCTTGGGTCACATAATTTTTAAAACCTAACACAGAAAAAGTACTGTGAGAATAGCTGTGTTGTTATTCATTTGAAACTGTCAAGAAGAAAAACGTTGTGTAAATGCTTAAAATCTTCAGTTATGGGCCACCTTGAGCAAGAACTCAGCAGATGTTCCCACAGTCCCCAAAGGACTCTCCATGCCACAGGCGCCCTAGCATGACAAGCATCTTAGGATCATTGGTGAGTGGAATGCAGCATCTGTTCCAAAACGACCATGAGGGTCTTGTGACAGCAGGAGCAAGGACACAGAAGCCCTGTCTGACCAGCACCTCAGGTTCCTTCTGTTTGGTGCTGCTATACCTTAGTTTGAACACAGCATACAGCCCCATGCTCCCCAGAATAGACACCACTTCCAGGTGCTCTAACTCAAACAGGATCTTAGGATTCCAGGATCCCAGGATAACAGGAGCTTGGTCAAAGTAGGATCTTAGGGTCTCAAAGGAAGTTTGACTGCCAAGAACTCTGCCACACCCAGAATCTCAGGTTCACTGGATCCCAGAATCACAAGATCACAGAGAAAGCTAGACTCTGAGGAGTACTGAAACAACCAAGATTACAGGAAGGAGAGGCTTCAATCAGATATATCGAGGGCAGCAAGCACTTGAGATAATCAGCTGGCAGGTGGCAAGCATAAGAAAAAAGTAATAGAAAGCAAGGTTAAGTGGCATCATCAGAACCAAACTCCCCAACCTTAGCAAGTCCTGGATATATCATCACCCCAGAAAGACAAGATATGGATATAAAGTCACTTCTCATCATGATGATGGAGGACTTTAAGAAGGAAATTAATAACTCCCTTAAAGAAATACAGACCAAAGGTAAACAGCTGGAAGCCCTTAAAGAGAAAACACAAAAATCCCTTAAAGAGTTACAGGAAAAACTACCAAACAGGTGAAGGAATTGTACAAAACCATCAAGGACCTAAAAATGACAGAAGAAACAATAAAGAAATCACAAAGGGAGACAACTCTGGAGATAAAAATCCTAGCAAAGAAATCAGGAAACACAGATTCAAGCATCGGCAGCAGAATACAAGAGATGAAAGAGAGAATCTCAGGTGAAGAAGATACCATGGAGAACATTGACACAACAATCAAAGAAAATGTGGAATGCAAAAAGATCCTAATGCAAAATTACAGAAAATCCCTGACACAATGAGAAGACCAAACATAAGGACAATACGAGTAGATTAGAATGAAGATGTTCAACTTAAAGGGCCAGCTAATATCTTCAACAAAAGGATAGGCGTCTTTTCAATGCCTAATAGTAGTTTCTCCAAAATTGACCATATAATCGGTCACCAAACAGGCTTCAGCAGATACAAAAATATTGAAATAATCCCATGCATCCTATCAGATCACCATGGACTAAGGCTGATCTTCAATAACAACATAAATAATAGAAAACATACACGTGGAAGCTGAACAACACTTTACTCAAATGATAACTTACCCAAGGAAGAAATAAAGAAAGAAATTAAAAACTTTTTAAGAGTTTAATGAAAATGAAGCCACAGCATACCCAAACTTATAGGACACAATGAAAGCAGTCCTAATAGGGAAACTAATAGCTGTGAGCACCTCCAATATGAAACTGTAGCAAACATACAATAGCAGCTTGATAGCACACATAAAGGCTCTAGAATAAAAGGAAGCAAATTCACAAAAGAAGAGTAGAACCAAGTGGAAACAAAAAGAACTATTCAAAGAATCATCCAAACAAGGAGCTGGTTCTTTGAGAAAATCAACAAGATAGATAAAGCCCTAACCAGACTAACTAGAGGGCACAGGGACAATATCCTAATTAAGAAAATCAGAAATGAAAAGGGAAATATAGCAACAGAATCTGAGGAAATCAAAAAAAAAAAAACTCATCAGATCCTACTACAAAAGACTATACTCAACAAAACTGGAAAATATGGATTATATGGATAATTTTCTAGCCAGATACAGGTAGCTAGGTTAAATCAAGAGCCCCACATCCCCTAAACAAATAGAAGCATTCATTATTATCTCCCTACCAAAAAAACCACAGGACTAGATAGATTTAGTGCAGACTTCTATCAGACCTTCAAAGAAGACCTAATTACAATACTCCTCAAACTATTCCACAAAATAGAAACAGAAGGTAATCTACCCAATCCATTGTATGATGCCACAATTACTCTGATACCTAAACTACACTAAGACCCAACAAAGAAAGGGAACCACAGACTGATTTCTCTTATGAATATCTATGCGAAAATAGTCAATAAAATTCTTGCATACACAATCTAAGAACACATCAAAATAATTATCCATCATGATCAAGGAGGCTTCATCCCAGGGATGCAAGGATGGTTCAATATATGGAAATCCATCAATGTAATCCACTATGTAAACAAACTCAAAGACAAAAACCACATGATCTTCTCATTAGATGCTGAGAAAGCACTTGACAAAATCCAACACACCTTCATGATAAAAGATTGGAAAGGTCAGGAATTCAAGGCCCATACCTAAGCATAATAAAAGCAATATACAGCAAACCCATAGTCAACAGCAACCTACATTTCCACTATATTCAGGGAATAGACAAGGCTAACCACTCTCTTCTTACCTATTCAATATAGTACTTGAAATCCTAGGCAGAGCAATTAGACAACAAAAGGAGATCAAAGGAATACAAATTGCAAAGGAAGAAGTCAAAATATCACTATTTGTAGATGATATGTTAGTATATATAAGTGACACTAAAAATTCCACCACTGAAATCCTAAACCTGATAAACAGCTTCAGCGCAGTAGCTGGATATAAAATTAACTCAAACAAATCAGTGGCCTTTCTCTACACAAAGGACAAACAGGTTGAGAAAGAAACTAGTGAAATAACACCCTGCAAAATAGTCACAAATGATATAAAATACCTTGGTGTGACTCTAACTAAGGAAGTGAAAGACCTGTATGACAAGAATTTCAAGTCTCTGAAGAAAGAAATCAATGAAGATCTCAAAAGATGGAAGGATGTCAAATGTTCATGGATTGTCAGAATTAATATAGTCAAAAATGGCTATCATGCTGAAAGCAATCTACAGATTGAATACAATCCCCATTCAAATTCCAACTCAATTCTTCACTGAGTTGGAAAGAGCAATTTGCAAATTCATATGGAATAACAAAAAACCTAGGAGAGTAAAAACTCTTCTCAACAAGAAAAGAACCTCTCGTGGAATCATCAAGCCTGACCTCAAGCTGTAGCCCAGAGCAATTGTGATTAAAAAGAGCATGGTACTGGTACAGTGACAGACAGGTAGATCAATGAAACAGAACTGAAGACCCAGAAATGAACCCACACACCTATCATCACTAGATATTTGAGAAAGGAGCTAAAACTATCCAGGGAAAGAAGACAGCATCTTCAACAAACTGCTGGCTGAACTGACAGTTATCATGTAGAAGGGTGTGAATTGATCCATTCTTATCTCCTTGTACAAAGCTCAAGTCTAAGTGGATCAAAGAATTCCACATAAAACCAGATACACTGAAATTTATAGAGGAGGAAGTGGGGAAGAGCCTCGAAGATATGGGAACAGGAGAAAGATTCCTGAACAGGACACTAAGGCTTATGCTGTGAGATCAGGAATCAACTAATGGGACCTCATAAAATTTCAAACATTCTGTAACTCAAAGAACACAGTCAATAAAACAAAACAGCAACCAACATATTGCGAAAAGTCTTTACCAATCCCAAATCAAATGGGGGCTAATATCCAATATATATAAAAAATTCAAGAAGTTGCATTCCAGAAAACTATATACCCCTACTAAAAAAATGGGGCACAGAGCTAAACAAACAATTCTCAACTGAAGAATAAGGAATGGCTGAGAAGCACCTAAAAAAATGTTCAACATCCTTAATCATCAGGGAACTGCAAATCAAAACAACCCTAAGATTGTACCTCACACAAGTCAGAATGGCCAAGATCAAAAACTCAGGTAAGAGCAGGTGCTGGTGAGGATGTGGAGAAAGAGGAATACTCCTGCATTGCTGGTGGGACTGCAAGCTAGTACAACTACTCTGAAAATCAGTTTGATGTTTCCTCAAAAATTGGACATAGTTCTACTGAATGATCTAGCAATACCACCTCTGGGTATAGACCCAGAAGATGCTCCACCATGTAATAATTACACATGCTCCACTGTGTTCATAGAAGCTGGAAAGAACCCAGATGTCCCTCAACAGAGGAATGAATACAGCAAACGTGGTACATATACACAGTGAAGTACTACTCAGCTATTAAAAACAATGAATTCATGAAATTCTTCGAAAAATGGATGCATCTGGAGGATATCATCCTGAGTGAGTAACCCAATCACAAAAGAACTCAATTGATATGCCCTCACTGATAAGTGGATATTAGCTCAGAAACTTAGAATATCCCAGAAACAATTTACAAAACACAAGAAAATCAAGAAGGAAGACCAAAGTTTGGATACTTCATTCATCCTTAGAATAGGGAACAAAATATCCATGGAATGAGTTACAGTAAAACATTTGGATCTGAGATGGAAGGAAGGACCATCCAGAGACTGCCCCACTTGGGGATCCATCCCATAATCAGCCACCAAACACAGACACTATTGCATATACCAGCAAGATTTTGCTGAAAGGACCCTGATATAGCTGTCTCTGGTGAGGCTATGCCAGAACCTGGCAAATACAGAAGTGGATGCTCAGAGTCATCTTTTAGATGGAATACAAGGTCCCCAATGAAGGAGCTAGAAAAAGTACCCAAGGAGCTGAAGGGGTGTATAGCCCTCTAAGAGAAATAGCAATATGAACTAACAGTACCCCCAGAGCTTGTGTCTCTAGCTGCATATGTAGCAGAAGATGGCATGGTCGTACATCATTGAGAAGAGAGGCCATTGTTCTTGCAAAAATTATAAGCTCCAGTACAGGGCAATGATAGGGCAAAGAGCTGACTGGGTGGGTAGGGGAGCAGGGTGAGGGAAGGGTATAGGGGACTTTCAGGATAGCATTTGAAATGTAAAAGAAGAAAATATCTTTAAAAAATTGGAAAAAAAAAGAATATTAGTTGTGGATTTTCAAATTAGAGAGTGCTTTTGAATTACTAAAGAAACTACAATCTCAAGTTTTACTATGAGGAAATAAAAGTATTCAAACACTAAACAAGAAAATCATACATATATCAAAAAGATTATCAATAGATATGATTAAGATTAATATCAGAATATCCTTAGGAAATGGAAATGTTCATTTTAACCCTTAGTTGCAGCAACAATAAAAAAAATGTGAAGAACCTTCCCCACACTAAGAATTTATTCTATGGCAACTAAAATTGAAATCCTGAATGTGGACCCAGGGTGATCAGCCTCTAAAATGGAACTCCTGGTAGCTACTGTCTGCAATGATTCAATGAAGTTATAAGAAAGAAGAGAAAACTAGTCCCATAGATGTGTCTAGAAATGTTATATTTCATTAACACATCAATAAAAGAGGTATGCTGTGAGGTGGGGCAAGAGAAAAACAGAACTGTGAGGGGAGGAGAGGAGAGAATTTGGCAAATAGGACTGTCATTTCCTATGGAGTTGCAATGAAAGAAAGAAGTGAGACTAAAAGCCAGCAGTGTAATTATCATGGAGGGCAAGATTTTTAAGATAAATATCTTAATTAGGGTTTATTGCTGTTAACAGACACCATGATCAAGGCAAATCTAATAAGGAGTAACATTTAATTGGGGCAGATTTTCAGTTTCAGAGCTTCAGTCCATTATCTTCAAAACAGGAAACATGGCAGCGTCCAGGAACACAACCTGCAAGAGAAGGAACTGAGAGTCCTACCTGTTGATCCAAAGACAGACTAGAGAGATGGTATCTTCCCCACTAGCCAGAACTGCTAAAGGCAATATGGTAGATGACAAATTAGGAAAATAACTCAACAGATGAGTAGATGAATGGGTATTGTCTCAAAAACATCAGCTCCAGACCAACTTGACTTAGGATCAGCAGCACAGGAACAAGAGCACACACTGTCCCTCTGGTTGACATGGCCCTTTGTGTTCTATAGTTTTACACTTCATTTCAAAGACTTCCCTGCAACTAAAGAAATTCTTCACCTTTAATCTAACCAAAGTAGTCCACCTTCTGAGTGCATTGCTCAACACGTTTCTGCTGTGTATATTTTTATCATTGAACCTTAGGAAAAACATCTAACTGGGGGATAGCTTGGCAAGTGAGGCACTGAGCACTCACCAAGTGCTGTACCTACACAAGCACTGTCTAGAAATCTACACAATATTAAATAACTCACAGGAATTGAGTTTATAAGAAGGAATCAGGTGTGAGTCTGAATACCTCACAACTAATCTTATGATTCCAGGAAGTAGAAACCTGTACCACTGTTATTTCCCTAAGGACAAAAAATAAAACCAGAGTTTTCTTAATCTTGCAGGTTTTACATGATACCACCACAGCATTTACACACAGGGACAACCATTCTGCCTCTCTTTGGTCTATATTGAAAGATCTTATAGTGTAAACTATTCAGTCTATATAGTAACATAAAACAAATCTGGCCTCCCTGATGCGAGGCTAAACTTATTTCTTAAAGTACAGACTCTGGACAATATTCTGAAACTTATTGGCATTAAAAATGACCACAATTTTATGCACTTGAGTGACAAAGATATTTCCCAGTATATATGGCATGAATTATCTGGGATGCATTTTAGTGAGCACGTATACTAAGAGCCGGCTTAAGAACTTGTTCATAATACTTCCTTTCCATTTAATGACATCTAGGCTTTCAATGGGAACCTATATGCTCAGAGCAAAAGGGGAAATTTTTTCTCTGAGTGTCTTTGAGGACTTTGACTTAAAAACATATAACAGGTTTCTGATGCTCCAAAATAAATAACCACAAAATAGGAATCTATGGAGCCTGTTTTTCAGAGTGTAGACTATACTTGGCATAGACATGTCCTTTTCTCAAGTGACTCAAAAGGCAGAAAAGGAACCTGGAAGGCAGTTCCATCTTCATCCCAAGGCCAACCTTTCACACTTCATAACATTCCATCCTGTTTTAAAATGCTGAGTGGCCTCAAATTTGTTTATAAATGTGTAATGAATATGAAGTAACAAGCTTCTATGTGGGATTTTCATATTCCAAATGGATGGATTTCCTTGACCTAACACAAGTCACCACTAGCCCAGATCTCTGATCGCATTACCCACACTGGACTCTGTTTATTCAGCATCTTTCTTTTTTATTTCTAGGGAATCTGCACCACTTTCCCTTCAAGTTTACTTTAATTTTAAAAGAAAAACAATATGATAATTTCAGAACCACAGGTGGAACTAGAAAATGTAGTAAGCACTGTAACCCATGTCAGAAGACAAATACCATGTATTCCCTCTCACTTCCTACACTGTAATAACAATGAGTGTATTAAAGTCAGTGTAAATATGGGCAAAGACCAAGACATTAGAAGGAGGCCAGGGGAAGCAACCCAGCTCCTTGCAGCTAATAAGCAAGAGGTCAATCTGATCTCATTGAGCCTAATTGTTACATGCTTCTCTCCAGTAAAAACAACCTTTAGTATAAGTCAAAAGACTTTTTCTGCAACATGAAATCTCTAAATTCTTCTGCTTCCAGTGTGACAGAATATTAAAAAAAAATAAGGAGAAAAACTCAGGCCAACACAAGTCTTGGGAAAGTAGATCTTTAAGAAGACATCTAAAATTATACCTTGCTGAGTGTATATGCTAACAATTGTCTGTGAAAATATCTAATTTAGAGTTGTTTATTTTCTTTCTCCCACTGTATGGTGAGTGTCAAAGTGGTCCAATTGGACAACATGATCCTAGATGAACACTAGTTCTTTGAAAACTTCCTCTTCTTCATGTTCCTCCTCCTCCTCTTTGTCTTCCTCCCTCTGGTCTAGTATTTGTTTCAACTACCATCTCCACACTTTGGTCCAGGATTACATCAACAACCTCCTCTTTCTCTCTTTGATTTTCATTATCTTTATATAATAGTTCTTCTATGTTGTAGACCTCTAAATATACCTCCTTGATTATTGACACAGATCCAGTCCCAGACATGATTGCTCTCTTGTTGAGTGGGAATACAACCCAATTAAGCTCTTGGTTACAGATTCAGTCCCAGACATGATTGCTCTCTTGTTGAGTGGGAATGAAATCCAATTAAGCTCTTGGATACCAAGGTACATGTAGCACTATTGCACCTATAGAGTTACAATGTCATGGTAATTAATCACTGTTGTGGTTCATAGGCATCATAGCTGGGTTAGCATGTTGGCTGCCCTCCTCCCTTGATATCTTGCATGCTACTCTGTGGAATTATGTCAGCTAGTCACCAGGGAAGAAGCTCTTGGGTCACATCATTTTAAAAACCTAAAACAAAATAAGTACTATGAGAATAGCTGTGATGTTATGCAGATGACAATGACAAGAAGAAAGTCTACATGTAAATCCTTAACATACCCAGAATACTTGTAATACTGACCACCTAAGAACTCATGAAAGCAGACTCTTCACATGCAGTGGGTGAGTTGTGTATAAAAATATGATGTAATTGCTACAATGAAGAAGTAAAAAGTTTTATTTGCCCTCAAAGATATTATAATTTAAAAAGATATATGTTCTTAAAATCATAGAAAAAATGATTACTTCTTACAGATATACATAAATACTTATGACTATTTCAAACAGTATTTCTTCATCTAATTTCATATTTTCACACATCACTTAAGTAAAACATTGTACTCTTTGTTCTGCGGATCATTATATTTAAAGGTATTATAATAATCGATGTGCATTTGATAGGATGGTGTATATAAGCAATGGTAAACTACCTCTTAAGCCTGTGCATAGCCTTGTGTATTTTCATGATATACAACATATCCTCTATGTTCCGTGTGTGTGTATATATGTGTGTATGTGTAAATATTTTTTGGAGGATTTCATCTATTATATATTTGCTTCCTGATACAGTTTTTATTCTGTTTCTCAAATTCTATTTGTAAGGCTGTCCTTTGAGTTCTTCAATCAGATTATTGTGATTTTTCAGCTTCATGTTCAATGTCTCTATCCCTTTATTGAATTCTGCTCTAAAGTACTGCATTTTCTTTCTCATCTCCATGAGCTTTTCCATGACAA
This sequence comes from Mus caroli, assembly GCF_978045245.1. NCBI lineage: Eukaryota > Metazoa > Chordata > Mammalia > Rodentia > Muridae > Mus > Mus caroli. The sequence continues at coordinate 91,449,848 of NW_028227259.1, read as the reverse complement.
TTGTATCGGTTCATGTTGGGCACTCCATGTACTTATTCTCCATATTTTGGACAGTTGTGTATCTATAATAGTCCACATTGGTTTTAAAGGAAAGGGAAATCTTTTTATCTTATAATAGAGAGCTACATTAACATAAAAAGATGTAGAGCTGGCCAGTATAGTGACAGCTGCAGGTTACAACCCATGGGGTCCAAAGAACTACTTCTTACTTCCACCACCAGATGAGGAGCTACATGTGATTAATGACTGCTGAGAGGAGGAGAAACATTCTAGTTCAGGGACAAGCTCTCACACAGGCTATCTAATCCCATGTGTTCAGATCTGGACAGAACTATATATGAAAAAAGCTAAATAAACTCAGTAGGTGTGTTCATTGAACACAGAGACAGAATTAGGGGATTTGTGTGGTCTTGTTGTCAGCAGAACTGGGCCTATATAAAAGCAACCATGTCCAAGGGACCTGTTGGCACTGATCTTGGCACCACCTACTCCTGTGTTTTCCAGTATGAAAATGAATAAATAATTGCCAATGACAGGGGTAAACACACTACACTCAGCTATGTTGCTTTAGATGTCACAGAATCAACTGGGGATGCTGCTAAGAATCATGTGGCAATGAACTCCACCGAAACAATTTTTGAAGTCAAATGTCTGATCAGACATAGGTTTAATGATGTGATTGTTCTGTCTGATATGAAGTACTGGCCATGAAGTTAATGGTGATCAATGATACAGGCAGGTCCAAGATCGAATTCAAATGCAAAGGGAAGAAAAAGATTCTACCCACAGAAGTAGACTCAAATGTTGTGAAAAATATGAAGTAAATTGCAGATGCTTACCTTTGAAAAACTGTTATCAATTCTATGGTCCCACTGCCAGCTTACTTGAGTGACTCTCAAAGGAAGGCAACAAAAGATGATGGAACTACTGCTGGCCTCAACAGACTTTGAATTATCAATGAACCAACTTCTGCTGCTATTGATTATGGTTTGGATAAAAAGGTCAGACCTCATAGGAGTTTGCTGATTTGTGACTTGGGAGGTATCCCTAATGACCTGTCAATTATCACAATTGATGATAGAATTTTGAAGTCAAATCAACAGCTAGAGACACCCACTGTGTGGAAAAGACTTTGACCACCTAAGAGCCAACCATTCCTTGCTAAGTTTAAGTAAAAGAACAAGATGGACATAAGTGAGAGCAAGTGAGCTGTCTGGCTACACTGCACTGGCTGTGAGCAAGCCAAGTGCACCCTTTCTTCTAGCACCAGGCCAGTATTAGGATTGATTCTCTCTATGAGGAATTGACTTCTATACCTCCATTACCCAGGCTCGAACTGGGCAATTGAATGTTGTCCTGATCTGTGGTGAACTGTACCCTGTAGAAAAGGCTCTTTGAGATGTCAAACTGACAAGCACATATCCATGATATTGGCATGGTGAGTGGTTCTACAAGAATCCTCAAGATTCAGAAACTTCTGCAAGACTTCCTCAATGGAAAAAAATTAACAAGAGCATTCACACCTATGAAGCTGTTGATTATGGTGCAGCAGTCCAGGCAGCAATTCTATCTCGAGACAAGTATGAGAATGTTAAGGATTTACTGCTCTTAGATGTCACAAGTCTTTCCCAAGATATTGAAACTTCTAGTGGAGTCATGACTGTAATAATCAAGCACAATATCACCATTTGAACCAAGCAGACACAGACTTGGCCACCTACTCTGACAACCAGCCAGATGTACTCATTCAGGTGTATGAAGATGAGAGGACCTTCATTGCCAAGGACAACAACATGCTTGGATAGGTGGAGTATACAAGCATACCTCCAGCACTCTGAGGGGTTCCTCAGTTTGAAGTTACTTTTGACATTGATGCTAATGGCATCCTCAATGTTTCTGTTGTAGATAAAAGCAAAAGAAAGGAGAACAAGCTCTCAATCACCAATGACAAGAGCCTCCTGAGCAAGGAGAATATTGAGTGCATGGCTCAAGAAGCTGAGAAATACATAGCTGAGGATAAGAAGCAGAGAGATGAGGTTTCCTCCAAGAATTCACTAGAGTCTTATGCCTTCAACTTGAAAACAACTGCTGAGGATGAGAAACTTCAAGGAAATGTGAATGATGAGGACACACAGAAGATTCTTGGCAAGTGTAATGAAATCATCAGGTGGCTGGATAAGAACCAGACTGCAGAGAAGGAAGAATTTGAGCATCAGCAGAAAACTAGGGAAAGTCTACAATCCTATCATTACCAAGTTTTGCCAGATTACTGGAGGTGTACCCGGAGGGATGCCTGGTGGCCTCTCTGTAGAAGGAGCACTTCATCTTGTGCCTCATAAGTGCCCCACCAATGAAGAAGTGTTTTAAGTCAACCAAATACAGAGTGTAGCATTATTCCATAGATAACATAACATGATGGTTTTAATAAGGAATGTATAATAAAACTAGTTAAAGTTAAAGATAGCTTGCAGAAAAATATAACTAAGTAGGAATACTGTGTTTGTAAAGGTATAAAAAAATCTCATGAAATGACATACTGCTATACCAATATACAAGTACCTCACTCAGTCCTCATTAAGAAGGCTTCCTCTTACCATAGATTTGAACTCAAACGTAGACCTACAACAGGAAAATGTAAAAAGAGTGAAAGACTTTTGAGCACTTAGTCCTAAGAGGGGTATCTTCATAAAAGCACTCCCATCATACACTTGAAAAAAGATAGAAAAAACAGAGGATATTGGTGATTCCAAGAAAAGAGCATCTTCTGTATACATCAAGACTGACACACATGAACTCAAGGCAACAAGTGCAATGCCTACAAAGAGTCAAGCCCAGTGGACTTCCTGCAATGATACAGGGAGAGCACATGGGCTTCCATTACTACAAGGATGCAATTTGCAATTAATACATGATTGGTATTTTCTCCAAAAGAGTCTCACTATGTGTATGAACCAAACTTCAGGGTAGGCTCCATCTTCAGGAGCTTGACAACATAAATCTAACTCAATGGCATTTTTAAGTTTTTTGGCTCAGTTTTGTTTGATTTGGTTTGGGTTGTTTAGTTTTGGTTGTGATTTTGTAGGTGATTTCTTTGCATGTTTATTTTTGGAAAATTTAAAGGAAAATCTCAAACCAAACAAGTGGTTGTTTGTTTGTGTGTTTGTGTGTGTATTTTTGTGTATGTGTATTTCTGTGTCTTTGGATTCTTTAAAATAATATGTGAGTATTGGTTTGATAACTCAAAGCTGAAAAAATGGCCACTCAGAAGACAATGTTAATTTCAAGACCACCTAGAGTAGTGGTTGTCAACCTGTGGGTCATGATCACTTGGGGTGACATATCAGATATCCCATATATTAGATAATTACATTATGAGTTCAAACAGTTTGGAAGTAATAAAAACAAAAATACAAAAACAAAACAAAACAAAAACAAAAACAAAAACACAAAACCTTGTGTTTGGGGTCATCAAAACATGAGGAAGAATAGGAAAGGGTAACAGCATTAGGAAAACTGAGAATCACTGACCTAGATTATTGAGTTTGACCCTGCACAATTAAAGGCAAACTCTTCCAATTAAAAAACAAAAATAGATCACTACCAAACTAAAACATTCAGTCAACTGGAAATACAATGCTCTGGGATTACTCTCAGAATTAAACAAAAATGAATTTGCTAAGTCAACTTTGTGATATGTGAAAAGAATGCATGAGATCAGATGTGTAGAAACTTATAAGTTCAAACTTAAAGAACTGCCTCATTGTTACACTTCAAAACTTAAAGCTGAATCCAACATAATCTAAGAATAAGAATCCATTATTTCAGAAATTATAAATTCTATTACCATGGTACCCTGAGAGAGAGACAGAGAAAGAGACACAGAGAGAGACAGAGAAAGACAGGGAGTCAGAGATACAAAGAGACAAAGACAGAGAATATGTGACTAGCAATAGAGCAACAAGTTTTCAATTGTGAGGTTAACGGTCTATCTTTCTTTCTTTTTTTTTTTTTACATTCTATATCTCTATATTCTTTTTTTTAACTTTTTTTTAATTAGGTATTTATTTCATTTACATTTCCAATGCTATCTCAAAAGTCCTCCACCCACTCCCTCACCCACTCCCCCACCCACAAACTCCCACTTCTTGGCTCTGGAGTTCCACTGTACTGAGGCAGATAAAGTTTGCAGGACAAATGGGCCTCTCTTTCCACTGATGGCCGACTAGACCATCTTCTGATACATATGCAGCTAGAGACTCAAGCTCTGGGGGGTACTGGGTAGTTCATATTTTTGTTCCACCTATAGGGTTACAGACCCCTTTAGCTCCTTGGTTACTTTCTCTAGCTCCTCCATTGGGGGCACTGTGATCCATTCAATAGCTGACTGTGAGCATGCACTTCTGTGTTTGCTAGGCCCCTGCATATTCTCACAAGAGACAGCGATATCTGGGTCCTTTCAGCAAAATCTTGCTAGTGTGTGCAATGCTGTAAGCGTTTGGAGGCTGATTATGGGATGGATACCCGGATATGGCAGTCTCTAGATGGTCCATCCTTTTGTCTCAGCTCCAAACTGTGTCTCTGTAACTCGTCCCATGGGTGTTTTGTTCCCAATTCTAAGAAGGGGCAAAGTGTCCACACTTTGGTCTTTGTTCTTCTTGAGTTTCATGTTTTTTAGCAAATTGTATCTTATATCTTGTGTATTCTAAGTTTCTGGGCTAATATCCACTTAACAGTGAGTACATATTTTGTGAGTTCCTTTGTGATTGGGTTACCTCACTCAGGATGATGCCCTCCAGGTCTATCCATTTGCCTAGGAATTTCATAAATTCATTCTTTTTAATAGCTGAGTAGTACTCTATTGTGTAAATGTACCACATTTTCTGTATCCACTCCTCTGTTGAGGGGCATCTGGGTTCTTTCCAGCTTCTGGCTATTATAAATAAGGCTGCTATGAATATAGTGGAGCATATGTCCTTATTACAAGTTGAAACATCTTCTGGGTTTATGCCCAGGAGAGGTATTGCTACATCTCCCAGTAGTACCATGTCCAATTTTCTGAGGAACTGCCAGTTCTCACCTGAGGAATACCGAATGGCTAAGAAGCACCTGAAAAAATGTTCAGCATCCTTAATCATCAGCGAAATGCAAATCAAAACAACCCTGAGATTCCACTTCACACCAGTCAGAATGGCTAAGACCAAAAATTCAGGTGACAGCAGATGCTGGCAAGGATGTGGAGAAAGAGGAACACTCCTCCATTGTTGGTAGGGTGGCAAGCTTGTACAACCCATCTGGAAATCAGTCTGAACTAACCACTATCCCCCGAAGCTCTTGTCTCTAGCTGTATATAAATCAGAAGATGACCTAGTCGGCCATCAGTGGAAAGAGAGGCCCATTTGTCGTGCAAACTTTATATGCCTCAGTACAGGGGAACGTCAGGGCCAAGAAGTGGCAGTGGGTGTGTAGGGTAGTGGGTGGGGGAGTTGGTGGGGGACTTTTCGGATAGCATTGGAAATGTAAATGAAATAAATACCCAATTAAAAGGATAAAAAGTTAAAAAAGAAGAAGAAAAAAAGAATAAAGCAGACAATAAAATCTCAATATATATATAAATATGTACTGAGAGTTCTGGTCCTCCATACTCTACGACTCAAACTTAACTGACCAAAGTGTTTCTGAACAACATATTAACTGGCTAAGAAGTTTCTCCAAGGTAAGTATCTGGGAATATGAAGCCCTTTAACTTCATGTTAAATGTTAACCATCCATCAGAAATATCATTTTTATGGGCTGCTTATAAGATATTCTTTTTATTACTGTGAGAATACGTACCTACAAAAAACAACAGTTAGACATAAACTGTATTACATTTTGAAAACTTATTCAAGCAACAAAAAAGTATTCATGTTGATCACCTAGAAGAGTAAGTGATTCCAACAAAGTAAGCCATTCCCTATTCTCCCACCTGTAACTTAAGGTCCTTTAAAATGCTGAATGATGGACTACTGTCAGATGTATTCTGAAAAATGAAAAATTAGCCCCATTGCTTGAGAATCAAAAGTTATGAGCTAACAATATTATGTTACTAATACTGAGTCCACGATTAAAAAATTAGAACATTATTTTAAGATACATGAAACAACATATATTCCATGTCTTGGGACATGTTCCAATTAATGACATTGCATTTTTTAAAATAATGTTAACCATTGTGCTAACTTTCAGGAGCTACAGAAAGATGAAGTCACTGTGTTTGGTCCTTGACCTCTGGGTTCTTATAGGATGCTTCCTGGTGAGTATCAATTTACATAACAAAACTTTCATGTTCTCTTACTAATTTTATATCAGATATTTTAACTTTATATATCTGCATTTCCTAATATATACAAGTTGCGAATTACTGATGAAAGGTCCACCAAGTGCTATAATTTCCTAATTGAAAATCTGTTTTTACTAAATAGTCACAAAGATAATAAAAAATCACAAGGAAAGTAATAGATATACCCAAGAAAGTTTACTACTTCCTGATATCCAATTCGATACAGGATATCCAAAAGGAAACACAAAATAGCGAATTCTTTGTTGCATCAAAAACAAAAGGAATGTGAACTATATTTTACTACATTATTGTTTAAATAATTAACAAGAAAATTCTGAAAAACAAGAAAATTGCTTGTAGATCAACATTTAAAATGGAACATCTTTTATCTAATGTTGGTCATGAGTCATTGAACAAAGATAGAGAGGGCACTAGTAACATAGACGTGTCTTGAAATAATATAGTTCGTCAATAATATGATTAAAAGTTATACGACATGTAGGAAGAAATAGAGAAACAGAACTCTGAGGAGCTATGAGGAGTGAGCAGGGCATACACACCTGACCTTTATTACAGAGATGCAAATATAGAACCAGGTCACAAAAAAAGGAGGCAGTATGAAAATCCTGGTGTGCAAGATGTTTAAAATAGGTGTGATGTAACATGATATTCATTTTAATAAGAATGTCTTCAATCTATATGCACTGTAGTTAAGAGGACAAGAAAAATAGAAGGCTCAGTTCAGGCTTTATAAAATGTCATTATAGCGATACAAATAATAATCAGAAAATATGAGAGATGTTGAGAGCAGGCAAAACAGAATAGAAGAGCAGGTGCAAAGATTTTGTTTGTGTTGGGTGATTGGACATTGGTATGATTGATTTCTAAATGAAGTGTGCTAGGTACATATAGTGACACACAATTACAAAGTAAAAAAACAAGTCAAGAAACAAGGAAACAAGAAAGAAGACATTCTCTTAACTCATAAGTTACTTTACATGCTACAAAGTCTAGGACAGGGGAGTTCATTCCTACCTACTGCAACCTTCTTGTGAAAAAAAAGAAGGGAGCCATCTGAAGATAAATATGGGGATACAGCATAAGGTACAAAACTAGGAGAAAGAAAGATAGTGTCAACTTGGATCATTATAAACATCCACTAATCTAGAGAGGGCAGTTCAAAGAAACTTGAAAGTATTACAAGTGAGCACTTAAGGACATAAAAGTCTGGCCATAAACTGCTCCTGAAAACTTCTACCACTGCTCACAACATTGACCATGAAGGGATAAGTCTAATTTAGGGTTAATCGAAAGTTTGCAATTACTGAAGGCAATGTGTCCGATGGCAAATTACGGAAAGAATTTTTAAAAATGAGTGAATGAATAGGGTTTAACTCCAAAATATCAGCTCCAGACAGGCTTGACTTTTGATCAGAAGCAAAGGAACAAGATCACATACTGTCCCACTGGTTGACATGGCCCTTTGTGTTCTATAGTTTTCATACCAAATTTCAAAGAATTCCATGCATCTGAAACAATTTTTCACTTTTCATCTATCCAAAGCACACCAACTTCCTCATGCATTGGTTTTCCTCAACACTTTTCAGATGTGTTTATTGTTAATGTTGAAGCTTAGGAATAATCACTGAACAGAGGGTTAGTCCAGCAAGTGCATCACTAATGGCTCACCAAGTGCTGTACCAAGGCAAGCACTACCTAGATATCTAGACAATATTAAATAACTCACAAAGAATGAACTTAGGAAAAGGGCTCAGGCATGAATATAAGTGTCAAACAACAAACCTTATGACCCCAGGATGTGGATATATGTATGACTGTCATCATTCAAAGGATCAAAAAACCCAGAATTTGTTTAGCCATGCATGTGGTACAGGATACCACAACAGCATTTGCAGAACAGAGACTACTAATCTGCCTACTTTGGCCTATATTAGAAACATCAAGCATTATAAATACTCAGTCTATATAGCAACCTGAAACTCATCTAGACCTCCCTGATGATAGGCTAAACTTACTCCTTCAAGTACAAACTCTGGAACATATTTTGATACTTATTTAATTAAAACCCAGTACAATTTAAAGATCTCCAGTGACAGAGACTTTGCCCAATATTTATGGCAACTAATTCCATTTGTGATTCATTTCAGTGATCGGGTTTACAAATCTGCAGCTTAAGAGTTTCTTCATAATATTTTCTTTACATTCAATGCAATCTAAGCTTTTACTGAGAATCTGTATGCTCAAAAGGTAGGGGAAACCTTTTACTCTGAGTGTTTGGAGGATTTTTACTTAAAAACATGTAACAGGTTTCTGTAGATACAAAATAAATTACCACAAAATAGTACTGTAGGGAGCCTGTTTGTCAGAGCATAGTCTATACTTGCCATAGGCATGTACTTTTCTCAAGTGACTCAAGAAGCAGAAGAGGAACCTGGAAGGCAGTTCCATTCTCATCCCAAGGTCATCCTTTCACACTTCATAAAATTCCATCCTGTATCATAGTGTTACATGACCCAAATTTTGTTTATTAATATTTAATTAACATGAAGCAACAAGCTTCTGTGTGGGGTTTTCATATGCTACTTGAGAGATGTTTTAAAACCTCACACTAGTCTCCCCCAACCCAGGTCTGTGATCACTTTACCCACACTGTACAAATTGTGTTCAATGTTATTCCTTTTTATTTCTACTGAATTTTATCAGTTTCCCTTCAGATTTCTTTTTTGATATAATATGGAAATTTTAGAAAAACAGATGAAACTAGAAAATGTATTTAGCACAGTAACCCAGGCACAGAAGACAAATACCATGTATTCTCTCTTACTTTCTAGATTCTTATGAAAATGAGTATATAAAGGTCAGGATCAATATGGGTAATGGCCAAGACCAATATGAGTACAGAACAAATATGAGTAAATATGTGTAAAAATTACCGAGTATAAGTATGGAGCAAAGGGAGACATGAGAATCATTCCTGATTTTTGTGTATCATTGACCAGTGGCCACTCTGATTTCATATACTGAAATGGCACATGCTTGTCTCCACAACATGACACTTTATTACAAATCAAAAGAATTCTTTTCTGCAACATAAAATCTCTAACTTCATATGCATCCAGTTTTATAGAATTTTATAAAAGAATAAGAACATAGCTGATAAATTCAAGACAGCATATTACTTGGGAAAGTAGAACTTTTAGAAGCCATCTAAAATTTCCCCTTGTACAGAAAGTGCATATCCTAATAATTCTCTAAGAAATATTCAATTTAAAGCTGTTTATTTTCTTTCTCACACAGTCTGGTGAGGGCCAAAGAGGCCGTATGGACAACATGATCCTACAAGACCACAAACTACTTCAACTCCTCTTTCTCATCTTTATATTCAGCCTGACCCCAGTCATGTACAGATTGCTCAACCAGGCATTATCCCCATTTTACTGTCTGAACAACTGGATTCTGTTACTCTTCCTGTTCCTCCTTATTTATACCCTGGAAAACATTTTGAAAAACTACCTCCTACTCTTATATTGGATTATCCTTATATACCAGTTCTTTAACATCCTAGATCTCCAAGCAATTCTATTCTCTCTGTTCCCAGAAAAAAGCAAATGGAATGTCAGCTGCCAATATCTCTATAACACTTCCTATTGCACCAAATTCTACTGATACTTTTTTTAAGTGCTGGTGAATATAAATTTCCTCTTGGCAGTCAGAGTAATATAAACCAAACCGCTGTACAATTTTGAGAGAAATAATCTTTAAAGGCTTAAGAAACAACCTTTACCAGAGCATTATAGAACGTGAAAATTAAAAGCTGAGCAGGAAGCAGAAAACCAAGCCAGAACAGGGTCACAAATCCCTTCCAGTTAGGAACCAGCACCGGGTGACCTTGGGTGCTGAGTTTGTACACACTCCCAAGTTCCCTATAAGACTCTCCACACTATCTTAGGACCTCTGGTGAGTAGAACACAACTTCTCTTACAAACCAATAGCATGGGACCTGAGACAGCATTAGGGAAGCAGAAAACCAGCCTGACCAGGGTCACAAGTCGCTTCTGGTTGACGCCAATACTTGGCCACCTCGTGCACTATGCTGGCAGACACCCCTATGGTCCCTAGAGGACTCTCCATGAGATCTTAGGACTACTGACCAGACAGCTCCATGCTCCTCAAAGGAGACACCACTTCCAGGCACTGTAACATGTCCAGGAACTTTGACAACAGGATCCCAGGATAAAAGCTTGGTCATACCAGTATTTCAGTGTCTCAGAGGAACTTGACTACCAAAAACTCTGACACACCCATAATGTCAGGTTCACAGGAGCCCACAAGATAAGGATCACATAGAAAGCTAGACTCTGAGGATACCTGACTCAACAGGGATTATAGGAAGGACAGGTTCTAATCACATATATTGAGGACAGCAAATACTTGAGATAATCAGATGGCAGGAGGCAAGCATAAGAACGGAAGCAACAGAAAACAAGGTTACTTGGCATCATCAGAAACAAACTCTCCCACCATAAAAATTCCTGGACACAGCATCACACCAGAAAAGTAAGACATGGATCTAAAGTTACTTGTTATGATGATGATGGAGGACCTTGAGGAGGAAATACAAGAAAACACAGGTAAACAGCTAGAAGCCTTTAAAGAGGAAACACCAAAATGCCTTAGAGAGTTACAGGAAAATAATACCAAACAGTAGATGGAATTGAACAAAACAATGCAGGATCTAAAAACGGAAATAGGAATAAACAATAAAGAAAACACAATGGAAGAGAACTCTGGAGATAGAAACACTAGGAAAGAAATCAGGAACCATAATATGAGCATCAGCAACAGAATACAAGAGATGGAAGAGAGAATCTCAGAGACAGAAGATTCCATAGGGAACATGGACACAACAATAAAAGAAAATGCAAAATGCAAAAAGATCGTAATTCAAAACCTCCAGGAAATCCAGGACACAATGAGAAGACCAAACCTACAGATAATAGGAGTAGATGAGAATGAAGATTTTCAATTTAAAGGGCCAGCAAATATCTTCAACAAAATTATAAAAGAAACTTTCCAAACCCAAAGGCAGAGATGCCCATGAACATACAAGAAGCCTACAGAACTCCAAATAGACAGATATTCCTCCTGAAACATCATAATCAGAACAACAAATGCACTAAATAAAGACAAAATATTAAAACCAGCAAGGGAGAAAGGTCAAGTAACATATAAAGGCAGTCCTATTAGAATTACTGAAGACTTCTCACCAGAGGCTATGAAAACCAGAAGATCCTGGAGTTATGTTTTACAGACACCAAGAGAACACAAATGCTAGCCCAGGCTTCTATACCCAGCCAAACTCTGAATTACCATAGATGGAGAAACCAAAGTATTCCATGACAAAACCAAATTCACACAATATTGTTCCAGGAATCCAGCCCTTCAAAGGATCACAACAGAAAAAACAAAAAACAAAAAACAAACAAACAAACAAACAAACAGACAAAACAAAACAACAACAACAACAAAAAAAACTATACAAGGATGGAAACTACACCCTAGAAAAACCAAGAAAGTAATCCTTCAACAAACCTAAAGGAAAACAGCCACAAGAACAGAATGCCAGCTCTAACAACAAAAATTATAGGAAGCAACAATTACTTTTTCTTAATGTCTCTTAATATCAATGGACTCAATTCCCCAATAAAAAGACATACATTAACATACTGGCTGCACAAACAGGACCCAACATTTTGCTGCTTACAGGAAACCCATCTCAGGGAAAAAGACAGACACTACCTCAGACTGAAAGTCTGCAAAACAATTTTCCAAGCAAACGGTCTGAAGTAAAAAGCTGGAGTAGCTATTCTAATATCGAACACAATGAACTTCCAACCCAAAGTTATCAAAAAAGACAAGGAGGGGCACTTCATACTCATCAAAGGTAACACTTTCCAAGAGGAACTCTCAATTCTGAATATCTATGCTACAAATGCAAGGGTACGCATATTCATTAAAGAAAGTTTAGTAAAGCTCAAAGAACACATTTTATGTCACACAATGATAGTGGAAGACTTCAACACCCCACTTTCTTCAATGGAAAGAAAAAAATGGAAATAGAAACTAAACAGGGACATAGTGAATCTAACAGAAGTTATGAAACAAATTGATTTAACAGATATCTACAGAACATTTTATCCTAAAACAAACGTATATACCTTCTTCTCAGTACCTCATGGTTCCTTCTCCAAAATTGACCATATAGTTGTTCACAAAACAAGTCTCAACAGATATAAAAATATTGAAATTGTCCCATGCATCTTATCAGATCACCATGGACTAAGGCTGATCTTCAATAAAAACATAAATAGTAGAAAGCCAATACTCATGTGGAAACTGAATAACACTCTCCTCAATGATACCTTGGGCAAGGAAGGAATAAAGAAAGAAATTAAAGACTTTTTAGAGTTTAATGAAAATGAACCCACAACATACCTAAAATTATATTACACAATGAAAGCATTCCTAAGAGGAAAACTCATAGCTCTGAGTGCCTCCAAAAAGAAACTGGAGACAGCACACACTAGCTGCTTGACAACTCCCTTAAAAACTCTAAAAGAAAAGAAGCAAATACACCCAAGAGGACTAAACTGCAGGAAATAATCAAACTCAGGGTCGAAATCAACCGAGGGGAAACAAGAACTGTTCAAAGAATCAACCAAAGGAGGAGCTGGTTCTTTGAGAAAATCAGCAAGATAGATAAACCCTTAGCCAGACCCACTAGAGGGCCTAGGGAAAGCATCCTAATTAACAAAATGAGAAAAGAAAAGGGAGACATAACAAAAGATCCTGAAAAAATCCAAACATCATCAGATCCTTCTACAAAAGGCTATATACAACAAAACCTGAAAACCTGGATGAAATGGATAAATTTCGAGACAGAGACCAGGAACCAAAGTTAAATTAGGATCAGATTAAGACCTAAATAGTACCATATAACCTAAAGAAATAGAAGCAGTCATTAATAGTCTCTTAATAGACTCCCAACCAAATATATATATATATATATATATATATATATATATATATATATATAAACAAAAACAAAAACAAAACCGAAAAGCCAAGAACTAGATGGGTTTAGTGCAGAGTTCTATCAGACCTTCAAAGAAGATCTAATTCTAATTCTTCTTAAACTATTCCACAAAATAGAAACAGAAGGTACTCTACACAATTCATGATATAAATCCACAATTACTCTGATACCTAAACCACAGAAGGCCCAACAATGATAGAGTACTTCAGACCAATTTCCCTTATGAATATAGATGGTTCATCCTTTTGTCACAGGTTCAAATTTTGTCTCTGTAACTCATTCAATGGGTGTTCTGTTCCCAATTCTAAGAAGGGGCAAAGGGTCCACACTTCGGTTTTTGTTCTCCTTGAGTTTCATGCATTTAGCAAATTGTATCTTATATCTTGCATATCCTAAGTTTCTGGGCTAATATCCACTTATCAGTGAGTACATATTTTGTGAGTTCCTTTGTGATTGGGTTACCTCACTAAGGATGGTGCCCTCCAGGTCCATCCATTTGCCTAGGAATTTCATAAATTCATTCTTTTTAATAGCTGAGTAGTACTCTATTGTGTACATGTACCATATTTAATGTATCCATTCCTCTGTTGAGGGGCATCTGGGTTCTTTCCAGCTTCTGGCTATTATAAATAAGGCTGCTGTGAACATAGTGGAGCATATGTCCTTCTTACCGGTTGGGACATCTTCTGGATATATGCCCAGGAGAGGTGTTGCTGGATAATCCGGTAGTACTATGTCCAATTTTCTGAGGAACCACCAGAATGATTTCCAGAGTGGTTGTACAAGCTTGCAATCCCACCAACAATGGAGGAGTGTTCCTATTTCTCCACATCCTTGCCAGCATCTGCAGTCACCTGAATTTTTGATCTTAGCCATTCTGACTGGGGTGAGGTGTCATCTCAGGGTTGTTTTGATTTGCATTTCCCTGATGATTAAGGATGTTTAACATTTTTTCAGGTGCTTCTCAAACATTCGGTATTCCTCAGGTGAGAATTCTTTGTTCAGTTCTGAGCCCCATTTTTAATGGGGTTATTTGATTTTATGGAGTCTACCTTCTTGAGTTCTTTATATATATTGGATATTAGTCCCCTATCTGATTTGGATAGGTAAAGAGAGGTTTGCTAAAGGATTAATTTCTTGCCTTTTCTAGGGTGTAATTTCCCTCCTGTGATGGAGTTTTCCCTTTATTATCCTTTGAAGGGTGGATTTGTGGAAAGATGTTGTGTGAATTTGGTTTTGTCATGGAATACTTTGGTTTTTCCACCTATGGGTATAGTAGCCTAGGGTGGTATTTGTGTTATCCTAGGGTCTGTATCACCTCTGTCTAGGATCTTCCCACTTTCATAGTCTGTTGTGAGAAGTCGGTATAATTCTAATAGGTCTGCCTTTATATGTCTTGACTTTTTGGCTTACTGCTTTTAATATTCTATCTTTATTTAGTGCATTTGTTGTTTTGATTATTATGTGTCAGGAAGAATTTCTTTTCTGGTCCAGTCTATTTGGAATTTGTAGGCTTCTTCTTTGTTCCTAAACTCTAAAGTGACAGAGACCTTTCCCCATATTTATGGCCTCTACTTCCTCTTGGGATTGATTTTAATGAAGACATCTACAAAGAGCCAGTTTAAGAGTTCATTCATAATATTTACTTTCCATTAAATGTATTCTGAGCTTTCACTGAGAACTTTTATGCTCAGAACAAAAGGTGAAATATTTTCTCTGAGTGTCTTTGAGGACTTTTACTTAAAAAAATAAAATAGGTTTCTGTTTCTGGAAAATAAATTAGCACAAAGTAGGACTTTAGGGAGTCTGTTAGTTTATACTTGGTCTATACTTGGCATAGATATTTCCTTTTCTCAAGTGACTCAAGAGGCTGAAGAGGAACTTGGAAAGTAGTTATATCCTCATCCCAAGGCAATCCTTTCATACTTCATAAAATGTTATTGTGCATCATGGTGCTGACAAACTGCAATTTGGTTTATTAATATATAATTAACAATAAGTAACAAGCTTTCTGTTGGATTTTCATATTCAAAATGGTTGGATCTTCCTTAACTGCACACTAGTCTTCCCCAACAGAGATCCATAATCCCCTCACCTATACTGGACTATGTGTACTCTGAGTAATTCAGCTTTGTTTCTATTAAATAGAAACCAGTTACTCTGGAACTTTGTTTTTTTGATTTTTTAAAAAGAATTATAGTATGAAAATTTCAGAAATAAAGGTGGAAGTAGAAAACATCGTAAACACAGTAACCCATACTCAGAAGACTAATACAATATTTTCTTTCTTACTTCCTAGACTGAAATTTCAATTAGTATATAAAGGTCAGGGTAAATATGGGTAAAGACCAAGATTGTAGAAAGTGTCCAAAAAAGACTCCCTGAGTTTTAATTGTGAGGCTACCCTTTAGCAGATGAGCCATGTGTACAGCCCATGCATGTAAACCTCAAGAGACTGGAGGCCCCAGGGTCTTTAGAGGTTAGCTGGTGTGGGGGTTGTGGAAATCCACTCAGAGATGGGTTGGGCTGGAGAGGATATATGGGATGTGAAGCAATCAGAGGGAGGATGGGCTTGGGGAATAGAATATGGAGTGTAAAAGATAAATTACAAATGAAATTAAAAGAAATAAAATTTTAAAAAATTCCTAATTTTTGTAGGTCATGATCAAGAGGCCATTCTGATCCCATATAGCCTAATTGTTACATGCTTCTCTCTAGTACAAAGAACCTTTACTACAAGTCAAAAGAACATTTTCTTCAACATGAAATCTCTAACTTATTCTGCTTCCAGTATTACAGAATTTTTTAAAAGAACATAGATGATAAACTCAGGTCAGCAAATGTTTTGGGAGACTAGGTCTTTTAGAAGCCATCTAATATTACAACTAGCTCAGAAAGTTTATATGCTAATAATTTTCTGTGAAATATCTAAATTAAAATTGTTTATTGTCTTTCTCCCACAATCTGGTGACTGTCAAAAAGGCCCCAGGGCAAAACAGGATCCTAAAAGAATACTCGTTCCTTCAAACACTAGGTCCCATTCTCTTCCTCCTCCTCCTTGTACTCCTCCTCATTCTCCTCCCCCTCTTCCTCTTCCTCCTCCTCCTGCTCCTCCTCCTCCTCTTCATCGTCTTCTCTGTGGTCAATGACCCCTTTCACCCTTTGCTCTAGGATTATATCAAGTACCACCTCTTCCTCTTTTTGATTTTCATTATCCTTAGATAAGTCTTTCTCTACTTCCTAGACGTCCAAACAATCCTACTCCTCTACCTCGTCTGATAGTAAAGCAAACCAATACAACCTGCCAATACCTTAATAAATCAACCTCCTCTATCAAATTTCCCCATTAATTTTTGGACCTGGTGGAAAACACTAAATGAGTTTGATGTCAGAATAAAATAAAGCAAAGCACTGTGGAATTTGGGGAGAAATAATCTTTAAATTAAACAACCTTTATGCAAGTATTACACAAAATTAAAAGAAAGAGCACTATAAAGCATGCACTTGCAGTCATTATGACTACTGTACCGTCTACTGTGTTATTGCCATATAATTAATACTTCTTGAAACTTAACGTTGTTTCAGGAGACAAACTGGTTATTAGGGAAATACAACTGTAATGTACAATCATGAAATCAGAAGAAAGGATGATAAGATATCCCCTTATGAGTGTCACCCATCAAATAAATATAAATCACAGAACATGGTGGTATGTATATACACAACATTTCCTGACAATTAGTGGGTAACGTGTCATCATTATATTTAACTCAAAGTGGATTCCACATCCATGGATTCAGACAACCGTGCACACAAAAGGTTCAAAATATGTGTACGGAGCACACATGGTCTATTCTACCACGAATCCTTCAACAATCCCTAGAAGCTGTATTTTACAGTATTCATGCCAACATGTGAATTATTGCCAATCCAAAGTTTGTTCAATGTGTGGAAAAGCTGATAGAAGTTAAAAGAAAATTATACATTATTTTAACTGGAGTACTTAAATGTGTACAATTCATAGCACACACAGAAACTCTAGAAACGGGCCACCAAAAACACCAAGAGACTATATTGCTTTTAACAAACTTTCACAAATAGTTTCAACTATAAAAAAGATGCATATTCCAAGAAGATCAAAATGAGATGGGTTATATACTGGAATGTAAGTGACTTTTGCTTTCTTCTGTTTGTATTCTCACTCTGAAGACTACTCATGTTTCTGAAGAGAAAATTAACCTATCTAAATCCAAACCGCATGAAAAACCTTCATATATTGGAAAACAAATAAACCCCAAAGTATCTGGGTACTCAAAATACTCTAATTGGCCTAAGCCATTACTTGCTTCCTGTTGTACTAGAAACATGAACCCTTGTCATTCAGTCTTAGGCTGTACCCTGTAGCCCTCCATTTCTCTTCTGATTCCTCTTCTAATCATCCAAGGAACCAGCATTGCAAACCACCCTGTGACAAAGTGGAAGCACCTTCAGCTCCTTCAAATATGGTTGCCATCACATTCACTTCTGATACCTCTGTCAGCAAACGTATAGATGCCAATGTTATCTGTCCTCCCTCCTAGCACCCTCTAGCTTGATCCTTCCACAAACACTGTGGCAGCCGAGACTATCTCAACTACCAAAATGACACTGCTCCAACTGAGGCAAAAAGCAATACACCAAATGATTCAGAAAATGCCTCTCCTACTTCTATAGACAGTACTCCAACTGGTACAAGTAGCAATATCCCAAAGACCACACAAATTGAGAGGTACTGAGCTAAGAGTAATGATAGTAAGGTTCTCAGTCTCACAGAAGGCATCCACACAGGCCCTTGCTCTCTGAATTGTAATCTAGATGTGATGTGTTTTCTGTAATGTTCTCCATCATTTAAATGCAGAAATTTTCTGTGAGAAGTGAGAACTTCACTAACATTTGTGTAGATGAATAACTATTAAGCATGTAGTTTGGGATTACTATGGCTTACTAAAGTGTTGGTTATATTCTCCTAAAAATATCCTGACTTCTCCAGGCTTGGGCAGATACAAAGTCCCAGGCACAGGTGTGATTGCCCCCTTGTTGAATGGACCATGAAGGAGCTGGTCTCCCAAGAGTTTTGACACATCTGAGAGCACAAGTAAGACCACAATAGCTGATCAAAATCCTGACCCAAGAGGGACCCAACCAGAACCATCAGGACAAAGGAACCAAGAGACAGGCAGGGACAGGATACTTCTGGTTTCCTTCTGTGACACAAAGTTGATCCTATGCCACAGTTCTCCATACCTACATACTGCCTGGAGATATCTGGACTTCTAGGAGTTCTGAAACACAGACTGACAATAGGGACAAGACACAATCAGAGACAGCAAGACTAGCTAAAACTACAGATAAACTGATGGCAAGAGGCCAGTACAAGAAAAACAAAGGATACATGGCATCATGAACCCAGCTCAAAATGATCATTCACCCTGATCAAGTAGGTTTCATCCAAGGGATGCAAGGATGGTTCAATATATGAAACTCCATCAACACATTCCACTATATAAACAAACTCAAAAAGGGGGGGCATGGTCATCTATTTGGATGCTGAGAAAGCGTTTTCTAAAATTTAACTCCCCTTCATGGTAAAACTTTTGGAAAGATCAGGAATTCAAGAGCCATACCAAAAAACAGTAAAAGGAATATACAGCAAATCAGTAGCCAGCATCACACTATATCAGGGACTAGACAAGTCTGCTAACTCTCTCTTTATCTCTTAAATATAGTATTCAAAGTTCTAGTTAAGAGTTAAACAACAAAAGCAGGCCAAAGTGATATAAATTGAATAGGAGAAAGTCAAAATATCAATATATTTGCAGATGATATGATAGTATACTTAAGTGACCCCAAGAATTCCACCAGAAAACTCCTAAACTGATATACAACTCAGTAAAGTGGCTGGATATAAAACTAAACCAAAAAAATCAGTAGCTTTCTTCTACTCAAAGGATAAAAGGGCTGAGAAAGAAATTAGGGAAATGATACACTTCACAGCAGTCAAAACCAATATAAACTATCTTAGGGTAACTCTAACCAAACAAGTCACAATTTCTGTTACTTGAACTTCAAGTATCTAAAGAAAGTAAAATGAAAAGCACAAATGAAAATAGTCAATTTCACAATAACACCTGTTAAGCCAAAATTTTTTTTAAAGTCTTCGCCCAGTCCAGGGCACTGCAACACACTGGAAAAGCTAGACACGGTTCTAAAAGCATATCTCATGATGATGGTAGAGGACATCAAGAAGGACTTTAATAACACACTTAAAGAAATACAAAAGAACACTGCTAAACAGGTAGAAGACATTAAAGAGGAAGCACAAAAATCCCTTAAAGAATTGCAGGAGAACACTGCTAATCAGGTAGAAGACATTAAAGAGGAAGTACAAAAATCCCTTAAAGAATTGCAGGAGAACACTGGTAAACAGGTAGAAGACATTAAAGAGGAAGCACAAAAATCCCTTAAAGAATTGCAGGAGAACACTGCTAAACAGGTAGAAGACATTAAAGAGGAAGCACAAAAATCCCTTAAAGAATTGCAGGAGAACACTGCTAATCAGGTAGAAGACATTAAAGAGGAAGTACAAAAATCCCTTAAAGAATTGCAGGAGAACACTGGTAAACAGGTAGAAGACATTAAAGAGGAAGCACAAAAATCCCTTAAAGAATTGCAGGAGAACACTGCTAAACAGGTAGAAGACATTAAAGAGGAAGCACAAAAATCCATTAAAGAATTGCAGGAAAACCAGACCAAACAGGTGATGGAATTGAATAAAACCATCCAAGACCTAAAAAGGGAAGTAGAAACAATGAAGAAAACCAAAATTGAGGCGACACTGGAGATAGAAACACTAGGAAAGAAATCTGGAACCATAGATACGAGCATCAGCAACAGAATACCAGAGATGGAAGAGAGAATCTCAGGTGCAGAAGACTCCATAGAGAACATCTGCACGACAATCAAAGAAAATACAAAATCCAAAAAGATCCTAACTCAAAATATCCAGGAAATCCAGGACACAATGAGAAGACCAATCCTACGGATAATAGGAGTAGATGAGAATGAAGATTTTCAACTCAAAGGACCAGCAAATATATTCAACAAAATTATAGAAGAAAACTTCCCAAACCTAAAAAAAGAGATGCCCATGAACATACAAGAAGCTTACAGAATTCCAAATAGACTGGACTAGAAAAGAAATTCCTTCTGACACATAATAATCAGAACAACAAATGCACTAAATAAAGATAGAATACTAAAAGCAGTAAGGGAAAAAGGTCAAGTAACATATAAAGGCAAGCCTATCAGAATTACACTGGATTTTTCACCAGAGAATATGAAAGCCAGAAGGGCCTGGACAGATGTTATACAGAAACTAAGAGAACACAATTTCCAACCCAGGCTAATATACCCAGCCAAACTCTCAATTACCATAGATGGAGAAACCAAGGTATTCCACGATAAAACCAAATTCACACATTATCTTTCCACGAATCCAGCACTTCAAAGGATAATAACAGAAAAAAAAAAAAAAACAATACAAGGACAGAAACCACGCCATAGAAAAAGCAAGAAGGTAATCCCTCAAAAAACCTAAAAGAAGACAGCCACAAAAACAGAACACCAACTCTAACAACAAAAATAAACGGAAGCAACAGTTACTTCTCCCTAATATCTCTTAATATCAATGGACTCAACTCCCCAATAAAAAGACATAGACTAACAGGCTGGCTACAGAAACAGGACCCAACATTTTGCTGCTTACATGAAACTCATCTCAGAGTAAAAGATAGACACTACCTCAGAATGAAAGGCTGGAAAACAATTTTCCAAGCAAATGGTAGGAAGAAACAAGCTGGAGTAGCCATTATAATATCTGATAAATTTGACTTCCAACCCAAAGTCATCAAAAAAGACAAGGAAGGGCACTTCATTCTCATCAAAGGTAAAATCCTCGAAGAGGAACTATCAATTCTGAATATCTATGCTCCAAATACAAGGGCAGCCTCATTCATTAAAGAAACTT
Source organism: Mus caroli (assembly GCF_978045245.1). NCBI lineage: Eukaryota > Metazoa > Chordata > Mammalia > Rodentia > Muridae > Mus > Mus caroli. Next base: position 91,428,347 of record NW_028227259.1, on the reverse strand, counting down.
TAGTAAAGCTCAAAGCACACATTGCACCTCACGCAATAATAGTGGGAGACTTCAACACACCACTTTCACCAATGGACAGATCATGGAAACAGAAACTAAACAGGGACACAGTGAAACTAACAGAGGTTATGAAACAAATGGATCTGACAGATAGCTACAGAACATTGTATCCTAAAACGAAAGGATATACCTTCTTCTCAGCACCTCATGGTACCTTCTCCAAAATTGACCACATAATTGGTCACAAAACAAACCTCAATATATACAAAAATATTGAAATTGTCCCATGCACCCTATCAGATCTCCATGGACTAAGACTGATCTTCAATAACAAAATAAATAATAGAAAGCCAACCTTCACGTGGAAACTAAACAACACTCTTCTCAATACCTTGGTCAAGGAAGGAATAAAGAAAGAAATTAAGGACTTTCTGGAGTTTAATGAAAATGAAGCCACAACATACCCAAACTTATGGGACACAATGAAAGCATTTCTAAGAGGAAAACTCATAGCTCTGAGTGCCTCCAAAAAGAAACTAGAGAGAGCACACATTAGCAGCTTGACAACACACCTAAAAGCTCTAGAATGAAAGGAAGCAAATTCACCCAAGAGGAGTAGACAGCAAGAAATAATCAAACTCAGGGGTGAAATCAACCAAGTGGAAACAAGAAGAATAATTCAAAGAATCAACCAATAGAGGAGCTGGTTCTTTGAGAAAATCAACAAGATAGATAAACCCTTAGCCAGACTCACTAGAGGGCATAGGGAAAGTACTCTAATTAACAAAATCAGAAATGAAAAGAGAGACATAACAACAGACCCTGAAGAAATCCAAAACACCATCAGATCATTCTACAAAAGGCTATACTCAACAAAACTGGAGAACCTGGATGAAATGGACAAGTTTCTAGACAGATACCAGGTACCAAAGTTAATCAAGATCAGGTTAATGATCTAAACAGTCCCATATCCCCTAAAGAAATAGAAGCAGTCATTAATAGTCTCCCAACCAAGAAAAGCCCAGGAACAGATGGGTTTAGTGCAGAGTTCTATCAAACCTTCAAAGAAGAACTAATCCCAGTTCTTCACAAACTATTCCACAAAATAGAATCAGAAGTTACTCTACCCAACTCATTCTATGAAGCCACAATTACTCTGATACCTAAACCACATAAAGACCCCCAAAAAATAGAGAACTTCCGACCAATTTCCCTTATGAATATTGATGCAAAAATCCTCAATAATCTTCTTGCTAACCGAATTCAAGAACACATGAAAACAATCATCCATCCTAACCAAGTAGGATTCATCCCAGGGATGCAAGGATGGTTCAATATACGAAAATCCATCAATGTAATCCATTATATAAACAAAGTCAAAGACAAAAACCACATGATCATCTCCTTAGATGCTGAAAAAGCATTTGACAAAATCCAACACCCATTCATGATAAAAGTCTTGGAAAGATCAGGAATTCAAGGCCCATACCTAAACATGATAAAAGCAATCTACAGCAAACCAGTAGCCAACATCAAAGTAAATGGTGAGAAGCTGGAAGCAATCCCACTAAAATCAGGGACTAGACAAGGCAGCCCACTCCCTCCCACCCTATCCAACATTGTACTTGAAGTCCTAACCAGAGCAATTAGAAAACAAAAGGAGATCAAGGGGATACAAATCGGAAAAGAAGAAGTCAAAATATCGCTTTTTGCAGATGATATGTTAGTATACATAAGTGACCCCAAAAATTCCACCAGAGAACTCCTAAGCCTGATAAATAGCTTCGGTGAAGTTGCTGGATATAAAATTAACTCAAGCAAGTCAATGGCCTTTCTGTACACAAAGGATAAACAAGCAGAGAAGTAAATTAGGGAAACAACACCCTTCTCAATAGTCACAAACAATATAAAATACCTTGGCGTGACTCTAACTAAAGAAGTGAAAGATCTGTATGACAAGTACTTCAAGTCCCTGAAGAAAGAAATTAAAGAAGATCTCAGAAGATGGAAATACCTCCCATGCTCATGGATTCGCAGGATCAACATTGTAAAAATGGCTATCTTGCCAAAAGCAATCTACAGATTCAATGCAATCCCCATCAAAATTCCAACTCAATTCTTCAACGAATTGGAAAGGGCAATCTGCAAATTCATCTGGAACAACAAAAAACCTAGGATAGCAAAAACTCTTCTCAAGGATAAAAGAACCTCTGGAGGAATCACCATGCCTGACCTAAAGCTGTACTACAGAGCAATTGTAATAAAAACTGCATGGTACTGGTATAACGACAGACAAGTAGACCAATGGAACAGAATTGAAGACCCTGAGATCAAACCACATACCTATGGTCACTTGATCTTTTACAAGGGAGCAAAAACCTTCCAGTGGATAAAAGACAGCATTTTCAACAAATGGTGCTGGCACAACTGGCGGTTATCATGTAGAAGAATGCGAATTGATCCATTCCTATCTCCTTGTACCAAGGTCAAATCTAAGTGGATTAAAGAACTCCACATAAAACCAGAGACACTGAAACTTATAGAGGATAAAGTAGGGAAAAGCCTCAAAGATACAGGTACAGGGGAAAAATTCCTGAATAGAACAGCAAAGGCTTGTGCTGTAAGATAGAGAATTGATAAATGGGACCTCATAAAGTTGCAAAGCTTCTGCAAGGCAAAAGACACCATCAATAAGACAAAAAGACAAACAACAAATTGGGAAAGGATCTTTACCTATCCTAAATCAGACAGGGGACTAATATCTAAATATATAAGGATCTCAAGAAGGTGGACTGCAGAAAATCAAATAACCCCGTTAAAAAATGGGGCTCAGAACTGAACAAAGAATTCTCACCTGAGGAATACCGAATGGCAGAGAAGCACCTGAAAAAATGTTCAACATCCTTAATTGTTAGGGAAATGCAAATCAAAACAACCCTGAGATTCCACCTCACACCAGTCAGAATGGCTAAGATCAAAAATTCAGGTGACAGCAGATGCTGGCGAGGATGTGGAGAAAGAGGAACACTCCTTCATTGTTGGTGGGATTGCAAGCTGGTACAATCACTCTGGAAAACAGTTTGGTGGTTCCTCAGAAAATTGGACATAATACTACCAGAGGATCCAGCAATACCTCTCCTGGGCATATATCCAGAAGATGCTCCAACCGGTAAGAAGGACACATGCTCCACTATGTTCATAGCAGCCTTATTTATAATAACCAGAAGCTGGAAAGAACCCAGATGCCCCTCAACAGAGGAATGGATACAGAAAATGTGGTACATTTACACAATGGAGTACTACTCAGCTATTAAAAGGAATGAATTTATGAAATTCCTAGGCAAATGGATGGATCTGGAGGGCATCATTCTGAGTGAGGTAACATATTCACAAAGGAACTCACACAATATGTACTCACTGATAAGTGGATATTAGCCCAAAAACTTAGGATACCCAAGATATAAGATACAATTTGTTAAACACATGAACCTCAGAAGAACGAAGACCAAAATGTGGACACTGTGCCCCTTCTTGGAATTGGGAACAAAACACCCATGGAAAGAGTTACAGAGATAAAGTTTGGAGCTGTGAAGAAAGGATGGACTATCTAAAGACTGCCATATTCAGGGATCCGTCCCATAATCAGCTTCCAAACGCTGACACCATTGCATACACTAGCAAGATTTTGCTGAAAGGACCCAGATATAGCTGTCTATTGTGAGACAATGCCGGGGCCTAGCAAACACAGAAGTGGATGCTCACAGTCAGCTATTGGATGGATCACAGGGCCACCAATGGAGGAGCTAGAGAAAATACCCAAGGAGCTAAAGGGAACTGCAACCCCATAGGTGGATCATTATTATGAACTAACCAGTTCCCCAGAGCTCTTGACTCTAGCTGCATTTGTATCAAAAGATGGTCTATTAGTCTATCAGTGGAAAGAGAGGCCCATTGGACTTGCTAACTTTATATGCCCCAGTACAGGGGAATGCCAGGGCCAAGGGGTGGGTGTGCGTGGGTGGAGACTGGGGTGGGGGGGAGTGTATTGGGGACTTTTTGGATAGCATTGGAAATGTAATTGAGGAAATTATCTAATTAAAAAAAATTTAAAAAATTAAGTAATATAAAAAAAAGAAAATAGAAAATCAAGAAAAAAAGACTCAAAGGATATGAGCTGAAAAATATTATGCCACTAATACTGACACCCAGATATGAATCAGAAAAGTATTTTAAGACACACTGTACTACATATACACCAGGTGTTAGAACATGTTACAAATAATAACATTAAAAAAAAATGCTAAGCAGCAACTGTGCTCTATCAGAGGCTACCTAAGGTGGAGTCACTGTATTTGGATTTGACCTCTGTGTTCTTAGAGAATCCTTCCTGGTGAATATCAATTGTCCCTAAACCAAACCTTCATCTTCACATATTAACTGTTACATCAGAGGATTTAACTTTAGTTTTCTGCATTTCCTAATATATACAAGCTTCAAATCCTGAGGAAATGTCAATCAAGTGCTTTAATTCACACTTTGAAAAATTATAACATTCTGCTGCTTACAGGAAACCCATCTCAGGGAAAAAAGACAGACACTACCTCAGAGTGAAAGGCTGGAAAACAATTTTCCAAGCAAATGATCTGAAGAAACAAGCTGGAGTAGCCATTTTGATACCGAATAAAATCGACTTCCAACCCAAAGTTATCAAAAAAGACAAGGAGGAACACTTCATACTCATCAAAGGTAAAATCCTCCAAGAGGAACTCTCTAAGCACACATCACACCTCACACAATAATAGTGGGAGACTTCATCACACCACTTTCATCAATGGACAGATCCTGGAAACAGAAACTAAACAGGGACACAGTGAAACTAACAGAAGTTATGAAACAAATGGATCTGACAGATATCTACAGAACATTTTATCCTAAAACAAAAGGATATACCTTCTTCTCAGCACCTCAAGGGACCTTCTCCAAAATTGACCATATAATTGGTCAAAAAACAGGCCTCAACAGATACAAAAATATTGAAATTGTCCCATGCATCCTATCAGACCACCATGGACTAAGGCTGATCTTCAATAACAACATAAATAATAGAAAGCCAACATTCACATGGAAACTGAATAACACTCTTCTCAATGATACCTTGGTCAAGGATGGAATAAAGAAAGAAATTAAAGACTTTTTACAGTTTAATGAAAATGAAGCCAAAACTTACTCAAACCTATGGGACAAAATGAAAGCATTCCTAAGAGGAAAACTCATAGCTCTGAGTGCCTCCAAAAAGAAACTAGAGAGAGCACACACTAGCAGCTTGACAACACATCTAAAAGCTCTAGAAAAAAAGGAAGCAAATTCACCCAAGAGGAGTAGATGGCAGGAAATAATCAAACTCAGGGGCAAAATCAACCAAGTGGAAACAAGAAGAACTATTCAAAGAATTAACCAAACGAGGAGTTGGTTCTTTGAGAAAATCAACAAGATAGATAAACACTTAGCTAGACTCACTAGAGGGCACAGGGACAATATCTTAATTAACAAAATCAGAAATTAAAAGGGAGACATAACAACAGATCCTGAAGAAATCCAAAACACCATCAGATCCTTCTACAAAAGGCTATACTTAACAAAACTTGAAAACCTGGACGAAATGTACAAATTTCTGGACAGATACCAGGTACCAAAATTAAACCAGGATCAACTTAACGAGCTAAACAGTCCCATATCCCCTAAAGAAATAGAAGCAGTCATTAATAGTCTCCCAGCGGGGGAAAAAAAAAAAAAAAAAAAAAGCCCAGGACCAGATGGGTTTAGTGCAGAGTTCTACCAGACCTTCAAAGAAGATCTAATTCCAGTTCGGCACAAACTATTCCACAAAATAGAAGTAGAAGGAACTCTGCCCAACTCATTCTATGAAGCCACAATTACTCTGATACCTAAACCACAGAAAGATCCAACAAAGAAAGAGAACTTCAGACCAATTTCCCTTATAAATATTGATGCAAAAATACTCAATAAAATTCTCGCTAACTGAATCCAAGAACACACTGAAGCAATCATCCATCCTGACCAAGTAGGTTTCATCCCAGGGATGCAGGGATGGTTTAATATATGGAAATCCATCAACGTAATCCAGTATATAAACAATATCAAAGAAAAAAACCACATGATCATCTCGTTACATGCAGAAAAAGCATTCAACAAGATCCAACACAAATTCATGATAAAGGTCTTGCAAAGATCAGGAATTCAAGGCCCATAGCTAAACATGATAAAAGCAATCTACAGCAAATGAGTAGCCAACATCAAAATAAATGGTGAGAAGCTTGAAGCAATCCCACTATTTCAGGGACTAGACAAGGCTATACACTCTCCCCATACCTATTCCACATTGTACTTGAAGTCCTAGCCAGAGCAATTCCACAACAAAAGGAGATCAAGGGGATACAAATTGGAAAAGATGAAGTCAAAATATCACTTGTTGCAGATGATATGATAGTATATATAAGTGACCCTAAAAATTCCACCAGAGAACTCTTAAACCTGATAAACAGTTTCGGTGAAGTAGTTGGATATAAAATTAACTCAAACAAGTCAATGGCCTTTCTCTACACAAAGAATAAACAGGCTGAGAAAGAAATTAGCGAAACAACACCTTTCACAATAGTCACAAATAATATAAAATATCTTGGCGTGACTCTAACTAAGGAAGTGAAAGATCTCTATGATAAGAACTTCAAGTCTCTGAATAAAGAAATTAAAGAAGATCTCAGAAGATGGAAAGATCTCCCATGCTCATGGATTGGCAGGATCAACATTGTAAAAATGGCTATCTTGCCAAAAGCAATCTACAGATTCAATGCAATCCCCATCAAAATTCCAACTCAATTCTTCAACGAATTAGAAAGAGCAATCTGCAAATTCATCTGGAATAACAAAAAACCTAGGATAGCAAAAACTCTTCTCAAGGATAAAAGAATGTCTAGTGCAATCACCATGCCTGACCTAAAGATTTACTACAGAGCAATTGTGATAAAAACTGCATGGTACTGGTATGCTAACAGACAAGTAGACCAATGGAATAGAATTGAAGACTCAGAAATGAACCCACACACCTATGGTCACTTGATCTTCGACAAGGAAGCTAAAACGATCCAGTGGAAGAAAGACAGCATTTTCAACAAATGGTGCTTGGCAAACTGGTTGTTATCATGTAGAAGAATTCGAATCAATCCATTCCTATCTCCTTGTACTAAAGTCAAATCTAAGTGGATCAAGGAACTTCACATAAAACCAGAGACACTGAAACTTATAGAGGAGAAAACTTATAGTGCAGAAAAGCCTTGAAGACACGGGCACAGGGAAAAGGTTCCTGAATAGAACAGCAATGGCTTGCGCTGTAAGATCAAGAATTGACAAATGGGACCTCATGAAACTGCAAAGCTTCTGCAAGGCAAAAGACACAGTCAATAAGACAAAAAGACCACTAACAGATTGGGAAAGTATCTTTACCTATCCTAAATGAGATAGGGGACTAATATCCAATATATATAAAGAACTCCAGAAGGTGGACTCCAGAAAATCAAATAACCCCATTAAAAAATGGGGCTCAGAACTGAACAAAGAATTCTTACCTGAGGAATTCCGAATGGCAGGGAAGCACCTGAAAAAACGTTCAATATCCTTAATTATCAGGGAAATGCAACTCAAAACAACACTGAGATTCCACCTCACACCAGTCAGAATGGCTAAGATCAAAAATTAAGGTGTCAGCAGATGCTGGCGAGGATGTGGGGAAAGAGGAACACTCCTACATTGTTGGTGGGATTGCAAGCTTGTACAACCACTCTGGAAATCAATCTGGCGGTTCCTTAGAAAATTGGACATAGTACTATTGGAGGATCCAGCAATACCTCTCCTGGGCATATATCCAGAAGATGTCCCAACCAGTAAGAAGGACACATGTTCCACTATGTTTATAGCAGCCTTATTTATAATAGCCAGAACCTGGAAAGAACCCAGATGCCCCTCAACAGAGGAATGGATACAGAAAATGTGGTACATTTACACAATGGAGTACTACTCCGCTATTAAAAAGAATTAATTTATGAAATTTCTAGGCAAATGGATGGACCTGGAGGGCATCATCCTGAGTGAGGTAACACAATCACAAAGGAACTCACACAATATGTACTCACTGATAAGTGGATATTTGCCCAAAAGTTAGGATACCCAAGATATAAGATACAGTTTGCTAAACACATGAAACTCAAGACGAATGAAGACTGAAGTGTGGACACTATGCCTCTCCTTAGAATTGGGAACAGAACACCCATGGAAGGAGTTAAAGAGACAAAGTTTGGAGCTGTGAAGAAAGGATGGACCATCTAGAGACTGCCGTATCCTGAGATCCATCCAATGATCAGCATCCAAATGCTGACACCATTGCATTCACTAGCAAGGTTTTGCTGAAAGGACCCAGATATAGCTGTCTCTAGTGAGACTATGCAGGGGCCTGGCAAACACAGAAGTGGCTGCTCACAGTCAGTTAGTGAATGGATCACAGGGCCCATAATGAAGGAGCTGGAGAAAGTACCCAAGGAGCTGAAGGGATCCGCAACCCTATGGGTGGAACAACATTTTGAACTAACCAGTACCCTGGAGCTCTTGACTCTAGCTGCATATGTATCAAAAGATGGCCTAGTTGGCCATCACTGGAAAGAGAGGCCCATTGGACATGCAAACTTTATATGCCCCAGTACAGGGAAGCCAGGGCCAAAAAAAGAGGGAAAGGGAGGGTAGGGAAGTAGGGGGGAGGGTATGGGGGACTTTTGGGATAGCACTGGAAATGTAATTGAGGAAAAGATGTAATAAAAAAATAGTTTTATATGAAAAAAAAAGAAATATGTCTATGACCTGAGAAATGCTGGGAGCCTCTGAAAGAAGAGGGGATTCTGGGAAAACATAGCTTGAGGTCAAGTACACCATCAATAAAACTCTTTGTAATTAAAAAAAAAAGAAAATTATATTAATTTATTAATCACAAAGATTACAATAAAGCATGATAATAATAACAAATATGCCCAAGAAAGTTGGCAACTGAATAATTTTCAGATCAAAATCAGGATGTCCAAAGGGAAATATAGGTGTGTATATGTACAGCTTGTTATAAAGTTTCTTCAAAAGTAAAATAATGTGAATTATTTTTCCCACATTTTATTCCTAGAATAAGTATCAATAAAATTCTGAATGAACTTGCATACAATGATCAACATTTAAAATGGAACACCTCATATCTCATGTATGCCATGAGTCAAAGAACTAATTAGATACAGAAAGTATTAGGAACAGATGTGTTGTGAAATAATAGTTCACAAGTAATATGAATGAAAATAATATGGCATGATGGGAGAAAAGAAAAAAAGAACAGTGAGAGGCCATGAGTAATGAACAGGGCATATGTTCCTGACCTTTACTACAGAGCTGCAAACAGAGAACAAGGTCAAAGTAAAAGCAGGCAGTATGAAGATCCTGGGGAGCAGCAGCTTTAAGGTGGGCAATGATGTTAATTGATTTTCATCTTCTGAGGAAGGTCTTTAATCTCTGTGCACTTTAGCTGTGAGAGAAACTAATGTAGAATATGAGTCCAGGTTTTTTGAAAACTCAATATATTGATCCAAATAGAAATCAGGAAAATTGAGAGATGTTGAGAGCAAGCAAAACAGAATTGTGGAGTATGTGCACACCTCTAGGAGAGTGTTGGGTGATTGGGCATAGTTGTGGTCATTTTCTAAATGAAATGTGCTAGGAAAATGAATTTACATATGTTACCGAGTAATAGAAAACAAAAAAAGTCAGGTCCCTCAGGAAACAGTGGAGAAGTTCTCTGAACTCATCAGTGACTGTTCGGGCTGCATGGCCTAGATGGGAGAGTTCATTCCTACCTGCTGCGACCTCTTGGTAAAGTAAGATAGGAGCAAACTGCAGGTAAATATGGGGGATCAGGATGAGGTAGAAAACCAAGAAAAAGAAAATATATATCAACATAGAACATTTTAAACCTCTCACAAACCAGAGAGGGCTAACTAAAGATACTTGAGACGATTACAAGTCAGTGACTTAGAACAAGTCTGGCCATAAATCGCCCATGGCCTTTTCTACCACTGTTCATGAAATTGATCTTAATAGGACAATTTTATAGGTATATATTAAACTTTTGATTGCTGAAGGTAATGTGTCAGATGACAAATTAGAAAAAGAACACAAATAGATAAGTCAATGATTTGCCCCAGAAAGAGTTTGATTTACAATCAGCAGCACAGGAACAAGAGCACATACTGTTCCTCCAGTTGACATGGTACTTTCTGCTCTATAGACTTCCCAAATCTGCCAACAATATTTAATGCAATAAACACTCAAATCCATTAAAGTGCCATGCAACGTGATTATAGCATATGTGTATCTTCTTCTTTTTCATTTTTTAATTTGATATTTCCTTTATTTAAATTTCAAATGTTATCCCCTTTAGCAGTTTACACCCCCACTGGAGACCCCCTATCACATCTTCCCTCCTCCTGCTTCTATGAGGGTGTTCCTCCACCTACCAACTTGCTCACTCCCACCTCCCCACCCAGAACTTCCCTACCAGAGGCATCTAACCAGCCTTCATACAACCAAGGACCTCTCCTCCCACCAACTCATGAAAAGGCCATTATCTGCTACTTATGCAGCTGGAGCCATGTGTACTCCTTTGTAGACAGCTTAGTCCCGGGGAGATCAAGAGGAATTGGTTGGTTGATATACTTTTTCCTGTGTGGTTGTAATCTCCTTCAACTCCTTTGGTCCTTTCTCTAACTCCTCTATTGGGGACCCTGTGCTCAGTCCAGTGGTTGGCTGCAAGCATCCATCTCTGTATTTCTAAGGCTATGGCAAGGCCTCTCAGGAGACAGCTATATCAGGATTCTTTCAATATGCCCTTCTTGGCATCCACATTAGTGTCTGGGTTTAGTAACTGTATATGACATGAAGCCCCAGGTGTGAGAGTCTCTGGAGAGCCTTTCCTTCAGTCACTGCTCTATACTTTATCTCCATATATACTCCTACATGTATTTTGGTGTCCTTTTTAAGAAGAACGAAGGCACCCACACTTTGTTCTTGATTCTTTCTGTCAGGTGGTCTGTGAATTGTATCTTGGGTATTTGATGCTTTTTGGCTAATATCCACTGACCATTGAGTACATATCATGTGTGTTCTTTGTCGATTGGGTTACCTCACTCAGGATGATATTTTCTACTTCTGTCCATTTCCCTAAGAATTTCATGAATTCATATTTTTTAATAGCTGAGTAGTACTCCATTGTGTAAATGTATGACATTTTCTGTATCCATTCTTCTGTTGAGGGACATCTGGGTTATTTCCAGCTCCTAGCTATTTTAAATGAGGCTGCTATGAACATAGTAGAGCTTCTATCCTTATTACATGTTGGAGCATCTTCTGGGTATAGGCCCAGGAGTGGTATACCTGGGTCCTCGGGTAGTACTTTGTCCAATTTCCAAAGGAGCCACCAAACTGATTTCCATATCTTCTAAGAAACATTTTAAATTCTTAGTAGACCACACTAAATAGTAAATTTTATTTTTTGCAATTTTACTCACCTCATTTTCATACTTCCATGAACTCATCCCAGGGCTTCCCAAATTCCCTTCTGTGGTCTCTGTAAAATTCATGGCCTCATTCCTGATAAGGTATGGTAACATATATTCCAATGAATATAAATACAACCTCCTCAGTCTATATACATGAACTCAGGGATGACTGTTTTGGATTGCTTATCCAAATGGGAGGCTCTTCCCTGAACAAAACAATTTGCCCAATCTCAGCACTCCATAGTTGTCTGTAGTTCTTTGTCTAGGATTGAGGCTTCATGAGCTTTCCACATTCCATGCTACCGAGGATAGTGATCTCATTCTTTCCCAGGTCCTGATTAGATGGCCATGTTGATGAGGATTCATGACTGTAGCTTCTCTGATGTTTCTAGGAAAGCCAATACAACACGAAAAATACTCTTCCTCTGGCACATGCATTCTTTTATCTCCATCATCTGCAATGAACCCTGAGTCTTAGTATAGGAACCATGCTGCTTAGATTTCAGATGAGACTGGGGACCACAGGCTTTTGCTCCCTGCACTGTGATCTATTTCAGTTTCCTCTAAAGTTTTTGATCACTTCAAAAGGAACTATTTTGATGAGGGGGTGACAACTTCACTGATCTGTGAGTAGACAAAGAAATATTAAGCATAGATTTGGGGATTACTGTGGCTTGCTAAAGTGGAGATTATAGTTTCTCCTCCAAAATTCTGACTTCTATAGCCTTGTTTAGTGACACAGATACAGTCCCAGGTATGATTGTACTTTTGTTGAATGGGCCTCAAATCCATCAAATATCTTGGTTACCAAAGCACCTGTAGCAATATTGCACCCACAGAGTTACAATGGCATGGTAGTCATTGATGTGATTTGTAGGTATCCTAGATGGGTAAGCATGTTGGTTGCTCTCCTCCTTTGTAATCTTGCAAGCTACAGAGTGGAATTATGATAGATAGCACCCAGGAAGTTAGTTCTTGGGTCACATCATTTTCAAAACCTAACACAGAAAAAGTACTGTGAGAACAGCTGTGCTGTTATTCAGATGAAACTGTCAGGAAGAAAGACTTTGTGTAAATACTTCAAATCTTCAGAATATGTGTTAAACTGACGAAGTTGGAACCCATCAAAAGAGACTCAGCACATATGGAGGGTGGGGTTATATATAAATTATGAAAATAATAGCTTAATAACAGTAAAAATTGACACTTGCTTTAAAAATATCATAGTCTTAAAAACACATATGCTTTCAAAATCATTGAGAGAAAATGGCAACTTCTTGCAGGTCGGTATAGATTTTCTTTATGACTATGGCAAACAGGATTTCCTTCTCTATTGCAATATTTTCAAGAATTACTTAAATCAAATGTGGTACAAGTTCTTCCGTGGATCATTTTGTATAAATGTATTCTGTATGTATTTCATAGGATTCTGTATATACATTACAGTAAAACTCCTTCTAAACCTGTGCATGACCTGAAGACTCCTCATAATGTCCTACACCTTCCTAATGTCTGTGTGTATCTATTTATAGTTCTCCATCTATCTATCTATCTATCTATCTATCTATCTATCTATCTATCTATCTATCTATCTATCTATCTATCTACCTACCAACCTACCTACCTATCTATCTATCAATCAATCTATCTATCCATATATACATACATATGAATGGATGTTCATAAGCACATATGTATACTTTTAACTGTAATAAACAGAAGAAATCATGAATGGAGAAGCAGGTAAACATGCATTAGAAAGGAGAGGGAAAGGTATTGTTGTGCTATATATAGCTCTAATGCTGACAATGAAATTTTCAAAAAATATTTTAAACAAAATTTAGGATAAATACTGAAAAAGAGAGACATTGAGAGAAGTGAAATTGTTTGATTTATACACCAGATTAAAAGATGAACTGTATGCTTGCTTATATTCATAAGCTTAAGATTTTCAGGTAATATTACATATCCACTTTCCTGCTTAATTACTGCTAGCAGAAGTAGAAGTAATCTACTTCTGATCTGAATATTTTTATATGACTTTTACTAGAAAAGAAAGCTGATACTCATAAATAATTACTATGATTGTACTTTGTTGATAATATGAATTTTTACCTAATTTCATTGTCCTGCTAGCTTTGGGTGCTGGGACGTTGCAACATCATTTCAACTTTTCAGTGTGGAGATTTTGTACCAACTCTTATGAAGACATCAAAGGTGTTAGTTTTCACTGATCTGCCAGCTCTACCCCTAACCATATCTTACAAAGTCAGAATGTATAATCCAGGCAATGGTATCTTTCATTCTTCCACAGAATTATAAGCATCGTATTATTTGTAAAGCATGATAAATGCTTAGGAAAGCATTAATCAAGAAACTAATTAATGTGAATGAGTACTGTAAAACAATAACATTTGTATGAATTTCCAAATGAAAATAACAGTTTTGTTTCTACATATTAACAGAAATAAATATCTGACCACAGGGCAAAAGTCATCAAATATCAAATGTCACTGCATTGTTGCTTGTAAGTGTGCTAATCTAACTAAATTAGGAAAATATTATCACCTACTACATGAGGTTCTATCAAAGCAATAGCATGATTCTACTGTTCTGTGGGTTTCCTGTGATGAGAGACATCAGCTCTATGAATGTATTAGTCTACAGAATATTAGGTCCAAGCTTTGGAAGCCATGAATGTGTCATCATTTCTCTCCTTCTCATCATGCATTTCTCTTTTTTTGCTTTGTTTTACAAGAAGAGAGATTTTTGTGCAAGAAATATTGGAGTCATTGTGGCATAAAACTTAGGGAGTAAAGAATGATTGTTTGATTGGATTTAAGGCCCACTCACTAGATAGAAGACATACCTGACACTGCTGAAGTAGTCTAGTATCTGGAATTAGATGGGTCATGGCCCTAAGAAAAAATTCAATACTAATATTCTCACAAAAGAACATTGCTATAAACATACTCATAAAACGACATACTGCTATACCAATAAGTAAGTACCTCACACAGTCCTCATTAAAAGGGCTTCCTCTTATTGTAGATTTGAACTAAACATAGACCTACAACAGGACAATGTCCAAAGAACTTTGGAGCACTCAGACCTAAGTGGGGTGTCTTCATCAAGGCCCTCCCATCACACCCATGCAGCAAGACTGTAAAATCCAGAGGAGATTGGTGATTCCAAGAAAACATGGTCTTCTGTATTCATCAAGGCTGACAAACATGAACTCAAGGCAACACATGAAAGGCCTACAAAAATGCAAGTCCAATGGACTACTTGCACTGAGACAGGGAGTGCACATGGGACTCCATCACTACCAGGAAGCTATTTGCAATTAATACATGATTGGTATTTTCTTCAAAAGTGTCTCACTGTGTATGAGCCACACTTCAGGACAGGCTCCATCCCCAGATGTAGTTTGACAAAACAAAACTAGCCCAATGATATTCTGTGAGTTTTTGGCTCATTCAGTTTTGTTTGGGTTTGTTTGCTTGGATTTGGTCTGGTTTTGATTTTCTCTACCATACCTTCAGCCTGTTTAGATTCGCAGTGCTTTAGTGAAAATCTCAAACCAAACACCAAGTTGTATGTGTATGCTTGAGAGTATGTGTGTTTGTGTGTATTTAGATTCTTTGGAGTCCATTAGCTGTAGTCATGACCACTCAGACGACATTGTTAGTTCCAAGACCACCTAGACCAATGCTTGTCAACCTGTGCATTAGGATCAATTGGGGTCACATATCAGATATCCTGCATATTAAAATTAACATTATGATTTATAACTTTTACGAAGTATGAAAGATTATTTATGTTTGCATGTCAACAAATCATAAGGATGTATAAGAAAGGGTCTTAGCACTGGGAAAATTGAGAACAACTATCCTAGACTATAGAGGTTCAGCCTGAGCAACAAATGACACACTGATCCAAATTAAAACAGAAAAGGTGATCTCAAAAACGTAAAAGCATTAGGTCCACTGGAAGTACAATGCTCTGTGTTCACTCCCAGCACTAAACACAAAAGGCTATACTAAGTCAGCTTTGTGAAACGTTAGAATAATGCATGAGACCAGATTTGTAGAAACCTGAATGTTCAAACTTAAAGTATCACTTCATTATTACAGGTTAAACCTTAAAACTGAAGCTCAGATAATCTAAGCAGATGAGTCATTTATTTTAGAAATTATGAATGATAGTACCATGGAATCTTGAAAGAGGGAGACAGAAGGAGAAAGGCAGAGAGAGACATAGAAAAAAATGTCTGGGTGTTATTTAGCAATAAAGCAATGTGTACTCAATTGTGATTTTAATGTTCTTTCTCATTTTTCTTACTAAATGTTCTCCTACAATCATAAGAAAATTCAACTTTGTAAATGTTTGTACTTCCCACATAGCATTTTTATCGGATATTTTCTTTATTTACATTTCAAATGTTATCCCCTTTTCCAGTTTCCCTCCCTCATGGAAACGCCCTATTACATCCTCTTACCCCGTGCCTCTATGAGGGTGTTCTTCCACCGACCCACCCACTCACACCCTATACTGGGGAATTTATCTAGCCTTCATAGGACCAAGGACCTCTACTTCTATTGATGCATGACAAGGTCATCATCTGCTACATATCAAACTGCAGTCATGTGTACTCCTTTATTGATGGATTATTCCTTGAGAATTCTGGGGGATCTGGTTGGTTGACACTGTTGTTCTTTCTATGGGGTTGAAAGAGTTTGCAACCCCATAGAAAGAACAAAACCCTTTCAACTCTGTCAATCCTTTTTCTAAGTCCTCTCTCTAATGGGGACTCTATGCTCAGTTCAATGGTAACATTTATTTTTAAAATTACGTAGGAAATACCATAAGATTAACACAGAAGGAAAGATGTCACATAAATATTAAAAAACAACTCATCACTTTCTTTCTTAAAATTAAAAAAGGGCACCTCAGGTCCCCCTGTATTTATCTGAAACAAAATCACTTTTTGACTCACTGTACAGCGTCCTAAGGCAGCCTCAACCCCTTAGTGACTGAGTATATTCAGAAATGAAACACATGCAGGATCACTGTGCCAAATTGGCAAGGATGCTTCCTGTCCATAAAGGATCAGATGAAGTTGCTTTGTCTTCGGACTTCTGTTTCTTTATTGCCAATAAAATAATATAAACTATATAAGAGCTTAGAGTTCTGGTCCTCTGTATTCCACCACTCAAAAATAATTGAACAGACTGCTTCTGACCAGCACATTCACCAGCAAAGAAGCTTCTCCAATGTAGGTACCTGGGAATATGAAGCCCTATACTTTTATATAAAATGTTGCCCAAACGTCAGTGGTAGAATTTCAGTGAGCTGCTTTTAAGATATTTAAGTTTCATTTCTGTGAAAATAAGTAACTACACAAAACAGTGAGTCATAAAATGTATGATGTTTTTAAAACACATGTAAACAACAAAAAATACTCATGGTGACCATGTAGGATAGTGAATCCACCAAAGTCTGCAATTCCCTTTTCTTCTTCCACTACCTTAGAGTTCTTTAACATTCTTAATGATGAGCTGCTCTCAGTTGTATTCTAAAGCATATATTTACAACTAATTTTGCATGCTTTTAAGGTTCAAATGAAATATAGCTCAGGAAAAACTAATGTGTGACACTAGCTCGTAATACATAGTGAGAAACTGTTCCTAAGATTCTTCAAGGTTGGCATTGTTCAGCTCACATTTTTTTTTACCTCTATAGCTCCGTTTCTATAATCACAAAAACTCTACTTATAGAAGACGAAGTGTAAGATATTAGAAAATATAAAGAAGTATTGACTTGATACACAATATTGCTGATTCAGTTTTTCAATAGAGTTTTTGTTTTGTTTTGTTTTGTTTTGTTTTGTTTTGTTTTGTTTTGTTTATAGAGGTGGGCTCTATAAGTTCTCTCCCTACTATTGGGCATTTCATCTAAGGTCCCTCCTTTTGATTCCCGAGATCTTCTTACCTCCCTTTTCTCTGGTGCATTCTAGAGGGTGCCCTCAACCACCTATTTCCTGAGGATTCCTGTTTCCATCTGTCTGTTGGCCCTAAGGGCTTCAGTCCTTTTCCTTCATCGAATACCCTATCAGGTGACTCTCTCTCTCTCTCTCTCTCCAGACTCACCCTGCCATCCACTTTCCCTCCCAGGTTCCTCCCTCCCTCCATACTTGTGATTGCTGTGTACTCCCTCCTAAGTGAGATGTGGTATCCTCACTTGGGCCCTTCAGTCTCCTGACCTTTTTGAGTTCATTGGATTGTATCTTGGGTATTCTGTACTTGTTTTTTCTAATACTCACTAATGAGTACATGCCATCTATGTCCTTTTGGATCTGAGTAACCTCAATCAGAATATTTCCTAGTTCCATCCATTTTCCTGAAAAACTGAGCATGTCCTCATTCTTAATAGCTGAGTAGGCTGGATGCTGGAGTGCACAACTTAAATCCCAGCACTTGGAATGCAGAGGCAGGTGGATTTCTGAGTTCAAGGCCAGTCTGGTCTACAGACTGAGTACCAGAATACCAGGGCTATGCAGAGAAAAAACTGTCTCAAAAAATGAAACTAGCTGAGTAGTATTTCATTGTGTAAATGAACCACATTTTCTGTATACATTCTTCTGTCTTAGGACATCTAGGTTGTTTCCAACTTCTGGCTATCAGGAATGTGTCTGCTATGAACATAGTGGTATATGTGCCCCTGTGGCATGGTAGGGCATCTTTTGGGTATATTGGGTATATATTTTTGGTATAGCTGGGTCTTCAGGTAGATCTATTTCCAAATTTCTAGGAACATCCAAATTGATTTCCAGAGAGATTGCACAAGTTCTCAATACCACCAGCAATGGAGGAGCAATCATTTTCTCCACATTCCCTCCAACATGTGTTACCACATGAATTTTTGATCTTAGCCATTGTGATTAGTATAAGGTAGAATCTCAGAGTCATTTTAATTTGCATTTCTCTAATCACTAAGGATTTTGAACATTTCTTTAATTGCTTCTCAGCCGTTAGAAATTCCTCAGTTGTGAAATCTCAGTTTAGGTCTATAACCCATTTTTTTATTGGGTCGTTTGTTTTTCTTTGGTGATTTGCTTCTTGAGTTCTTCATTCATTTTGAATATTGGCCCTCTATCAAATGTGGGATTAGTGAAGATTTTTTCCCAATCTTTAGGTTGCCAATTTGTTTTGTTGATTATGGCCACATTAAAGCTATCAACAGTGTTGAATAGAGGAGCTGACAGGCCACTGTGGTCAGTGGTATAAAAGAATTCAGTCCGTCTGGCTGGAGAAATTTATCACAACCCTTGAGAAAGCTGAAAGAAATGGACCTAAATACGTCTGCTTGGTTCAGTCATAATTATGATGGAACACAGTTGATAATAGACAGCATATTTGAGAACTTTCATTCTACACAAAATGAGTCACTGTTAACACTAGTCTGTATATTGCCATGCTTCGATTTTTGCCGTATTTAATAGAAAGTCTTCTTATGTATTACTTCTCTTAAAAATGAATGTGATTAAGTAAATGTAGTAACAACTCAAATATGAATTTACAGAAACTTGTTGCTATAGAACTGCAATTTTTATTTTTATTAGATATTTTCTTTACTTACATTTCAAATGTTATCCCTTCTCCTGGTTTCTGCTCCCAAAACCCATATCTCCTTCTGCCTCCCCAAGCTCACCAACCCACCCACTCCTGCTTGCCTGTCTTCCATTTTCTGTAAACTGGGGTATCCAGCCATCACAGGACCAAGGACCTCTCCTTCCACTGATGACCTCCAAGGCCATCCTCTACTATATATGTGGATGGAGCAATGGGTACCTCCATGGCTCCCTCTTTGGTTGGTGGTTTAGTCCCTGCAAACTCTGGGGGTACTGTTTGGTTCATATTGTTGTTCCTTCTATTGTCCTGACAACCCCTTCAGCTCCTTGGATTCTTTCTCCAGCTCCTCCACTGTGGACCCTGTACTTAGTCCAATGGTTGGCTAAATCATCCACCTCTGTATTTGTCAGGCATTGGCAGAAGTCTCTAGAGACAGCTACATCAGGATGCTATCAGCAAGAACTTCTTGGAATCCAAAATAGTGCCTTAATTTGGTGGATGCATATGGGGTATATCCCCAGGTGGGCATTCTACAGATGGCCTATACTTCAGTTTCTGCTCCGCACTTTATCTCTGTAACTCCTCCCATGGGTATTTCCCCCCTTCTTAGAAGGACTAAAGTATCTACACTTTGGTCTTCCTTCTTCTTCAGCTTCATTGGGGTCTGTGAATAGTATCTCGGGTATTCTGAGGTTCTGGGCTAATATCCGCTCATCAGTGACTGCATACCATGTGTGTTCTTTTGTGATTGAGTTATCTCACTCAGGATGATATTTTCTAGTTCCCTCCATTTGTCTAAGAATTTCACGAATTCATTGTTTTTTAATAGCTTATTAGTACTCTACTATGTAAATGTACCACATTTTTTGTACCCATTCTTCTGCTTTGGGACATCTGCGTTCTTTCCAGCTTCTGGCTATTATAAATAAGGCTGCTATGAACATAGTGGAGCATGTGTCCTTATTTCACATTGAAGTATCTTCTGAGTATATGGCCATGATTGGTATATAGCTGGGTCCTCAGGAAGTTCTATGTCCAGTTTTCTGAGGAATCATGAAACTGCTTTCCAGAGTGGTTGTACCAGCTTGCAATCCTTCCAGCAATGAAGGAGTGTTTCTTTCTTCACATTCTCACCAGCATCTTCTTTCACCAGAGTTTCTCACTTTAGCCATTTTGAATGATGTGATATGGATTCTCAGGGCTAGTTTGATTTGCATTTCCCTGATGACTAAGGATGTTGAACATTTCTTTAGTTGTTTCTCAGCCATTCAGCATTTTCACTTGAGAATTCTTTGTTTAGTATATTTGTACCCCTCTTTTTAATAGGATTATTTGGTTCTCTGGAGTCTAACTTCTTGAGTTCTTTGTATATATTGGATATTAGCCCTCTAAATGATGTAGGTTTCATAAAGATCTTTTTCCCAATATGTTGGTTGCCATTTTGTCCTATTAACAGTGTCCTTTTCCTTGCAGAAGCTTTGCAATTTTATGAGGTCCCATTTCACAATTCTTGATCTTATGGCATAGCCTATTAGTGTTCTGTTTAAGAAAATTTCCCTTGTGCTCATGTGTTCCAGGATCTTCCCCACTTTTTTTACTATTACTTTCAGTGCATTTAGTTTTATGTGGAGGTCCTTGATTCATGTGCACTTGAGCTTTATACAAGGAGATATGAATAGATTTACATTCTTCTGAATGATAGCCTCCAGCTGAACCAACACCATTTGTTGTAAATGCTGTCCTTTTACCACTAGATGGTTAGATACTTTTTAAAAGATCAAATTGGCCATAGGTGTAGAGGCTCATTTCTGGATCTTCAATTCTTTTCCATTGATCTACCTGCCTATCACTGTACCACTACCATGCAGTTTTTATCACATATGCACTGTAGTACACCTTGAGGTCAGGGATGGTGATTTTGACAGAGGATCTTTTATTTTTGAGAATGATTTTCACTACCCTAGGTTTTTTTGTTTTGCTGTTACTAACTCTATGAAAAATTGAGGTGGAATTTTGATGGGAATTACACTTAGTCTGGCCAATTTTACTATATTAATCCTGACAATCCATGAGAATAGGAGATGTTTCCATATTCTGAGTTTTTTGATTTCTTTCTTCAGAGGCTTGAAGTTCTTGTCATACAAACTTTTCGCTTGCTTAGTTAGAGTTGCACCAATGTACTTTGTATTATTTGTGACTATTGTAAAGGGTATTGTTTCCCTAATTTCTTTCTCAGCCTTTTTTATCCTTTGAGTAGAGGAAGGTCACTAATTTGTTTTGAGTCAATTTTTTTATCCAGCCACTTTGTTGAAAATGTTTATCAGGTTTAGGAGTTCTCTGGTAGAATTTTTGGGTCACTTAAGTATACTCTAATATCATCTGCAAATTGTGATATTTTGACTTCTTCCTTTCCAATTTGTATCACTTTGAACTCCTTTGGTAGTCTAATTACTCTGGCTAGAACTTTGAGTACTATATTGACTAGATAGGGAGAAAGTCGGCAGCCTTGTCTAGTCCCTGATATTAGTGGGATAGCTTCAAATTTCTCTCCATTTAGTTTGATGTTGGCTACTGGTATTCTGTATATTGCTTTTAATATGTTTAGGTATGGGTTGTGAGTTCCTGATCTTTCCCAGACTTATATCATGAATGAGTTGGCATTTTTGAATGCTTTCTTCCCATCTAATGAAATGATCATGTGTTTTCCCCCCTCTGAGTTTATATATATAGCAGAGTAGGTTGATTAATTCCCATCTATTGAACTATCCCTGCATTCCTGGAATGAAGCCTACTTGATCATGTTGCACTATCCTTTTGATGTGTTCCTGGAGGAGGTTTATGAGAATTTTGAGTATATTGCATTGATATAAATAAGAGAAATTGGACTAAAATTCTCTTTCTCTGTTGGGTCTTTCTGTGATTTAGGTATCTTAATAATAGTGTCTTCATACAACAAATTAGGTGGTATTCCTTCTGTTTCTATTTTGTGGAATAGTGGTAGTAGGTCTTCTTTGAAGTTCTGATATAACTCTGCACTAAACCCCTCTGGTCCAGGGCTTTATTTCTTTAAGAGACTATTAATTACAGCTTCTAATATTTTAGGGATTATGGAACTGTTTAAATAAGTTATCTCATCTTGATTTAACTTTGGTACCTGGTATCTGTCTAGAAAATTGTCCATTTCATTCAGATTTTCAAGTTTTGTTGAATATAGGCTTTTGTAGTAGAATCTTCATATTTATTGAATTTCCACGTGTTCTGTTGTTATGTCTCCTTTTCATTTCTGATTTTGTTAATTTGGATACTGTCTCTGTGCCTTCTGATTAGTGTGGCTAAGTTTAGCTATCTTGCTGATTTTCCCAAAGAACCAGCTCCTTGTTTGGTTGATTCTTTGTATACTTACCTCTCTTTCTACTTGGTTGATTTCAGGCCTGAGATTGATTATTTCCTTCCTTCTGCTCCCTTTTTTTAGCGGGGTGTATTTGCACCTTAATCTATGCTGATCTACTAGGATGTATGGAATTATTCCATTCTTCCCATATCTGTTGAGTCCTGTTTTGTGACTGGTTATATGGTCAGTCTTGGAGAAGGTGCTGTGCATTGCTGACAAGAAAGTATAGTCTTTTCTTTAGTATAAATTGTTCTACAGGTACCTGTTAAATCCATTTGGTTCATAACTTCTGTTTTACTGTGTCTGTTTAGTTTCTGTTTCCATGATCTGTTTATAAATGAGAGTAGGGTATTGAAAGCCCCCACTATTATTGTGTGAGGGGCAATGTGTGCTTTGAACTTTAGTAAAGTTTCTTTTATGATTGTGGTTGCCTTTGCATTATGAGCATACATGGTGAGAATTGAGAGTTCATCTTGATAGATTTTCATTCGTGTATAAAGTGTCCTTCCTTATCTATTTTGATAACTTTAGCTGGAAAGCCAATTTTATTCAATATTAGAATAGCTACTCCAGCTTGTTTCTTGGGACCATTTGCTTGGAAAAATGTTTTCCAGTTTTTTACTCTGAGGTAGTGTCTGTCTTTGCTACTTAGGTGGGTTTCCTGCATGCAGCAAAATGTAGGGTTCTACTTAAGTTTTGAGTCTGAAGTTTATGTCTCTTAATTTGGGGGAACTGAGTTCATTGTTATTAATATAACAATGTTAAAGAAAAGTGATTGTTGCTTCCTGTTATTTTTGTTGTTAGAGGTAGAATTATGTTTATGTGGCTACCTTCTTTTGGTTTTGTGGAAAGAAAGTTATTTTCTTGCTTTTTCTATGGTATAGTTTTCCTTCTTGTGTAGGAGATGTACATTTATTACCCTTTGAAGAGCTGTACTTGTGTAAAGAATTTACACAAAAGTTACAAAAAAGATCTTGTGTAAATTTGTTTTGTCATGGAACATCTTGGTTTCTCCATCTATGATAATGGAGAGTTTTGTTGGGCATAGTAACCTGGGCTGGTATTTTTGTTTTTAGTGTCTGTATGATGTCTGCCCAGGGTCTTGTGGCTTTCATAGTTTATCTTCAGAAGTCTGGTGTAATTCTTTAAGCTCTTCTTTTATATGTTTCCTGACCTTTTTCCCTCACTGCTTTTAATATTCTTGGTTTGTTTTGTGCATTTGGTGATTTGATTATTATGTGACGGGGGAATTTCTATTCCAGTTCAATCAAATTGGAGCTTTGTAGGCCTTATAAAAACTCAAAAATAAAAAGTATCCCTATCATTTGAGAGTCAAATATTATGAGCTGAACAATGTTATGCCACTAGTAGTGAATCCAACATAAGAATCAGAAAATTATTTTAAGATACATTGTAAAATATAAACAACATGTATTAGAACATTTTCCAAATAATGCTATTTAATTTAAAAAATAATATTAACAGGTCATTGTGCTAACTTTCAGACTCTAAAAAAAGATGAAGCCACTGTATATGATATTTGGCCTGTGGGTTCTTATAGGATGCTTCCTGGTGAGTTCAAATTTTTCTACCACAAACCTTCAACTTCTCTTATTTACTATTATATAACATATTGTAACTTTATTTATCAGCATTTCCAAATATATACAAGATGCAAACTACCGAAAAAATGCCAATCAAGTACTACGACTCCCAATTTGAAAAACTGCTTTAATTTCTCACAGAGTTTGTAATAAATCATTAGGAAAATAATAGATAATATTAATATCAATATAGAATGTCGAAAGGGAAACACAAAAATATTCAGTAAAGTCTTTGAGACAACGAAAATAAAAATGGTGAGAAATATTTTCCTACAGTTTATGCCTAGGTAATTAAAAGTAAAATTCTGAATGACCTTACACGCAATGACCAACATTTAAAATGGAATACTATGTATCTACTGTCTGTCATGAGTCAATGAACTAATGGGATAGAGAGAGCACTAGTAACATAGATGTGAAGTGACATAATATAGTCCATCAATATTATGATTAAAAGTTATATGACATCAAGGAGGAAAGAGACAAACAGAACTGTGAGGATTTATGAGGAGTGAATAGGGCATACACACATGACCTTTACTACAGAGATGCAAAGAAAGGATGGGGTCAGAAGAAAAGCAAGCACAGGAAGATCCTGGGTATCAAGATCTTTAAAGTGGGTATTATGTTAAATGATGCTCATTTTCTGAGAAATGTCTTTGTTCTATATGCACTATAGTTAAAACAGAAGCAAAATGAAAGGCTCCCTTTAAGTTTTTTTTTAAAGTTATTTATTTATCTTTGTACACTCCATATTTTATTCCCACCCCGGGCATCTTCCCACAATTCACATTCCATGCCTCCTCGGCAAGCCAACTAACCACTAAACCTCTGGGGCCTCCAGTCTCTTGAGGGTTAGGCCCATCATCTCTGAATGAAAACAGACCTGGCATTCCTCTACTGTATGTGTGTTACTTCAGCTGGTGTATGCTGCCTGGTTGGTGGTCCAGTGTTTGAGAGATCTTGGGGGTCCAGAATAATTGAGACTTCTGGTCAACCTACAGGATTGCCCTTCTCTTCACCTTCTTTCAACATTCTCTAATTCAACAACAGGGGTGGGCAGCCTCTGTCCATTGGTTGGATGCAAATATCTGCACTGGACACTTTCAGCTGCTTGTTGGGTCTTCTGTAGTGCTAGTATTGCTAGGTGCCTTGTTGTGAGCACTCCATGGCCTCAGGAATAGTGTCAGGCCCTGGAACCTCTCCTCAAGCTGGATGCCACTTTGTGCTTGTTTCTGTCCCTGCTGTTCTTTTTTTCAATTTTTTATTAGATATATTCTTTTATTTATTTTTATTAGATATATTCTTCATTTACATTTCAAATGCTATCCTGTTTCCTAGTTTCCTCTCTGAAAGTCCCCTATATTCGCCCCCTGCCCTGCTCTCCAACCCACCCACTCCTGCTTCCTGACCATGCCATTCCCCTGTAATGGGGCATATAATCTTTGCAAGAACAAGGGACTTTCCTCACTTTAGTGGCTGACAAGGCCATCCTCTGCTACTCATGCAACTAGAGACACAAGCTCTGAAGGGGGTGGGGAACTGGTTAGTTCATATTGTTGTTCCACCTATAGGGTTGCAGATCCCTTTAGCACCTCGGGTATTTTGTCTAGCTCCTTCATTGGGGTCTCTGTGTTCCAGACAAAAACAATTATGAGACAGAGTGGTGACTGTGGGATGGCCCTCCTCTACCTCATTTGATGCCCTGTCATCCTACTGGAGTTGAGTTCTATAAGTTCCCTCTCCATACTGTCTGTCATTCATCTGTGGTACCTCCCTTTGAGTCCTGAGGGTCTCTGACCTCCCTGGTCTCTGGTGCATTCTAGAGGGTCCCTCCAATTTCATATCTCTCGAGGTTGCCTGTTTCTATTGTTTCAGATAGCCCTGAGGGCTTCAGTCTTTTACCTCACCCAATACCAGATCATGGTCCCCTCTACCTTGCTTAAAGCACAAGCCAATTGGATCAAGGACCTCAACATAAAACCAGATATAATATACTGAATCTCACAGAACAGGAAGTGGTAAAGGGCCTGGAACTCATCAGCACAGGGGGAAATTTCCTAAACAAAACTCCAATGGCTCATGCTCTAAGATCAAGAATTGAAAATGGGACCTCATGAAACTAGAAAGTGTGTGTAAGGCAGAGGATATTTTCAATAAGACAAATCAGCAACCCACAGATAGGCAAAATATCTTACTAACCCCACATTTGACAGAGGGCTAATATCCAAAAATAAGTAAAAAACTCAAGAAGATAAGCACCAAAGAACAACAAACAAACAGATTAAAAAATAGGGTATAGACATTAACTGAGATTTCACAACTGAGGAATCTTTAATGTCTGAGAAGCACATAATGAAATATTCAAAATCCTTAGTAATTAGAGAAATGCAAATCAAAATGGCCCTGACATTCCACCTTATACCAATCAGTTCAGGTTTTGTAAAAACTCATTATAATGATACAAATATAACACAGAAAAGATGAGCCATGGTGAAAGCAGGCAAATCAGAACAAAAACAAACCTCTGGGATGGTGTTGGGTGATTATACACAGGTTTGGTTATGTACTAAATGAAGTGTGCTACTTAAATGAAGTAACATACAGTTACAGAGTTAAAACAAAAATAAAAACAAAGCAAAAAACAAAACAGAACAAAAAGCAGGCAAGTCCCCTAGTCAACATGTACAAGTCATTCTCTTACGTTACACTCTGCATGACACAGCCTCTTGGTGAACTAAAGGAGGATCTGCAAGTAAAAATGAGAGCTCAGACTGAGGTAGAAAACTGAGAGAAATTAAGTTGGTGTCAACATGGAATGTTAAAAGCCTGTACAAAACTGGAAAGGGTAGACCATAGAAACTTGAAAGAGTTACAAGGCAGTGTCTTAGGATTCAAAAGTCTGGGCGTGAAAGATCCATGACATCTTCTACCAAAGCTCACAAAATTAACCATGAAAGGGCAAGTTTTAGGGTTAGACTGTATACTGAGCATGTTTTATTCTACCTTTATTCCTTCAAAAATCCATAGCACCTATATTACACAGCATTCATATTACCATGGGAAAGATTGTTTAATGTATGTGTGGACCTACAGATGTTAAAAGAATATTGTACATCATCATAAAAGTGATCAAAAAGGGACATGTTTTCAGGGTTAACCTAAACTATGGAATGGCTGAAGGCAATGAGTCAGATGACAAATTAAGGAAATAACTCAGCAAATAGGTGAATGAATAGATGAGTATATTCTCCAAAATATCAGCTCTAGACAAGCTTGACTTAGGATCAGCAGCACAGGCATAAGAGCACATACTGTTCCTCTGGTAAACATGGCCCTTTGTGTTCTATAGTCTTCCAAAATCATTTCAGAGACTTCCGTGTAAGTGAAGCAATTCTACACCTTTCATCTATCCAAAGCACTCCAACTTTCTTTTTTTTTTCATATGTTTTTATTACATCTTTTCCTCAATTACATTTCCAATGATATCCCAAAAGTCCCCCATACCCTCCCCCCTACTTCCCTACCCACCCATTCCCATTTTTTTTGGCCCTGGCGTTCCCCTGTACTGGGGCATATAAGGTTTGCATGTCCAATGGGCCTCTCATTCCAGTGATGGCAGACTAGGCCATCTTTTGATACATATACAGCTAGAGTCAAGAGCTCCGGGGTATTGGTTAGTTCATAATATTGTTCCACCCATAGGGTTGAGGATCCCTTTAGCTCCTTGGGTACTTTCTCCAGCTCCTCCTTTGGGGGTCCTGTGATCCATTCACTAGCTAACTGTGAGCATCCACTTCTGTGTTTGCCAGGCCCCGACATAGTCTCACAAGAGACAGCTATATCTGGGTCCTTTCAGCAAATTCTTGCTAGTGAATCCAATGGTGTCAGCGTTTGGATGCTGATCCTGGGATGGATCTCTGGACATGGCAGTCTCTAGATGGTCCATCCTTTCGTCACAGCTCCAAACTTTGTTTCTGTAACTCCTTCCATGGGTGTTCTGTTCCCAATTCTAAGGAGGGGCATAGTGTCCACACTTCAGTCTTCATTCGTCTTGAGTTTCATGTGTTTAGCAAACTGTATCTTATATCTTGGACAACATCCTAATTAACAAAATCAGAAATGAAAAGGGAGACATAACAACAGATCCTGAAGAAATCCAAAACACCATCAGATCCTTCAACAAAAGGCTATACTCAACACAACTTGAAAACCTGGACGAAATGGACAAATTTCTGGATAGATACCAGGTACCAAAATTAAATCAGGATCAAGTTAACGATCTAAACAGTCCCATATCCCCTAAAGAAATAGAAGCAATCATTAATAGTCTCCCAGCCAAAAAAAGCCCAGGACCAGATGGGTTTAGTGCAGAGTTCTACCAGACCTTCAAAGAAGATCTAATTCCAGTTCGGCACAAACTATTCCACAAAATAGAAGTAGAAGGAACTCTACC
The DNA here is from genome assembly GCF_978045245.1 of Mus caroli. Lineage (NCBI taxonomy): Eukaryota > Metazoa > Chordata > Mammalia > Rodentia > Muridae > Mus > Mus caroli. The sequence goes on along the minus strand of NW_028227259.1, from coordinate 91,399,608 downwards.
CAACTCATTCTATGAAGCCACAATTACTCTGATACCTAAACCACAGAAAGATCCAACAAAGATAGAGAAATTCAGACCAATTTCCCTTATGAATATAGATGCAAAAATCCTCACTAAAATTCTCGCTAACCGAATCCAAGAACACATTAAAGCAATCATCCATCCTGACCAAGTAGATTTCATCCCAGGGATGCAGGGATGGTTTAATATACGGAAATCCATCAACATAATCCAGTATATAAACAAACTCAAAGAAAAAAACCACATGATCATCTCGTAATATGGGGAAAAAGCATTCGACAAGATCCAACACCAATTCATGATAAAAGTGTTGGAAAGATCAGGAATTCAAGGCCCATACCTAAACATGATAAAAGCAATCTACAGCAAACGAGTAGCCAACATCAAAATAAATGGTGAGAAGCTTGAAACAATCCCACTAAAATCAGGGACTAGACAAGGCTGTACACTCTCTCCATACCTATTCAACATTGTACTTGAAGTCCTAGCCAGAGCAATTCCACAACAAAAGGAGATCAAGGGGATAAAAATTGGAAAAGATGAAGTCAAAATATCACATTTTGCAGATGATATGATAGTATATATAAGTGACCCTAAAAATTCCACCAGAGAACTCCTAAACCTGATAAACAGCTTCAGTGAAGTAGCTGGATATAAAATTAACTCAAACAAGTCAATGGCCTTTCTCTACACAAAGAATAAACAGGCTGAGAAAGAAATTAGCGAAACAACACCCTTCTCAATTGTCACAAATAATATAAAATATCTTGGCGTGACTATAACTAAGGAAGTGTAAGATCTGTATGATAAAAACTTCAAGTCTCTGAAGAAAGAAATTATAGAAGATCTCAGAAGATGGAAAGATCTCCCATGCTCATGGATTAGCAGGATTAACATTGTAAATATGGCTATCTTGCCAAAAGCAATCTACAGATTCAATGCAATCCCCATCAAAATTCCAACTCAATTCTTCAACGAATTAGAAAGAGCAATTTGCAAATTCATCTGGAATAACAAAAACCTAGGATAGCAAAAACTCTTCTCAAGGATAAAGGACTTCTGGTGGAATCACCATGCCTGACCTAAAGATTTACAACAGAGCAATTGTGATAAATCTGCATGGTACTGGTATAGTGACAGATAAGTAGACCAATGGAATAGAATTGAAGACCCTGATATGAACCTACACAGCTATGGTCACTTGATCTTCGACAAGGGAGCTAAAACCATCCAGTGGAAGAAAGACAGCATTTTCAACAAATGGTGCTGGCACAACTGGTTGTTATCATGTAGAAGATTACGAATTGATCCATTCCTATCTCCTTGTACTAAGGTCAAATCTAAGTGGATCAAGGAACTTCACATAAAACCAGAGACACTGAAACTTATAGAGGAGAAAGTGGGGAAAAGCCTTGAAGATATGGGAACAGGGGGAAAATTCCTGAATAGAACAGCAATGGCTTGCACAGTAAGATTGAGAATTGAAAAATGGGACCTCATGAAACTTCAAAGCTTCTGCAAGGCAAAAGATACAGTCAATAAGACAAAAAAACAACGAACAGATTGGGAAAGGATCTTTACCTATCCTAAATGAGATAGGGGACTAATATCCAATATATATAAAGAATTCCAGAAGGTGGACTTCAGAAAATCAAATAACCCCATTAAAAATGGGGCTCAGAACTGAACAAAGAATTTTCACCTGAGGAATACCGAATGGCAGAGAAGCACCTGAAAAAATGTTCAACATCCTTAATCATCAGGCAAATGCAAATCAAAACAACCCTGAGATTCCATCTCACAACAGTCTATTGCCCGAGCTTTTGTCCCCCCTGGTAAGAGCACGCTCAGGGCAACCGGAATGTTCTGCAGCAAAAGCTTTATTGCTTACCCCTTCAGGAGCCAGTGGAGAAGAGAGCCAGAGAGAGAAAATGGTGGAAACCCGTCCTTTTTATGGAGGACTGTCCTCCGCCTCGGACTGTGAGTCCCTGATTGGCTGCGGCCCATCCGCCAGAGTTATAGTCATGGGGAAGGCAGAGCACATGGCGTGGAAAGCTACCCGGGCACATGTGCAGCTTGCTTGTTTACTGCTTAGGACAAGGGTGTCAGCGCCATGTTGTAATGGCGAATGTGAGGGCGGCTCCTTACATCTCCCCCTTTTCTTTTATTTAAGAGCAATAGGCCACCCATTTTAATGAGAGTGGAGATAGAGGTCAAATCCCCAGTGTACAGGTAAAGGAGCCGTACACAAAACCTCCTCCCAGGCTCATCACCCGCGAGGGGTCCTGGTCTGGTCCCGTGTCGGTTTTCCTGGGGGAAGGACACTTGGACACTCAACCTTCTTGAAAGATGACATGTCTCCCTAGAATAGGCTCATATATGCCACAGAGCCCTTCTACTGCAGTGCTTAGCCATGCAACTCTCTCGGGCTGCTGAAGCACACTCACTCTATCCCGTGCAATGAGACTAGCCTCGTGGGGTGCAAGAGCTGAGTGGCCAGCGACCTATTGCTTAAGCATAGATAACCATATATCAGGGGAAGCACCATGTTCTAGTGCTGCAAGCGCCTGGGCAATAACCACCTTGTCTCTCCTAGTTTGGGCCTTAAGCTTACAGACCAACCAGAGAAGCAACACTAATCCACAGCAAAGAACAGCTCCAAATAATCCCACCCCCACCCATTCTTTAAAGAAGGAAAATGTTGGGGAGATAATCCTTGGTCAGGGACAGGTCCAAGTGCGTGGGGCAAGTCTCAATTTTTGAAGGTTCTGTTCAAATTTAGCCATCCAATTCTGTATCTCCCAATGCTGCTCTCCCTTTGTTGTTGTCGCCCTGGACATCACCAAGATGAGGGACATCAGCATTCCCTTGGTCAGTCTGGATTTTTCGGGTTAGTCTTTCTGGTATCCAAAATGGGTTGTCTTCATTCTCTGGAAAAACACAAACAGCTCCCCTGGATCTTATCAAAATAGGATCCGGTCCTTTCCATTTGTTACTTAAAACATCTTTCCATTTAACCATCTCTTTGGGCCTATCTGGCTCTGAACAATGTCGTTCAGCCACAGTATGGCCATGAGCATCAAGATTTAAAAAATTGAGTGTAAAGAGTGCCATAGACACAGACACTCTTGGTACTCGGGGTAGAGCCTCCTCGACTCCCCCTTTCTGTTTTATTAGATGGAAGTCCAGTCAGGTGGGTCACATCCATCTGACCGCAGAACTGTTGGAATTTTTGAGATGTATAAGCTGGTCCATTATCAGTCTTAAGGAGTTTGGGTTTCCCCCAAGCACTCCATGCCTCAAGGCAATGTTGAATCACATGTGAGGCCTTTTCTACAGTTAAAGGAGAGGCAAACATGATGCCAGAGCATGTGTCAATGGACACCTGGAGATATTGAAGTTTTCCAAAGTAAGAAACATGTGTAACATCCATTTGCCAGACCTGTAGAGGTCGAATACCACGTGGGTTAATTCCCACATGAGGAACTGGCAAGAACTCACAGCACCTTTGACATTGAGTAACAATGTCACGGGCTTCTTTTCTTGTCAAGGAGAAACGAAGGCGTAATATTTCAGCCGTCACATGAAAATTGTTATGAAAATTTCTTGCAGCCTCTACCGGGGATGATAGGGCAGCAGCCACCACTTTAGTGGCCTTATCTGCAAAATCATTTCCCAGAGCCATGGGGCCAGGTAGGCCTGAATGGGCTCTAACATGAGTAATATAAACAGGAAATCTTCTAGATAACAAAACTAATTGTATCTGCTGAAAAATATCGGCAACTTTACTGGAAGGCTTAATCACTCCAGCCACTTCTAAAAAATTAAGGGGTTCTAAAAAGGTTTTTAAAACTTTTAAAACCACTAAACATTCTACCACTTGAGGTGAATTTTCTTTTTTTTTTTTTTAAGATTTATTTATTTATTATATGTAAGTACACTGTAGCTGTCTTCAGACACTCCAGAAGAGGGCGCCAGATCTCGTTACGGATGGTTGTGAGCCACCATGTGGTTGCTGGGATTTGAACTCTGGACCTTCGGAAGAGCAGTCGGGTGCTCTTACCCACTGAGCCATCTCACCAGCCCGAGGTGAATTTTCATTATATTGTTTGGATACTACTTTACCATTAGCCACATAGGCACCTATGCCAGTTTTTGATCCATCAGTATATACCACAATCCCATTTTTAAGTGGGTTTCTTACTGTTATTTGTGGGAACACAACAGATTGATTTTGGGCAAACTGTAAAATTGGATGTTTTGGATAATGGTTATCTATTTGTCATGAAAAGGAGGTAACTAAAACTGTCCAATCATTGGATGTGGTTGCCAAGGTTTGAACCTGTCAAAAGTCCAATCTCTCTGCTCTGGAGTCAAAGCAGCAGCGTTTGCTCGGGCCTGTGTTTGTGCAGCCTCTTGCCATAGAGCTCTCCATTCCGTATATTTGCCCATACTGGGGAGAGCGGCTTTTGCAATCATTTGCCAGTCGGCAGGAGTTAGTGCCATGCCGGCAAGCCTGTCTAACTGCACCAAAGTAAAATTAGCATTGGCTCCATATTTATGGACCAACTCAGCAAGCTCTTTAACCTGTAAATACTCTACTGGAGCGTGGACACGCCCAACCTCGGCTCCTTCAAAGACTGGAAATGCCTGTTGTATCTTCCTTTGTACCTCTCTTGAAATGAACGAGTCTGTGCACTGCCTCTCTGTGCAGGGCTGACGCACTACGCAGGGCAGGGGCTCCACATAGGGCGGAGGTGCACTATGACCTTGAAGCCGACTGCCTTGAGGCCGAGCAGCAAGCTGGCCTTTGCCAGCCACCTTTGGCTTTTTTCTTGACCTATAAGCTAGCATATCTCTCTCATAATGAGCTGCTCCCTCCTCCAAGTCTGTTTTCTCAGAAGGGCTAATTTCTTTATCTGATTCACAGCTACTAAGAACTGGCTCTTTAAACTCATCTCTTTTCTCCTCTTTCCTTCTAATCTCTCCCCAGGTATTTTCCCCTGACATTAACTTTTCTTTTTTCCTTTGTTTTTTCTCCTCTTTCCTTCTAATCTCTCCCCAGGTATTCTTCCCTGACATTAACTTTTCCTCGGGTTCAAGACCGGTGGAAAGGCCTGTGTACTTATTTGGTGCACCATGTTTCCTCTTTGCTCCTGCTCTCTCTCCCCGCTTTACTTCTGATAGACTGTCTTGAATTTTGTTCAGAATTCTCCACCCTGCCTTAACCACTTGTTGACATGTGAAAAGAAATAAAAGGGCTTTTAACACTAGAGAAAGTTCAAGACCAGACATACCTTGTAAAGCTGTAACGTCCGTCCCATCCCCACAGTTCTGGATCCGCTCTGTTCCCCAGCTGAAGAGTTCTGAACCCACGCCGGATCCTTCTCAACAGTCTGTTTTGTGGGAACACTTCATTAACCGCTCCTTCCCCGTGATGCAGTAGCTCCCGGGTTTCGGCGCCATTTATTGCCCGCGCTTTTGTCCCCCCTGGTAAGAACACGCTCAGGGCAACCAGAATCTTCTGCGGCAAAAGCTTTATTGCTTACCCCTTTAGGAGCCAGTGGAGAAGAGAGCCAGAGAGAGAAAATGGCGGAAACCCATCTCTTTTATGGAGGACTGTCCTCCGCCTCGGACGTGTCACTCCCTGATTGGCTGCAGCCCATCGGCCGGAGTTGTTGTCACGGGGAAGGCAGAGCACATGGCATGGAAAGCTACCCCGGCACATGCGCAGCTTGCTTGTTTACTGCTTAGGACATGGGTGTCAGATCATGTTGTAATGGCGAATGTGAGGGTGGCTCCTTACAACAGTCAGAATGGCTAAGATCAAAAATTTAGGTGAGAGCAGATGCTCGCAAGGATGTGGAGAAAGAGGAACACTCCTCCATTGTTGGTGGGATTGCAAGCTTGAACAACCACTCTGGAAATCAGTCTGGAGGTTCCTTAGAAAATTGGACATAGTATTACTGGAGGATCCAGCAATACCGCTCCTGGGCATATATCCAGAAGATGTCCCAACTGGTAAGGACACATGCTCCACTATGTTCATAGCAGCCTTATTTATAATAGCCAGAAGCTGGAAAGAACCCAGATGCCCCTCAACAGAGGAATGGATACAGAAAATGTGGTACATTTACACAATGGAGTACTACTCAGCTATTAAAAAGAATAAATTTATGAAATTCCTAGGCAAATGGATGGACCTGGAGGGCATCATCCTGAGTGAGGTAACACAATCACAAAGGAAATCACACAACATGTACTCACTGATAAGTGGATATTAGTCCAAAACTTAGAATAGCCAAGATATAAGATACAATTTGCTAAATGCATGAAACTCATGAAGAATGAAAACCAAAGTGGGGACACTGTGCCCCTTCTTAGAATTGGGAACAAAACACCCATGGAAGGAGTTACAGAGACAAAGTTTGGAGCTGTGACGAAAGAATGGACCATCTAGAGACTGCCATATTCAGGGATACACCCTATAACCAGCTTCCAAACACTGATACCATTGCATACACTGGCAAGATTTTGCTGAAAGGACCCTGATATAGCTGTTTCTTGTGAGACTATGCCAGGGCCTAGCAAACACAGAAGTGGATGCTCACAGTCAGCTATTGGATGGATCACAGGGCTCCCAAAGGAGGAGCTAGAGAAAGTATCCAAGGAGCTAAAGGGATCTTCAACACTATAGGTGGAACAACATTCTGAAATGACCAGTACCCTGGAGCTCTTGACTATAGCTGCATATGTATCATAAGATGGCCTAGTCGGCCATCACTGGAAAGAGAGGCCCATTGTACACACAAACTTTATATGCTCCAGTACAGAGGAACACCAGGGCCAAAAATGGGAATGGGTGGGTAGGGAAGTGGGGGGCGGGTATGGGGGACTTTTGGGAGAGCATTGGAAATGTAATTGAGGAAAATAAGTAATAAAAAATATGAGGAATAAAAAAAAGACATATACTATGTATTCTCTCTCACTCACTGGACTGTAATGTCAATGAGTATATCAAATTCAGAATAAGTATGTGCAAAGGCCAAGACAGCATATAGAGGTATTGAGAAACCAACCTGGTTTTTGAAGATCATAAGCCAGAGGACATTCTGATCTTATGTATCCTAACTTCCATATGCTTCTCTCCAGTACAAGAACCTTTATATTATGTCAAAGTACTTTTGTCTGCAACATCAAATCTTTAACTTTGTCTACTTCTAGTGTTAGAGAATTTTTTTAAAACCCATGGCTGATAACCCCAGGCCAGCCCATGCCTTAGAAGAGCAGGTCTCTTTAAGCCATCTACAATTACACCTTGTTCAGAAAGTGAATATGCTAACAATTTTCTCTGAAATATCTAATTTAAAATTGTTTATTTCATTCCATCCACAGTTTGGTGAGTGTCACAGAGCACCCAGAGGACAACATGATCGTAGAAGAAGAAAAGCTTCTTCAACTCACCATCATCATGATCATCTTCATCCTCAGCCCAATCCCAATCATGTACAACTTGGTGAACCAATCTGTTTAACCACTAGTTCAGGAAATCTGGAGCCAAGTTCTTATAACATTATTCTTCCTGGCATTCAAATAATAATACAACTTCCAGGTTCTGATATTCCACTTCCTTTATCTCTTCCAAAAGAATCTTCAGATCCTAGCCCTCAAAGAAATCCTCCCAACCAAACTCCTCCCACAGTAAAAGCAAATACAATATGAGGGCCAATAACTGCATAACTACCGCTAAAGCTCCAAATTCCACTGATACTTTTTGATGATACTGGAAAATAATGAATTCCTTTTGGCAGTCAAGAAAGTATAAACAAAAGCACTGTGGAATTTTGAGTGATATGCTTCAAAGGTTTAAGAAACACCCTTTACCAAGCATTATACAAAATGAAAATAAAAAGATGAGCAGCATCATAAAGCATCTACTGTTTTCCTCATTGTGACTACCTTATTTATTAATGTGCTATTTGCATAAATTTAATCTTTCCAGAAACCTAACCTTATTACACAAGGCATAGTGTTCTTTAGTGGAAATATGACTGCAACTTACAATCATGAAAACAGATGAAAAGACAATAATAGTACAACCTCCAAGCTCTATAATTAAAATGTCCCCTTGAGTGTCATCCATGAAATAATTATGAATTACAAAACATGGAGGTATATATTAAAAGTATGCCTCCACACAACATGTTCCTAAAATTATTGAGTAGGAGTCATCATTATATTTAACACAACAAGTATTCTACATGCATGGATTCGACAAATTTTGCTGAAAAAGACTTAAAAATATGTAGCATGTGTACAGAGCATATTCTATGTTACCATAATACCTTCAATAATTCACATCAGCTATATTACACAGCATTCAAATTAGTGTGAGAATTATCCACAAGCCAAAGACTGTTTAATGTGTTGAAAAATCTATAAAAGGTAAAAGAAAATTATACATCATTTTGGATAGAGCAGTTGAATACAGGCATTTCTTGGCATGCACCTCTGTTCTAGTAACACACCTTCCCAGTTACCAAGGCACTATAGTGCTTATACCCAAACTTCCATATGAACCTTCAATTATAAGAAGAAGCATATTCCGAGAAAATCAAAATGAGATGGGGCACATATTGCAATAGAATTGACTTTTGTTTTGTTCTGTTTCTATTCTCTCTCTAAAGATTATTCTCACTTCTGAAGAGAACATTAAACTATCTAAATCAGCACCTCATGAAGATCTAGAAGCTATGGGGAAGCAAGTGACATGAAAGGGTGTGGGAACTCAGAACACTAACTACTACCTGCTTCCTGTTCTCTTGGAAACACAAAATATTCTCCTTCACTTTTAGGCTCATTTCGTAGAAACCCTACAGTTCTCCTTTTCTCTTTTGCCTCCTCTTCTCCTAAGCACCCAAGGAACCATCACTACAAGCCACCCACTCCCAATGTTGAATCCACTGTAGCTACAACAATTATGTTTGCCATCAAAACTGCTTCTGCTGTTTCTGTTAGCAAATGTAGAGATACCAATGCCATCACTCCTCCTAGCAGCATACAGCCTGATACTTCCATAAATTGGTTGGTCAGATCAGACTATCTCAAATACCAAAGATGACACTGCTCCAACTGAGGCAGGAGGCAATACCGAATATGCTTCAGATAACATCACTCCAACTTCTACAGACAATACTCCAAATGGTAGAAGTAACATTACTCCAACTGCTAAACAAATTACCTTCCACAATGCAACTGGGAGAGATTTCATCACACTTTCTGTGGGTGGCAACACTAATGGGTAGGTTTCTTTACAATCTCAGATGGTCAGTATGTCAATGTTCAAGAAGACAGAGCAAATTTTAGTTTAAAAAAACTTATACATCTATATTTTTCAGGATTTGGCAGAGCCTCTCCAGACTCAGTTGTATTAGGCTCTTGTCAGCAAGCACAACTTGGTTACAAATATATTTTCTGGCATTATGTCTGTACATGGGATGGATACCCAGGTGGGGCAACCTCTGGATGGCCTGTCCTTCAGTCTCTGCTCAACCCTTTGTTCCTTTATTTCCTTTACACAGGAGCAATATTTTGTTAAAAATTTGGAGATGAGTGGGTCACATCTTCTCTCAAACAGGCATGTTGCATAACTTCTCAATATGGTTTCTACAGGTTCTCCCTGCCCTTTGTTGGGCATTTCAGTTAATTTCATCCTTTTTGGGTCCTAAGAGCCACTTTCTTTCTTGGTATTGGAGACTATCTGGTTGCTCCAGTTCCCCATTCCCCATTGCTACACAATTCTGCTCAAACTCCTGGTCTTATATACATCTCCCCCATCTCCTCCCAAACCAGATTTTTCCCCTCTTTTCCCCCTCTCTCTCCTTTCTTCCTCCCAAGTCCCTCCTACACTCTACCTCCTGTCAGTATTTTGTTCCATTTGTCTAAGAATGACTGCATCATCCACTCTTTGGTCTTCCTTATTCTTGAGCATCATATGTTTTGTGATTAATATCATGAGTATTCTAAGCTTTCTGGCTAATATCCACTTATTGGTGTATACATACCAAATACACATGTGGATGCTTGTAGACAAACATTGGACTGAGCACAGGGACCCCCCAATGAAGTAGTTAGGGAAAGGACTGAAGGAGCTGAAGGTCTTTGCAAACCCATAAGAAGAAATACAATATCAACCAACCAGACCCCCCAGAGTTCCCAGGGACTAAACCACAAACTAAAGAGTACCCATAGAGAGACCCATGACTACAGCTACATATGTAGAAGAGGATGTTCTTATCTGGCATCAATGGGAGGAGAGGCTCTTTTTCTGTGAAGGCTGCATTCCCCAGTGTAGGTGAATACTAGGTGGTGATGTGGGAGTGGGTGGGTGGATGGTTGAGCACCCTCATGGAAGAAGAGGGAGAGGGGATGGAATAGGGGCTTTTGGAGGGGAAACCAGGGCAGAGGATAATATTTGAAATATATCTAAAATATCCAATAAAAAATTTAAACATATTTTCTAACTAGATTTGAGCATCCATATATAGGGTATGATTGAGGAATGTGCGTTAATATGTGGTTTTGTGACAACAGATGCCTTGGCAATATTAATGAGAAGAAAATGTCAGTTTTTGGCACATTACCTAAGTGAAGAGCACTTCTTAACTTTTCTATTTGAAAATTTCCAGACTTTAAAATTCATAGCCACAATTTTATTAAACTTTTGTGTAAAGAATTGTATGTGCACACAAAATTAAGGCTTTTCTAAACATATAAAGTATTCCTATTTATTTTTATATTTATAACATCTACAATATATAATATATATAATAATCATATTTAATGTATCATACAATAAAATATATTATATGATATATGATATATGGCTTATGATTTGTGATTTATTATTTATGATTGATATATTATATGTGATATTATATATTATATATAAAATATATTAAATATATAATATATCATAAACATATATCATATGTTATATGTTGTATTATAATATATTATATATTATTATATTTATATTATATTATATTTATAGATGTCTTTGTCTAATATATTATGTAAAACATATATTATGTAAAACATATATATATATACATACATAATACAGCTATATAAGATACCTACAGATTTCACACTAACACAAAAGAATATACAATTTTTGCAGTACCTCAGAGAATTTTTTCAAAATTTAACAATATACTCAGTCACAAAGCAAGTCTCAACATACACAAAAAATGTTGTCATATTCTAAACTCACTGAAAATGAACAATTCTCTATTGAAAGACTACTTGGTCAAGGAATAAATAAGAAAGAAGATAAGGTTTCCTAAAATACAATGAAAATTAATATTAAGTATACCCAAAATATTGGAAGACAAAGAAAGCAGTGCTAAGAAATTTTACCCAATTCATTTCATAAGGTCACAATCATCACAATACCCAAACTACACAAAGACTCAACAACAAAAAAATGAAAGAAAATTACAAACCCATTTCCCTTGTGAGCATTGATACAAAAATCCCTCAAAATACTCACCGACTGAATATTTTATTTTGGCATAAAAACACAAGAAAAAGCATCCGTTATGATAAGTAGAATGTATTCATACATGCAGGGATGCTTCAACCTATGAAAGTTTGTCAATGTAATATAAAGAAACTTAAGAGAGAAAAACCGCATGATTAGCTCATTAGAGGCTGATAAAGCCTTTGACAAAATCCAACACCCCAGAGAACAGTCTTGGAAATGTTGGAGATACAAGAAACATAACAAAATATAAGGAAGGCAATTTACAGAAATAAAATGGCAAATTTCAAATTAAATGTGGACAAATTTTAAGCTAATCCACTAAAATCCAGAACAACATGAGGCTGTCTATTCTTTCCATATCTATTTAATATCATACTTGAAATTTTGGCTACAGTAGTAAGAAGGCTAAAGAAGATCAAGTAGATGAAAACTATTAAGAAAGAAATCAAAGTACTATCTGCAGCTGATATAATGACATTCATGAGTGACCCAAAAATTCTACCACAGAACTCCTACAGCTGAAAACATCTTCAGCAAAGTTACTGGATACAAGATTAACTAAAAAATAAAATCAATTGCCCTCCTAAATACAAGTGAAAATTGGATTAAGACAGAAATCAGAAAACAAAACCTTTCACAATAGATACAAACAAAATACAACATCTTGGAGTGAAACACCTATGTAAGCAGAATTTCAAGTCTTTTAAGAAAGAAATAAAAGACTATAGCAGAAATGGAAAGATCACCCATGTTCATAGATCAGATCTGAAGAATTAATACACTAAAAGTAGCCATTCGTTCAAAAGCAGTGTAGAGGTTCAACACAATCCCCATGTAAATCCATACAATTCTTTACAGACCTTGAAAGAACAATATTTCATTTCATATGGCGAAACAAAATTCCAGGATATGTAAAAAATTCTGTACAATAAAAGAACTTTTGGAGATTTCAAGCTGCAGTTAATAAAAATGAATGACATTAGCATTAAAACAGAGAGGTAGATCAGTGGAATAGAGGAGAAGCCCAGACATAATTCCATAGACCTAAGGATATGTAAGAATAGAATTTGATAAAGGTGACAGATTTTTGCAATGAAAATAAAGATAGCATTTTCAATAAACGGTGTTGCTCTAAGTAGATGTCTGCATGAAAAAGAATGCAGATAGATCTATATCTAACACCTTGCACAAAACTCAACTGCAAATGGATCAAAGACCTTAACATAAAACAAGATGCACTGAATCTAACAGAAGAGAAAGTAGTAAATAGCATTGAACACGTTGACATAGGAGACACCCTGCAAAAGAGAATACCAATAGAGCAGGCAGGAAGATCAATCTTTTATAAATGGGACCACATGAAACTGAAAGATTCTGTAAGTTTAAAGACACCACCAAAAGGACCAAATGGCAGCCATCCTACAGAAATCTAATTTCAAAATTATAAAAAGAACTCAAGAACCTAGACATCAAGAAACCACAAACTGCTTAACAGAGTTCTCAACAGAGGAATTTCAAATAGACATGAACGTTTCAGGAAATGCTTAACACTATTAGCTATCATAGATTGCAAATCAAAACGACTCGCAAATTCTATCAATCACCTGCCAGAAGAGAAAAAACAAAACAAAACAAAACAAAAAAAACATTAAAACAAAAACAAACAAAAAAAAAAAGTAAAAACCCTCAAACGTCAGCTCATGCTGGCCAACATGTAGAGCAAGGGGAATACTCTTCAAATGCTAATGGCAGTGCAAACTTGTACAATCACTTTACTTACCAATATGCTGATATCTCAGAAAATAGGGAAACATCTAACTCAAGATTCAGCTATAGTATTCCTGGTCATATGTGCCAAGGATAGTCTGTCCTGATACAAGGACACTTGCTCAGCTAAGCTAATAAAAGCTTAATATGTAATAGCCATAGAGTTGAAAGAAAATTGTTGTTCTTCAAATGAAGAATGAATAAAGTAATGAAGTATATTTACACAAGGGAATATTAAATTGCATGGTACTGGTATAGTGACAGACAAGTAGACAAATGGAACAGAATTGAAGACCCAGAGATTAACCCACACAACTTCTTTGACAAGGGAGCTAAAACCATCCAGTGGAAAAAAGACAGCATTTTCAACACATGGTGCTGGCACAACTGGCTGTTATCATATAGAAGATTGCGAATTGATCTATTTCTGTCTCCTTGTACTAAGGTCAAATCTGAGTAGATTAAGGAACTTCACATAAAACCAGAGACACTGAAACCTATAGAGGAGAAAGTAGGGAAAAGCCTCAGAGATATGGGTACAGGGGAAAAATTCCTGAATAGAACAGGAATGGATTGTGCTGTAAGATCGAGAATTGATAAATGGGACCTCATAAAATTGCAAAGTTTCTGCAAGGCAAAAGACACCGTCAATAAGACAAAAAGGCCACCAACAGATTGGGAAAGGATCTTTACCTATCCTAAATCAGATAGGGGACTAATATCCAATATATATAAGGAACTCAAGAAGGTGGACTCCAGAAAATCAAATAACCCCCCCCCAAAAAATGGGGCTCATATCTGAACAAAGAATTCTCACCTGAGGAATACCGAATGGCAGAGAAGCACCTGAAAAAATTTTCAACATCCTTAATTGTTAGGGAAATGCAAATCAAAACAACCCTGAGATTCCACCTCGCACCAGTCAGAATGGCTAAGATCAAAAATTCAGGTGACAACAGATGTTGGCGAGCATGTGGAGAAAGAGGAACACTCCTTCATTGTTGGTGGGATTGCAAGCTTGTACAACCACTCTGGAAATCAATTTGGTGGTTCCTCAGAACATTGGACATAGTACTACCAGAGGATCCAGCAACAGCTCTCCTGGGCATATATCCAGATATCCCAACTGGTAAGAAGGACACATGCTCCACTATGTTCATAGCAGCCTTATTTATAATAGCCAGAAGCTGGAAAGAACCCAGATGCCCCTCAACAGAGGAATGGATACAGAAAATGTGGTACATTTACACAATGGAGTACTACTCAGCTATTAAAAAGAATGAATTTATGAAATTCCTAGGCAAATGGATGGACCTGGAGAGCATCATCCTGAGTGAGGTAACCCAATCACAAAGGAACTCACACAATATGTACTCACTGATAAGTGGATATTAGCACAGAAATTTAGAATACCCAAGATATAAGATACAATTTGCTAAACGCATGAAACTCAAGAAGAACGAAGACCAAAGTGTAGACACTTTGCCCCTTCTTAGAATTGGGAGCAAAACACTCATGCAAGGAGTTACAGAGACAAAATTTGGAGCTGTGACGAAAGGATGACCATCTAGTGATTGCCATATCCAGGGATCCATCCCATAATCAGCTTCCAAATGCTGACACCATTGCAAACACTAGCAAGATTTTGCTGAAAGGACCCAGATATAGCTGTCTCTTGTGAGACTATGCCAGGGCCTAGCAAACACAGAAGTGGTTGCTCACAGTCAGCTATTGAATGGATCACAGGGACCCCATTGGAGGAGCTAGAGAAAGCACCCAAGGAAATAAAGTGAACTGCAACCCTATAGGTAGAACAACAATATGAACTAACCAGTACCCCGGAGCTCTTGTCTCTAGTTGTGTATGTATCAAAAGATGGCCTAGTTGGCCCTCACTGGAAAGAGAGGCCCATTGGACTTGCAAACTTTATATGCCCCAGTTCAGGGGAATGCTAGGGCCAAAAAGGGGGAGTGGGTGGGTAGGGGAGTAGGGGGTTGGTATAGGGGACTTTTTGGATAGCATTGGAAATGTAAATGAGGAAAATACCTAATAAAAAATAATTACATCATAAAATTTGCAGGTAAATGGATGGAACTAGAAAAAAGTCATCCAGAGAAAGGTAACTCAGACCTGAAAACAAACATGGTATGTAATCACTTATGAGTAGACATTAACTTTAAAGTAAAAAAAAAAAAAAATTATACTACAGTTCACAAACACAAAGATCAGAATGGGCAGGAGGCCTCAAGAGGAGAGCAATATTCAGAGTTAGGTGAAGAGGGAAGGAGATGCCATAAGAGGAGTAGGGAACAATTGACATAATGAATGAAACTCTGAAGATGGGGAGATAGAGAGTATCTCAAGGAAGACAGAGACATGGAATAGAGGAGGTGACCAAGAATCTATGGGCTTGTCCTTAGCTCTGACTCATTGCATTGGAGAAATGCAGCACAGTGAGTTTGCCTCCTGTATCTAGGAAGAAACCCTAGTTGATCAAAAAATGAACAAACCCACCCACAAAATTCTGACCCAAAACTTATCATGTCTACAAGATTTTCAGATATTGAGAATCGAGCATAGACTGGGGGAATGGCAAACTAATAAATGGCCCAACTTGAGACCCATCCCATGGGCAAACACCAATACAGGACACTACTAGTGATACTCTGTTATGTTTGCAGACATAAGTGTAGCATGGCTGACCTCTAAGACGCTCTACCCACAAAACTGACTCTACTGGGTGCAGACACCCACTGCCAAACAGTGGATGGAGCTTGGAGGCCCTTAGGGAACAATAGGCGGAAGGATTGTAACCCAAAGTGGATAGTGCCTCCACAGGAAGTCCAATAGAATTATCTATGCTTGATTCTTGGGGATCTCTGAGATGGAAGCACCACAAATGAACATTGGCTGGACCTAGGCCTCCTGCACATAAATAGCAGATGTACAACTTGGTTTTAATGTGGGTTCTGAACAACAGAAGGGTACAAAGCTGTTGATTCTCCATTGGTTATGCTTTTCTAGCTGGGCTGCCAGTCTCACCTCAGTGAGAGTGAAAGTATCTAGTCTCACAGAGGCTGGAAGGCCAGGGCTGGGGAATAGGCAGGGTGAACCCATGCACTCCTAGAAGAATTGAAGGAGGGATGAGGGAAGGACTGGTGGTGTGGGTGACTGGTAGGGGGGCAGTGAGAGGAATGTAAAGTGATAATAGAAATAGAAGCAATAAAGAAATCACAAAGGGAAACAACCCTGGAGTTGGAAAGCCTAGGAAAGAGACCAGGAGTCATAGATGTGAATATTCCAAACAGAATACAAGAGATAGAAGAGAGAAGCTCAGTTGCAGAAGACACCATAGAAAATATTAACACAACAGTCAAAAAGTACAAAAAAGCAAAAAGCTTCTAGCCCAAAACATCCAGGAAATCAAGGATACAATGAAAAGATCAAACTGAACAATAATAGGTATCAAACAGGTTCAAGATTCTCAACTTAAAGTGCCAGTAAATATCTTCAACAAAAATATACAAGAAAACTTCTCTAACCTAAATAAAGAGATGTCCATGAACATATAAGAAGCCTATATAACGCCAAATAGATTGGACCACAAAACACCTTCCTTCCATCATATCATAGTCAAATCACAAAATACACACAGACACACAGACAACACACACACACACACACACACACACACAAGAATATTAAAAGCATTAATGGGAAAAGGTCAAGAAACTTATAAAGGCAGACCTATCAGAATTACACTAGACTTTTCAACAGAGTCTATGAAAGCTAAAAGATCCTGGGTAGATGTCATAAAGAACATAAGAGAACACAAAAGCTAGCCCAGGCTACTATACTCTCAATTTCAATAGATAAACCCAGAGATTCTATGACAAAAAGAAATTTACATAATATCTCTCCACAAATTCCGACCTACAAAGGATAATAGACAGAAAACTCCAACACTGGAAGGGAAACTATAACCTAGAAAGAGCAAGAAAGTAATCTTCTTTCAACAAATCCAAAAGAAGATAGCCATACAAACATAATTACACCTCTCACAACAAAAATAACAAGAAGGAACAATTACTATTCCTTAACATCTCATAACATTAATGGACTCAATTTCCCCAATAAAAACACATAGACTACCAGACTGAATATATAAATATATACAAATATATTTATATATATATTATATAAATCAGTCTGGCAGTCAGAAATTTGGACATAATATTACCTGCGGGCTCACTATGCCACTCCTAGGCATATACCCAAAAGATGCTCTAACATATAATTAGAACACATGCTTCACTATGTTCACAGCAGTCAAATTTATAACAGCTTGAAGCTGGAAGGAACCCATATGTCCCTCAACAGATGAATGGATACAGAAATTGTGGGTCATTTACACAATGGAGTCCTAATCAGCTATTAAAAACAATGACTTCACAAAATTCGCAGGCTAATGGATGGATCTAGAAAAGTCAACCTGATTGAGGTAATTCAGTCAAAAAGAACTCACATGGTATGTGCTCACTTCTAAGTAGATATTAGGCAGAAAGTATGGTATACCCACGATACAACTAAAGGACCATATGAAGCTCAAGAGGAATGAAAACCAGTGAGTGGATGCTTCAGTCATACTTAGAAGGGGAAAAACTTAATAAAAGGAAGAAGAGGGTTGGAGAGACTATTAAGGAACACAGGAACTGGAGGACAAAACAGCGGTAGAATTGGGTATAAGAAGAAATAGAGGAGATGTACAGGGGGTTAGAAAATTGAATAGAGGTCTGTAGCAATGGGATGGGACATGGTGATACCAACAACAAAGTCCCAGATACCAGGAAAGCAAGAGCCTCTCAGGATCCCACAGGGATGACATTAGCTGAAATACCCTACAAAGGGGAGGGAGAACCTATCAAAACCATATCCAGAGGTTAGGTACCCTCCAGTCCCATTTGAGGGATGTGGCTACACACCAATCTCCAAAATTTAAACCCAGAATGCTCCTGTCTAAAGGAAATACATGGACAAAGAGTGGAACAGAGACTGAAGGATATGACATCCAGAGACTGCCCCATATGGGGATCCATTCCACATGCAGACACCTAAGCCAGTTACTATTGCTGATGCCAAGAAGTGCTTGCTAACAGGTGGAGCTTGATAGAGTTGTCTCCTGAGTGGCTCTGCCAGATCCTGACCAATACAGATGCAGAAGCCCCTAGCCAAACATGGGACTTAGCACAGGGACCCCAATGGAAAAGTTGTGGAAGCACTGAAGGAGTTGACAGGGCCCTGTCTGGATCAGTGTGAGGAGAGGCCTTTGGTCCTATGAAGGCTTAATGCCCAGTGTAGAGGAATGCTAGGGCAGTGAGGCAGAAGCGGGGGTTAGGGGGAACACCTACAAAGAAGAAGGGTAAGAGGAGATGGGATAGGAAGTTTCCAGAGGAGGAACTGTAAAAGGGGATAATATTTGCATTGTAAAATAATAAAATATCCAATTAAAAACTTGGATATAAAATAATAGTGACTAATGGGTTCATGATAAATCTCAAGTTCAAATATAGGTCTTGGATTACTCTAAGTAGAGACTGTGTTTTACTTACTAAGAAAGCTACAATCTCAAGTTTTACTATGAGTAAATGAAAGTGTTCAAACAATAAACATGTATCCAAAAAGATTATCAATACATATGATTCAGATTAATATCAAGATCTCCTTTAGGAAATGGGAATTTTCAGCTAAACCCTTAGTTGCAGCAACAATAAAAATAATGTCAAAAATCTCCACACTGAGAATTTATTCCATGGCAACTAAAATTGAAATCCTGAAGGTATACCCTGGGTGATCAGCCTCTGAAATGGAAATCCTCTTAGCTAATGTCTGCCATGATTCAATGAAGTACTAAAAATGAAGAGACAACTAGTCCCATAGATATGTCTAGAAATATTATATTTCATTAACATGTTAATAAAAGAGGAATACTGTGAGGTGGGGCAAGAGACAAATAGAATTGTGAGGGGACTTGTGGAGTGAATTTGGCAAATATGACTTATGTTTCCTAGGGAGTTGCAAAGAAAGAAAGAATTAAGACTGAAAGCCAGCAGTGTAAATATCCTGGAGGGGAAGATTTTTAGTGTGTCTTAATTAGGGTTTTATTGCTGTGAACAGACACCATGATCAAGGCAAATATTATAAGGGATAACATTTAATTGGGGCAGGGTTCCAGACTCAGTGATTCAGTCCATTATCATCATGACAAGAAGCATGGAAGTGTCCAGGGACACATGATCCAGAAGGAAATGAGGTCCTACATGTTGATCCCAAGACAAACTGGAGAGACTGTATCTTCCCCACCAGGCAAAACTGCGAAAAGCAATGTGGCACATGACAAATTAGGGAAATGACTCAACAGATGAGTGGATAAATGGGTATTGTCTCAAAAATATCAGCTCCAGACCAACTTGACTTCGGATAAGCAGCATAGGAACAAGAGCACATGCTGTACCTTTACTTGACATGGTTCTTTGTGATCCATAGATTTCCTCCCTCATTTCAAAGACTTCCCTGCAACTGAAGCAATTTTTCACCTTTCATCTATCCAAAGCACTCCAACTTCTGAATGTATCGGTTTCTGTCAACACTTTTCCGCTGAGTTTATTTTTAATGTTGAACCTTAGGAAAAACTAATCTGTGGGTTAGCCTAGCAAGTGAGACTCTTGAGTGCTCACCAAGTGCTACATCAATGAAAGCACTGTCTAGACATCTAGACAATATAAAATAACTCACAGGAGAAGAGGTTTTGAAAAGGAATCAGGTATGTGTCTATGCCACAGACCCTCTGGGTCCCTTGTCTGCATGGAACAGGTCTCTGGGTGCATATGGACAAGGAGTTTGCAGGAATGACAGACCGACCAACAGGTGAGATAGTGTAGAATCTGAATGTATTTTGTCAGGTCCAACATTAAACATTTTATACAGCAGAACAGCAAGAAACCAGATGATATACAATCCACCAAGTTACAGTGATGCAATACAAAAGGAATGTATACATCAAAAAAGGCGGGGACTAAGGGAGCCAGGTGTAAAGGTAGTCTATTGTTAAGCCCATCACCAGGGGTTCTACTTTAGCTGACCTTCTCAAGAATACTGCAATACCACAACCCCCCTATTTCCTGGGCCCTGATAATTTCTAGTAATTTTTAAGTATCTGTGGAGAATCTCCATTTGTCAGAAGAATACACCAACTTGCTTCTAATATGCAATGTAGCCTGTACTGAAGATTTCTATCTCAGTGGGTTTCCCTGGCTCTTTCATGGTAAACACTCTGCAGACCAGCCTTGAGCTGCTTTGGCTCCATCTTTTTTAATGCTTAATTAGTTACTGAATAGGTAACTTCCTTACTGCATTCCTATCAGATTCCAAGCTCCTTGGTTCTGGAACCTGGAACACTGGTGGGCAATTACTTATGTCAGAATTCAATCTTAAAAGACACTTATAATAAGATAATACTAAAAGAGAGCACGTGGATCCATACACCAGACTAAAGTGGGGATAGGGTATGAGTATATGGGTTAATGAGAACTCCAATGCTCCAGGAGGTGAGTTTCCATGAAACTTGTTGCCTCATGAGTGCTCCCAGGCCTCTTGGCAGGCCAAGCAAACTTCACGGGAGTGTGCATAGCATGTCTGGATATCTCACAACTAATTTTATGATTCCAGGGTGTAGAAACTTGTATTACTGTGATTTTCCTAAGGACAAAAATATAAAACCAGATTTTTCTTTAGTAATGCAGGTGGTACATGATACAACAGCATTTAAACAACAGACACAACAATTCTGCCTCTCCTTGGCCTATATTGAAACATCTTGTAGTGTAACTACTCTGTCTATAGGAACATGAAATGCATCTGGACCTCCCAGATACCAGGCTAAACATAGTTCTTAGTACATACTCTGGACAATACTCTGAAACTTATTGGAATTTAAAAATAGAGCAATCCTATGCTCTTGAGTAACACAGATATTTTCCAGTATGTATGGCAAGCAATTATCTGTGATGGATTTTAGTGAGCAACCTACTAAGTGCCAGCCTAATAGTTTGTTCATAACATTTTCTTTCCATTCAAAGCCATCTAAGCTTTCTCTGAGAATTGTATTCTCAGAACAAAAGGGGAAATATTTTATCAGAATGTCTTTGAGTTCTTTTACTTAAAAATATGTAACAGGTTTTTGATACTGCAAAATAAATTACCATAAAATAGGTGAGTTTCCATGAAACTCCCTAAAAGTAGGGAGTTTGTTTGTCATAAGATAGTCTACAGTTGGCATAGATATGTTCTTTTCTCAAGTAACTCAAAAGGCACAAGAGAAAATTTGAAGGCAGTTAATCCTCATCGCAAGGACATAGTTTCACAATTCATAAAATTATATCCTGTTTCATAGTGCTGAGGCATCCCAATTTGGTTTATTAATATTTAATAAACATAAGGTAACAAGCTTCTATGTGGGGTTTTCATATTCCAGTTGGGTGGATTTTCCTTGACCTCACCCTAGTCTCCCACAAACAAGATCCATGATCCCATTGCCTATACTGGACTATGTTTACTCAGCATCATTCCTTTTTATTTCTATTGAATCCCCAACAGTTTCCTTTAAAGTTTACTTTAAATTTTAAAAGAAATAAAGTATTATAATTTCAGAAACACAAGTGGAGCTAAAAAATGAAATAAGCACAGTAACCCATGCTCAGAAGACAAATACCATGTATTCCTTCTCATTTCCTAGACTGTAATAAAAAATCAGTGTATCAAGGTCAGTGCAAATATGGATAAAGACAAAGACAGTAGAAAGAAGCCATGTGAATCATACCATCTTTTTTCAGGTCATGAGCCAGAGGACACTCTGATCTCATAGAGCCTAATTGTTACATGCTTCTCTCCAGTACAAAGAACCCTTACAATAAGTCAAAAGACTTTTTCTCCAACATGAAATGTTTAAATTCTTCTCCTTCCATTGTTATAGAATATTAAAAAAAAACTTAACTGAAAAACTCAGGCCAACACAAGTATTGAGAGAGTAGAACTTTAAGAAGCCATCTAAAATAATGCCTTGCCCAAAACTTAGGATACCCAAGATATAAGATACAATTTGCTAAATGCATGAAACTCAAGAAGAATGAAGACCAAAATGTGGACACTGTGTCCCTTCTTAGAATTGGGAACAAAACACTCATGGAAGGAGTTACAGAGACAAAGTTTGGAGCTGTGATGAAAGGATGGACCATCTAGAGACTGCCGTATCCAGGGATCCATCCCATAATCAGCTTCTAAACGCTGACACCATTGCATACACTAGCAAGATTTTGCTGAAAGGACCCAAATATAGCTGTCTCTTGTGAGACGATGCCGGGGCCTAGCAAACACAGGAGTGGATGCTCACAGTCAGCTATTGGATGTATCACAGGGCTCCCAATGGAGAAGCTAGAGAAAGTATCCAAGGAGCTAAAGGAATCTGCAACCCTATAGTTGGAACCACATGATGAACTAACCAGTACCCCCGAGCTCTTGTCTCTAGCTGCATATGTATGGAAAGATGGCCTAGTCGGCCATCACTGGAAAGAGAGGCCCATTGGACTTGCAAACTTTATATGCCCCAATATAGGGGAATGCCAGGGCCAAAAGAATGGGAATGGGTGGGTAGGGAAGTGGGGGGCGCTATGGGGGACTTTTGGGATATCATTGGAAAAGTAATTGAGGAAAATATGTTATAAAAAATATGAAAAATCAAAAAAAGAAGCCATCTAAAATGTATGCATTGCTAAGAAAGTGTATATGCTAACAATTCTCTGTGAAAATATCTTATTTAAAATTGTTTATTTTCTTTCTCCCACTGTCTGGTGATTGTCACAGAGGCCTCAGAGGACAACATGATCCTCAATGACCACTAGTTGCTTCAACTTTTCCTCTTCTTCTTGCTCTTTCTCCTCCTATTTGTCTTCCTCCCTGTGTTCTAGAACTTGTTCAACTACCCACTCTACCCTTTGGTGCATGATTACATCAACTACCTCCTATTTCTCCCTTTGATTTTCTTTATCTTTATATAACAATAGAGGACTATGCCTTGGATCCCTAAACAATTCTCCTTACTTAATGACAGAAACATAGTCCCAGGCATGATTGTTCTCTTGTTGAGTGGGCCTTAAATCCAACCAAGACTTCAGTTACCAAGGTACATGTAGCATTATTGCACCCATAGAGTTACAATGCCATGGTAATCACTGTTGTGGTTCATAGGCATCATAGCTGGGTAAACATGTTGGTTGATCTCCTCCCTTGGAAACTTGCATCCTACTGTGAAATTATAAAAGCTCCTCACAAGTGAGAAAACTCCTGGGTCACATCATTTTAAAAACCTAACACAGAATAAGTACTGTGAGAATAGCTATGCTGTTATGCAATATTGTAATACTGACAACCTTAAAACCCATGAATATACACATGCAGAAGGTGAGACTGTATAAAAAATTATGATGAAAATTGTTACAATGCAGAAATAAAAATTTATACTTGACCAAAGATATCATAATATAAAAAAGTTATATGTTCTTAAAATAACGAAAAGACAATGGGAACTTCTTACAGATCTACATAAATTCTTATGACTGTTGCAAATAAAATTTCTTCATCTAATTTCATATTTTCATGCATTACTTAAGTAAAATTTTGTACTCTTTTTTCTGCAGACCATTTTATTTCAAAGTATTCTAGAAATCAATGTGTGTTTGATAGGGTTGTATATATATAAACAATGATAAACTACCTCCTAAGCCTATGCGTAGTCTTAAGTATTTTCATATTATACAACATATCCTGTATGGTGTGTGTGTGTGTTAATATTTTTTATATTGTATATTTGGACAAGTTCATCTATTGTATCTTTGCCTTCTGATAGTGTTTTCCTTCTCTCTCACACATTCTATTAGTAAGGCTGTCCTTTGAATTCTTCCATCAGATTATTGGGATTTTCTGCTTCATGTTCATTTTTAGCTTGAGTCCCCCTCAATGTTTCAATCTCTTTATTGAATTCTGTTCTCAAGTACTGCACTTTCCTTCTCATCTCCCCCAGCCTTATCTTTGTTGGTTTCCTGGGCATCACCTTCGTTTCCTTCCTCTTAAGCTCTTTCTCCTTGATTTCACTAAGCTGATGTTTGTGTCATTTAATACTCTGAGTCTTTGATGATGCTGATGATTGTTCATTTAAAGTCTGTGTTCTGGAGAGCATCTATTTCATTACCACTGGCAAGAATTTCTACAAGACTGGTAGGTTTTAGAAAGAAGATTTGGCTTGACCTTTCATATACTTTGTACTTCTTCAGTGAGATCTAAGCATGTTGAATACTTTGAAAAGTCCTAAGCCTGATATGAACAGAGCAGGTTGGAGTAGAAGTGAGATTATACAGGTGAATTTGGGTTCCCTGACAATTGCATCTGTTCATGTTGGGCACTCCATGAACTAATTCACCATATTTTCATCAATTGTGTATCTGTAATAGTTCACATTGGTTTCAAAGGAAAGACAAATCATTGTTTTTATAATGGAGAGCTACATTTATAATGGAGAGATACAAAGATGTAGAGCTGGCCAGTATAATGACAGTGGCATGTTACACACGCATGGGGTCAGAAGAACTACTAAATAGTTCCACCACCAGATGAGGAGCTACAGGTAATTAATGACTACTGAGAAGGTGAGAAACACTCGAGTTCAGGGACAAGCACTCACATAGGGAATGTAATCCCAATTTTTCAGGTCTGGACAGAAATAGATATGAAAAAGGGTAAATAAACTCAGTAGGTATGTTCACTGAATGCACAGGCAGGATTAGGGGATTTGTGTGGTCCTGTAGTCAGCAGAGCCAGGCCTATATACAAGTGTAGCCTCCCTTCCCCCAGCCTTAATGGTTCCACTGTTTACACCTGGATGGAGCTTGCAGCTCAATCATTCTGCCACGCGCACTGCTGGAGCCTGCTGCTTTCCTGTTCTGAAGCCATCACGTGGTCACCCTGTTACTGGACCCTGAGATTATTTGGCGGGAATCAGGTCCCCTTCCCCTGCTTCATAACTGCATGTGGAATAGTAAAATTGAGCTTTTATCACAATGCTTGTCTTAACTGCAGCTTTTCTTGCCCGCCTAGCCCTTCTTCTCTTCCAGGTTTCCAAAATGCCTTTCCAGGCTAGAACCCAGGCTGTGATCTGCTGGCTGCACCCAACATACAAGCAACCATATCCAAAGGAGTTGTTGGCACAGATCTTGGCACCACCTACTCCTGTGTGGCTGTCTTCCAGCATGAAAATGTGTAAATAATTACCATTGACAAGATTAAACACACCACACTTATCTGTGTTGCTTTCACTGACACAGAATTAACTGGGAATGCTGTGAAGTATCTGGTTTCAATGAACTCCACCAACACAGTTTTGATGCCAAATGTCTGATTGGATATAGGTTTGATGATGCTATTGTTCTGTATAATATGAAGCACTGGCCCTTCATGATGGTAAGTGATGCAGGCAGGTCCAAGATCTAATTCAAATGCAAAAAAGAGATAGATTCTCCCCAGCAGAAGTGAACTCAATGGTTCTGAAAAAGATGAAGGAAATTACAGAAGTATACCTTGGAAAATGGTTATCAATGCTATGGTCACTGAGGCAGATGACTTCAAGGACTCTCAGAGGAAGGCAACAAAAGGTGCTGGAACTACTGCAGGCCTCAACAGACTTTGAATTTTCAATGAACCAACTGCTGCTGCTATTGCTTATGGTTTGCATAAGAAGGTCACACCTGGAAGGAAAGTGTTGATTTTTTTAATTTGGAGGTGACACTTTTTTGTGACAATTGTCACTATTGAGCATAGAACTTTTGAAGTCAAATCAACAGCTGGAGACACCTACTTGGATGGAGAAGACTTTGACAACTGAATAGTCAAACATCCCATTGCTAAGTTTAAGTGAAAGCACAAGAAGATATCAGTGAGAACAGCAGAGCTGTCGAGCTCCTCTGCACTGCCTGTGAGCAGGCCAAGTGTATGTATCCTCTCCTCCAGTACCCAGGCCAGTATTGAGATTGATCATCTCTATGAAGGAATTGACTTCTATAACCCAGGCTCAATTGGAGGGATTAAATGTTGAACTGATCTGTGGTGAGCTGGACCCTGCAGAAACAGGTCTTCGAAATGCCATTTAGACAATTCACATATCCATGATATTGGCCTGGTGAGTTTTTCTACCAGAATCCCCAACATTCAGAAACTTCTGCAAGACTTCCTCAATGAAAACTAACTGAACATGAGAATTAACCCTAATGCAGCTGTTGCTTATGGTTCAGCTGTCCAGGAAGCCATTCTATGTGGAGACGAGTCTGAGAATGTTCAGGATTTGCTACTCTTAGATGTCACTCCTCTTTCCCAGGGTATTGAAACTGCTAGTGGAGTCAAGACTGTCACAATCAAGCACAATATGACCATCCACACCAAGCAGACAGACTTTACCACCTACTCTGACAACCAGCCAGGTGTAGTCATTCAGATGTATGAAGGTGAAAGGGACTTCATGACCAAGAACAACAACCTGCTTGGAAAGTTGATGCACACAGACATATCTTCAACACCCTGAGGGGTTCCTCAGTTTGAAGTTCCTTTTGACAATGATCTAATGGCATCCTCAATGTTTGTGTTGGAAATAAAAGCACAGAGAAGGAGAACAAGATCACAATCACTAAAGATAAGAGCCTCTTGAGCAAGGAGGATATTGAGTGCATGGATCAAGAAGCTGAAAAGTACAAAGCTGAGGATGAGAAGCAAAGAGATAAGGTTTTCTCCAAGAATTCACTAGAGTCTTATGCCTTCAACTGTTGAAGATGAGAAACTTCAAGGAAAGTACAATGATGAGGACACACAGAAGATTCTTGGCAAGTGTAATGAAATCATCAGCTGGCTGGATAAGAATCAGACTGCAGAGAAGGAAGAATTTGAGCATCAGCTCAAATCCTACAATCCTATCATTATCTAGCTGTACCAGAGTGCTCGTGGTGTGCTTGGAGGAATGCCTGGTGGCCTCTCAGATGAAGGATCTCCTCCATCTGGTTGTGCCACATAAGGCCCAACCATTGAAGAAGTGGATTAAGTCTATCCAAATACAGGGTGTAGCATTATTCCATAGGGTAATGTTACATGACAGTTGTAATAGGGAATGTATAATGAAACTATTTAAATTAGCACAAGAAAATCACTGAGTAGGATGTGTGTGTGGTTTATAGCTAGAAAAAAACTCATAAAATGACATACTGCTATACCAATATATAAGTACCTCACTCAATCCTTATTAAAAAGGCTTCCTCTTACAGTAGATTTGAACTAGAACGTAGACCTACAACAGGAAAATGTAAAAAGAATGAAAGACTTTGGAGCACTTAGTCCTAAGTGGCATATCTTCATCAAAGCCCTCCTATCATACCTATGCAGAAAGATTGAAAAATCCAGAAGAGATTGATGATTCCAAGAAGCAGGGTCTCTGTATGCATCAAGGCTGACACACACATGAACTCAAGACAACACCTGCAATGTCTACACAGGTTCTAGTCCAGTTGGCTCCTACTCGGAGACAGGGAGTGTGCATGGGCTTCCATCACTACCAGGAAGGTAGTTGCAATTAATATATGATTGGTATTCCTGCTAAAAGCGTCTCAGTG
This sequence comes from Mus caroli, assembly GCF_978045245.1. NCBI lineage: Eukaryota > Metazoa > Chordata > Mammalia > Rodentia > Muridae > Mus > Mus caroli. Next base: position 91,371,519 of record NW_028227259.1, on the reverse strand, counting down.
AGTGTATTAGCCACACTTCAGTGGAGGCTCCATCCCCAGAAGTAGTTTGACAACAAAAAACTAGCTCAATGGCATTTTGTAAAGTTTTTGGCTCAGTTTGGTTTTGGTTTGGTTTGGTGTCCTTTGCTTAGGTTTTGATTTTGTCTGCAATGTCTCTTGCATGTTTATTTTTTTAGTATTTAAGTGAAAATCTTAAAACAAACGCCTGGTTTTGTGTGTGTGTGTATGTGTGTGTGTGTGTGTGTATTTTTTATGTGTATGTTTGTGTATGTGTATGTTTGTGTGTGTTTGGATTCTTTAAAATAATTAGCAAGGCATGGTTTGATGGCATAAAGCTACAGTCATGGCCACTCAGAAGACATTGTTAATTCCAAAACCACCTACACCAGTGATTGTCAACCTGAGTGATCCCTGGGGTCATGTATCAGATATCCCACATATTAAATATTAACATTATGATTTCAAACACTTATGAAGTATTAAAAAAAAGAAACTTGTGTTTTGGGGTCACCAAAACATGAGGAAGTATAGGAAATGGTCACAGCATTAGGAAAATTGAGAATCACTGACCCAGATTATAGAGGTTCACCCTGCACATTAAAGGCACACTGCCCCAAATTTCAAAAAGAAAAAGATATCACCAATAATTGAAAACATTAAGTCCACTGTAAATGCAATGCTCTCGTTTTACTCTCAGAACTAAACACAAATGACTTTCATAAGTCAACTTTGTGATATGTGAGAACAATGCATGAGACCAGATGGGTAGAAACTTATAAGTTCAAACTTAAAATACAGTTTCATTATTACAGTTTAAAACTTACAAATGAAACCGAGATAATATAAGCAGTAGAGTCATTTATTTCAGAAATTAGAAATGTTATTAGCTTGGTACCCTGAGAGACAGAGAAAGAGAGAGAGACAGAGAGAGAGAGACAGAGACAGAGTCAGAGGCAGAGAGAGACAGAAACAGAAAGATAGAGCGAAAGAGAAAGACAAGGACACAGAGAGAGAAGGAGAGAGAAAAAGAGAGAAAGAGAAAGGGAGAGAAAGAGAGACAGAGACTGAGACAGAGTGACAGATAATATGTGACTAGCAATAGAGAAACAAGTACTCAATAGTGAGCTTAATGCTCTTTCTCACTATTCTTACTAAGTACTCTGTTATAATCACAAGAAAATTCAGCTTTTTAAATATTTGTACTTCCCAAATACCATTTAATTTTAACATAACATATCAAATAACATGAGAATAACACATAAGTTGTCCTATAAGAACAATCAGAATAAATAACTCAATAACTCATCTCATTTTTTTCTTTTCTTTTCTTTTCTTTTCTTTTCTTTTCTTTTCTTTTCTTTTCTTTTCTTTTCTTTTCTTTTCTTTCTTCCTTTCTTTCTTCCTTCTTTTCTTTCTTTCTTTCTTTCTTTCTTTCTTTCTTTCTTTCTTTCTTTCTTTCTTTCTTTCTTTCTTTCTTTCTTTCTTTCTTTCTTTCTTTAATACTCTAGATTTTATTCTACTCCTAGACACCGCCTGACTTTTCCACATCCCATACATCCTCCACCCAACCCTCTCTCCAGAAAGATGTCACTACCACCCACCCCACCAGACCTCTAAATTCTCTGGGACCTCCAGTCTCTTAAGAGTTAGGTGCATCATCTCTGAATGAACACAGACTAGGCAGTCCTCTGCTGTATATGTGTGAGGGACTACATGTCAACTGGTGTATGCTGCCTGTATGGTGGTCCAGTGTTTGAGAGATCTCAGGTGTCTAGGTTAATTGAGACTGCTGATACTCCTATAGGGTCACCCTCCTCCTCAGCTTCTTCCAGCTTTTCTGTAATTCAACCATAGGGGTCACCAGCTTCTGTCCATTGGTTGGTTGCAAATATGTGCATCTGAAACTTTCAGCTGCTTGTTGGGGCTTTTGGAGGGCAGTCATGATAGGTCCTTTTCATGAGCACTCCTTAGCCTTAGTAATACTGTCAGGCCTTGGGGTCTCCACTCAAGGTGAATCCCACATTAGGCTTGTCCCTGAAACTTCTTTTCCTCAGGCTCCTCTCCATTTCCATTCCTGCATTTCATCTAAGGTCCCTCCCTTTTAGTCATGAGAATCTCTCAACTCCTGAGTCTCTGGTATGCTCTGGAGCATCCCCCAAATCTCATAACTCCTAAGGTTGCCTGTTTAGATTCTTTCTGCTAACCCTCAGAGCTTTAGTTCTCCCCACCCCCATACAATATTACATTCTCCTCTTTCCCCAAACCCTGTCCACTCTCCCTCACTGATCTCTCCCTCCCTCCCTCTCCCTCCCTCCCTCCCTCTCCCTCCCTCCTTGTGATTGCTTTCTTCTCCCTCGAAAGTGGAACTGAAGCATCCTCACATGGGTCCTTCAGCTTGTTAATCTTTTTCAGTTCTGTGGACTATATCTTGGGTATTCTGTAATTTTTTTTTTTTGGCTAACATCCACTTACTAGTTATTATATACCATGCATGTGTTTTGGGTCTGAGTTACTGCACTCAGGATGATATTTTCTTTTTCTGTCCATTTGCCTGCAAAATTCAGGTTATCCTCCGTCTTAATGGCTGAGTAGAATTCCAGTGTGTAAATGAATCACATTTTCTGTATCCATTCTTCTGTTGTGGGAAAACTGGTTGTTTCCAACTTCTGTCTATCACAAACAAGGCTTCTATAAACATAGAGGATTACGTGCCCCTGTGGTATTATGGGGCATATTTGGGTATCTACCCAACAATGTTATAGCTGGGTTCTAAGGTAGATCTATTTCTACTTTTCTGAAGAAGCTCCAGACTGATTTCCACAGTAGTTTTTACTGAGATTGCTTCAAGTATCTCTCCATTTAATTTTATATTGGATATTGGTTTGCAGCAAATTGCTTTTATTATTTTATGAATGGGCCTAGAATTCCTGATCTCTCCAGTATTATTAATATGAAGAAGTACGGTGTTTTGTCAAATGTTTTCTCTGCATCTAAGGAGTTGAACTTGAGATTCTTTTTCTTTGAGTTTGTTTATATAGTAGATTACATTGTTGGATTTTCTTATATGGAACCAACCTTGCATCCCTGGGCTGGAGCCTACTTGACTGTGGTGAATGATGGTTTTGATGTGTACTTGGATTTAGTTTACAAGAATTTTATTGAGTATTTTTGCATGGATATTGCAATAATTTTATTGAGTAGTTTTGCAGGGAGATTAGTCTGAAGTTCTTTTTTTTTTTTTTGCTTGGCTCCTTGTGTGGTTTAGGTATCAAAGAGATTGTGGCTACATAGAATGAAGTAGAGTTAATTTTGTATCTGGAAACTGCTGAATTGTTGATCAACTTCTATTTCTTTCTGTTTCTATTTCATGGAATAGTTTGAGAAATATGGGTATCAGCTCTTCATTGACTGTCTTATAGAATAATACACCAAATCTATCAGGCCTTGGGTTTTATTGGTTGGGAGGTTTTTAATAACTGCTTGTATTTCCTTATAGGATATGGGTACATTTTAATAGTTTCCATGCTCAGAATATAACTTTGGTATGTGTTATCTAACTAGAAAAATGTCCATTTCATCTAGATTTTCCAGATTTTTTGTGTAAAGGCTTTTGTAGTAGGTGCTTAGGATTTTTTTTAATTTCCTTGTTTCTGTTATTATGTCTCACTTTTCATTTCTGATTTTGTTAATTCGTATAACATTTTTGGGCCCTTTAGTTAGTTTTGCTAGGGGAATATGTATCTTCTTGATTCTTTCAAAGAACCAGCTTTTGGAGTTTTTGATTCTTTATATTGTTCTCTTTGTTTCTGTTAAGTGATTTCAGCCCTGAGTTTGACTCTTTCCTGAGATCTACACCTTTTGGGTGAGTTTGCTCCTTTTTGTTCTAGAACTTTCAGGTGTGCTGTTGATAGTGAAAGATCTCTCCAGTTTGTTTACCAGGGTATGCACCACAGGTCCTCATGTATTTATCTGAAACAAAATCACATTTTGAATCAATACACAGCGTCCTAAGGAAGGCTCAACCCCTTAGTGACTGACTATATTCAGAAATGAAAACAACTCAGAAACACACTATAATATTGGCAATGATTCTTCCTGTCTGTAAATCATCAGCTGAAGTTGATTTCTGAAGTTATCTCCTGATTTGTGTTTCTTTATTGCCAATAAAATTATATTACAACAAATATAAGTACTGAGAGTTTTGGTCCTCCATCCTCCACCACTCAAAATTAACTCACCAGAGTGTTTCTGACCAACACATTCACAGGCTAAGAAGTTTCTGCAAGGTAGGTACCCGGGAATAGGAATTCCTTTAACTTCACGTTAAGTGTTGCCCATCCATCAGATGTACCATTTTAATGGGCTACCTAGAAGATATTCTTGTTTCATTACTGTAAGAATAAGTACCGACACAAAAACAATGAGTCATAAACTGTATTACATTTTGAAAACTTACACAAACACCAGAAAAGTATTCATGTTGATCACCTAGAATAGTAAGTGATTCCAAAAAAGTAAGCCATTCCCTATTCTCCCAAGTGTAACTTACGGTTCTTTAAAATTCTTTTTTTTTTTATTACGTATTTTCCTAAAATACATTTCCAATGCTATCCCAAAAGTCCCCCATACCCCCCCATTTCCCTACCCACCCATTTCCATTCCCCTGGCCCTGGCATTCCCCTGTACTGGCGCATATAAAGTTTGAAAGTCCAATGGGCCTCTCTTTCCAGTGATGGCCGACTAGGCAATCTTTCGATACATATGCAGCTAGAGACAAGAGCTCCGGGGTACTGGTTAGTTCATCATGTTGTTCCAACTATAGGGTTGCAGATCCCTTTAACTCCTTGCTTTAACTCCTAGCTTCTCCATTGGGAGCCCTGTGATCCATCCAATAGCCCACTGTGAGCATCCACTTCTGTGTTTGCTAGGCCCAGGCATTGTCTCACAAGAGACAGCTATATCTGGGTCCTTTCAGCAAAATCTTCCTAGTGTATGCAATGGTGTCAGCGTTTGGAAGCTGATTATGGGATGGACCCTGGATATTGCAGTCTCTAGATGATCCATCCTTTCATCACAGCTCCAAACTTTGTCTCTTTAACTCCTTCCCTGGGTAATTTGTTCCTAATTCTAAGATCAGGCATACTGTCCACACTTTGGTTTTCATTCTTCTTGAGTTTCATGCCTTTAGCAAATTGTATCTTATATCTTGGGTATCCTATGTTTTGGGATAATATCCATTTATCAGTGAATATATATTGTGTGAGTTCCTTTGTGATTGTGTTACCTCACTCAAGATGATGCCCGCCAGGTCCATCCAATTGGCTAGGAATTTCATAAATTCATTCTTTTTATTAGCTGAGTAATACTCCATTGTGTAAAAGTACCATATTTTCTGTATCCATTCTTCTGTTGAGGGGCATATGGGTTCTTTCCAGCTTCTGGCTATTATAAATAAGGCTGCTATGAACATAGTGGAGCATGTGTCCTTCTTACCGGATGGGACATCTTCTGGATATATGCCCAGGAGAGGTATTGCTGGATCCTCCGGTAGTGCTATGTCCAAATTTCTAAGGAACCTACAGACTGATTTCCAGAGTGGTTGTACAAACTTGCAATCCCACCAACAATGGAGGAGTTTTCCTCTTTCTCCACATCCTTGCCAGCATCTCCTTTCAACTGAATTTTTTATCTTAGCCATTCTGACTGGTGTGAGGTGGAATCTCAGGGTTGTTTTGACTTGCATTTGCCTGATGATTAAGGGTGTTGAACATTTTTTCAGGTGCTTCTCTGCCATTCAGTTTTCCTCAAGTGAGAATTCTATGTTCAGTTCTGAGCCACATTTTTTAATGGGGTTATTTGATTTTCTGGAGTCCACCTTCTTGAGTTCTTTATATATATTGGATATTAGTCCCTTATCTGATTTAGGATAGGTAAAGATCCTTTCCCAAATTGTTGGTGGTTTTTTTGTCTTATTGATGGTGCCTATTGCCTTGCAGAAGCTTTGCAGTTTCATGAGGTCCCACTTGTCAATTCTCGATCTTACAGCACAAGCCATTGCTGTTATATTCAAGAATTTTTCCCCTGTGCCCATATCTTCAAGGTTTTTCCCCACTTTATCCTGTATAAGTTTCAGTGTCTCTGGTTTTATGTGAAGTTCCTTGATCCACTTAGATTTGACCTTAGTACAAGGAGATAGGAATGGATTGATTCGCATTCTTCTACATGATAACAACCAGTTGTGACTGCACCATTTGTTGAACATGCTGTCTTTCTTCTACTGGATGGTTTTAGCTCCCTTATCGAAGATCAAGTGACCATAGGTGTGTGGGTTCATTTCTGGGTCTTCAATTCTATTCCATTGGTCTACTTGTCTGTCACTATACCTGTACCACACAGCTTTTATCACAATTGCTCTGTAGTAAAGCTTTAGGTCAGGCATTGTGATTCCATCAGAGGTTCTTTTATCCTTGAGAAGAGTTTTTGCTATCCTAGGTTTCATGTTATTCCAGATGAATTTGCAGATTGCACTTCCTAATTCATTGAAGAATTGAGTTGGAATTTTGATGGGGATTGCATTGAATCTGTAGATTGCTTTTGGCAAGATAGCCATTTTTACAATGTTGATCCTGCCAATCCATGAGCATGGGAGATCTTTCCATCTTCTGAGATCTTCTATAATTTCTTTCTTCAGAGACTAGAAGTTTTTATTATACAGATCTTTCACTTCCTTAGTTAGAGTCACGCCAAGATATTTTATATTATTTATGACTATTGAGAAGGGTGTTGTTTTCCTAATTTCTTTCTCAGCCTGTTTATTCTTGCTGTAGAGAAAGGCCACTGACATGTTTGAGTTAATTTTATATCCAGCTACTTCACCGAAGCTGTTTATCAGGTTTAGGAGTTCTCTGGTGGAATTTTTAGGCTCACTTATATATACTATCATATCATCTGCAAAAAGTGATATTTTGACTTCATCTTTTCCAATTTGTATCCCTTTGATATCCTTTTATTGTCGAATTGCTCTGGCTAGGACTTCAAGTACAATGTTGAATAGGTATGAAGAAAGTGGACAGCCTTGTCTAGTCCCTGATATTAGAGGGACTGCTTCCAGCTTCTCACCATTTACTTTGATGTTGGCTACTGGTTTGCTGTAGATTGCTTTTATCATGTTTAGGTATGGGCCTTGAATTCCTGATCTTTCCAAGACTTTTATCATGAATGGGTGTTGGATCTTGTCAAATGATTTTTCCCCATTTAACGAGATGATCATGTGGTTTTTGTCTTTGAGTTTGTTTATATACTGGATTATGTTGATGGATTTCCGTATATTGAACCATCCCTGCATCCCTGGGATGAAACCTACTTGGTCAGGATGGATGATTGTTTTGATGTGTTCTTGGATTCTGTTATCAAGAACTTTATTGAGGATTTTTACATCAATATTCATAAGGGATATTGGTCTGATGTTTTCTATCTTTGTTGGATCTTTCTGTGGTTTAGGTATCAGAGTAATTGTGGCTTCATAGAATGAGTTGGGTAGAGTACCTTCTGTTTCTATTTTGTGGAATAGTTTGTGAAGAACTGGGATTAGATCTTCTTTGAAGGTCTGATAGAACTCTGCACTAAACAAATCTGGTCCTAGGCTTTTTTTGGTTGGGAAACTATTAATGACTGCTTCTATTTCTTTGGGGGATATAGGGCTGTTTAGGTCATTAACCTGATCTTGATTCAACCTTGTTAGCTGGTATCTGTCTAGAAACTTCTACATTTCATCCAGGTTCTCCAGTTTTGTTGAGTATAGCCTTTTATAGAAGGATCTGATGGTGTTTTGGATGTCTTAAGGATCTGTTGTTATGTCTCCTTTTTCATTTCTGATTTTGTTAATCAGAATGCTTTCCCTGTGCCCTCTAGTGAGTCTGGCTAAGGGTTTATCTATCTTGTTGATTTTCTCAAAGAACCAGCTCCTTCATTGGTTGAATCTTGGAATAGTTCTTCTTGTTTCCAGTTGATTGATTTCACCCCTGAGTTTGATTATTTCCTGCCGTCTACTCCTCTTGGGTGAATTTACTTCCTTTTGTTCTAGTGCTTTTAGTTGTGTTGTCAAGCTGCTAATGTGTGCTCTCTCTAGGTTCTTTTTGGAAGCACTCAGAGCTATGAGTTTTCCTCTTAGAAATGCTTTCCTTGTGTCCCATAAGTTTGGGTATGTTGTGGCTTCATTTTCATTGAACTCTAAAAAGTCCTTAATTTCTTCCTTTATTCCTTCCTTGACCAAGGTATCATTGAGAAGTGTGTTGTTCAGTTTCCACGTGAATGTTGGCTTTCTACTATTTATTTTGTTATTGAAGATCAGCCTTAGTCCATGGTGATCTGATAGGATGCATGAGAAAATTTCAATATTTTTGTATCTGTTGAGGCCTGTTTTGTGTCCAATTATGTGGTCAATTTTGGAGAAGGTACCATGAGGTGCTGAGAAGAAGGTATATCCTTTTGTTTTAGGATATGACATCCAGAGACTGCCCCATATGGGGATCCATTCCACATGCAGACACCTAAGCCAGTTACTATTGCTGATGCCAAGAAGTGCTTGCTAACAGGTGGAGCTTGATAGAGTTGTCTCCTGTGTGGCTCTGCCAGATCCTGCCCAATACAGATGCAGATGCTCCTATCTAAACATGGGACTTAGCACAGGGTCCCCAATGGAAAGGTTGTGGAAGCACTGAAGGAGTTGAAGGGACCCTGTCTGGATCAGTGGGAGGGGAGGCCTCTGGTCCTATGAAGGCTTAATGCCCAGTGTAGAGGAATGCTAGGGCAGTGAGGCAGGAGCAGGGGGAACACCTACGAAAAAGAAGGGTAAGAGGATATGGGATAGAAAAATTCCAGAGGAGAAACTGTAAAAGTGGATAATATTTGCATTGTAAAATAATAAAATATCCAATTAAAAACTTGGATATAAAATTATAGTGACTAGTGGGTTCCTGATAAATCTCAAGTTCAAATATAGGTCTTGAATTATTCTAAGTAGGGACACTGCGTTTTAGTTACTAAGAAAACTACAATCTCAAGTTTTATTATGAGTAAATAAAAGTGTTCAAACAATAAACATGTATCCAAAAAGATTATTAATACATATGATTCAGATTAATATCAGGATCTCCTTTAGGAAATGGGAATTTTCAGCTAAACCCTTAGTTGCAGCAACAATAAAAATAATGTCAAAAATCTTCTCCACACTGAGAATTTATTCCATGGCAACTAAAATTGGAATCCTGAAGGTGCAACCTGGGTGATCAGCCTCTGAAATGAAAATCCTCTTAGCTAATGTCTGTCATGATTCAATGAAGTACTAAGAATGAAGAGACAACTAGTCCCATAGATGTGTCTAGAAATATTATATTTCACTAACATGTTAATAAAAGAGGAATGCTGTGAGGTGGGGCAAGAGACAAACAGAATTGTAAGGGGACATGTGGGGTGAATTTAGCAAATATGACGAATGTTTCCTATGGAGTTGCAAGGAAAGAAAGAATTAAGACTGAAAGCCAGCAGTGTAAATATCCTGGAGGGGAAGATTTTTAGTGTAAGTGTCTTAATTAGGGTTTTATTGCTGTGAACATACACCATGATCAAGGCAAATATTATAAGGGGTAACATTTAATTGGGGCAGGGTCCCAGATTCAGTGATTCAGTCCATTATCATCATGACAAGAAGCATGGAAGTGTACAGGAACACATGATCCAGAAGGAAATGAGAGTCCTACATGTTGATCCAAAGACAAACTGGAGAGACTGTTTCTTCCCCACTAGGCAAAACTGCTAAAAGCAATGTGGCAGATGACAAATTAGGGAAATGACTCAACAGATGAGTGGATAAAGGGGTATTATCTCAAAAACATCAGCTCCAGACCAATTTGACTTAGGATCAGCAGCACAGGAACAAGAGCACACACTGTCCCTCTACTTGACATGGTCCTTTGTGATCCATAGACTTCCTCCCTCATTTCAAAGTCTTCCCTGCAACTGAAGCAATTTTTCACCTTTCATATATCTAAAGCACTCTAACTTCTGAATGTATGGGTTTCTGTCAACACTTTTCAGCTGAGTTTATTTTTAATGTTGAACCTTAGGGATAAAAATCACTAAAGTGGGGGTTAGCCTAACAAGTGAGACTCTGATTGCTCACCAAGTGCTACATGTATGCAAGCACTTTCTAGACATCTAGACAATATTAAATAACTCACAGGATAAGAACTTTTGAAAAGGAATCGGGTATGTGTCTGTGCCACAGACCCTTTGCCTCCCTTGTCTGCATGGAACAGGTCTCTGGGTGCAGATGGACAAGGAGTTGGCGGGAATGACAGATAGACCAACAGTCGAGATTGTGTAGAATCTGAATGTATTTTGTCAGGTTGAGCATGAAACTTTTTATACAGCAGAATAGCAAGAAACCACATGAGATACAATCCACCAAGTTACAGTGATGCAATATAAAAGTAATGTATACATCAAAAGAAGGCAGGAACCAGGCTGCTACCACTAAGAAAGGAGCCAGGTGTAAAGCTAGTCTATTGTTAAGCCCTTCACTAGGGGTTCTACTTTAGCCAACCTTCTCAAGAAAACTACAATACCACAACATTCCTATTTCCTGGGCCCTGATAATTTCTAGAAACTTTTAAGTATCTGTGGAGAATCTCCATTTGTCAGAAGAATACACCAACTTGCTTCTAATATGCAATGTAGCCTGTACTGAAGATTTCTATCTCAGTGGGTTTCCCTGGCTCTTTCATGGTAAACACTCTGCAGACTAGCCTTGACCTGCTTTGGCTCCATCTTTTGTAAAGCTTAATTAGTTACTGAATAGGTAACTTCCTGTCTACATTCTTATCAGATTCCAAGCTCCTTTGCCCTGAAACTTTGGAACACTGGTGGACACGTATATATGTCAGAATTCAATCTTAAAAGACACTTATAATAAGATAATACTAAAAGAGAGCACGTGGATCCATACACCAGACTAAAGTGGGGATAGGGTATGAGTATAGGGTTAATGAGAACTCCAACACTCCAGGAGGTGAGTTTCCATGAAACTCTTTGCCCCATGAGTGCTCCCAGGCATCTTGGCCTGCCAAGAAAACTTCACTGGAGTGTGCATAGCATGTCTGGATATCTCACAACTAATTTTATGATTCCAGGGTGTAGAAACTTGTATTACTGTGATTTTCCTAAGGACAAACAAATAAAACCAGATTTTTCTTTAGTAATTCAGGTGATACATGATACAACAGCATTTAAACAACAGACACAACAATTCTGCCTCTCTTTGGCCTATATTGAAACATCTTGTAGTGTAACTACTCAGTCTTTTTAGGAACACGAAATGCATCTGGACCCTCAGATACCAGGCTAAACATATTTCTTAGTACATACTCTGGACAATACTCTGAAACTTATTGGAATTTAAAAATAGAGCAATCCTATGCTCTTGAGTAACACAGATATTTCCCAGTATATATGGCGATCAATTATCTGTGATGGATTTTACTGAGCACACCTACTAAGTGGCAGCCTAATAGTTTGTTCATAACATTTTCTTTCCATTCAATGCCATCTAAGCTTTCTGTGAGAACAAATATTTTATCAGAATGTCTTTGATGTCATTTACTTAAAAACATGTAACAGGTTTCTGATACTGCAAAATAAATTACCACAAAATAGGATTGTAGGGAATTTGTTTGTCATAAGATAGTCTACTGTTGTGCTCACCTTGTCCAGCAAGAAAAAACTCAACATGGTGGGATTCTTCTCAACAGCCTTTCTTTATTTCAGGAACGCCTCCATGCTATGGGGGAACTCCGGAAACCCCAGGCGGACTGCCTATATCTATCCCAGCACTGGGTAGAGCTATTTGTCCTCCTGGGATTCGTCAGTCTGTTGGCACTTTGATATGCAACACCCGCTTGGGAGGGGCTGGCGCCAGATTTGGGCTGACACCTGCACAATGGCGTTGTTTAAGGCTCCAGTGTACCGGAGGTCGGCACCATCTTTTATGTGTTTGGCTGCCTACATCTCCCACTTTTTTGTTTAATAATATGATGCTGGACTAGGTCTGGGCAAGTCTGTCCATCGGCTATGGCTCCTGTCTTAGGTCGATCCTTTCATGTCACAGCCTTACCCGTTCTAGGGTTACCCTATCGCCACTGGGTCCTGTGTCTTAGGTTGGTCTGTGTATAAGGAAAGTTGCCTGTCTCTGGATACTGCAGTGTTGTGTGACAGTAACTGCTAAATGACCTAGGGCAAACTCTACAAAAGAGGAACTAAACTTCAGGGGAGACACCCTCTTTAATCGCCATCAATGCTTAGTACACCACTGCCTTATATTGAGTGTGCTCTCGTTTGAATCGACACAACAGACAGACACAAAAGACACAACCCAGGAGGACCACTGCTCCCCAGGCCAATATTCCCGCCCACTCCTTAAAATATGAGAAGGCATTGGTGATCCAGGAGGTGAAGTCCCCCCAAGGTGATGGGGTCTAGTCGAGTGCTGTTGAGTTTGGCAATCTGGAGGAGCAGCTTTCTGGACAACTGCTTCGCTCTAGCCGACCAAATTTCTACTCAGATAAGAGGTGAATCTGTTTAAGAGACTGAGAGAAATTAGTTTATACAACTTTATACAAGGGGCACCTAATGGACATAGGTGACAAACATTTCAACATCTACTATAGGCACAAAGGTGAGAAATTTCACAACCACAGCAGTATACCCTGCCAACATTCTGCTAAAAAACATGTCCTTCCAGAACTATTACAATCTATATCTTTTTCGGGGGGAGCAATTTTTGTGTCAGCCTCTCTGGTACCCAAATCGGGTGTTCTTGATTTGTAGAAAAACACAAACAGTTCCCCTGGATCTCAAAATAACGGGATCTGGGTCATACCATTATCCAGTTAGGACATCTTTCCATTTGACATCCTGTTTAAGGATAGGCGAGGTCATGGCATGCCTATCTGCATCCGAATGACGATGTTTGTCCAGAATTAAAAAATTTAAAGTAAAGAAGACTAAAGATAATTATTCTTTGGGTGGCTGGCCATCTGCGATTCCCCCTTTTGTTTTTGTAAGAGTTCTTTTAAGGTTCGGTGTGCTCTTTCTACAATGTCTTGGCCCTGTGGATTGTAGGGAAGGCCAGTAGAGTGACTAACCTGCATTATTTTGTAAAAGGTTTGGAATGATTTTGATGTATATGTGGGGCCATTATCAGTTTTTAAACTATCTGGCCTTCTCCAAGCTGCCCAGGCTTTTAGGCAGTGGCCAACCACATTGGGGGATTTCTCACCGGACATGGGGGAGGCAAAAATGACACCTGAACAGGTGTCAATTGAAACATGAACACGTTTTAATCTTTTAAATGCTGAGACATGAGTAACATCCATTTGCCACAGTTTTCAAGGAAGCAATCCGTGAGGGTTAATACCAACATGAGGAGGGTGGTGAAATTGTACACATTGTGGGCATTGTAACACCACATCTCATGCTGAGGCTCAAGAGATATCAAATTTTTGTTGAAGTGTAGTAGCAGGAACATGATACAATCGATGAAAATCTTTTGTAAGCTCCAGTGGGGTGGCATGAAAAATAAATTCCATGCGAGTGACAGCGTCCACTAAGGTATTTCTTTTTGCCATAGGGCCTGGTAAGGTAGAGTGAGCTCGTATGTGTTGAATAAAGAATTTCTGTGTTTTTTTCCAAATCAATTTCTGTAACTCTAATAAGATGGTGCACACAGGGCTGGTAGGTCTAATGGGTCCTGTAATTTTTAATGCATGTACTGCATTTACTACATAAGCCGAATCAGAGACTAGATTAAAAGATTCCTTAAAAGCTTTGAATACTACTAACACAATTTTACATTCAGTAAGTTGTGGGGTGCCAGCATTGTATTGAAAAAGAACGGGCTTTTGAGAATTAACTATATAGGCACCAACACCTGTGTTAGAACTATCTGTATAAATATCCAAATGTACCCGATATGGGTTTAGATGCTGTGACTTTGGGGAAAATCACTGGATGTTCACTAAAAAATTGTAGAAAAGGATCTTTTGGATAATGATTACCTAATTCCTCATCAAAACTACAGCGCAATAGAGCCCAATCATCTATGAAAGAACTGAGAATCTGTATTTGATTAGCATTATAAGGTTTGTAATGATTTTTTGAGGGGGTGCTCCAAAATGTTGAATACACGATTTAATGCCCAAAATCGCTAATTGAGCTACAGCAATGGGATAATATTTAAGGGTTTTATTGGGAGATACATGAGGATAAATCCACAATAGAGGACCTGACTGTCACAACACTCCTGTTGGTTGATGGAATGTCTTTAAAATTCATAAGAGGATGTCCTCTCCCTCTTTCCATCTATAGAGTTTGGCCTTTTCTAAACACCTTTCTACCTTTTCTAATGCTACTCGGGCCTTAGGGGTGAGAGCATGAGGTGACAAAAGCTGTGGATCACCCTTCAATAAATCAAAAAGAGGGATTAATTCAAAATTTGATAGCCTCATATATGGACGAATTCAATTTTTATCACCTAGCAATTTTTGGAAATCATTTAATGTTTTTAAATGATCTTTACGTAATTCTATCTTTTGAGGTGTAATAAAATGTGGAGTAATTTGAGCACCCAAGAACTCTCCTAAATTTCCCATTTGAACTTTATCAGGAGCTATAAATAATTGTTTTATTTTTAATTCGTTTACTAGCTTAATATAGGCTTTATCTAAACTTTTTTTATTATTTGAGGCAAGAAGGACATCATCTACATAATGTACTATCCTTAACTTTGAGAATGTATCACGGACAGGTTGTAGGGCTTCTCCTACAAAAAGTTGACACATAGTAGGACTGTTTGTCATCCCTTGAGGTAAAATTATCCATTGATACCATTTATCAGGCTCTTCATTATTTACAGAAGGAAGAGTAAAGGCAAAGCACTCACTATCACACAATGCAAGGGGAATAGAGAAAAAACAATCTTTAATATCAATGATTATAATAGGCCACTCTTTGGGCAAATTAGAAAGTAGGGGCAGACCCCTCTGTATGGTGCCCATAATCTGTATTTGATTGTTAATGGCTCGAAGATCATGCAGGAGCCTCCATTTGCCTGATTTTTTCTTAATCACGAATATGGGTGTATTCCAAGGTGACTGGGAAGGTTGAATATGTCCTAATTTTAATTGTTTTTCTATGAATTCTTTGGCAGCTACTAATTTTTCAGAGGAAAGAGGCCATTGAGGAACCCATACAGGCTCCTCTGTTTTCCAAGTAATGGGTATACCACCCTCAACGGCCCCTAGGAAAAACCCAATCCCTTTTTATCTTGTTTAAATTTGAAGGCACTGACCTAGTCATGTCTTGTAATGACTTTCTTAACCCTTTTCTTGGGGTGTAGCCCATATTAGACATAATTTCTTGGGCCTGTGGGGAATACTCATTAGTTAGTATAAGATCCATTTGGGTTAAGACATCCCTATCCCATAGGGTTACAAGAATATTCACAATATAAGGAAAATTTTTTCCTGACTTACTTTCCTCATGGTTTTAAGTCCATTCCTTAGCACTTATAAGGGGAGCAGTCTTATAACCTACACCGCGGAGGCTTTGAGATGATGTTTGCGAAGGCCATTTTGGCGGCCAATCATGAGTGGAGATAATACTGTGATCTGCACCTGTGTCTAGCAACCCCAGAAAGGATCGTCCTTTAACTTCTAAAGTTAACATGGGGCGATCTCCTAATTCCATTGATAAGAAAGTGAACCAAGAACCTGTAGAACCTAATCTACTCTCTCCTCTTATTTTATTATTTGTTGGAAAATGTTTATGCAAACTGGGCAATAGTAATAATTGAGCAATTCTATCTCCTGGTGAGATAGCTGAAATACCACTGGGGGAGGCCACTAAGATTTTTACGACCCCCGTATAATCTGGATCAATCACTCCAGGGGTAATTTGTAATCCTTTTAAAGCAGAAGATGAACGGCCAAGCAATAGTCCTACAGTATCTTTGGGAAGGGGGCCTTTAAAATCTGTATCTATGGGCTGTACCCCCATCTGTGGGGTTAATACGAGTCTGGTGGTGAAGTGGAGGTCCAATTCTGTGGAGCCAGTAGTGGCTCTCCGTGGTCTCTCAGAGGATGGAGAGAAGGCCAAGGTCTCGTCTGGTCTTTCTGAAGAGCCCCATATATTTGAGGGCCCTGGGAACGTGGGCCCCGCTGTCCGTTTTTTGGCCTAGTGCCATTATATCCTGTTTATAATGGTCGGCCTTCTATGTCCTTTGTTGATCTGCACTCATTAGCCCAATGTTTTCCTTTTCTACATTTATGGCATAATTCTGCCTGTCTAGGTTTATCTAATGGAGTCCTTTTCTCATTTTTGGGGCATTGTCTTTTAAAATGTCCTCTCTGGCCACATTTATAACAAGTATCATTATTAGATCTACCCAATTGTACTACAGCTGCCACAAGGCCTTTATTGGTTAACGGGCCCCCTAGTTCTTGGCAAAACTTTATTCAAACTTTTAAACCTTTGTGTTTATAGGGTGTAATAGCTGCTCTACACTCCTTATTGCATTGCTCATACACTAGCTGTTTTACCAAAGGCATACCTACATCAGGGTCTCCAATAATTTTAGCGGCTGCTTCAATGAGGCGTGCTGCAAAGTCTGAAAATGATTCTGTGGGACCCTGCAAGATTTTCGTAAGATTGCCTGAGACTGGGCCTTTGTTTGGCAATGCCTTCTATGCTTTGGTAGCTACCTCATTTATTTGGGCATAGACTGCTTCAGAATAATTTGTTTGATCTAAAGTAAAACGTCCTAATCCTAGAAGCATGTCTGCATCCCAATGTCTCTGAGGATCTTGTCCTGTGGCTAAATTTACTGCTGTCTGACTGTTTGTATATTAATAGGAAAAGGACTTCTAATCTAAACACTGTCCAGATGACAAACAAGCCCAAGCAATATTATTCTAGTCCCCCGGGGTGAGGCAATATCTAGCAAGCGCCTCGACCTGTGTAACTATAAAAGCTGCACTCACCCCATAGGTACAGACTGACTCAGCCCGTTGCTTAATAGTTTTAAAATCTATTGGCTCATGATACCATCGTCCCTGGCCATCTAAGAACACAGGGAAAGTCAGTTTAGTTTCTTTCCAAACCTCTGGGCACAATGAGGTACCTTGTTTACCAGCTTTTGTCGATTCCTTTTTTCCTATATACTCAGGGTTAAGAGGTGGAGCTGTCAGCACTTTAGTCCTTTGTCACCTGACCCCCTTTTTTCATACCTATCCCTCTCATACCGAGCTGCCTCTTCTTTTAGGTCAGCTTCCTCATCTTTATCAAGCTCTGAGTCACTGGAGTAAGAACTTGCTGAACTTATTGTTAAGTCTTTTAATGAGGGATATCCTTTTGCTATTTCCTTTCCTTTTTCATTATTTCCTTTTCCTTTTGAATTTTCCTTTCCTCCCTTTTCCTTTTCTTTCTCTTTTTTGCCCCTTTTCTTTCTTTTATTTATATGTTTCCTATCTTCCTCTGACATATTTTCTTGTTCCATAAAAATTTTTTGACCTGCCTTAACTGTTTCTATCACCCAAAAGCAGAGGCCAGAAATTACAAAAAAACAAAACAAAAACACTAAGAGCTACCCACACTGGGTCTATGAGCAAGAGCAACATATCCCTCCTTTTAACCAGGGATCAATTTTGGGAGACTGACCGGTAATGCAGTTCCTCAGCTGAAGAGTTCTGAATCCATGAAATCCTCCGTTCCCCGTATGGGTCACCACTTTGTTGTGCTCACCTTGTCCAGCAAGAAAAAAACGCAACGCCATAAGATTCTTCTCAACAGCCTTTCTTTATTTCAGGAACACCTCCATGCTACGGGGGAATTCCGGAAACCCCAGGCGGACTGCCTATATCTACCCCAGCACTGGGGAGAGCTACATGTCCTCTGGGGATTCATCAGTCTGTCGGCACTTTGATATGTAACACCCGCTCGGGAGGGGCTGGCACCAGATTCGGGCTGGCACCTGCACAATGGCGTTGTTTACAATGCCAGTGTACCGGATGTTGGCGCCATCTTTTAGGTGTGTGGCTGCCTACAGTCTACAGTTGGCATAGACATGTTCTTTTCTCAAGTAACTCAAAAGGCACAAGAGAAAACTAGAAGGCAGTTCCATCCTCATCAAAAGTCCATAGTTTCACACTTCATAAAATTATATCCTGTCTCATAGCACTGAGGCACCCCATTTTGGTTTATTAATATTTAATGAACATGAGGTAACAAGCTTCTGTGAATGATTTTCATATTCCAGTTGGGTGGATTTTCCTTAACCCCCACCATAGTCTCCCACAAACAAGATCCATGATGCCATTGCCTATACTGGACTATGTTTACTCAGCATCATTCCTTTTTATTTCTATTGAATTCCCACCAGTTTCCTTTAAAGTTCACTTTAAATTTTAAAAGAAATAAAATATTATAATTTCTGAAACACAGATGGAGCTAGAAAATGCAATAAGCATAGTAACCCATGCTCAGAAGACAAATAAAATGTAATCCTTCTCATTTCCTATACTGTAATAAAAATCATTGTATTAAGGTCAGTGCAAATATGGGTAAAGACAAAGACAGTAGAAAGAGGCCATGTGAATCATACCATCTTTTTTCAGGTCATGAGCCAGAGGACACTCTGATCTCATAGAGCCTAATTGTTACATGCTTCTCTCCAGTACAAAGAACCCTTACTATAAGTCAAAAGATTTTTTCTCCAACATGAAATCTCTAAATTCTTCTCCTTCCATTGTTATAGAATAAAACTTAACTGAAAAACTCAGGCCAACACAAGTATTGAGAGAGTTGAACTTTAAGAAGCCATCTAAAATAATGCCTTGCTAAGAAAGTGTACATGCTAACAATTCTCTGAGAAAAAAATATCTTATTTAGCGTTGTTTATTTTCTTTCTCCCACTGTCTGGTGATTGTCATAGAGGCCCCAGAGGACAACATGATCCTCAATGACCACTAGTTGCTTCAACTCTTCCTCTTCTTCTTGCTCTTCCTCCTCCTATTTCCTCCCTATATCTTCCTCCCTGTGTTCTAGAATTTGTTCAACTACCCACTCCACCCTTTGGTGCATGATTACATCAACCACCTCCTATTTCTCCCTTTGATTTTCTTTACCTTTATATAACAGTTCCTCTATGCCCTGGACCCCCAAACAATTCTCCTTACTTGGTGACAGAGACCCAGTCCCAGGAACAATTGCTCTCTTGTTGAGTGGGCCTTAAATCCAACTAAGCCTTCGGTTACCAAGGTACATGTAGCATTATTGCACCCATAGAGGTACAATGCCATGGTAATCACTATTGTGGTTCATAGGCATCATAGCTGGGTAAGCATGTTGGTTGCTCTCCTCCCTTGGAAACTTGCATGATACTGTGATATTATGAAAGCTTGTCACAAGGGAAGCTCCTGGGTCACATCATTTTAAAAACCTAACACAGAATAAGTACTGTGAGAATAGCTATGCTGTTATGCAGAGGACACTGACAAGGAGAAAGTCTTTGTGTAAATCCTTAAAATACCCAGAATATTGTAATACTGACAACTTTAGAACCCATGAAAACAGACTCTGCACATGCAGAAGGTGAGATTGTATCAAAAATTATAAAGATAATGGTTGCAATGCAGAAATAAAAAAATTTATACTTGACAAAAATATCATAATATAAAAAAGGTATATGTTCTTATAATAATGAAAAGAAAATGGGAACTTCATACAGATCTACATAAATTCTTATGACTGTTACAAATACAATTTCTTCATCTAATTTAATATTTTCATGCATTACTTAAGTAAAATTTTGTACTCTTTTTTTCTGCAGATCATTTTACTTCAAAATATTCTAGAAATCAATGTGTATTTGATAGGATTGTATATATTAACAATGATAAACTACCTCTTAAACCTATGCATGACCGTAAGTATTTTCATAATATACAACATATCCTGTATGTTCCGTGTGTGTGTGTGTGTATATTAATATTTTTTATATTGTATATTTGGACGAGTTCATCTGTTCTGTCTTTGCCTTCTGATAGTGTTTTCCTTCTCTTTGACACATTCTATTTGTAAGGCTGTCCTTTAAATTCTTCCATTAGATTATTGGGATTCAGCTTCATGTTCATTTTAGTTTGAGTCCCCCTCAATTTTTCTATCTCTTTATTGAATTCTGCTCGCAAGTACTGCATTTTCCCTCTCATCTCCACCAGCCTTATCTTTTTTTAATTAGGTTTTTCTTCATTTACATTTCAAAAGGTATCCCGAAAGTCCCCCATACACTCCCCCTCAACTCCCCTACTGCCCACTCCCACTTCTTGGCCCTGGTGTTCCCCTGTACTGGGGCATATACACTTTGCAAGAACAAGGGGCCTCTCTTACCAGTGATGGCCAACTTGGTCATCTTCTGCTTCATATGCAGCTAGAGACACCAGCTCTGGGTGGACTGGTTAGTTCATATTGTTGTTCCACCTAGAGGGTTGCAGACCCCTTTAGCTCCTTGGGTACTTTCTCTAGCTCCACATTTGGGGGCCCTATGTTCCATCAATAGCTGACTGTGAGCATCCACTTCTGTGTTTGCCAAGCACCAGCATAGCCTCACAAGAGACAACTATATCAGGGTCCTTTCAGCATTAAGAATTTTAAAGAACCATAAGTTACATGTGGTAGTATAGGGAATGGCTTACTTTGTTGGAATCATTTACTATTCTAGGTGATCAACATGAATACTTTTCTGGTATTTACATAAGTTTTCAAAATATAATACAGTTTATGAGTCATTGTTTTTGTGTCAGTACTTATTCTCACAGTAATGAAAGAAGAATATCTTCTAGACTGCCCATTAAAATAGTACATCTGAGGGATGGGCAACACTTAACATGAAGTTAAAGGGCTTCCTATTCCCAGATACCTAGCTTGCAGAAACTTCTTAGCCTGTGAATGTGTTGGTCAGAAACACTCTGGTGAGTTAATTTTGAGCGGTGGAGTATGGAGGACCAGAACTCTCAGCACTTACATTTGTTGTAATATAATTTTATTGGCAATAAAGAAACAAAAGTCAGGAGATAAAGCAACTTCAGCTGATGATGATTTACAGACAGGAAGAAACCTTGTCAACATCACAGTATGTTTATGCTTTGTTTTCATTTCCAAATATACTCTGTCACTAAGGTGTTGGCCTTCCTTAGGAAGCTGTATATTGAATCAAAATGTGATTTTTGTTTCAGATAAATACATGGGGACCTATGGTGCATACCCTGGTAAACAAACTGGAGAGATACTACATTATCATCTTAGCAGCACACCTGAAAGCTCTACAACAAAAAGAAGCAAACTCACCCAAAAGGAGTAGATCTCAGGAAAGAGTCAAACTCAGGGCTGAAATCAACTTAATAGAAACAAAGAGAACAATATAAAGAATCAAAAAATCCAAAAGCTGGTTCTTTGAAAGAATCAAGAAGATACATATTCCCCTAGTGAAAATAACTAAAGGGTCCAAGAACATTATATGAATTAACAAAATCAGAAATGAAAAGTGAGACATAATAACAGAAATGAGGAAATTCAAAAAAAATCCTCAGCTTCTACTACAAAAGCCTTTACACAAAAAAACTGGAAAAATCTAGATGAAATGGATGTTTTTCTAGTCAGATAACACATACCAAAGTTACATTCAGATCAGGGAAACTATCGATATATACGCATATCCTTTAAGGAAATACAAGCAGTTATTAAAAATCTTCCAACCAATAAAAACCAAAGCCTGATAGATTTGGTGCATAATTTTATAAGACAGTAATAATTCAAGGAAGACCTGATAACCATATTTCTCAAACTATTCCATAAAATAGAAACAGAAGGAAATAGAAGCTGATAAAAAATTCAGCAAAGTTTCCAGATACAAACTTAACTCTACTTCATTCTATGTAGCTACAATCACTCTGATTCGTAACCACACAGGGAGTCACCCCACCCCCCCCAAAAAAGAACTTCAGACCAATCTCCCTGAAAAACACTCAATAAAATTATTGCCATATCCATGCAAAACTACTCAATAAAATTCTTGCAAACTAAATCCAAGTACATATCGAAACCATCATTCACCACAATCAAGTCGGCTCCAGCCCAGGGATGCAAGGTTGGTTCAATATAAGAAAATCCAACAATGTAATCTACTATATAAACAAACTCAAAGAAAAAGAATCTCAAGGTCAACTCCTTAGATGCAGAAAAAACATTGATAAAACACCGTACTTCTTCATATTAATAATATTGGAGAGATCAGGTATTCAAGGCCATACATAAAAAAATAAAAGCAATTTGCTGCAAATCAATAGCCAATTTAAAATTAAATGGAGAGATACTTGAAGCAATCTTAGTAAAACTACTGTGGAAATCAGGCTGGAGCTTCTTCAGAAAAGTAGAAATAGATCTACCTTAGGACACAGCTATAACACTGTTAGGTAGATACCATAATATGCCCCATAATACCACAGGGGCACATAATCCTCTATGTTTATAGAAGCCTTGTTTGTGATAGACAGAAGTTGGAAATTACCAGTTGTCCCACAACAGAAGAATGGATACAGAAAATGTGATTCATTTACGTAGTGGAATACTACTCAGACATTAAGATGGAGGAAAACCTGAATTTTCTAGGCAAATGGACAGAAAAAGAAAATATCATCCTGAGTGCAGTAACTCAGACCCAAAACACATGTATGGTATATAATCACTAGTAAGTGGATATTAGCAAAACAAAAACAAAAACAAAAACAAAAAACAAACAAACAAACAAACAAAAAAACAAAAAAAAACAAATAAAGAATACCAGATAGAGCCCACAGAACTGAAAAAGATAAACAAGATGAAGGACACATGTGAGGATGCTTCAGTTCCACTTGCGAGAGAGTAGAAAGCAATCACAAGGTGGGAGGGAGTGAGGGATCTGTGAGGGAAAGTGGACAGGGTGTGGGAAAAGAGGACAATATAATCTTATATGGGGGTGGGGGAGAACTAAAGATCTGAGGGTTATCATTATCAGAAAGAATGAAAACAGGCAACCTTAGGAGTTATGAGATTGGGGGGACGCTCCAGAGCATACCAGAGACTTGGGAGTTGGGAGACTCTCATGACTCAAAGGGAGGGATCTTAGATGAAATGCTTTACAGTTCGGAGAGGGAACTTGTAGAGCCCACTTCCAGCAGAAATACAGGACATCAAGTGAGTTGCCATCCCACAGTCAAAACTCTGCCCCATCATTGTTCCTCTCTGAAAAAACTGCAGGAATGGAAATGGAGAGGAGCCTGAGGAATAGAAGCTTCAGGGACAAGCCCAATGTGGGATTCACCTTGAGTGGAGGCCCCAGGGCCTGACAATGTTACTCAGGCTAAGGAGTGCTCAGGAAAAGGACCTATCATGACTGCCCTCCAAAAGCCCCAACAAGCAGCTGAAAAGGTCAGATGCAGATATTTGCACCCAACCAATGGACAGAAGCTGGTGACCCCTATAGTTTAATTAGGGAAAAACTGGAAGAAGCTGAGGAGTAGGGCGACCCTATAGGAGTATCAGCAGTCTCAATTAACCTAGACACCTGAGATCTCTCAAACAATGGACCACCATCCATGCAGCATACACCAGCTGATATGAGGCCCCTAACACATATACAGCAGAGGACTGCCTAGATTGTGTTCATTCAGAGATGATGCACCTAACCTTATGAGACTAGAGGACCCAGGGAGTTTAGCGGTCTGGTGGGGTGGGATGTAGTGACATCCTTCTGGAGAGACGGTTGGGTGGAGTATGTATTGGAAGTGGAACAGTCAGAGGGTGTCCTAGGAGTAGAATAAAACCTAGAGTATTGTGGGAAGCCATTCTGGACTCCCTCGCCAGCCCGACAGAAATCTGTGCCAGGCAGTAAACAAGCCCATATTTGGTGGATGGCTAACCCTTAATCCCTGATTGGATGAGCAAACCTGCCTGGTGAGCTGATGTGACCTGTGGTGATTGGTTGAGGCATGGTTGTGGCTTGAGGGGAATCACTTCTACACTGAGGCGCGGGGAATTTGAAGAGAGAAGCTGCCTGAGTAAACTGCTTTAAGAAGAACTGGAGGTTGTGTTTTCCTTGCTGGTCGAGTTGGACACAACAAGTGGTGCCGAAGAAACCCGGGAACCGACTCCCCCACCGAAGAGGTTCAGAACTTTCTGTAGGATGAGTACGTTAAGTAACTCACCATCCCGGGGTTGGGATTAGGCTCTAGGTAAAGAGACAATAAGGCTCTCTGGCTCTGGAATCAAGAAAGTAAAAGTAAGAGGGTAGTGAAAGTAAGAGGGTAATAGGGACACTCTATGGATTACTTTCTTTTTCTAGCCATTTGGGTAATTTTTCTTACTTCCTTTTGGTTTAAGGACTGGCCAAAAGGATGAACGATACAGGAGTCAGAACAAATATTACAAGGCCTGGGCTATGCAAAGAGCCCAGACCTAAGTGCCAGGATGCTCCCTTGGAAAGATAAGGAAGGGCATGATGGGATGTTTCAACCATATGTGCTTGAGCTGCTCATTACCTTATGGGGTAGGGATTTATTGAAGAATCTACAATTAAGACTTACTAATGAGTATTCTGATGCCTCCCAGAAGATGATGAAAGACATGGGATGGCACCCATCCTTCGGGTTGGGAAAGGGTTGCAAGAAAGGAAGTCCCCGATTCTCTCAATTAAAAGAAAGCCTCGGGAAGGAATGGGTTTTTCCTAGGGGCCGCTTGGGGATGCATTCCCATAACTTGGAAAACTGAGGGGCCGGTGTGGGTGCCTCAGTGGCCATTATCCTCAGAAAAATTACAAGCTGCTAAGGAATTAGTTGAAGAACAATATCTTTTGGGTCATATTCAATCTTCTGTATCTCCATGGAATAACCCAATTTTTGTTATCAGAAAGAAATCTAGCAAATGGAGGTTATTACATGATCTGCGAGCTATTAATGCACAGATGCAGGTGATGGGCTCCATTCAGAGGGGTCTGCCTCTCTTATCTGCCCTGCCAGAAAAGTGGCCTCTAATAGTAATTGATATTAAAGATTGTTTCTTTTCCATTCCCTTGGATTTGAAAGATAGTGTTAGATTTGCTTTTACTTTGCCCTCCTGTAATCATGAAGAGCCTGATCAAAGATTTGAGTGGGTGGTGCTGCCTCAAAGAATGGCTAATAGTCCTACCATGGGCCAGCTTTATATAGGAAAAGCATTGGAACCAATTAGGAAAGAATATCCCAAACTTCGCTGTGTTCATTACATGGATGACATCCTGCTTGCAGCAAAGGATGAAAAGTATTTGCAGGAAGCCTATGGAAAGATAGTGGAGAGTTTGAGGCAATGGGGTTTGCATATTGCCCCAGAGAAACTGCAACAAGAAAAATAGTGTCCTATTTAGGAGCAAGGATCGCCCCTACGGCCATTTGGCCTCAAAAGATACAGTTGTGGGTTGATTCCTTGCATACTTTAAATGATTTTCAGAAATTGTTAGGCAATATCAATTAGATTCAGCCCTATTTGAAGATCCCAAATGTTAAATTAAAACCTCTGTTTTCTCTTCCGGTCAGACCAGCACCGGGGTAGCTAGGGCGCAGGGTCAGCTGACACTCGCCAGCTATCCACAACACCCGCCACAGGATCTTAAGACTTCTGGTGAGTGGAACACAGCTTCTGCTCCAGTCCAATCACGCGGGACCTGAGACTGCTTTGGTTGGGGAGGCAGAAATCCGGCCTGAGTAGGGTCACAATCCTCTTCGGGTCTGAACAGCACCAGGGTAGTTAGAGCGCAGGGTCTGCTGACACTCGCCAGCTACCCACGACACCCGCCACAGGATTTTGAGACTTCTGGTGAGTAGAACACAGAGTCTGCTCCAATCTTTAAACAGTGACAACAATAACAAGTAATCCCAGAGATTACCAGATGGCGAAAGGTAAACTTAAGAATCTTACTAACAGAAACCAAGACCACTCACCATCATCAGAACCCAGCACTCCAACTTCGCCCAGTCCAGGGCACCCCAACACACCGGAAAAGCTAGACCCGGTTCTAAAAGCATATCTCACGATGATGGTAGAGGACATCAAGAAGGACTTTAATAACACACTTAAAGAAATACAAAAGAACAATGCTAAACAGGTAGAAGACATTAAAGAGGAAGTACAAAAATCCCTTAAAGAATTGCAGGAGAACACTGCTAAACAGGTAGAAGACATTAAAGAGGAAGCACAAAATTCCATTAAAGAATTGCAGGAAAACCAGACCAAACAGGGGATGGAATTGAATAAAATCATCCAAGACCTAAAAAGGGAAGTAGAGACAATGAAGAAAACCCAAATTGAGGCAACACTGGAGATAGAAACACTAGGAAAGAAATCTGGAACCATAGATTCGAGCATCAGCAACAGAATACAAGAGATGGAAGAGAGAATCTCAGGTGCAGAAGACTCCATAGAGAACATCTGCACGACAATCAAAGAAAATACAAAATCCAAAAAGATCCTAACTCAAAATATCCAGGAAATCCAGGACAAAATGAGAAGACCAAACCTGTGGATAATAGGAGTAGATGAGAATGAAGATTTTCAACACAAAGGACCAGCAAACATCTTCAACAAAATTATAGAAGAAAACTTCCCAAACCTAAAGAAAGAGATGCCCATGAACATACAAGAAGCTTACAGAACTCCAAATAGACTGGACCAGAAAAGAAATTCCTTCTGACACATAATAATCAGAACAACAAATGCAATAAATAAAGATAGAATACTAAAAGCAGTAAGGGAAAAAGGTCAAGTAACATATAAAGGCAAGCCTATCAGAATTACACCGGAGTTTTCACCAGAGACTATGAAAGCCAGAAGGGCCAGGACAGATGTTATACAGAAACTAAGAGAACACAATTTCCAGCCCAGGCTACTATACCCAGCCAAACTCTCAATTACCATAGATTAAGAAACCTAAGTATTCCACGATAAAACCAAATTCACACATTATCTTTCCATGAATCCAGCACTTCAAAGGATAATAACAGAAAAAAAAAAAAAAAAAACAATACAAGGACAGAAACTACGTCCTAGAAAAAGCAAGAAGGTAACCCGTCAACAAACCTAAAAGAAGACAGCCACAAAAACAGAACACCAACTCTAACAACAAAAATAAAAGGAAGCAACAATTACTTCTCCCTAATATCTCTTAATATCAATGGACTCAACTCCCCAATAAAAAGACATAGACTAACAGGCTGGCTACAGAAACAGGACCCAACATTTTGCTGCTTACAGGAAACTCATCTCAAAGAAAAAGATAGACACTACCTCAGAATGAAAGGCTGGAAAACAATTTTCCAAGGAAATGGTAGGAAGAAACAAGCTGCAGTAGCCATTATAATATCTGATAAGATTGACTTCCAACCCAAAGTCATCAAAAAAGACAAGGAAGAGCACTTCATTCTCATCAAAGGTAAAATCCTCCAAGAGGAACTATCAATTCTGAATATCTATGCTCCAAATACAAGGACAGCCTCATTCATTAAAGATACTTTAGTAAAGCTCAAAGCACACATTGCACCTCACACAATAATAGTGGAAGACTTCAATACACCACTTTCACCAATGGACAGATCATGGAAACAGAAACTAAACAGGGACACAGTGAAACTAACAGAGGTTATGAAACAAATGGATCTGACAGATATCTACAGAACATTTTATCCTAAAACGAAAGGATATACCTTCTTCTCAGCACCTCACGTTACCTTCTCCAAAATTAACCACATAATTGGTCACAAAACAAGCCTCAATATATACAAAAATATTGAAATTGTCCCATGCACCCTATCAGATCACCATGGACTAAGACTGATCTTCAATAACAAAATAAATAATAGAAAGCCAACACACACGTGGAAACTAAACAACACTCTTCTCAATGATACCTTGGTTAAGGAAGGAATAAAGAAAGAAATTAAGGACTTTCTGGAGTTTAATGAAAATGAAGCCACAACATACCTAAACTTATGCGACACACTGAAAGCATTTGTAAGAGGAAAACTCATAGCTCTGAGTGCTTCCAAAAAGAAACTAGAGAGAGCACACATTAGAAGCTTGACAACACACCTAAAAGCTCTAGAATGAAAGGAAGCAAATTCACCCAAGAGGAGTAGACTGCAAGAAATAATCAAACTCAGGGGTGAAATCAACCAAGTGGAAACAAGAAAAACAATTCAAAGAATCAACCAATCGAGGAGATGGTTCTTTGAGAAAATCAACAAGATAGATAAACCCTTAGCCAGACTCACTAGAGGGCATAGGGAAAGTACTCTAATTAACAAAATCAGAAATGAAATGGGAGACATAACAACAGACCCTGAAGAAATCCAAAATACTATCATATCATTCTACAAAAGTCTATGCTCAACAAAACTGGAGATCCTGGATGAAATGGACAAGTTTCTAGACAGATACCAGGTACCAAAGTTAAATCAAGATCAGGTTAATGATCTAAACAGTCCCATATCCCCTAAAGAAATAGAAACAGTCATTAATAGTCTCCCAACCAAGAAAAGACCAGGACCAGATGGGTTTAGTGCAGAGTTCTATCAAACCTTCAAAGAAGAACTAATCCCAGTTCTTCACAAACTATTCCACAAATTAGAATCAGAAGGTACTCTACACAACTCACTCTATGAAGCCACAATTACTCTGATACCTAAACCACATAAAGACCCCCCCCCAAAAATAGAGAACTTCAGACCAATTTCCCTTATGAATATTGATGCAAAAATCCTCAATAATGTTCTCGCTAACCGAATTCAAGAACACATCAAAACAATCATCCATCCTGACCAAGTAGGATCCATCCCAGGGATGCAAGATGGTTCAATATACGAAAATCCATCAATGTAATCCATTATATAAATAAATTCAAAGACAAAAACCACCTGATCATGTTGTTAGATGCTGAAAAAGCATTTGACCAAATCCAACACCCATTCATGATAAAAGTCTTGGAAAGATCAGGAATTCAAGGCCCATACCTAAACATGATAAAAGCAATATACAGCAAACCAGTTACCAAAATCAAAGTAAATGGTGAGAAGCTGGAAGCAATCCCATTAAAATCAGGGACTAGACAAGGCTGCCCTCTCTCTCCCTACCTATTCAACATTGTACTTGAAGTCCTAGCCAGAGCAATTAGACCACAAAAGGAGATCAAGGGGATACAAATCGGAAAAGAAGAAGTCAAAATATCGCTTTTTGCAGATGATATGATAGTATACATAAGTGACCCTAAAAATTCCACCAGAGAACTCCTAAGCCTGATAAATAGCTTCGGTGAAGTAGATGGATATAAAATTAACTCAAGCAAGTCAATGGCCTTTCTGTACACAAAGGATAAACAAGCAGAGAAGGAAATTAGGGAAACAACACCCTTCTCAATAGTCACAAACAATATAAAATACCTTGGTGTGACTCTAAATAAGGAAGTGAAAGATCTGTATGACAAGAACTTCTAGTCCCTCAAGAAAGAAATTAAAGAAGATCTCAGAAGTTGGAAAAACCTCCCATGCTCATGGATTGGCAGGATCAACATTGTAAAAATGGCTATCTTGCCAAAAGCAATCTACACAATCAATTCAATCCCCATCAAAATTCCAACTCAATTCTTCAACGAATTGGAAAGGGCAATCTGCAAATTCATATGGAACAACAAAAAACTTAGGATAGCAAAAACTCTTCTCAAGGATAAAAGAACCTCTGGAGGAATCACCATGCCTGACCTAAATCTGTACTACAGAGCAATTGTTCTAAAAACTGCATGGTACTGGTATAAAGACAGACAAGTAGACCAATGGAACAGAATTGAAGACCCTGAGATCAACCCACATACTTATGGTCACTTGATCTTTGACAAGGGAGCAAAAACCATCCAGTGGAAAAAAGACAGCATTTTCAACAAATGGTGCTGGCACAACTGGCGGTTATCATGTAGAAGAATGAGAATTGATCAATTCCTATCTCCTTGTACCAAGGTCAAATCTAAGTGGATTAAGGAACTCCACATAAAACCAGAGACACTGAAACTTATAGAGGAGAAAGTAGGGAAAAGCCTCGAAGATATGGGTACAGGGGAAAAATTCCTGAATAGAACAGCAAAGGCTTGCTCTGTAAGATCAATAATCGATAATTGGACCTCATAAAGTTGCAAAGCTTCTGCAAAGCAAAAGACACCGTCAATAAGACGAAAAGATCACCAACAGATTGGGAAAGGATCTTTACCTAACCTAAATCAGATAGGGGACTAATATCCAATATATATAAGGAACACAAGAAGGTGGACTCCAGAAAATCAAATAACCCCACTAAAAAATGGGGCTCAGAACTGAACAAAGAATTCTCACCTGAGGAATACCGAATGGCAGAGAAGCACCTGAAAAAATGTTCAACATTCTTAATCATCAGAGAAATGCAACTCAAAACAACCCTGAGATTCCACCTCACACCAGTCAGAATGGCTAAGATCAAAAATTCAGGTGACAGGAGATGCTGCGAGGATGTGGAGAAAGAGGAACACTCCTTCATTGTGGTGGGATTGCAAGCTGGTACAACCACTCTGGAAATCAGTTTGGCGGTTCCTCAGAAAATTGGACATAATACTACCATAGGATCCAGCAATACCTCTCCTGGGCATATATCCAGAAGATGTTCCAACTGGTAAGAAGGACACATACTCCACTATGTTCATAGCAGCCTTATTTATAATAGCCAGAAGCTGGAAAGAACCCACATGCCCCTCAACAGAGGAATGGATACAGAAAATGTGGTACATTTACACAATGGAGTACTACTCAGCTATTAATAGGAATGAATTTATGAAATTCCTAGGCAAATGGATGGATCTGGAGGGCATCATTCTGAGTGAGGTAACATATTCACAAAGGAACTCACACAATATGTACTCACTGATAAGTGGATATTAGCCCAAAAACTTAGGATACCCAAGATATAAGATACAATTTGTGAAACGCATGAAACTCAAGAAGAACGAAGACCAATGTGTGGACACTGTGCCCCTTCTTGGAATTGGGAACAAAACACCCATGGAAAGAGTTACAGAGATAAAGTTTGGAGCTGTGAAGAAAGGATGGACCATCTAAAGACTGCCATATCCAGGGATCCATCCCATAATCAGCTTCCAAACGCTGACACCATTGCATACACTAGCAAGATTTTACTGAAAGGACCCAGATATAGCTGTCTCTTGTGAGACAATGCCGGGGCCTAGCAAACACAGAAGTGGATGCTCACAGTCAGCTATTGGATGGATCACAGGGCCCCCAAATGGAGGAGCTAGAGAAAGTACCCAAGGACCTAAAGCGAACTGCAACCCCATAGGTGGATCATTATTATGACCTAACCAGTACCTCAGAGCTCTTGTCTCTAGCTGCATTTGTATCAAAAGATGGCCTAGTAGGCCATTACTGGAAAGAGAGGCCCATTGGACTTGCCAACTTTATATGCCCCAGTACAGGGGAATGCCAGGGCCAAGGGGTGGGGGTGGGTGGTGGGGGACTGTGGGGGGAGTGTATTGGGGACTTTTTGGATAGCATTGGAAATGTAATTGAGGAAATTACCTAATAAAAAAAAGAAAAAAAAAACTCTGTTTCACATTTTTGAAGGAGACTCAGAGTTAATTTCCAAAAGTGAATTAACACCTGAGGCCAGAAAGGCCCTTACCCTAGTGGAAGTAGAATTGATTAAAGTCCAGCTTCAGCGTTGTAGAAAAGGTTTACCCGTCATTTTGATAATATTACCTACTGAGATGCAACCCACAGGATTATTGTGGCAAGAAGGCCCATTGTTATGGATCCATTCCAAAATATCTGCTGGGAGGACATTAGACCATTACCCAACAACAGTGGCTTCTTTAGCCTTGTTGGGAATTCAGCATTGTTTACAATTTTTTGGTATAAAACCCAGCTCTATTGTAATCCCTTATGATGGGTATCAGCAAAAGGTCCTAACAGCAAATATTGATGAGTGGGCTATTTTAGCCTGTATTAATGAGGGCCCATTTCATAATCATTATCCCAAACATCCGTTAATGACCTTTTTAAAGGAACATCCAGTCATTTTCCCTCTAGTGGTGAGAAAAACACCCATTAAGGATGCAGTTAACATGTTTACTGATGGATCAAAAACCGGATGTGGAATATATATGGTAGAGGGGAAAGATCCTGTGGTCAGGCAGTATTATCCCTGTACTTCGCAGATGGTGGAATTACAAATAGTTATTGAGGTCATTAAGGATTATGATTTTCCTTTTAATCTAATTTCAGATTCACAATATGTAGTTAATTTAGTTTTAACCCTAGAAGTGGCTGGCCAAATAAAAGCTCATAGTACCATCCAAGCCTTTGCCTTACAATTACAGAAGTTGCTGTGGGAAAGACACCAACCATTATATATTGGACATGTCCATGCCTATAGTGGGCTTCTAGGACCCTTAAGTAGGGGAAATGATATTGTGGATAATTGTACTCGTATGGAGTTCATATTTTTAGCATCCTCTATGGAGTTAGCCTTACAATTTCATTCTAAATTTCATGTTAATGCTAAAACTCTGCAGGGAAAATTTGGAATCTCTAGAGCACAAGCTCAGGATATAGTCACTACCTGTGGACGTTGCCTTGAGTTTCAACACCCACCTTCTTATGGAGTGAATCCTAGAGGATTGCTCCCTCTACAGGTGTTGCAGATGGATGTGACACATTTTTTTCAGAATTTGGCAAATTGAAATACATTCATGTATCCATTGACACATGTTCAGGGATAGTTTATGCATCTCCCATGGCAGGGGAAAAGGCCTCCCATGTTATACAGAATTGTTTGGAGGCCTGGGCAGCCTGGGATAAACCCCAACAACTTAAAACAGATAATGGCCCTGCATATACTGCCAAAACCCTGGTGTCTTTTTGTCAACAGATGGAAGTACAAGTTAAACACGGCCTGCCATATAATCCTCAAGGCCAAGGAATCATTGAACGAGCACATAGAACCTTAAAAGAATTATTAATAAAACAAAAAGGGGGAATAGGCTATGGCCATACCCCAAAGATAAGACTCTCCTTAGCTCTTTTTACCTTAATTTTTTTACAATTGGATAAGAAAGGTAGTTCTGCTGCTGAACGATTTGCTAATACCAGCCCCAATAGACTGGGGTATGCTAAATGGAAGGATGTGCTTACAGGATCATGGAATGGTCCGGATCCCATGTTGGCCTGGGCAAGAGGGTCTGTTTGCATGTTTCCACAGAATCGCGCAGAGCCAGTGTGGGTTCCGGAGCAGCTAGTACGATGCTGTCAAAATGAAGAAGCTGATCTTGTTGGTGATGAGCATGGGTCTGCCCCTGATTGGTGCGGAACCCAGATGGGGGATAAATTGTTTAAATTGGACTGCAAATTTTGATGTCAAGATGAATGAGCTTCGCTTGGCGATTGTCACTGTGAATTCTACCCGAGTGGATCCTGGATTGGCATTGGGAAAGAATGGACTGGGATAGGTGCTCTCGCTGTGGCCCTTGTTTTGGCATGCATGTTGTGTGTATGGTGTATGAGTCGGTTGCAGAATGCCCAGGTCTGCACTGCCGCCATGGTGGTGCAAGCTTTTGCCACAGTGGAAGTAGGGCAGTCACCTCAGATTTGACTTGCTGCCATGAAGAATGAACAATGAAGCCATCACTCCGTAGGGTTGTAAGGCTAAGCACTGCACAGAGGTTAGTCTGGAAGCTGTTTGACAATCTCTGGGAGGTATGTCTGATTGCATGAGGGTTGAGTGTCCTAGTGTCCTTCCCCCAGGAAAAACTGCACAGGAGCAGGTCAGGGTTGCTCTGGGTAAAAACCTGTGAGCCTAAGAGTCAATCCTGTACATGGCCCCTATTTCTGCACACTGGGGATCAGACCACTATCTTCACCCAGGGAGCTTGCTTCAAAATAATATAAAAGGGGGAATTGTGGGAAGCCATTCTGGACTCCCTGGCCAGCCGGACAGAAATCTATGCCAGGCAGTAAACAAGCCCATATTTGGTGGATGCCTCGCCCTTAATCCCTGATTGGCTGAGCAAGCCTGCCTGGTGAGGTGATGTGACCTGTGGTGATTGTTTGAGGCGTGGTTGTATCTTGAGGGGATACGCTTGTACCCCGAGGCATGGGGAATTTGAAGAGAGAAGCTGCCTGAGTAAACTGCTTTAAGAAGAACCGGTGGTTGCGTTTTCCTTGCTGGTCGAGCTGGAAGCAACAAAGTATTAAATAAATAAATAAATAAATAAATAAATAAATAAATAAATAAATACATACATACATACATACATACATAAATAATTATATATAAAAAAAAGAAAAAGGAGATGAGTTGTTTATTCTGATTGTTCTTATAGGACAATTTATGTGTTAATCTCATGTTATTTGACATGTTATCTTAAAATGAAGTGGTATGTGGGAAGTACCAACATTTTAAAAGCTGAATTTTCTTGTGATTATATCAGAGTACTTAGTAAGAATAATGAGAAAGAGCATTAAGCTCACTATTGAGTACTTGTTTCTCTATTGCTAGTCACATAATATCTGTCACTCTGTCTCAGTCTCTGTCTCTCTTTCTCTCTTTCTCTCCCTTTCTCTTTCTCTCTTTTTCTCTCTCCTTCTCTCTCTGTGTCCTTGTCTTTCTCTTTCGCTCTATCTTTCTGTCTCTGTCTCTCTCTCTCTGTCTCTCTCACTTTCTCTGTCTCTCAGGGTACCAAGCTAATAACATTTCTAATTTCTGAAATAAATGACTCTACTGCTTATATTATCTTGGTTTCATTTTTAAGTTTTAAACTGTAATAATGAAACTGTCTTTTAAGTTTGAACTTATAAGTTTCTACACATCTGGTCTCATGCATTATTCTCACATATAATAAAGTTGACTTAGCAAAGTCATTTGTGTTAGTTCTGAGAGTAAACCCAGAGCATTGCATTTACAGTGGACTTAATGTTTTCGATTATTAGTGATATCCTTTTCTTTTTGAAATTTGGGGCACTGTATTTTTAATTGTGCAGGGTGAGCTTCTATAATCTGGGTCAGTGATTCTCAATTTTCCTAATGCTGTGATCATTTCTTATACTTCCTCATGTTTTGGTGACCCCAAAACACAAGTTTCTTTTCTTTTAATACTTCATAGGTGTTTGAAATCATAATGTAAATATCTAATATGTGGGATATCTGATACATGACCCCAGGAATCATTACCTACAGGTTGACAATCACTGGTCTAGGTGGTCTTGGAATTAACAATGTCTTCTGAGTGGACATGACTGTAGCTTTGTGCCATTGAACCATGCCTTGCTAATTAATTTAAAAAATCCAAACACACACAAACATACACATACACAAACATACACCTACAAAAAATACACACACACACACACACACACACACACACACACACACACACACACACACAAACAACCAGGTGTCTGTTTTATTATTTTTACTTAAATACTGGGAGAATCAACATGCAAAAGACATTGCCGACAAACCAAAACCTAAACAAAGGATACCAAACCAAACCAAACAAAACAAAACTGAACCAAAATCTTTACAAAATGCCATTGAGCTAGTTTTGTGTTGTCAAACTACTTCTGGGAATGGAGCCTCCACTGAAGTGTGGCTAATACACACAGTGAGACTTTTTTGGAGAGAATACCAATCATGTATTAATTAAAATACCTTCCTAGTAGTGATGGAAACCCATGCACACTGCCTGTCTCCCAGTAGGAGCCAACTGGACTTGAACCTGTGTAGACACTGCAGGTGTTGTTTTGAGTTCATGTGTGTGTCAGCCTTGATGCATACAGAGACCCTGTTTCTTGGAATCATCAATCTCTTCTGGATTTTTTAATCTTTCTGCATGGGTATAATGGGGGGGTGGGGGGGCTTCGATGAAGATATGCCACTTAGGACTAAGTGCTCCAAAGTCTTTCATTCTTTTTACATTTTCCTGTTGTAAGTCTATATTCTAGTTCAAATTTAGTGTAAGAGGAAGTCATTTTAATGAGGATTGAGTGAGGTACTTATATATTGGTATAGCAGTATGTCATTTTATGATTTTTTTTATCTAGCTATAAACACACACACACACACACAACTCCTACTCAGTGATTTCTTTGTGATAATTTAAATAGTTTTACTATATATTCCCTATTACAACTGTCATGTAACATTACCCTATGGAATAATGTTGTACCCTAGTATTTGGATTGACTTAATCCACTTCTTCAATGGTTGGTCCTTATGAAGCACAACCAGATAGAGGAATGCCTTCACCTGAGAAGCCACCAGGTATTCCCCCAAGCATACCATGAGCACTCTGGTACAGCTTGATAATGATAGGATGTAGGCTTTCTCCAGTTCTTTCTGCTGATGCTCAAATACTTCCTTCTCTGCAGTCTGGTTCTTATCCAGAGAGCTGATGATTTCATTACACTTGCCAAGAATCTTCTGTGTGTCCTCATCATTGACCTTTCCTTGAAGTTTCTCATCTTCAACAGTTGAAGGCATAAGACTCTAGTGAATTCTTGGAGGAAACCTCATCTCTCTGCTTGTCATCCTCAGCTATGTACTTCTCAGCTTCTTAGTCTATGCACTCAATATCCTCCTTGCTCAAGAGTCTCTTGTCTTTAGTGATTGTGATCTTGATCTCCTTCCCTGTGCTTTTATTTCCAACACAAACATTGAGGATGCCATTAGCATTGATGTCAAAAGTAACTTCAAACTGAGGAACCCCTCAGGGTGCGGAAGGTATGTCTGTGTGCATCAACTTTCCAAGCTGGTTGTTGTTCTTGGTCATGAAGTCCTGTCCTTTCAACGTTTCTCCAGCAAAACACACTCAGACAACCGGATCCTCCTCACATCTCCCCCTTTTCTATTATTTAAGAGCAATAGGCCACCCATATAATGAGAGTGGAGATAGAGGTCAAATTCCCAGTGTGCAAAAATAGGGGCTTTACACAAAACCTCCTCCCAGGCTCATCACCCGGAGGGGTCTTGGTCCGCTCCCATGTCGTTTTTCCTGGGGGGAAGGACACTTGGACACGCAACCTTCATATGAGATGACATGACTCCCTAGATTAGGCTCATTTTATGCCGCGGAGCCTTTCTACTGCAGTGCTTACCAGTGCAACTCTCCTGGGCTGCTGAAGCACACTCACTCTATCCCGTGCAATGAGAGTAGCCTCGTGGGGTGCAAGAGCTGAGCGGCCAGTGACCTACTGCTTAAGCATAGATAACCATATACCAGGGGAGGCACTGTGTTCGAGTGCTGCAAGTGCTTGGGTTATTGCCATCTTGTCCCTTTTTGTTTGGGCTTTAAGTTTACAGACCATCCAGAGCAAAAGCAACGCTCCACTGCATAGGATCACAGCAAACAAGCCTATCCCCACCCACTCCTTAAAGCAGGAAAATGCAGAGGAAATCCAGGTGGAGAAACCCTTTGTCAGCGAAAGGTCAAGACACATAGAATTCACTTGTAGAATAGCAACTCTCAATTCTCGAAGCGTTTGTTCAAATTCCATGGTCCAATTCTGTAACATATAGCGAGACAAAGTTTTTGATAAATTTGCTGCTCTTGTAAGATTTTCAAACTGAACAGAAGTAACACAAAGACCAGGCATCTTGTATTCAAAACCCAATTGAGCCAACTGCCAAAGAATATTCACCTGCTCTTGGACTAAGTCGATGCACTGATTTATCAGCATCAACCCTCCTTGTATTTGTGAGTTGGCTGTGGCTTGTTTATCTAAAGCTGTTGTGACCGTCATAGAAATCTCATTAATAGTTTGTGTTATTTGAATACTAGTAGATAGAGTGAGTGCCAATGCTGTGACAGAGGCTGCAACCGCCGCTGTGGCCACCAATCCAACTATAATAGCAGAAATACCAAAATCTCTTTTCTCTTGAAACAAACTCAACTATTAGGGGCATCTACAGGAATAGGGACAAATCTAGGCATGCGGGTAACCAAAGCAAAAGGATATTTATTGGCATCCCAGCATAGGGCATAAAAACATTTTTCTTGTGAGCAATCTATCTCTACCTGATTCTGATTCAAGCTTGTTTTACTTACCACCCATAAAAACGGGGGCCATACACATACCGGGGTGGCAGTAAAATTTACCTCTTTTTGTTTTTTATATTTAACATTGGATGTAGTCCATTTAAAATTTGAACCCTGTTTTTCATTCTGGCGCGGGGTACTTCTCTAATCAAAGGTCATTTCTCCTTTCTCACTAGAACCTCCTCCAATCATTGCCATGGGGGCGAGATCAGTACAGCTTCCATTAACCCCACAAACCAAGCACTGATCAAAAGGGTTAGTATTAGTTCGGAGGGGGTCCATATTACTAAAATCATATCCAGAAAAAGTATCATTATACTCTCTACTAATATATGGGGAAAAGGAAAAATATTTCTCTACTGCCCAAGTATATTTTTTTAGCTTGGCAGCCTGTCCAAGGTAGCGTTACATCTTCCATGGACCCTTCCTTGCAAAAGGGTGCCATTCTAGGTTGTGAAGGCGGCTTATTTCCAGAACTTCCACCTTTTCGGCTGGGCCACCATCCTCTTATAACTATGGCATCAGCCTTCATGTCAAAAGCTGCTCCGCCAAAAGAGGCTCTTTTTAACCAGGCTGCTGATTGATTATACAAGGATATGCATTGACTCTTATCTTGCAATGAAGAAATTAGTACAAAGCACAGGCTTCCCTATATGAAGAAAGTTCTATTTTCTTGCAAGGCCTGAATCTGTTCATCTAAAGGCAAATAGGCAAGTCCTAGTTCTTTATCTGTAGTAAAAAAGCATGGTAATATTTGTGCATTATGCATTACTGGCATAGGAAGAGGGAAAGTTGACATAATTCCCCATCTAAACTCACCATATATACTAGGAACCAGAATCTCCAGCATGAGGAGTATGATCCATCAATGTCTTGAGATCTTGTTCTTGTGACTCATCGTCTGAGAGCTGGATTCTTCAAGTGAGGCGTTCTGGAATCCAAAAGGGATTATCTTCCTCCTTGGAAAAACACATATAGCTCCCCTGGATCTTATTAGAATAGGATCCGGGCCTCTCCATTTTCCTGTCAAGACATCTTTCCACTTTACCATTTCCTTGGGCCTATCAGGTTCTGAACAGTAACGTTCAGCAGCAGTATGGCCTTGAGCATCAAGATTTAAAAAATTAAGAGTGAAGAGTGCCATAGAAACAGCTACTCTTGGTATTGAGGGTAGAGCCTCCTCGACTCCCCCCTTTTGTTTAATTAAATAGAACTTGAGAGTGCGATGGGCACGTTCTACAATGCCTTGTCCTTGAGGATTATATGGAAGACCAGTCATATGAGTCACATTCATCTGATGACAGAACTGTTGAAATTTTTGAGAAGTATAGGCTGGTCCATTGTCTGTCTTAAGAAGTTAAGGTTTTCCCAAGCACTCCATGCCTCGAGGCAATGTTGAATTACATGTGAGGTCTTTTCTCCTGTTAGAGGTGTAGCAAATATGATACAAGAGCAGGTATCAATAGAAACATGTAAATACTGAAGTCTTCCAAAGGATGAGATATGAGTAACATCCATTTGCCAGACCTGCAAAGGCCTTATGCCACGTGGGTTTATTCCCACATAAGGAACAAGCAAAAATTCACAGCAATTTTGGCATTGAGTAACAATTTCTCTAGCTTTTTTTCTAGTTAATGAGAAGCGGTGATGTAAAGTCTCAGCTGTCACATGAAAGCGTTTATGAAATTCTTTTGCAGCTTCTGTCTGGGAAGACAGAGCAACAGCCACGATTCTAGTGGCTTTGTCTGCTAAGTCATTTCCATGAGACATAGGGCCAGGAAGGCCAGAATGAACTCTGACATGAGTAATATAGACACGATGTCTTCTGTGTAACAAGGCTGACTGAATTTGTTGGAAAATGTGAGCAAGCTTACTAGATGGTTTAATTAAGCCTGCAGCTTCAAGTGTATTGACTGCATTAACTACATATAAGGAATCAGATATAATATTGAGTGGTCCTGGGAAAGTGTTAAGGACTTCTAGTACCACCAAACACTCTAC
Organism: Mus caroli; assembly: GCF_978045245.1. Classification (NCBI taxonomy): domain Eukaryota; kingdom Metazoa; phylum Chordata; class Mammalia; order Rodentia; family Muridae; genus Mus; species Mus caroli. Next base: position 91,331,228 of record NW_028227259.1, on the reverse strand, counting down.
AACCTGGGGTGATGTCTCATTATATTGTTTGGATTTTACTTGGTCATTTATTACATATGCACCTATGCCAGATTTGGATCCATCTGTATATACTACCACCCCATCTGCAGGTGGGTGTTTAGCTGTAATTATTGGAAACACTATGGCTTGAGTTAAGGCAAACTGCAAAATTGGATGTTTAGGAAAATGATTATCAATTCTTCCTGAATAGGAGGCAACCAAGACTGCTCAATCATCAGTCGTTGCTGCCAAGGTTTGAACTTGAGCAGAGATATAAGGCACGATTAGTATATGAGGTTCCTCTCCAAAGTGCATAATGGCAGCTTTTATTCCCCTAACTGCAAGTTGAGCGACTGCATTAGGATACCATTCAATAATTTTTGCTGGGGAAGCATTAGGGTGGACCCACAATAAGGGTCCATTTTGCCACAAGACTGCTGTTGGCAACTGTGCAGTTTTAATATGCACAATTCAAATGAATTTGATTTATCAATACGTAGTAATTGGGCATCTTGTAAGGCTTTTTCTATAGTTTGTAAAGCTTGATATGCAGCTGGGGTAAGTGCTCTTTGGGAGGAGATGTGAGTATCTCCTTCTAAAATATCAAATAAAGGCTTTAACTCTGCGGATGGAATTTTCAAAAATGGTCTCAGCCAATTAATATATCCCAGTAATTTTTGAAAATCATTTAAGGTGTGTAATTGATCTTTGCGAATCTCTAATTTTTTGAGGAACAATTTTATCAGGATAAATACGTGACCCTAGGAAGGTTCCCATTTGAGCAACTTGCACCTTATCAGTGGCTACTTGCAATCCCCATTGACCTAATGTCTGTATTAATATAGGTTATGCATCTTGCAATAATTGTGAATTTTCATGACAAAGGAGTATGTCATCCATATAAATTTCTACGAGCAGAGATGGAAAGTGATTTCTAACTGATTTAAGTGCCATTTGCACGTACAGTTGATACATGGTAGGACTATTTGCCATCACCTGAGGTAGGACCTTCCATTGATACCATTGATCAGGTTCCAAATGGTTAATGGCTGGGATGGTAAATGCAAATCTTTGTCTATCTTGAGGACACAGAGGTATAGAGAAAAAACAGTCTTTAATATCTATAATTATAATCTCCCAATTTTTTGGTAAGGCATAAAACAATGGTAGTCCTCGCTGAACTGGCCCAAACAGGCACATTTGTGCATTAATTGCTCTGAGATCATGTAATAAGCGCCATTTGCCTGATTTTTTCTTAATGGCAAAAATTGGAGTATTCCACGGTGAGGTAGAGGGCTCTAAATGTTCCAAATGTACCTGTTCTTTGACTATTCTGGTTACAGCTTCTAATTTTTCAGAGGTTAGAGGCCATTGAGGAACCCATACAACTTCCTCCATAAGCCATGGTATGGGCATAGAGCCCCCAATGGCCCCTAGAAAACACCTAGACCTTGTCTTCCCTTATTGCCTTCTTGAGAGATAGGTTCAAGTCCACCCTGCTCTCCTTTCCCTAATCCTTTTCCTTTTGTATAGCCTATTTTTCTCATCATTTGAACAGCTTGTGTTGAGTATTCATTAGTAAAGGTCATTTCCATTGCCTGTAAAATATCTCTCCCCCAGAGATTAACTGGGAATGGTAAGACATAAGGAGTGAATTGTCCCACTTGACCTTCAGGCGCTTGCCAGCTCAAAGAACGGGAGCTAATAGTGGGACAGGACTAATACCCTAAGCCTTGTAAAGAGTGTGATGACTGAGTTATGGGCCAGGCTTTTGGCCACCAGTGAGAAGAAATAATACTTTTGTCTGCTCCTGTATCTAAAATCCCCTTAAATTGTTTCCCTTCTATAACTAACTCTAAGGATGGCCTGGAACCTAAAGACACTATTAAGTAAGCAGAATCATTTCCAGTAGAACCAATTCCTCTGGCAGCTCGAGGGACACCAGAGGAGGGAAAACAGCCATGTAGGCTTGGCAGAATTATTAGTTATGCTATTCTATCCCTTTGTGATATAGAAAAGACACCTTGTGGACAAGAACAGAGAACCTGGAGTTCCCCTTTATAATCCTGATCTACAACTCCAGGGTGAACAATGAGACCTTGTAATGTGAGAGAAACCCAGCCCAAAATTAGACCGACACTTTCAGATGGCAAAGGTCCCTTGTAATCAGTAGGAATTGGCTGCACTCCCAGCTGAGGCATCAGCATGAATTGGGTGGAGGCATGGAAGTCCAATCCAGCCAAGCCTTTTGTTGCCCTGCGGACCATGGTGTCCACCTGTTGCTCACCTGAGTCCCATATGTTTTGGGGCCCTGGGACTTGAGGGCCCGAAACTCGTTTTTTGAAATGCTTTCATTCTCATTTTCTACCACTTGAGGGGGTCCTGGCTGCAAGAGCCTGCCTTGTACATCTCTAATTGTACGACAGTCTTTAGCCCAATGATATCCTTTACCACATTTCGTACACAATCCTGGTGCTGACCTTTTTATAGGGACTCTGCAGTCCTTTTTTAAATGTCCTGGTTTGCCACAATTAAAGCAAAGTTTGAGGTCAGCTGAATCCGAGTGCTTCCTCCCCTGCAGAATGGCTGCTGCCAATCCAGCATTAGTAAGTGGCCCTCTAAGCTCATGGCAAACCTTTAACCAGTCCTGTAACCCTTTACTCTTCCTAGGTGTGATTGCTGATCTGCATCCTGCGTAGCTTGTTCATAAACCAATTGTTCAATTAAAGGCATAGCTGCTTCTGGGTCTCCAAATATTCTCCCTGCTGCCTCTGTCATTCTGGCTACAAAATCTGAGAATGACTCCTGTGCACCTTGGATAATCTTTGTCAAATGTCCACTCGCCTCCCCCTTCCTAGGTAGTGCTTTCCACGCCTGAACAGCGGCAGCTGAGATTGGAGCATATGCTCCCCAATGATAATTTGTCTGGTTAGCAGCGTGTTTTCCCTGACCTGTAAGTAATTCAAAAGTCCACGTTCTTTGATCCCCTTCCATGGTAGCATTAGCCCTTGCCTGCGTCTGGCAGAAATCTTGCCACAATGCTTTCCATTCTAGATACATTCCCATATTTGGAACCACAGCTTTTATCACTGTTGTCCAGTCCCCGGGAGTCACTGCCAAGGCCGCAAGCCTTTTGCCTTGTGCTACAGTGAAATTGCCACTGACTCCATAGTTAAGGACAGACTCGGTAAGCTCTTAACCTGTGGATACTCTACCTGAGCTTGAATATGCCCACCCTCGGCTCCTTCAAAGACCAGAAATGCCTGTTGCATCTTCCTTTGTTTCTCTCTTGGAATGAATGAGTCTGTGCACTGCCTCTCTGGGCAGGGCTGACGCACTATGCAGGGTGGGAGCTCTGCATAGTGCAGAGGTGCACTATGACCTTGAAGCCGAGAGCCCGGAGGCTGAGCAGCAAGCTATCCTTCGCCAGCCGCTTTTGGCTTTTTTTCTTGACTGATTAGTTTGCATTTTATCTGGCTGGTACTTTTCTCTCTCATAACAAGCTTTTTCCTCCTCCAAGTCTGTTTCCTCAGAGGGGCTAAGTTCTTCATCTGATTCTGAGCTGCTAAGAGCTAGCTCCTTAAACTCATCTATCGGCAGGTATAGGCTCCCTCTTCTAGGAACCTCTGCTAATTGAGCTTTTCTCCTTTGTTTTTTCTCCTCCTTTCTTCTTATCTCTCCCCGGGTATTCTTCCCCAGCATAATCTTTTCCTCAGGTTCAAGACCCATGGAAAGGGCTGTATGCTTATTTGGTGCACCGTTTTTCCTCGTTGCTCCTACTCTCTCTCCCTGCTCTGCCTCTGATAGGCTTTCTTGAACTTCGTCCAGAATTTTCTGTCCTGCCTTAACTACTTGTTGACATTCCTTGTCCTTTAAGCACGATCTAATGAGCTTCCACAATGGCATGGTTCCTGCTTTAAGTTTGCCGTTCTCCTGCTCCCTAACTAAATCTTCCCTGAGTTTCTCCCAAGAGGGGATAGTTAAGGACCCTGAGCACGCAAACCATGGTGCTATGCGATCTCTTTTACAAAACCTTCTAGTGTCTTGGTGGAGATTTTCAAGCCACGCTGCCTCAGGACCGACTGTAAGACGGTCACCACAGAGTGGGAAGCTCCCATGCTATCTTCTTGCCTTTTTTCTAACCTTGCCTGACCTCCTCTGAACACTAGTTAGCAATTCCTCCTGTGGAAACTGTATGCAACCTAAAGAAAAGAACGAGCCCTGTGAAAAGGAACAGAAAGGCTTCTAACGCTGGAGAAAATTCAAGGCCATACCTTGCAGAGCTGTATTGTCCCATAGTTCTGAATCTGCCCCATGTGAAATGGGGGTCTCCTTTAGGCGCCTGGGGATGATATAGTCCCGGGTATCTGCGCCACTATGTCCTTGTAACGTTTTGCCAGCAAAACACACTCGGACAACCGGATCCTTCTATGGCAAAGCTTTATTGCTTACTTATCAGGAAGACCCCGAATCCAGGAAACTCAGTCCTTTTATAACACACAAAAAGTGGTTGGAGACGTGTACCTCCCTGACTGGCTGCTCACCATTAGCCCAGATGACGCCACAGGACAGGCAGGGCACAAGGCATGGAAAAAAACCCCAGCACATGCGCAGACTACTTGTTTACCAGTTAGAACACCGGATATCAGCGCCATTGCAAGGGCGGCTCCTCACAAAGTCCCTTTCACCTTCATACATCTGAATGACTACACCTGGCTGGTTGTCAGAGTAGGTGGTAAAGTCCGTCTGCTTGGTGTGGATGGTCATATTGTGCTTGATTGTGACAGTCTTGACTCCACTAGCAGTTTCAATACCCTGGGAAAGAGGAGTGACATCTAAGAGCAGCAAATCCTGAACATTCTCAGACTTGTCTCCACTTAGAATGGCTTCCTGGACAGCTGCATCATAAGCAACAGCTGCATTGGGGTTAATGCTCATGTTTAGTTAGCTTTCATTGAGGAAGTATTGCAGAAGTTTCTGAATGTTGGGGATTCTGGTAAAAAAAAAAAAAAAAAAAGACTCCCCCAGTCAATATCATGGATATGTGAATTGTCTAAAAGACATTTTGAAGACCTGTTTCTACAGGGTCCAGCTCACCACAGATCAGTTCAACATTTAATCCCTCCAATTGAGCCTGGGTAATGGAGCTATAGAAGTTAATTCATTCATAGAGATAATAAATCTCAATACTCGCTTGGGTACTGGAGGAGAGGATACCCTTGGCCTGCTCACAGGCAGTGCAGAGGAGCTCGACAGCTCTGCTGTTCTCACTGATATCTTCTTGTGCTTTCACTTAAACTTAACAATGGGATGTTTGACTATTCAGTTGTCAAAGTCTTTTCCACCCAAGTAGGTTTCTCCAGATGTTGATTTGACTTTAAAAGTTCTATGCTCAATAGTGACAATTAGCACAACAAAAGTGGCACCTCCAAAGTAAAAAATCAAAACTTTCTTTACAGGTGTGACCTTCTTATCCAAACCATAAGCAATAGCATCAGCAGTTGGTTCATTGAAAATTCAAAGTCTGTTGAGGCCAGCCGTAGTTCAAGAACCTTTTGTTTCCATCCTCTGAGAGTCCTTGAAGTAATCTGCCTCAGTGACCATAGCATTGATAACCATCTTTCCAAGGTAAGCTTCTGTAATTTCCTTCATCTTTTTCATAACCATTGAGTACACTTCTGCTGGGGAGAATTTGCCTCTCTTTTGTATTTGAATTAGATCTTGGACCTGCCTGCATCACTTACCATATAAAGGCTAGTGCTTCATATTATACAGAACAATAGTATCATCAAACCTATATCCAATCAGACATTTGGGATCAAAACTGTGTTGGTGGAGTTCATTTAAATCAGATTTTTAACAGCATTCCCAGTTAATTCTCTGTCAGTGAAAGCTACACAGACAAGTGTGCTGTGTTTACTACTGTCAATGGTAATTATTTACACATTGTCATGCTGGAAGACAGCCACACAGGAGTAGGTGGTGCCAACATCAGTGTCAACACCTCCATTGGATATGGTTGATTGTATATAGGCCTGGCTATGCTGTCTATAGGACCACACAAATCACCTAATGCTGCCTCTGTGTTCAATGAGCACACCTACTGAGCTTATTTACCTTTTTAAAATATATATTTCTGTCCAGGGCTGAAAAATTAGGATTACATTCCATATGTGAGTGTTTCTCTGAACTAGAGTATTTCTCGCCTTCTCAACAGTCATCAATCACCTGTAGATCCTCATCTGCTGATGGAATTCTTTAGTAATTCTTTTGACCCCATGCGTATCTAATATGCCACTGTCATTATACTGGCCACATCTACTACATCTTTGTATGTAAATATAGCTCTCCATTATAAAAACAAATGATTTCTCTTTCCCTTGAAACCAATGTGGACTATTACAGATATATAGCTGGTGAAAATATGGTGAATTAGTTCATAGAGTGCCCAACATGAACAGATGCAATTGTCAGGGAAACCTAACTTACCTGAATATCCTCTCTTCTACTGCAAACTGCTCTGTCCATATCAGGCTTAGGATTATTCAAAGTATTCAACATGCTTAGATCTCATTGAAGAAGTACAAAGAATTTGAAAGGTCAAGCCAACATCTTTCTAAAACCTACCAGTCTTGTAGAAATTCTTGCCAGTGGTAATGAAATAGATGCTCTCCAGAGCACAGACTTTAAAAGAATACTCATCAGCATCATCAAAGACTCAGAGTATTAAATGACACAAAGCAACAGCTTAGTGAAATTAAGGAGAAAGAGCTTAAGAGGAAGGAAACCACGGTGATGCCCAGGAAAACAGAAAGATAAGGCTGGTGGACAGGGAACTCCTAAACCTGATAAACAGCTTCAGTGAAGTAGCTGGATATAAAATTAACTCAAAAAAGTCAATGGCTTTTCTCTACCCAAAGAATAAACAGGCTAAGAAAGAAATTAGGGAAACAACACCCTTCACAATAGTCACAAATAATATGAAATACCTGGGCATGATTCTAACTAAGGAAGTAAAAGATCTGTAAGATAGGAACTTCAAGTCTCTGAAGAAAGAAATCACAGAAGATCTCAGAAGATGGAAAGATCTCCCATGCTCATGTTTTGGCAGGATCAATATAGTAAAAATGGCTATCTTGACAAAAGCAAACTACAGATTCAATGCAATCCCCATCGAAATTCCAACTCAATACTTCAATGAATTAGAAAGGGAAATTTGCAAATTCATCTGGAATAACAAAAAACGTAGGAGAGCAAAACCTCTTCTCAATGATAAAAGAACCTCTGGTGGAATCACCATGCCTGACATTAAGCTGTACTACAGAGCATTTGTGATAAAAAAAATAAAATAAAATAAAATAAACTGCATGGTACTGGTATATCAACAGACAAGTAGACCAATGGAATAGAATTGAAGACCCAGAAATGAACCCACACACCTATGGTCACTTGATCTTTGACAAGGGAATTAAAACCATCCAGTGGAAATAACACAGCATTTTCAACAAATGGTTCTGGCAAAACTGGCGGTAATCATGTAGAAGAATGCGAATTGATCCATTCCTATCTCCTTGTACCAAGGTCAAATCTAAGTGGATCAAGGAACTCCTCATAAAACAAGAGACAGTGAAACTTATAGAGGAGAATGTGGGCAAAACCCTCCAAGATATGGAAACAGGGGAAAAATTCCTCAATAGAACAGCATTGGCTTGTGTTGTAAGATCAAGAATTGACAAATGGACTTCAAGTACAATGTTGAATAGGTATGGAGAAAGTGGACAGCCTTGTCTAGTCCCTGATTTTAGAGGGATTGCTTCAAGCTTCTCACCATTTACTTTGATGTTGGCTACTGGTTTGCTGTAGATTGCTTTTATCATGTTAGCAATGGGCCTTGAATTCCTGATCTTTCCAAGACTTTTATCATGAATGGGTGTTGGATCTTGTCAAATGATTTTTCTGCATCTAACGAGATGACCATGTGGTTTTTGTCTTTGAGTTTGTTTATATACTGGATTACGTTGATGGATTTCCGTATATTGAACCATCCCTGCATCCCTGGGATGAAACCTACTTGGTCAGGATGGATGATTGTTTTGATGTGTTCTTGGATTCGGTTAGCAAGAACTTTATTGAGGATTTTTGCATCAATATTCATAAGGGATATTGGTCTGAAGTTTTCTATCTTTGTTGGGTCTTTTTGTGGTTTGGGTATCAGAGTAATTGTGGCTTCATAGAATGAGTTGGGTAGAGTACATTCTGTTTCTATTTTGTGGAATAGTTTGTGAAGAACTGGCATTAGATCTTCTTTGAAGGTCTGATAGAACTCTGCACTAAACCCATCTGGTCCTGGGCTTTTTTTAGTTGGGAGACTATTAATGACTGCTTCTATTTCTTTGGGGGATATAGGGCTGTTTAGATCATTAACCTGATCTTGATTCAAATTTGGTACCTGATATCTTGTACTTGAAGTCCTAGCCAGAGCAATTCGACAACAAAAGGAGATCAAAGGGATACAAATTGGAAAAGATGAAGTCAAAATATCACTTTTGGCAGATGATATGATAGTATATATAAGTGACCCTAAAAATTCCACCAGAGAACTCCTAAGCCTGATAAACAGCTTCGGTGAAGTAGCTGGATATAAAATTAACTCAAACAAATCAATAGCCTTTCTCTACACAAAGAATAAACAGGCTGAGAAAGAAATTAGGGAAACAACACCCTTCTCAATAGTCACAAATAATATAAAATATCTTGGCGTGACTCTAACTAAGGAAGTGAAAGATCTGTATAATAAAAACTTCAAGTCTCTGAAGAAAGAAATTATAGAAGATCTCAGAAGATGGAAAGATCTCCCATGCTCATGGATTGGCAGGATCAACATTGTAAAAATGGCTATCTTGCCAAAAGCAATCTACAGATTCAATGCAATCCCCATAAAAATTCCAAATCAATTCTTCAACAAATTAGAAAGTGCAATCTGCAAATTCATCTGGAATAACAAAAAACCTAGGATAGCAAAAACTCTTCTCAAGGATAAAAGAACCTCTGGTGGAATCACCATGCCGAACCTAAAGCTCTACTACAGAGCAATTGTGATAAAAACTGCATGGTACTGGTATAGTGACAGACAAATAGACCAATGGAATAGAATTGAAGACCCAGAAATGAACCCACACACCTACGGTCACTTGATCTTCGACAAGGGAGCTAAAAACATCCAGTGGAAGAAAGACAGCATTTTCAACAAATGGTGCTGGCACAAGTGGTTGTTAACATGTAGAAGAATGCGAATCGATCCATTCCTATCTCCTTGTACTAAGGTCAAGTATAAGTGGATCAAGGAACTTCACATAAAACCAGAGACACTGAAACTTATAGAGGAGAAAGTGCAGAAAAGCCTTGAAGATATGGGCACAGGGGACAAATTCCTGAATAGAACAGTAATGGCTTGTGCTGTAAGATCTAGAATTGACAAGTGGGACCTCATGAAACTGCAAAGCTTCTGCAAGGCTAAAGACACCATCAATAAGACAAAAAAACCACCAACAGATTGGGAAAGGATCTTCACCTATCCTAAATCAGATAAGGGACTAAAATCCAATATATATAAAGAACTCAAGAAGGTGGACTCCAGAAAGTCAAATAACCCCATTAAAAAATGGGGCTCAGAACTGAACAAAGAATTCTCACCTGAGGAATACCGAATGGCAGAGAAACACCTGAAAAAATGTTCAACATCCTTAATCATCAGGGAAATGCAAATCAAAACAACCCTGAGATTCCACCTCACACCAGTCAGAATGGCTAAGATCAAAAATTCAGGTGACAGCAGATGCTGGTGAGGATGTGGAGAAAGAGGAACACTCCTCCATTGTTGGTGGGATTGCAAGCTTTTACAACCACTCTGGAAATCAGTCTGGCGGTTCCTCAGAAAATTGGACATAGTACTACAGGAGGATCCAGCAATACCTCTCCTGGGCATATATCCAGAAGATGTCCCAACCGGTAAAAAGGACACATGCTCCACTATGTTCATAGCAGCCCTATTTATAATAGCCAGAAGCTGGAAAGAACCCAGATTCCCCTCAACAGAGGAATGGATACAGAAATTATGGTACATTTACACAATGGAGTACTACTCAGCTATTAAAAAGAATGAATTTATGAAATTCCTAGCCAAATGGATGGACCTAGAGGGCATCATCTTGAGTGGAGTAACACAATCACAAAAGAACTCACACAATATGTATTCACTGATAAGTGGATATTAGCCCAAAACTTAGGATACCCAAGATATAAGATACAATTTGCTAAACGCATGAAACTCAAGAAGAATGAAGACCAAAGTGTGGACACTGTGTACCTTCTTAGAATTGGGAACAAAACACCCAGGGAAGGAGTTACAGAGACAAAGTTCGTAGCTGTGATGAAAGGATGGACCATTTAGAGATTGCCGTATCCAGGGATCCATCCCATAACCAGCTTCTAAACGCTGACACCATTGCATACACTAGCAAGATTTTGCTGAAAGGACCCAAATATAGCTGTGTCTTGTGAGATGATGCCGGGGCCTAGCAAACACAGGAGTGGATGTTCACAGTCAGCTATTGGATGTATCACAGGGCTCCCAATGGAGAAGCTAGAGAAAGTACCCAAGGAGCTAAAGGGATCTGCAACCCTATTGTTGGAACAACATGATGTACTAACCAGAACCCCGGAGCTCTTGTCTCTAGCTGCAAATGTATCGAAAGATGGCCTAGTCGGCCATCAATGGAAGAGAGGCCCATTGGACTTGCAAACTTTATATGCCCCAATATAGGGGAATGCCAGGGCCAAAAGAATGGGAATGGGTGAGTAGGGAAGTGGGGGGTGCTATGAGGCACTTTTGGGATAGCATTGGAAATGTAATTGAGGAAAATATGTAATAAAAATATTAAAAATCAAAAAAAAAATAAATGAACAATTAAATACATATGTATATATAAATGAAAAAATAAATATAACTTTAAGAAAAAAAAAAGAATTGACAAATGTTACCTCATAAAATTGCAAAACTTCTGTAAGGCAAAAGACACTGTCAATAAGACAAAAAGGCCACCAACAGATTGGGAAAGAATCTTTACCAATCCTAAATCAGATAGGGGAAAATATCCAATATATATTAAGAACGCAAGAAGGTGGAGTCCAGAAAATCAAATAACCCCATTAAAAAATGGGGCTCAGAGGTAAAAAAGAATTCTCACCTGAGGAATACTGAATGGCTGAGAAACACCCGAAAAAATGTTCAACATCCATAATCATCAGGGAAATGCAAATCAAAACAAACCTGAGTTTCCACCTCATACCAGTCAGAATGGCTAAGATCAGAAATTCAGGAGACAGCAGATGCTGGCAAGGATATGGGGAAAGAGGAGCATTCCTCCATTTTTGGTGGGATTTCAACCTTGTACAACCACCCTGTAAATCAGTCTTTCAGTTCCTCAGAAAATTGGACATAGTACTACCAGAGGATCCCTCAATACCTCTCCTGGGCATATATCTAGAAGATGTTCCAACCGGTAAGAAGGACACATGCTCCACTATGTTCATAGCAGCCTTATTTATAATAGCCAGAAGCTGAAAAGAACCCAGATGCCCCTCAACAGAGGAATGGATACAGAAAATGTGGTACATTTACACAATCGAGTACTACATAGCTATTAAAAAGAATAAATTAATGAAATTCCTAGGCAAATGGATGGACCTGAAGGATATCAACATGAGTGAGGTAACCCAATCACAAAAGAACTCACATGATATGTACTCACTAATAAGTGGATATTAGACCAGGAACTTAGAATACCTAACATACAAGTTGCAAAACACAAGAAACTCAAGAAGAAAGAAGAGCAAAGTGTAGACACTTTGCCCCTTCTTAGAATTGGGAACAAAACACCCATGGAAGTTGTTACAGAGACAAAATTTGGAGCTGAGGTGAAAGGATGGACTATCTAGATACTGCCACACCTGGGGATCCATCTCATAATCAGCCTCCAAATGCTGACACCATTGCTTACACCAGCACAATTTTGCTGAAAGGACCCTGATATAGTTGTCTCTTGTGAGGCTATGCTGGTGCCTGGCAAACACAAAAGTGGATGCTCACAGTCAGCTATTGGATGGAACACAGGGCCCCCAAAGGAGGAGCTAGAGAAAGTACCCAAGGAGCTAAAGGGGTTTGCAACCCTATAGGTGGAACAACCATATGAACTAACCAGTACCCCCAAAGCTGGTGTCTCTAGCTGCATATGTAGCAGAAGATGGCCTAGTAGGTCATCACTGGTAAGAGAGTCCCCTTGGTCTTGCAAAATTTATATGCCTCAGTACAGGGGAACACCAGGGTCAAGAAGTGGGAATGGGCGGTAGGGGAGTGTAGGGAGAGGGTATGGGGGATTTTTAGGATAGCATTTGAAATGTAAATGAAGAAAATCCTAATTAAAAAAAGGTAAGGCTGGTGGAGATGAGAAGGAAAATGCAGTACTTGCCAGCAGAATTCAATAAAGAGATAGAAATATTGAGGGGGACTCAAACTAAAATGAACATGAAGCTGAAAATCCCAATAATCTAATGGAAGAATTCAAAGGACAGCCTTACAAATAGAATGTGTCAAAGAGAAGGAAAACACTATCAGAAGGCAAAGATAGAACAGATGAACTCGTCCAAATATACAATATAAAATATTAATACACAAACATGGAACATACAAGATATGGTGTATATTGTGAAAATACTTAAGGTCATGCATAGCATTAAGAGGTAGTTTATCATTGTTTATATATACAACCCTATCAAACACACATTGATTTCTAGAATATTTTGAAGTAAAATGATCTGCAGAAAAAAAGAGTACAAAATTTTACTAAAGTAATGCATGCAAATATCAAATTAGATGAAGAAATTGTATTTGTAACAGTCATAAAAATTTATGTAGATCGGTATGAAGTTCCCATTTTCTTTTCATTATTATAAGAACATATACCTTTTTATATTATGATATCTTTGGTCAAGTATAAATTTTTTTATTTCTGCATTGTAACCATTATCTTTATAATTTTTGATACAATCTCACCTTCTGCATGTGCAGAGTCTGTTTTCATGGGTTCTAAGGTTGTCAGTATTACAATATTCTGGGTATTTTAAGGATTTACACAAAGACTTTCTCCTTGTCAGTGTCCTCTGCATAACAGCATAGCTATTCTCACATTACTTATTCTGTGTTAGGTTTTTAAAATGATGTGACCCAGCACCTTCCTCCCCTGTGAAAAGCTTTCATAATTTCACAGTAGTATGCAAGTTTCCAAGGGAGGAGAGCAACCAACATGCTTACCCAGCTATGATGCCTATGAACCACAATAGTGATTACCATGGCATTGTAACTCTATGGGTGCAATAATGCTACATGTACCTTGGTAACCAAAGGCTTGGTTGGATTTAAGGCCCACTCAACAAGAGAGCAATTGTTCCTGGGACTGGGTCTCTGTCACCAAGTAAGGAGAATTGTTTGGGGGTCCAGGGCATAGAGGAACTGTTATATAAAGGTAAAGAAAATCAAAGGGAGAAATAGGAGGTGGTTGATGTAATCATGCACCAAAGGGTGGAGTGTAGTTGAACAAATTCTAGAACACAGGGAGGAAGACAAATAGGAGGAGGAAGGGCAAGAAGAAGAAGAAGAAGAGTTGAAGCAACTAGTGGTCATTGAGGATCATGTTGTCCTCTGGGGCCTCTGTGACAATCACCAGACAGTGGGAGAAAGAAAATAAACAACGCTAAATAAGATATTTTTTTCTCAGAGAATTGTTAGCATATACACTTTCTTAGCAAGGCATTATTTTAGATTGCTTCTTAAAGTTCTACTCACTCAATACTTGTGTTGGCCTGAGTTTTTCAGTTAAGGTTTTTTAGATATTCTATAACAATGGAAGGAGAAGAATTTAGAGATTTCATGTTGGAGAAGAAGTCTTTTGACTTATAGTAAGGGTTCTTTGTACTGGAGAGAAGCATGTAACAATTAGGCTCTATGATATCAGAGTGTCCTCTGGCTCATGACCTGAAAAAAGATAGTATGATTCACATGGCCTCTTTCTACTGTCTTTATCCTTACCCATATTTGCACTGACCTTAATACACTGATTTTTATTACAGTATAGAAAGGAAATGAGAACGAATACATGGTATTTGTCTTCTGAGCATGGGTTACTGTGCTTATTGCATTTTCTAGCTCCACTTGTGTTTCTGAAATTATAATACTTTATTTCTTTTAAAATTTAAAGTAAACTTTAAAGGAAACTGGTGGGGATTCAATAGAAATAAAAAGGAATGATGCTGAGTAAACATAGTCCAGTATAGGCAATGGCATCATGGTTCTTGTTTGTGGGAGACTATGGTGGAGTCAAGGAAAATCCACCCAACTGGAATATGAAAATCCTACACAGAAGTTTGTTACCTCATGTTCATTAAATATTAATAAACCAAATTGGGGTGCCTCAGCACTATGAAACAAGATATAATTTTATGAAGTGTGAAACTATGGCCTTTTGATGAGGATGGAAATGCGTTCTAGTTTTCTCTTGTGCCATTTGAGTTACTTGAGAAAAGAATATGTTTATGCCAACTCTAGACTATCTTATGACAAACAAACTCCCTACAATCCTATTTTGTGGTAATTTATTTTGCAGTATCAGAAACCTGTTACATGTTTTTAAATAAAAGACATCAAAGATATTCTGATAAAATATTTCCCCTTTTGTTCTGAGAATACATGTTTTCAGAGAAAGCTTAGATGGCATTGAATGGAAAGAAAATGTTATGAACAAACTATTAGGTTGCCACTTAGTAGGAGTGCTCAATAAAATCCATCACAGATAATTGATTGCCATACATATTGGAAAATATCTGTGTTACTCAAGAGCATAGGATTACTCTATTTTTAAATTTCAATAATGTCTGGAATATTGTCCAGAGTATGTACTAAGAACTATGTTTAGCCTGGTATCTGGGAGGTTCAGATGCATTTCGTGTTCCTATAAAGATTGAGTAGTTACACTACAAGATGTTTCAATATAGGCCAAAGAGAGGCAGAATTGTTGTGTCTGTTGTTTAAATGCTGTTGTATCATGTAACACCTGCATTACTAAAGAAAAATCTGGTTTTAATTTTTTTTGTCCTTAGGAAAATCACAGTAATACAAGTTTCTACACCCTGGAATCATAAAATTAGTTGTGAGATATCCAGACATGCTATGCACACTCCAGTGAAGTTTGCTTGGCCTGCCAAGAGGCCTGGGAGCACTCATGAGGCAAAGAGTTTCATGGAAACTCACCTCCTGGAGTGTTGGAGTTCTCATTAACCCATATACTCATACCCTATCCCCACTTTAGTCTGGTGTATGGATCCACATGCTCTATTTTAGTATTATCTTATTATAAGTGTCTTTTAAGATTGAATTCTGACATATGTAAGTGTCCACCTGTGTTCCAAAGTTTCAGGAGCTTGGAATCCGATAGGAATGCAGACAGGAAGTTGAAATAGAAATCTTCAGTACAGGCTACATTGCATATTAGAAGCAAGTTCGTGTATTCTTCTGACAAATGGAGATTCTCCACAAATACTTAAAAGTTACTAGAAATTATCAGGGCCCAGGAAATAGGGGGGTTGTGGTATTGCAGTATTCTTGAGAAGGTCTGCTAAAGTAGAACCCCTAGTGATGGGATTAACAATAGACTAGCTTTACACCTGGCTCCCTTCTTAGTGGCAGTAGCCTGGTCCCTGCCTTCTTTTGATATATACATTACTTTTGTATTGCATCACTGTAACTTGGTGGATTGTATCTCATCTGGTTTCTTGATGTTCTGCTGTATAAAAAGTTTGATGCTCGACCTGACAAAATACATTCAGATTCTACACAATCTTGCCTGTTGGTCTGTCTGTCATTCCCGCCAATTCCTTGTCCATCTGCACCCAGAGACCTGTTCCATGCAGACAAGGGACCTAGAGGGTCTGTGGCACAGACACATACCCGATTCCTTTTCAAAAGTTCTTCTCCTGTGAGTTATTTAATATTGTCTAGATGTCTAGAAAGTGCTTGCATTGATGTAGCACTTGGTGAGCACTCAGAGTCTCACTTGTTAGGCTAATCCCCACTTTAGTGATTTTTATCCCTAAGGTTCAACATTAAAAATAAACTCAGCGGAAAAGTCTTGACAGAAACCCATACATTCAGAAGTTGGAGTGCTTTGGATAAATGAAAGGTGAAAAATTGCTTCAGTTGCAGGGAAGTCTTTGAAATGAGGGAGGAAGTCTATGGATCACAAAGGACCATGTCAAGTAGAGGGACAGTGTGTGCTCTTGTTCCTGTGCTGCTTATCCGAAGTCAAGTTGGTCTGGAGCTGATATTTTTGAGACAATACCCATTTATCCACTCATCTGTTGAGTCATTTCCCTAATTTGTCATCTGCCACATTGCTTTTTGCAGTTTTGCCTAGTGGGGAAGATACAGTCTCTCCAGTTTATCTTTGGATCAACATGTAGGACCTCATTTCCTTCTGGATCATGTGTCCCTGGACACTTCCATGCTTATTGTCATGATGATAATGGACTGAATCACTGAGTCTGGAATCCTGCCCCAATTAAATGTTACCCCTTATAATATTTGCCTTGATCATGGTGTCTGTTCACAGCAATAAAACCCTAATTAAGACACACTAAAAATCTTCCCCTCCAGGATATTTACACTGCTGGCTTTCAGTCTTAATTCTTTCTTTCCTTGCAACTCCATAGGAAACATTAGCCATATTTGCTAAATTCACCCCACATGTCCCCTCACAATTCTATTTGTCCCTTGCCCCACCTCACAGCATTCCTCTTTTATTAATATGTTAGTGAAATATAATATTTCTAGACACATCTATGGGACTAGTTCTCTCTTCATTCTTAGTACTTCATTGAATCATGGCAGACATTAGCTAAGAGGATTTCCATTTCAGAGGCTGATCACCCAGGGTGCACCTTCAGGATTCCAATTATAGTTGCCATGGAATAAATTCTCAGTGTGGAGAAGATTTTTGACATTATTTTTATTGTTGCTGCAACTAAGGGATTAGCTGAAAATTCCCATTTCATAATGGAGATCCTGATATTAATCTGAATCATATGTATTGATAATCTTTTTGGATACATATTTATTGTTTGAACACTTTTATTTACTCATAGTAAAACTTGAGATGGTAGTTTTCTTAGTAACTAAAACGCAGTGTCCCTACTTAGAATAATCCAAGATCTATATTTGAACTTGAGATTTATCATGAACCCATTAGTCACTATTATTTTATATCCAAGTTTTAAATTGGATATTTTATTATTTTACAATGCAAATATTATCTCCTTTTTCAGTTCCTCCTCTGAAAACTTCCTTTCCCTTATCCTCTTACCCTTCTTTTTCTTAGGTGTTCCCCCTACCCACCTGCTCCTGCCTCACTGCCCTAGCATTCCTCTACACTGGGCATTAAGCCTTCATAGGACCAAAGGCCTCCCCTCCCACTGATCCAGACAGGGTCCCTTCAACTCCTTCAGTGCTTCCACAACTTTTCTATTGGGATCCCTGTGCTAAGTCCCATGTTTAGATAAGAGCATCTGCATCTGTATTGGTCAGGATCTGGCAGAGCCACTCAGGAGACAACTCTATCAAGCTCCACCTGTTAGCAAGCACTTCTTGGCATCAGCCATAGTAACTGGCTTAGGTGTCTGCATGTGGAATGGATCCCCATATGGGGCAGTCTCTGGATGTCACATCCTTTAGTCTCTGTTCCACTCTTTGTCCATGTATTTCCTTTAGACAGGAGCATTCTGGGTTTAAATTTTGGAGATTGGTGTGTGGCCACATCCCTCAAA
The DNA here is from genome assembly GCF_978045245.1 of Mus caroli. Taxonomy (NCBI): domain Eukaryota; kingdom Metazoa; phylum Chordata; class Mammalia; order Rodentia; family Muridae; genus Mus; species Mus caroli. The sequence continues at coordinate 91,313,300 of NW_028227259.1, read as the reverse complement.
TGGGACTGGAGGGTACCTAACCTCTGGATATGGTTTTGATAGGTTCTCCCTCCCCTTTGTAGGGTATTTCAGCTAATGTCATCCCTGTGGGATCCTGAGAGGCTCTTGCTTTCCTGGTATCTGGAACTTTGTTGTTGGTATCACCATGTCCCATCCCCATTGCTACAGACCTCTATTCAATTTTCCAACACCCTGTACATCTCCTCTATTTCTTCTTATACCCAATTCTACCGCTGTTTTGTCCTCCAGTTCCTGTGTTCCTTAATAGTCTCTCCAACCCTCTTCTTCTTTTTATTAAGTTTTTCCCCTTCTAAGTATGACTGAAGCATCCACTCACTGGTTTTCATTCCTCTTGAGCTTCATATGGTCCTTTAGTTGTATCGTGGGTATACCATACTTTCTGCCTAATATCTACTTAGAAGTGAGCACATACCATGTGAGTTCTTTTTGACTGAATTACCTCAATCAGGTTGACTTTTCTAGATCCATCCATTAGCCTGCGAATTTTGTGAAGTCATTGTTTTTAATAGCTGATTAGGACTCCATTGTGTAAATGACCCACAATGTCTGTATCCATTCATCTGTTGAGGGACATATGGGTTCCTTCCAGCTTCAAGCTGTTATAAATTCGAATGCTGTCAACATAGTGAAGCATGTGTTCTAATTTTATGTTAGAGCATCTTTTGGGTATATGCCTAGGAGTGGCATAGTGGGCCCGCAGGTAATATTATGTCCAAATTTCTGACTGCCAGACTGATTTATATATTATATATATAAATATATTTGTATATATTTATATATTCAGTCTGGTAGTCTATGTGTTTTTATTGGGGAAATTGAGTCCATTAATGTTATGAGATGTTAAGGAATAGTGATTGTTCCTTCTTGTTATTTTTGTTGTGAGAGGTGTAATTATGTTTGTATGGCTATATTCTTTGGGATTTGTTGAAAGAAGATTACTTTCTTGCTCTTTCTAGGTTATAGTTTCCCTTCCTGTGTTGGAGTTTTCTGTCTATTATTCTTTGTAGGTCGGAATTTGTGGAGAGATATTATGTAAATTTCTTTTTGTCATAGAATCTCTGGGTTTATCTATTGTAATTGAGAGTATAGTAGCCTGGGCTAGGTTTTCCAACTCCAGGGTTGTTTCCCTTTGTGATTTCTTTATTGATTCTATTTCTATTTTTAGATCATGGATGTTTATGTTTGATACCTTCAACTCTCTGGTTGTATTTTTTTCTGTAATTCATAAAGAGACTTTTGTGTTTCCTCTTCTAGGTGTTCACATGTGTTTGCCTGTACTTTTTAAGGGAGTTATTTAGGCCCTTCTTAAAGTCTTCTCTCATCATCATAAGATGTGATTTTAAACCAGGTCTTGCTTTTCTGGTGTGATGGTGTATCCAGGGCTTGCTGTGGCAGGAGAAAAAGCTTCCAATGATATCAAGTATCCTTGGTTTCTGTTGCTTACGTTCTTGCACTCACTTTCCACCATCTGGTTAACTGTGGTGTTAGCTGTTCTTGCTTTCTCTGACTCTTGTCTTGTCCCTCCTGTAAGCCAGTGTGTCAGCACTACTGGGAGGCCAGTTCTCTTTGGGCAGAATTTGGGTATGGAGAGCTCTGGCACAGGGTTAGCTTCCGATTGCAAGTGGAAAACAGAAGAATCCTTTCCCCAGTTATTTCTTGGTTCCTGTGTCCTGGTGGCTCTAGGCTGTTCCTTCTTGAGCCACAAATTTGAGCAGAAGTGGTGGTCTCATCTGTGATCTCACTCCTGGGAGTCTGTCATCACTCCTGGGAGATCAGCCCTCTCTAGGAGGGATTTGGGTATGAGGTTATCATTTTCTTAATGCTTTAAGTACTTGCAGTGCTGACCTCACCTCACATTTGTGGCTTAAGGTAATGGTTTACGTATGATGAAAGATTGCTATTGGAAAAAAATAACATTCTATCACATATACTGTTATTGAAGTTAATACTTTTAATTCATATTGAAGAACAATATATTTAATACATAGACTCATTAGATATACATTTCTATCTTAAGCTCAAACAATTGCCATTTTGTCATCTTACCTTTCAGAGTTAAATGAGATCACACACAATCACCTGAAAATTGCATGCAATAAGTATTCAAGAGGTGATTGGCCATTTCTCTGCTTATATGCAAAGAATAGCTTTTCCAAATTGAAGACAGTATTTATTAATTTTCTTAATTAATTAATTAATTATTTTTTCTTATCACTTTACATCCCTCTCACTGCCCCTCTACCAGCCACCCACGCCAACAGTACTTCACTCATCCCTCCTTCAATTCTTCTAGGAGTGCATAGGTTCACCCTGTCTATTCCCCAGCCCTGGCCTTTCCAGCCTCTGTGAGACTAGACATGTTCACTGTCACTGACTTGAGACTGGCAGCCCAGCTAGAAAAGCATAACCAATGGAGCTTTGTACACTTCTGCTGTTCAGAACCCACATTAAAACCAAGTTGCACATCTGGTATATATGTGCAGGAGGCCTAGGTCCAGCCAATTTTCATTGGTGGTGCTTCCATCTCTGAAATTCCCCAAGAATCAAGGATAGATAATTCTATTGGACTTCCTGTGGAGGCACTATCCCCTTAGGGGTTGCAATCCTTCCTCCTATTCTTCCATAAGAGTCTCCAAGCTCCATCCACTGTTTGGCTGTGGGTGTCTGCATCCAGTAGAGTCAGTTTTTTGTGTAGAGCATCTTAGAGGTCAGCCATGCTACACTTCTGTCTGCAAACATAACAGAGTATCACTAATAGTGTCATGGATTGGTGTTTGCCCATGGGATGGGTCTCAAGTTGGGCCATTTATGAGTTTGCCATTCCCCAAGTCTATGTTCTATTCCCAATATCTGAAAATCTTGTAGACATGATAAGTTTTGGGTCAGAATTTTGTGGGTGGGTTTGTTCATTTTTTGATCCACCAGGGTTTCTTCCTAGATACTGGAGGCAAACTCCCTATGCTGCATTTCTCCAATGCAATGAGTCAGAGCTAAGGACAAGCCCATAGATTCTTGGTCACCTCCTCTATTCCATGTCTCTGTCTTCCTTGAGATCCTCTCTATCTCCCCATCTTCAGACTTTCATTCATTATGGCAATTGTTCCCTTCTCCTCTTATGGCATCTCCTTCCCTCTACACCTAACTCTGAATATCGCTCCCCTCTTGAGGCCTCCTGCCCATTCCAATCTTTGTGTTTGTGAACTGTAGCATAATTGTCTTTTACTTTAACGTTAATGTCTACTCATAAGTGATTACATACCATGTTTGTTTCCAGGTGTGTGTTACCTTTCTCTGGATGACTTTTTTCTAGTTCCACCCATTTACCTGCAAATTTTATGTTGTAATTAAAACCGGAGTAATATTCCCTTGTGTAAATAGCTAATAGTGTTAAGCATTTCCTGAAATGTTCATGTCTATTTGAAATTCTTCTGTTGAGAACTCTGTTAAGCATTTTGTGGTTTGTTGATGTCTAGTTTCTTGAGTTCTTTATATAATTTTGAAATTAGATTTCTGTAGGATGGCTGCCATTCTGTCCCATTGGTGGTGTCTTTATCCTTACAGAATCTTTCAGTTTCATGTGGTCCCATTTATAAACCGTTGATCTTCCTGCCTGCTCTATTGGTATTCTGTTTTGGAGGGTGTCTCCTATGCCAACGTGTTTATGCTATTTACTACTTTCTCTTCTCTTAGATTCAGTGCATCTTGTTTTATGTTAAGGTCTTTGATCCATTTGCAGTTGAGTTTTGTGCAAGGTGATAGATATAGACCTATTTGCATTCTTCTTCATGCAGACATCTAGTTAGAGCAACACCGTTTATTGAAAATGCTATCTTTATTTTCATTGCAAAAATCTGTCACCTTTATCTTATTCTATTCTTACGTATCCTTTAGGTCTATGGAATTATGTCTGGGTCTTCCTCTCTATTCCACTGATCTACCTCTCTGTTTTAATGCTAATGTCATGCATTTTTATTAACTGCAGCTTGAAATCACCAAAAGTTCTTTTATTGTACAGAATTTTTTACATATCCTGGAATTTTGTTTCACCATATGAAATGAAATATTGTTCTTTCAAGGTCTGTAAAGAATTGTATGGATTTACATGGGGATTGTGTTGAATCTCTACATTGCTTTTGGAAGAATGACTAATTTTAGTATATTAATTCTTCAGATCTGATCTATGAACATAGGTGATCTTTCCATTTCTGCTATAGTCTTTTATTTCTTTCTTAAAAGACTTAAAATTCTGCTTACATAAGTGTTTCACTCCAAGATGTTGTATTTTGTTTGTATCTATTGTGAAAGGTTTTGTTTTCTGATTTCTGTCTTAACCCAATTTTCATTTGTATTTAGGAGGGCAACTGATTTTATTTTTTAGTTAAATTGTATCCAGTAACTTTGCTGAAGGTGTTTTTCAGCTGTAGGAGTTCTGTGGTAGAATTTTTTGGTCACTCATGTATGTTATTATATCAGCTGCAGATACTACTTTGATTTCTTTCTTAATAGTTTTCATCTACTTGATTTTCTTTAGCCTTGTTACTACTGTAGCCAAAATTTCAAGTATGATATTAAATAGATATGGAAAGAATAGACAGCCTAGTGTTTTTCTGGATTTTAGTGGATTAGCTTAAAATTTGTCCACATTTAATTTGAAATTTGCCATTTTATTTCTGTAAATTGCCTTCCTTATATTTTGTTATGTTTCTTGTATCTCCAATATTTCCAAGACTTTTCTCTGGGGTGTTGGATTTTGTCAAAGGCTTTATCAGCCTCTAATAAGATAATCATGTGGTTTTTCTCTCTTAAGTTTCTTTACATTACATTGAAAAACTTTCATAGTTTGAAGCATCACTGCATGTATGAATACATCCTACTTATGATGATGGATGATTTTTCTTGTGTTTTTATGCCAAATTAAAATATTCAGTCGGTGAGTATTTATTGGGGATTTTTGTATCAATGCTCACAAGGGAAATGGGTTTGTAATTTTCTTCCATTTTTTGTTGTTGAGTCTTTGTGTAGTTTGGGTAGTGTGATGATTGTGACATTATGAAATGAATTGAGTTAAATTTCTTAGCACTGCTTTCTTTGTCTTCCAATATTTTGGGTATACTTAATATTAATTTTCATTGTATTTTAGGAAACCTTATCTTCTTTCTTATTTATTCCTTGACCAAGTAGTCTTTCAATAGAGAATTTTTCATTTTCTGTGAGTTTAGAATAAGACAACGTTTTTGTATATGTTGAGACTTGCTTTGTGCCTGAGTATATTGTTAAATTTTGAGAATATTCTCTGAGGTTCTGCAAAAAATGTATATTCTTTTGTGTTAGTGTGAAATCTGTAGGTATCTTATATAGCTGTATTATGTATATATATATATACATATATATATATTATATGTTTTACATAATATATATTATATATAATATATTAGACATAGTCTTGTATAAATATAATATAAATATAATAATGTATAATATATTATAATACAACATATAACATATGATACATGTTTATGATATATTATATATACAATATATTATATATTATATAATGTTTAATATATAATATAAAATACATAATATATGATATATAACATCATATATAATATACCAATCATAAATCATAAATCACGAATCATAAACCATATATCATATAACATATTTTATTTTCTGATATATTATACATGATTATGATGTATTATATATTATATAATTACAATATATATAATTATAATTATATAATTATATATAATTACAATATATATAGTTAATATACATAATATATGATATATTATATATATTGTAAATGTTATAAGTATAAAAATAAATAGGAATTCTTTATATGTTAATATAAGCCTTAATTTTGTGAGCAGATACAATTCTTTACACAAAACGTTAATAAAATTGTGGCTATGAATTTTAAAGTTTAGAAATTTTCAAATAGAAAAGCTAAGAAGTGCTCCTCACTTAGGTAATGTGCCATAAACTGTCATTTTCTTCTCATTAATATTGCCAAGGCATCTGTTGTCTCAAAAGCACATATGAACGCACATACCTCAATCATACCCAGTATATGGATGCACAAATCTAGTTAGAAAATATGTTGGAACTTTTTACTGGGTGTCTTAGTCAGGGTTTCTATTCCTGCACAAACATCATGACCAAGAAGCAAGTTGGGGAGGAAAGGGTTTATTCAGCTTACACTTCCATACTGCTGTTCATCACCCAAGGAAGTCAGGACTGGAACTCAAGCAGGTCAGAAAGCAGGAGCTGATGCAGAGGCCATGGAGGGATGTTCTTTACTGGCTTGCTTCCCCTGGCTTGCTCAGCCTACTCTCTTATAGAACCCAAGACTACCAGCCCAGGGATGGTCCCACCCACAAGGGGCCTTTCCCCCTTGATCACTAATTGAGAAAATGCCTTACAGTTGGATCTCATGGAGGCATTTCCTCAACTGAAGCTCCTTTCTCTGTGATAACTCCAGCTGTGTCAAGTTGACACAAAAATAGCTAGTACACTGGGTATTTTAGATATATTTCAAATATTATCCCTTTTCCTGGTTTCCCCTCCAAAAGCCCCTATTCCATCCCCTCTCCCTCTGCTTCTATGAGGGTGTTCTACCTTACACCCACCCATTCCCACATCACCACCTAGTATTCACCTACACTGGGGAATGCAGCCTTCACAGAAAAAGAGCATCTCCTCCCATTGATGCCGGATAAGAACATCCTCTTCTACATATGCAGCTGTAGTCATGGGTCTCTCTATGGGTACTCTTTAGTTTGTGGTTTAGTCCCTGGGAACTCTGAGGGGTCTGATTGGTTGATATTGTGTTTCTTCTTATGGGGTGGAAAGACCTTCAGCTCCTTCAGTCCTTTCCCTAACTCCTTCATTGGGGGGTCCCTGTGCTCAGTCCAATGTTTGTCTACAAGCATCCACATGTGTATTTGGTATGTATTCACCAATAAGTGGATATTAGCCAAAAAGCTTAGAATACCCATGATATTAATCACAAAACATATGATGCTCAAGAAAAAAGGAAGACCAAAGAGTGGATGCTGCAGTCATTCTTAGACAAGTGGAGCAAAATACTGATAGGAGGTAGAGTGTAGGAGTGACTTGGGAGGAAGAAAGGAGAGAGAGGGGGGAAAAGAGGGGAAAATCTGGTTTGGGAAGAGATGGGGGAGATGTACATAAAGCCAGGAGTTTGACCAGAGTTGTGTAGCAATGGGGAATGGGGAACTGGAATTAGCAACCTCATAGTCTCCAATACCAAGAAAGAAAGTGGCTCTTAGGACCCAAAAAGGATGAAATTAACTGAAATGCCCAACAAAGGGCAGGGAGAACCTGTAGAAACCATATTGAGAAGTTATGCAACATGCCTGTTTGAGGGAAGATGTCACCCACTCATCTCCAAATTTTTAACAAAATATTGCTCCTGTGTAAAGGAAATAAAGGAACAAAGGGTCGAGCAGAGACTGAAAGACAGGTCATCCAGAGGTTGCCCCACCTGGATATCCATCCCATGTACAGACATAATGCCAGAAAATATATTTGTAACCAAGATGTGCTTGCTGACAAGAGCCTAATACAACTGAGTCTGGAGAGGCTCTACCAAATCCTGAAAAATATAGATGTATAAGTTTATTTAAACTAAAATTTGCTCTGTCTTCTTGAACATTGACATACTGACCATCTTAGATTGTAAGAAACCTACCCTATACTGTTGCCCCCCCAGAAAGTGTGATGAAATCTCTCCTGGTTCCATTGTGGAAGGTAATTTGTTTAGCAGTTTTAGTAATGTTACTTCTACCATTTGGAGTACTGTCTGTAGAAGTTGGAGCAATGTTGTCTGAAGCATATTCGGTATTGCCTCCTGCCTCAGTTGGAGCAGTGTCATCTTTGGTAGTTGAGATAGGCTGATCTGACCAACCCATTTGTGGAAGTATCAGGCTGGATGCTGCTAGGAGGAGTGATGGCATTTGTATCTCTACATTTGCTAACAGAAACAGCAGAAGCAGTTGTGATGGCAAACATAGTTGTTGTAGCTGAAGTGGATTCAACATTGGGAGTGGGTGGCTTGCAATGTTGGTTCCTTGGGTGCTTAGGAGAAGAGGATTCAAAAGAGAAAAGGAGAACTGTAGGGTTTCTACGAAATGAGCCTCAAAGTATAGGACAATATTTTGTGTTTCCAAGAGAACAGGAAGCAGGTAGTAGTTAGTGTTCTGAGTTCCCAGACCCTTTCATGTCACTTGCTTCCCCATAGCTTCTAGATGTTCATGAGGTGCTGATTTAGATAGTTTAATGTTCTTTTCAGAAGTGAGAATAATCTTTAGAGAGAGAATAGAAACAGAACAAAACAAAAGTCAATTCTATTGCAATATGTGCCCCATCTCATTTTGATTTTCTTGGAATATGCTTCTTCTTATAATTGAAGGTTCATATGGAAGTTTGGGTATAAGCACTATAGTGCCTTGGTAACTGGGAAGGTGTGTTACTAGAACAGAGGTGCATGCCAAGAAATGTCTGTATTCAAGTGCTCTATCCAAAATGATGTATAATTTTCTTTTACCTTTTATAGATTTTTCAACACATTAAACAGTCTTTGGCTTGTGGATAATTCTCACACTAATTTGAATGCTGTGTAATATAGCTGATGTGAATTATTGAAGGTATTATGGTAACATAGAATATGCTCTGTACACATGCAACATATTTTTAAGTCTTTTTCAGCAAATTTTGTCGAATCCATGCATGCAGAATACTTGTTGTGTTAAATATAACGATGACTCCTACTCAATAATTTTAGGAACATGTTGTGTGAAGGCATATTTTAATATATACCACCATGTTTTTTAATTCATAATTATTTGATGGATGACACTCAAGGGGACATTTTAATTATAGAGCTTGGAGGTTGTACTATTATTGTCTTTTCATCTGTTTTCATGATTGTAAGTTGCAGTCATATTTCCACTAAAGAACACTATGCCTTGTGTAATAAGGTTAGGTTTCTGGAAAGATTAAATTTATGCAAATAGCACATTAATAAATAAGGTAGTCACAATGAGGAAAACAGTAGATGCTTTATAATGTTGCTCATCTTTTTATTTTTATTTTGTATAATGCTTGGTAAAGGGTGTTTCTTAAACCTTTGAAGCGTATCACCCAAAATTCCACAGTGCTTTGGTTTATGCTGTCTTGACTGCCAAAAGAATTCATTGTTTTCCAGTATCATCAAAAAGTATCAGTGGAATTTGGAGCTTTAGCAGTAGTTATGCAGTTATTGGCCCTCATATAGTATTTGCTTTTACTGCAGGAGGAGTTTGGTTGGGAGGATTTCTTTGAGGGCTAGGATCTGAATATCAATTTAAAATAGGACCAGGAAGTACAACTATAACTCTTGGAGGTTGTACTACTATGTCAATGCCATCAATATTGGCAGAAAAAGAACCTGGCTCACGAGATCCTGACCTAGTGGTACAGAGTGGTCCACCAAATTGTACATGATTGGGATTGGGCTGAGGATAAAGATGATCATGATGAGGGTGATTTGAAGAAGTTTGTGTTCTTCTACGATCATGTTGTCCTCTGGGTGCTCTGTGACACTCACCAGACTGTTTATGAAAGGAAATAAACAATTTCAAATTATATATTTCAGAGAGAATTGTTAGCATATTTGCTTTCTGAGCAAGGTGTAATTGTAGATGGCTTAAAGACACCTGCTCTTCCATGACATGGGCTGGCCTGGGGTTATCACCCATGGTCTTTCAAAAAAATTCTCTAACACTAGAAGTAGACAAAGTTAGAGATTTAATGTTGCAGACAAAAGTACTTTTACATATAATAAAGGTTCTTGTACTGGAGAGAAGCATTTGGAAGTTAGGATACAGAAGATCATAATGGCCTCTGGCTTATGATCTTCAAAAATCAGGTTTGCTTCTCAATGCCTCTATCTGCTGTCTTGGCCTTTGCACATAATGATACTGACTACACATATTCCAGTATGTCTAAGTGTCTGAGTTTGGGAAGACTAATGTAAGATCAAAGTAAATCCATTGAATTAGAATATGAAATCCCACTCAGAAGCTTGTTACTTCTTGTTCATTAAATATTAATAAACCAAATTTGGGATACTCATCAGTATGATACAGGATGGAATTTTATGAATTATGAAAAGCATGTCCCTAGGATGAGGATAGAACTGCCTTTCAGGTTCCTGTTCTGCCTCTTGAGTTTCTTGAGAAAACAACATGTTTATGGCAAGTGTAGACTATGCTTTGACACAAAGGGTCAACAGAGTCCTATTTTGTGGTAATTTATTTTCCAGCAAAATATATTTATTGAAAGTCCTTGAAGTAAAAGTCCTGTAGGAAGACCACCATTAACAATTAATCTGGACCCCTGAGATCTATGAAAAACTGGACCACCAAACAGTCAGTATATACCAGCTGATATGAGGTCCCCAACACACATATAAGAGAACAATTACAGGTGTATTCATTCAGATACACCTAACCCTCAAGAGACTGGAGACCCACGGAATTTATAGTCAGGAGGGGTAAGAAGTGGGGACATCCACATCAAGACAGGGGAGTTAAGAGGATGTATGGGATGTGGTACTGTTGGATGGTGGCTGTGATCTTGAAGAGATGCTATACAGACACTAAAAGAATACAAATGCCTGCCGAGGTTACTATACCCAGCAAAACTGTCAATTACCATTGTTGGAGAAACCAAAGTATTCCATGAGAAAACCAAATTCACACAATATCTTTCCATGAATCCAGCCCTTAAAATGATAATAAAGGGAAAACTCTAACACAAGGACGGAAATGACACCCTAGGAAAAGCAAGAAAATAATTCCTCAACAAACCTAAAAGAAGATAGCTGTAAGAACAGAACCCCAACTCTAAAAACAAAAATAACAGGAAGTAGCAATTACTTTTCCTTAATATCTCTTAATATCAATGGACTCAATTCCCCAATAAAAAGTCATAGACTAACAGATTGGCTACATAAACAGTAACCAACATTTTGCAGAATATATGAAACCCACCTCAGGGACAAAGACAGACACTACCCCAGATTAAAAGGCTGGAAAACAATTTCCAAGCAAATTGTCTGAAGAAACAAGCTGAAGTAGCCATTCTAATATCAAATAAAATCAACCTCCAACTCAATGTTAACAAAAAAGACAAGGAGGGGTACTTCATACACATCAAAGGGAAAATCTTCCAAGATGAACTATAAATTCTTAATATCTATGCTCCAAATACAAAGACAGCCACATTCATTAAGGAAACTTTAGTAAACTAAAAGCACACATTGCACCTCACACAATAATAGTGGGAGACTACAACACCCCACTCTCATCAATAGACATATTGTGGAAACAGACATCAAACAGAAAAACATTGAAACTAACAGAAGTTATGAAACAAATGGATTTAACAGATATCTACAGAACATTTTATCCTAAAACAAAAGGATATACCTTCTTCTCAGCACCTCATTGAATTTTCTCCAAAATTGACCATAAAATTGGTCACAAAACAGGCCTCAACAGATACAAACATATTGAAATTATCCCATATATCCTATCAGATTACCATGGACTAAGTGTGATCTTTAATAACAACATAAATAAAAGAAACCCAACATTAACTTTTAATAACACATTACTCAATGATAGCTTTGTCAGGGAAGAAATAAAGAAGGAGATTAAAGACTTTTAGGGTTTAATGTAAATGAAGCCACAACATAGCCAAACTTAAGGGACCAATGAAAGCAGTCCTAAAAGGAAAACTCATAGATCTGAATGCTGTCAAAAAGAAACTAGAGAGAGCATACACTAGCAGTTTGATAGAACACATAAAAAGCTCTAGAATAAAAGAAAGCAAATTCACACAAGAGGTATAGAAGGCAGGGAACAATCAAACTTAGGGCTGAAATCAACCAAGTAGAAATAAAAGAAATATATTAAAAAAAAAAAAAAAACAACCAAACTAGGACCTGGTTCTTTGAGAAAATCAACACGATAGATAAACCCTTAGCTATACTAACTAGAGGGCACAGAGACAGTATCCTAATTAACAAAATCAGAAATGCAAAAGAAGAATCTGAAGAAATCCAAAACAACATCAGATCCTACTACAAAAGGCTATACACAACAAAACTGGAAAACCTGAATGAAATGGACAATTTCCTAGACAGATACCAGGTATCAAAGTTAAATAAGGATCAGATTAATGATCTAGACAGTCCCATTTCCTCTAAAGTAATAAAATCAGTCATTAATGGTTTACCAAACAAATAAAGCCGAAGACCAGATGGCTTTAGTGCAGAGTTCTATTATACATTCAAAGAAGACCTGATTCTAATTCTCTTCAAACTATTCCACAAAATAGAAACAAAAGGTACTCTACCCAGTCCATTCTAGGAAGCCACAATTACTCTGATACCTAAGCCACACAATGATTCAACAAAGAAAGAGAACTTCAGACCAATTTCCCTTATGAGTATCGATGCAAAAATCCTCAATAAAATCCTCGTAAAATGAATCCAAGAACACATCAAAAAGATCATCCATAATGACCAAGTAGGCTTCTTCCTAGGGATGAAGGAATGGTATCATATATGGAAATTCATCAATTTGATCGAGTTTATATACAAACTCAAAGACAAAAACGACATGACCATCATCTGAGATGTTGAGAAACATTTGACAAAATCCAACACCTCTTCATGATAAAAGCCTTGGAAATATCAGGCATTCAAGGCCCATAACTAAACATAGCATAAGCAATATACAGCAAACCAGTAGCCAACATCAAACTAAATGAAGAGAAGATGGAAACAATCCCACTAAAATCAGGGACTAGACAAGGTTGCCCACTTTTTCCCTACCTATTCAATATAGTACTTGAAGTCCTAGCCAGAACAATTCGACAACAAAAGGAGATCACAGGGATACAATTTGGAAAGGAAGAAGTCAAAATATCACTATTTGCAGATGACATGATAGTATATATAAGTGAGACTGAAAATTCCTCCAGAGAACTCCTAAACCTGATAAACTGCTTCAGTACAGTGGATGGCTATAATATTAACTCAAACAAATCAGTGGCCTTTCTCTACACAAAGGTTAAACGGGCTTAGAAAGAAATTAGGGAAACAATACCCTTCACAATAGTCACAAATAATATAAAATACTTTGTTGTGACTCTAACTAAGGAAGCAAATGATCTGTATGAAAAAACTTCAAGTCTCTGGAGAAAGAAATTGAAGTAGATCTCAGAAGATGGAGAAATATTCCATGCTCATGATTGGCTGGATTAATGTAGTCAAAATGGCTATCCCGCCAAAAGCAATCTACAGATACAATGCAATACCCATCGAAATCCCAACTCAATTCTTCACCGAATTAGAAAGATCAATTTGCAAACTGAACTGGAATAACAAAAAACCTAGGATAGCAAAAGCTATTCTCAACAATAAAAAAAAAAAAAAAAAAAAAAAAAAACAACAACAACAAAAACCTCTGGTGGAATCACTATGCCTGACCTTAGGCTGTACTACAGTGCAACTATGATAAAAACTGCATGATTCTAGTACAGGGACAGACAGATATATCAATGGAATAGAATTGAAGACCCAGAAAGAACCCACACCACTATGGTCCCTTAATCTTTGACAAAGAAACTAAAACCATCCAGTGGAAAAAAGACAGCATTTTTAACAAATAGTGCTGGCTCAACTGGCAGTTATCATGTAGAAGAATGGGAATTGGTACATTTGTTTTTCCTGGTAGAAAGTCCAAGTGTAAATGGATCAATAAACTCCAGATAAAACCCGAGACACTTAAACTTATAGAGGAGAAAGTGGGGAAAAGCCTCGAAGATATGGGCACAGGGGGGAAATTCCTGAACAGGACAACAATGGCTTGTCCTGTACGATTGAGAATGACAAATGGGACCTCATAAAATTGCAAAACTACTGTAAAGCAAGAGAGACTGTCAATAAGACAAAATGGCCACAGGCAGATTGTGAAAGGATCTTTACCAATCCTAAATCATATAGGGGACTAATATCCAATATATACAAAGAACTCAAGAAGCTGGACTCTAGAAAATCAAATAACCCCATTAAAAATGGGGTACAGAGCTAAACAAAGAATTCTCAACTGAGAAATACCGAATGGCTGAGAGGCACCTGAAAAAATGTTCAACATCCTTAATCATCATGGAAATGCATATCAAAACAGCCTTGAGATTTCACCTCACACCAGTCAGAATGGCTAAGATAAAAAATTCAGGTGACAGCAGATGCTGGTGAGGATGGGTAGAAAGAAGAACTCTCCTCCATTGCTGGTGGGATTGCAAGCTGGACTACTCTGACCCACTGGTCACTCAGTATTCATACCCACATGCTCCAGACCAGCCTCTGCATCTGCATCTGCATCTGCGTAGCCAATCAGTCTGTGTTTCCTCAGAATATTGGACATAGTACTACTGGATGATCCCGCAATACCTCTCCTGGGCATATACCCAGAAGATGTTTCAACTTGTAATAAGGACACATGCTTCACGATGTTCACAGCAGCCTTATTTATAATAGTCAGAGCTAGAACGAACCCAGATGTCCCTCAACAGAGGAATGGATAGAGAAAATGTCTTACATTTACACAATGGAGTACTAATCAGCAATTCAAAACATTGAATTTATGAAATTCCTAGGCAAATGGATGGATTTAGTAGATATCATCCTGAGGGAGATAACTTAGTCACAAAGAACACACATGATATGCACTCACTGATAAGTGGATTTTAGCCCAGAAACCTTGAATATCCAAGATAGTATTTGCAAAACATTTGAAACTCATGAAGATGGAAGACCAAAGTGTGGATACTTTGTTCCTCCTCAGAATGGGGAACAAAATACCCATGGTATGTGTTATAGAGACAACATCTGGAGCTGAGATGGAAGGAAGACCATCCAGAGACTGCCTCACCTGGGGAATCCATCACATAAACAGCCACCAACCCAGACACTATTGCATATGCCAGCAACTTTTTGCTGACAGGACCCTGATATAGCTGTCTTTTGTGAGGCTATGCCAGTGTTTGGCAAATACAGAAGAGGATGCTCACAGTCATCTATTGGATGGAACACAAGGCCCATAATTTAAAAGCTAGAGAAAGTACTCAAGGAGCTGAAGGCATCTGCAACCCTATAGGAAGAACAAGAATATGAACTAACTAGTACTCCCAGAGCTCATGTGTCTAGCTGAATAGGTAGCAGAAGATGGCCTAGTTGGCCATCATTGGGATGAGAGGTCCTTGGTCTGTTGAAGGTTGTATGCCCCAGTACAGGGGAATGCCAGGTCCAGGAATTGGGAGTGGCTGGGTTGGGGAGCAGGGTGAGAGGAGTGTATAGGGGACTTTTTGGATAGCATTTCAAATGTAAATGAAGAAACTATCTAATAAAAAAAGAGCAGGTATGGGATGTGGTACTGTTGGATGGTAGTCATGGGGAATAAAATAGGAGTATAAAATAAATATACAGATAGATAGATAGATACATAGATAGATACATAGATAGATAGATAGATAGATAGATAGATAGATAGATAGATAGATAGATAGATAGATAGATAGATAGATAAACAAATAAGAATAAAGAAAGAAATGTTTATCCTAGCATCAGGGAGGCCCAGATGTGTTGCATGTGACTATAGAGACTGAGTAGTTACAATAGAGATGTTTCAAATATAGGCCCCAGAGATGCTGAATAGTTGTCTCTGTATTGAAAATGATGTGGTTGTATTATGTACCACCAGAATGATTAAAGAAATCTCTGATTTTTATCCCCTTGGAAAATGATAGTCATATATGTTTCCAGCAACTAGAGTCATAAGACTATGTGTGTGACAATGATAATCATGCCTGAGTCCTATTCAGAGCACATTTTTCCTTTGGATCAGCATTAAAAATAAACACAGCTGAAAAGTGTTGAGGGAAAATATGTTTTAGAAAGTTAGAGTGCTTTGGATAGATGAAAGGTGTAGAATTGCTTCACTTGCAGGGAAGTCTCTGAAATGATTTCAGAAGACTATAGAACACAATGGGCCATGTCAACCAGAGGGACAGTGTGTGCTCTTGTTTCTGTGCTGCTGATCCTAAGTCAAGCTGGTCTAGAGCTGATATTTTGGAGAATATACTCATCTATTTATTCACTTATTTGCTGAGTTATTTCCCTAATTTGTTATCTGACTCATTGCCTTCAGCCATTCCAAAGTTTGGGTTAACCCTTAAAACATGTCCCTATTTGATCACTTTTATGATGATGTACAATTATCTTTTAACATCTGTAGGTCCACACATACATTAAACAATCTTTCCCATGGTAATATGAATGCTGTGTAATATAGGATTACTGAAGGAATAAAGGTAGAATAAAACATGCTCAGTATACAGTCTAACCCTAAAACTTGCCCTTTCATGCTCAATTTTGTGAGTTTTGGTAGAAGATGTCATGAACCTTTCATGGCCAGACTTTTGAATCCTAAGACACTGCCTTGTAATCCTTTTGGTCTGCCCTCTCCAGTTTTGTAGAGGCTTTTAACATTCCATGTTGACACCAACTTAATTTTTCTCAGTTTTCTACCTCAGTCTGAGCTCTCATATTTACTTGCAGATCCTCCTTTAGGTCACCAAGAGGTTAAGCCATGCAGAGTGTAAGGTAAGAGAATGACTTGTACATGTTGACTAGAGTACTTGACCAGTTTTTGTTCTGTTTTATGTTTTGTTTTGTTTTTATTTTTGTTTTAACTCTGTAACTGTATGTTACTTCATTTAAGTAGCACACTTCATTTAGTACATAACCAAACATGTGTAAAATCACCCAACACCATCCCAGAGGTTTGCTTTTGTTCTGTTTTGCCTGGTCTCACCATGCCTCATTTTTTCTGTGTTATATTTGTATCATGATAATAAGTTTTTACAAAACCTGAACTTATTGGTGTAGAGTGGAATCTCAGGGGCATTTTGACTTGCATTTCTCTAATCACTAAGAATTTTGATTATTTCTTTATGTGCTTCTCAGTCATTAGAGATTCCTCAGTTGTGAAATCTCAGTTAATGTCTATACCCTATGTTTTGATCTTTTTGTTTGATTTTTCTTTGGTGCTTAGCTTCTTGAGTTCTTTATTTATTTTTGATATTAGCCCTTTATCAAACATGGGTTTAGTAAGATTTTTTCCCTATCTGTGGGTTTCTGATTTGTCTTATTGACAATGTCCTCTGCCTTACACAAACTTTCTAGTTTCATGAGGTCCCATTTATCAATTCTTGATCTTAGAGCATGAGCCACTGGAGGTTTTTTTTAGGAAAATTCCTCCTGTGTTGATGAGTTCCAGATCTTTGCCACTTCCTGTTCTGTTAGATTCAGTATATTATATCTGGTTTTATGTTGAGGTCCTTGATCCATTTGGACTTGTGCTTTATGCAATGTAGAGGGGACCATGATCTGGTATTGGGTGAGGGAAAAGACTGAAGCCCTCAGGGCCATCAGAAACAATGGAAACAAGCAACCTCAGGAGATATGAGGTTGGAGGGACCCTCCAGAATGTACCAGAGACCAGCGAGCTGAGAGCCTCTCAGGAATCAAAGAGAGGTACCACAGATGAATGACAAACAGTATGGAGAGGGAACTTATAGAGCTCACCTCCAGCAGGATGACAGGGCAACAAATGAGGGAGAGGAGGGCCATCCCACAGTCACCACACTGACTCATAATTGTTTTTTTCTGAAACACAGGGCCCCCAATGAAGGAGCTAGACAAAATACACAAGGAGACAACAATATACCCAACAATATGAACTAACCACTAACCTACCTCCCTCAGAGCTTGTGGCTCTTGTTGCATGTGTAGCAGAGGGTGGCCTTGTCAGCCAGTAATGAGAGGAAAGTCCCTTGGTCTTGCGAAAAGTATATGCCCCATTACAGGGGAATGGCATGGTCAGGAAGCAGGGGTGGGTAAGTTGGAGAGCAGTGCAGGGGGAGTGTATAGGGGACTTTCAGAGAGGAAATTAGGAAAGGGGATAGCATTGGAAATGTAAATGAAGAATATATCTAATAAAAATAAATAAAAGAATATATCTAATAAAAAATTGAAAAAAAGAACAGCAGGGACAGAAACAAGCACAAAGTGGAATCCAGCTTGAGGAGAGGCACCAGGGCCTGACACTATTCCTGAGGCCATGGAGTGCTCACAAGGCACCTAGCAATACTAGCACTACAGAAGACCCAACAAACAGCTGAAAGTGTCAGGTGCAGATATTTACACCCAACCAATGGACAGAAGCTGCTCACCCCTGTTGTTGAATCAGAAAATGTTGAAAGAAGGTGAAGAGAAGGGCAATCCTGTAGGAGGACCAGAAGTCTCAATTATTCTGGTCCCCCAAGATCTCTCAAACACTGGACCACTAACCAAGCAGCATATACCAGCTGAAGAAACACACATACAGTAGAGGAATGACAGGCCTGTGTTCATTCAGAGATAATGGGCCTAACCCTCACGAGACTGGAGGCCCCAGGGGTTTAGTGGTCATTTGGCTTGGCGAAGAGGCATGGGATGTGAATTGTTGGAGGATGCCTGGGGTGGGAATAAAATATGGAGTGTAAAATATAAATAAATAAACTTATAAAAACCCTAAAGGGAGTCTTCCATTTTGCATTTGTTTTAGCTATAATGCATATAAAACAAAGACATTCCTCAGAAAATGAACATCAATTAACATAATACCCACTTTAAAGATCTTGATACCCAGGATCTTCCTGTGCTTGCTTTTCTTCTGACCCCATCCTTTCTTTGCATCTGTGTAGTAAAGGTCATGCATGTATGCTCTATTCACTCCTCATAACTCCTCAGAGTTCTGTTTGTCTCTTTTCTCCTTGATGTCATATAACTTTTAATCATAATATTGATGGACTATATGATGTCACTTCACATCTATGTTACTAGTGCTCTTTCTATCCCATTAGTTCATTGACTCATGAAAGTCAGTAGATACATAGTATTCCATTTTAAATGTTGGTCATTGCATGTAAGGTTAGTCACAATTTTATTTTTAATTACCTATGCATAAACAGTAGGAAAAGATTTTACACCATCTTTATTTTTGCTGTCTTGAAGACTTTGCTGAATATCTTTGTGTTTCCCTTTGGAAACCCTATATTGATATTGATATTGATATTATCTGATATTTTCATAATGATTTATTACAATCTCTGTGACAAATAAAAACATATTTTCAAATTGGGAGTCATAGCACTTGATTGGCATTTCTTCAGTAATTTGCATCTTGTATATATTAGGAAATGCTGATAAATAATGTTACAATATATTATATAATAGTTAATAAGAAAAGTTGAAGGTTTGTGGTAGAAAAAAATTGAACTCACCAGGAAGCATCCTATAAGAACCCAGAGACCAAATACCATATACAGTGGCTTCATCTTTTTTTAGAGTCTGAAAGTTAGCACAGTGACTTGTTAGCATTATTTTTTAAATGAAATAGCATTATTTGGAAAATGTCCTAAAACACGGTGTGTATATTTTACAATGTATCTTAAAATAATTTTCTTATTCTTATGTTGGATTCAATACTAGTGGCATAACATTGTTCAGCTCATAGTATTTGACTCTCAAATGATAGGTCTACTTTTTATTTTTGAGTTTTGATAAGGCCTACAAAGCTCCAAATTGATTGAACTAGAATAGAAATTCCCCGGTCACATAATAATCAAATCAACAAATGCACAAAACAAACAAAGAATATTGAAAGCAGTAAGGGAAAAAGGTGAGGAAACATATAAAAGCAGAGCTCAAAGAATTACTCCAGACTTCTGAAGTTAAACTATGAAAGCCAGAAGACCCTGGGCAGACATCATACAGACACTAAAAACAAAAATGCCAGCCCAGGTTACTATGCCCAACAAAACTCTCCATTATCATAGATGGAGAAACCAAGATGTTCCATGACAAAACAAATTTACACAAGATCTTTCTACAAATACAGCTCTTCAAAGGATAATAAATGTGTATCTCCTACACAAGAAGGAAAACTATACCATACAAAAAGCAAGAAAATAACTTTCTTTCAACAAAACCAAAAGAAGGTAGCCACATAAACATAATTCTACCTCTAACAACAAAAATAACAGGAAGCAACAATCACTTTTCTTTAACATTGTTATATTAATAACAATGGACTCAGTTCCCCCAAATTAAGAGACATAAACTTCAGACTCAAAACTTAAATAGAACCCTACATTTTGCTGCATGCAGGAAACCCAAGTAGCAAAGACAGACACTACCTCAGAGTAAAAGACTGGAAAACATTTTTCCAAGCAAATGGTCCCAAGAAACAAGCTGGAATAGCCATGCTAATATTGAATAAAATTGGCTTTCCAGCTAAAGTTATCAAAATAGATAAGGAAGGACACTTTATACACAAATGAAAATCTACCAAGATGAACTCTCAATTCTCACCATGTATGCTCATAATGCAAAGGCAACCACAATCATAAAAGAAACTTTACTAAAGTTCAAAGCACACATTGCTCCTCACACAATAATAGTGAGGGCTTTCAATACCCTACTCTCATTAATAAACAGATCATGGAAACAGAAACTAAAGAGAGACACAGTAAAACAAACAGAAGTTATGAACCAAATGAATTTAACAGGTACCTATAGAACATTTTATACTAAAGAAAAGACTATACTTTCTTGTCAGCAATGCACACACATTACCTTCTCCAAAACTGACCATATAATCAGTCGCAAAACAGGACTCAACAGATACAGGAAGGATGAAATAATTCCATGCATCCTAGTAGATCAGCACAGATTAAAGTGCAAATACACCCCCCCCCCAAAAAAAAAGGAGCAGAAGGAAGGAAATAATCATACTCAGGCCTGAAATCAACCAAGTAGAAAGAGAGGTAAGTATACAAAGAATCAACCAAACAAGGAGCTTGTTCTATGGAAAAATCAGCAAGATAGCTAAACTTAGCCACACTAACCAGAAGGAACAGAGACAGTATCCAAATTAACAAAATCAGAAATGAAAAGGAGACATAACAACAGATGAAGTGGAAATTCAATAAATATGCAGATTCTACTACAAAAGCCTATATTCAACAAAACTTGAAAATCTGAATGAAATGGACAATTTTCTAGACCGATACCAGGTAACAAAGTTAAATCAAGATGAGATAAATTATCTAAACAGTTACTTAAACCCTAAAATAATTGAAGCTGTAATTAATAGTCTCTTAAGGAAATAAAAACCCTGAACCAGAGTGGTTTAGTGCAGAGTTCTATAAGAACTTCGAAGAAGACCTACTATAATATTCTTCAAACTATTCCACAAAATAGAAACAGAAGGAATACTACCTAATTCGTTTTATGAAGACACTATTATTCTGATACCTAAATCACACAAAGACCCAACAGAGAAAGAGGACTTCAGTCCAATTACTCTTATTTATATCAATGCAATATACTCAAAATTCTCACAAACCACTTCCAGGAACACATCAAAAGGATCATGCAGCATGATCAAGTAGGATTCATCCCAGGAATGCAGGGATAGTTCAATAGATGGGAATTAATCAACATACTCTGCTATATAAACAAACTCAGAGGGGGGAAAACACATGAACATGTAATTAGATGGGAAGAAAGCATTCAAAAATGCAAACCCATTCATGATATAAGTCTTGGAAAGATCAAGAATTCACAACTCATACCTAAACATAGAAATAGCAATATACAGAATACCAGTAGCCAACATCAAACTAAATGGGGAGAAATTTGAAGCAATCCCACTAATATCAAGGACTAGACAAGGCTGCCGACTTTCTCCCTATCTAGTCAATATAGTACTCAAAGTCCTAGCCAGAGTAATTAGACTACAAAAGGAGTTCAATGTGATATAATTTGGAAAGGAAGAAGTCAAAATATTACAATTAGCAGATGATATTAGAATATACTTAAGTGACATAAAATTCTACCAGAGAACTCCTAAAGCTGATAAACATTTTCAACAAAGTGGCTGGATGAAAAAATAACTCAAAACAAATTAGTGACCTTCCTCTACTCAAAGGATAAAAAAGGCTGAGAAAGAAATTAGGGAAATAACACCCTTTACAATAGTCACAAATAATATAAAGTACATTGGTGCAACTCTAACTAAGCAAGCGAAAAGTTTGTATGACAAGAACTTCAAGCCTCTGAAGAAAGAAATCAAAACACTCAGAATATGGAAATATCTCCTATTCTCATGGAATGTCAGGATTAATATAGTAAAATTGGCCATCTTTCCTAAAATAATCTATAGACTAAGTGTAATTCCCATCAAAATTCCACCTCAATTTTTCATAGAGTTAGAAATAGCAAAACAAAAAACCTAGGGTCACGAAAATTATTCTCAGAAATAAAAGATCCTCTGTCAAAATCACCATCCCTGACCTCAAGGTGTACTACAGTGCAATTGTGATAAAAACTGCATGGTAGTGGTACAGTGATAGGCAGGTAGATCAATGGAAAAGAATTGTAGATCCAGAAATGAGCCTCTACACCTATGGCCAATTTGATCTTTTAAAAAGTATCTAACCATCTAGTGGTAAAAGGACAGCATTTACAACAAATGGTGTTGGTTCAGCTGGAGGCTATCATTCAGAAGAATGCAAATCTATTCATATCTCCTTGTATAAAGCTCAAGTGCACATGAATCAAGGACCTCCACATAAAACTAAATACACTGAAAGTAATAGTAAAAAAAGTGGGGAAGATCCTGGAACACATGAGCACAAGGGAAAATTTCTTGAACAGAACACTAATAGGCTATGCCATAAGATCAAGAATTGTGAAATGAGACCTCATAAAATTGCAAAGCTTCTGCAAGGAAAAGGACACTGTTAATAGGACAAAATGGCGACCAACATAATGGGAAAAAGATCTTTATGAAACCTACATCATTTAGAGGGCTAATATCCAATATATACAAAGAACTCAAGAAATTAGACTCCAGAGAACCAAATAATCCTATTAAAAAAAAGGGGTACAAAGCTAAACAAAGAATTCTCAAGTGAAAATGCTGAATGGCTGAGAAACAACTAAAGAAATGTTCAACATCCTTAGTCATCAGGGAAATGCAAATCAAACTAGCCATGAGAATCCATATCACATCATTCAAAATGGCTAAAGTGAGAAACTCTGGTGAAAGAAGATGCTGGTGAGAATGTGAAGAAAGAAACACTCCTTCATTGCTGGAAGGATTGCAAGCTGGTACAACCACTCTGGAAAGCAGTTTCATGATTCCTCAGAAAACTGGACATAGAACTTCATGAGGACCCAGCTATATACCAATCATGGTCATATACTCAGAAGATACTTTAATGTGAAATAAGGACACATGCTCCACTATGTTCATAGCAGCCTTATTTATAACACCCAGAAGCTGGAAAGAACGCAGATGACCCAAAGCAGAAGAATGGGTACAAAAAATGTGGTACATTTACATAGTAGAGTACTAATAAGCTATTAAAAAACAATGAATTCGTGAAATTCTTAGACAAATGGAGGGAACTAGAAAATATCATCCTGAGTGAGATAACTCAATCACAAAAGAACACACATGGTATGCAGTCACTGATGAGTGGATATTAGCCCAGAACCTCAGAATACCCAAGATACTATTCACAGACCCCAATGAAGCTGAAGAAGAAGGAAGACCAAAGTGTAGATACTTTAGTCCTTCTAAGAAGGGGGGAAATACCCATGGGAGGAGTTACAGAGATAAAGTGCGGAGCAGAAACTGAAGTATAGGCCATCTGTAGAATGCCCACCTGGGGATCTACCCCATATGCATCCACCAAATTAAGGCACTATTTTGGATTCCAAGAAGTTCTTGCTGATAGCATCCTGATGTAGCTGTCTCTAGAGACTTGTGCCAATGCCTGACAAATACAGAGGTGGATGATTTAGCCAACCATTGGACTAAGTACAGGGTCCACAGTGGAGGAGCTGGAGAAAGAATCCAAGGAGCTGAAGGGGTTGTCAGGACAATAGAAGGAACAACAATATGAACCAAACACTACCCCCAGAGTTTGCAGGGACTAAACCACCAACCAAAGAGGAAGCCATGGAGGTACCTATTGCTCCATCCACATATATAGTAGAGGATGGCCTTGGAGGTCATCAGTGGAAGGAGAGGTCCTTGGTCCTGTGATGGCTGGATACCCCAGTTTACAGAAAATGGAAGACAGGCAATCAGGAGTGGGTGGGTTGGTGAGCTTGGGGAGGCAGAAGGAGATAGGGGGTTTTGGGAGCAGAAACCAGGAGAAGGGATAACATTTGAAATGTAAGTAAAGAAAATATCTAATAAAAATAAAAATTGCAGTTCTATAGCAACAAGTTTCTGTAAACTCATATTTGAGTTGTTACTACATTTACTTAATCACATTCATTTTTAAGAGAAGTAATACATAAGAAGTCTTTCTATTAAATACGGCAAAAATCGAAGCATGACAATATACAGACTAGTGTTAACAGTGACTCATTTTGTGTAGAATGAAAGTTCTCAAATATGCTGTCTATTATCAACTGTGTTCCATCATAACTATGACTGAACCAAGCAGAAATATTTAGGTCCATTTCTTTCAGCTTTCTCAAGGGTTGTGATAAATTTCTCCAGCCAGATGGACTGAATTCTTTTATACCACTGACCACAGTGGCCTGTCAGCTCCTCTATTCAACACTGTTGATAGCTTTAATGTGGCCATAATCAACAAAACAAATTGGCAACCTAAAGATTGGGAAAAAATCTTCACTAATCCCACATTTGATAGAGGGCCAATATTCAAAATGAATGAAGAACTCAAGAAGCAAATCACCAAAGAAAAACAAACGACCCAATAAAAAAATGGGTTATAGACCTAAACTGAGATTTCACAACTGAGGAATCTCTAACGGCTGAGAAGCAATTAAAGAAATGTTCAAAATCCTTAGTGATTAGAGAAATGCAAATTAAAATGACTCTGAGATTCTACCTTATACTAATCACAATGGCTAAGATCAAAAATTCATGTGGTAACACATGTTGGAGGGAATGTGGAGAAAATGATTGCTCCTCCATTGCTGGTGGTATTGAAAACTTGTGCAATCTCTCTGGAAATCAATTTGGATGTTCCTAGAAATTTGGAAATAGATCTAACTGAAGACCCAGCTATACCAAAAATATATACCCAATATACCCAAAAGATGCCCTACCATGCCACAGGGGCACGTGTACCACTATGTTCATAGCAGACACATTCGTGATAGCCAGAAGTTGGAAACAACCTAGATGTCCTAAGACAGAAGAAGGTATAAAGAAAATGTGGTTCATTTACACAATGAAATACTACTCAGCTAGTTTCATTTTTGAGACAGTTTTTTCTCTGCATAGCCCTGGTATTCTGGAACTCAGTCTGTAGACCAGACTGGCCAGGAACTCAGAAATCCACCTGCCTCTGCATTCCAAGTGCTGGGATTTAAGTTGTGCACTCCAGCATCCAGCCTACTCAGCTATTAAGAATGAGGACATGCTCAGTTTTTCAGGAAAATGGATGGAACTAGGAAATATTCTGATTGAGGTTACTCAGATCCAAAAGGAAATAGATGGCATGTACTCATTAGTGAGTATTAGAAAAAACAAGTACAGAATACCCAAGATACAATCCAATGAACTCAAAAAGGTCAGCAGGCTGAAGGGCCCAAGTGAGGACACCACATCTCACTTAAGAGGGAGTACACAGCAATCACAAGTATGGAGGGAGGGAGGAACCTGGGAGGGAAAGTGGATGGCAGGGTGGGTCTGAAGAGAGAGAGAGAGAGAGAGAGTCGCCTGATAGGGTATTCGATGAAGGAAAAGGACTGAAGCCCTTAGGGCCAACAGAAAGATGGAAACAGGAATCCTCAGGAAATAGGTGGTTGAGGGCACCCTCTAGAATGCACCAGAGAAAAGGGAGGTAAGAAGATCTCAGGAATCAAAAAGAGGGACCTTAGATGTAATGCCCAACAGTAGGGAGAGGAACTTATAGAGCCCACCTCTATAAACAAAACAAAACAAAACAAAACAAAACAAAACAAAACAAAAACTCTATTGAAAAACTGAATCAGCAATATTGTGTATCAAGTCAATATTTCTTTTTATTTTCTAATATCTTACACTTCGTCTTCTATACGTAGAGTTTTTGTGATTATAGAAACGGAGCCATAGAGGTAAAAGAAAAAAAAATGTGAGCTGAACAATGCCAACCTTGAAGAACCTTACGAACAGTTTCTCAGTATGTATTATGAGCTAGTGTCACACATTAGTTTTTCCTGAGCTATATTTCATTTGAACCTTAAAAGCATGCAAAATTAGTTGAAAATATACACTTTAGAATACAACTGAGAGCAGCTCATCATTAAGAATGTTAAAGAACTCTAAGGTAGAGGAAGAAGAAAAGGGAATTGCAGACTTTGGTGGATTCACTATCCTACATGGTCAACATGAGTATTTTTTGTTGTTTACATGTGTTTTAAAAACATCATACATTTTATGACTCACTGTTTTGTGTGGTTACTTATTTTCACAGAAATGAAACTTAAATATCTTAAAAGCAGCTCACTGAAATTCTACCACTGACGTTTGGGCAACATTTTATATAAAAGTATAGGGCTTCATATTCCCAGGTACCTACCTTGGAGAAGCTTCTTTGCTGGTGAATGTGCTGGTCAGAAGCAGTCTGTTCAATTATTTTTGAGTGGTGGAATACAGAGGACCATTATTCTAAGCTCTTATATAGTTTATATTATTTTATTGGCAATAAAGAAACAGAAGTCCGAAGACAAAGCAACTTCATCTGATCCTTTATGGACAGGAAGCATCCTTGCCAATTTGGCACAGTGTTCCTGCATGTGTTTCATTTCTGAATATACTCAGTCACTAAGGGGTTGAAGCTGCCTTAGGACGCTGTACAGTGAGTCAAAAAGTGATTTTGTTTCAGATAAATACAGGGAGACCTGAGGTGCCCTTTTTTAATTTTAAGAAAGAAAGTGATGAGTTGTTTTTTAATATTTATGTGACATCTTTCCTTCTGTGTTAATCTTATGGTATTTCCTACGTAATTTTAAAAATAAATGTTACCATTGAACTGAGCATAGGGTCCCCAATAGAGGACTTAGAGAAACGATTGACAGAGTTGAAAGGGTTTTGTTCTTTCTATGGGGTTGCAAACTCTTTCAACCCCATAGAAAGAACAACAATGTCAACCAACCAGATCCCCCAGAATTCTCAAGGAATAATCCATCAATAAAGGAGTACACATGACTGCAGCTTGATATGTAGCAGATGATGACCTTGTCATGCATCAATAGAAGTAGAGGTCCTTGGTCCTATGAAGGCTAGATAGATTACGGAGTATAGGCTGTCAGTGGGTGGGTCAGTGGAAGAACACCCTCATAGAGGCACAGGGTAGGAGGATGTAATAGGGCGTTTCCATGAGGGAGGGAAACTGGAAAAGGGGATAATATTTGAAATGTAAATAAAGAAAATATCCGATAAAAATGCTATGTGGGAAGTACAAACATTTACAAAGTTGAATTTTCTTATGATTGTAGGAGAATATTTAGTAAGAAAAATGAGAAAGAACATTAAAATCACAATTGAGTACACATTGCTTTATTGCTAAATAACACCCAGATATTTTTTTTCTATGTCTCTCTCTGCCTTTCTCCTTCTGTCTCCCTCTTTCAAGGTTCCATAGTACTATCATTCATAATTTCTAAAATAAATGACTCATCTGCTTAGATTATCTGAGCTTCAGTTTTAAGGTTTAACCTGTAATAATGAAGTGATACTTTAAGTTTGAACTTTCAGGTTTCTACAAATCTGGTCTCATGCATTATTCTAACGTTTCATAAAGCTGACCTAGTATAGCCTTTTGTGTTTAGTGCTGGGAGTGAACACAGAGCATTGTACTTCCAGTGGACCTAATTCTTTTATGCTTTTGAGATCACCTTTTCTGTTTTAGTTTGGAGCAGTGTGTCATTTGTTGCTCAGGCTGAACCTCTATAGTCCAAGATAGTTGTTCTCAATTTTCCCAGTGATAAGACCCTTTCTTATACATCCTTATGATTTCTTGACATGCAAACATAAATTATTTTTCATACGTCATAAAAGTTATAAATCATAATGTTAATTTTAATATGCAGGATATCTGATATGTGACCCCAATTGATCCTAATGCACAGGTTGACAAGCATTGGTCTAGGTGGTCTTGGAACTAACAATGTCATCTGAGTGGTCATGACTACAGCTAATGGACTCCAAAGAATCTAAATACACACAAACACACATACTCCCAAGCATATACAGACAACTTGGTGTTTGGTTTGAGATTTTCACTAAAGCACTGGGAATCTAAACAGGCTGAAGTTATGGTAGAGAAAATCAAAACCAGTCCAAATCCAAGCAAACAAACCCAAACAAAACTGAATGAGCCAAAAACTCACAGAATGTCATTGGGCTAGTTTTGTTTTGTCAAACTACATCTGTGGATGGAGCCTGTCCTGAAGTGTGGCTCATACACAGTGAGACACTTTTGAAGAAAATACCAATCATGTATTAATTGCAAATAGCTTCCTGGTAGTGATGGAGCCCATGTGCACTCCCTGTCTCAGTGCAAGTAGTCCATTGGACTTGCATTTGTGTAGGCCTTTCAGGTGTTGCCTTGAGTTCATGTGTGTCAGCCTTCATGAATACCGAAGACCATGTTTTCTTGGAATCACCAATCTCCTCTGGATTTTACAGTCTTGCTGCATGGGTGTGATGGGAGGGCCTTGATGAAGACATCCCACTTAGGTCTGAGTGCTCCAAAGTTCTTTGGACATTGTCCTGTTGTAGGTCTATGCTTTAGTTCAAATCTACAATAAGAGGAAACCTTTTTTTTTTTTTTTTTTTTTTTTTGGTTTTTTGAGACAGGGTTTCTCTGTGTAGCCCTGGCTGTCCTGGAGCTCACTCTGTAGACCAGGCTAGCCTCGAACTCAGAAATCAGCCTGCCTCTGCGTCCCGAGTGCTGGGATTAAAGGCGTGTGCCACCACGCCCGGCTCAAGAGGAAGCCTTTTTAATGAGGACTTTGTGAGGTACTTACTTATTGGTATAGCAGTATGTCATTTTATGAGTATGTTTATAGCAATGTACTTTTGTGAGAATATTAGTATTGAATTTTTTCTTAGGGCCATGACCCATCTAATTCCAGATACAAGACTACTTCAGCAGTGTCAGGTATGTCTTCTGTCTAATGAGTGAGCCTTAAATCCAATCAAACAATCATTCTTTACTCCCTAAGTTTTATGCCACAATGACTCCAATATTTCTTGCACACAAATCTCTCTTCTTGTAAAACAAAGCAAAAAAAGAGAAACACATGATGAGAAGGAGAGAAATGATGACTAATTCATGGCTTTCAAAGCTTGGACCTAATATTCTGTAGACTAATACATTCATAGAGCTGATGTCTCTCGTCACAGGAAACCCATAGAACAGTAGATTCATGCTATTGCTTTGATAGAACCTCATGTAGTAGGTGATAATATTTTCCTAATTTTGTTAGATTAGCACACTTACAAGCAACAATGCAGTGACATTTGATATTTGATGACTTTTGCCCTGTGGTCAGATATTTATTTCTGTTAATATGTAGAAACAAAACTGTTATTTTCATTTGGAAATTCATACAAATGTTATTATTTTACAGTATTCATTCACATTAATTAGTTTCTTGATTAATGCTTTCCTAAGCATTTATCATGCTTTACAAATAATACGATGCTTATAATTCTGTGGAAGAATGAAAGATACCATTGCCTGGATTATACATTCTGACTTTGTAAGATATGGTTAGGGGTAGAGCTGGCAGATCAGTGAAAACTAACACCTTTGATGTCTTCGTAAGAGTTGGTACAAAATCTCCACACTGAAAAGTTGAAATGATGTTGCAACATCCCAGCACCCAAAGCTAGCAGGACAATGAAATTAGGTAAAAATTCATATTATCAACAAAGTACAGTCATAGTAATTATTTATGAGTATCAGCTTTCTTTTCTAGTAAAAGTCATATAAAAACATTCAGATCAGAAGTAGATTACTTCTACTTCTGCTAGCAGTAATTAATCAGGAAAGTGGACATGTAATATTACCTGAAAAACTTAAGCTTATTAATATAAACAAGCATACAGTTTATCTTTTAATCTGGTGTATAAATCAAACAATTTCACTTCTCTCAATGTCTCTCTTTTTTTCAGTATTTCTGGATTTATCCTAAATTTTGTTTAAATTTTTTTTGAAAATTTCATAGTCAGCATTAGACCTATATATAGCACAACAATTCCTTTCCCTCTCCTTTCTAATGCATGTTTACCTTCTTCTCCATTCATGATTTCTTCTGTTTACTACAGTTAAAAGTATACATATGTGCTTATGAACATCCATTCCTATGTATGTATATATGGATAGATAGATAGGTAGATTGATTGATAGATAGATAGGTAGGTAGGTAGGTAGATAGATAGATAGGTAGATAGATGGAGAACTATAAATAGACATACACAGACATTAGGAATGTGTAGGACATTTTGAAGAGTCCTCAGGTCATGCACAGGTTTAGAAGGAGTTTTACTGTAATGTATATACAGAATCCTATGAAATACATACAGAATACATTTATACAAAATGATCCACAGAAGAACTTGTACCAAATTTTATTTAAGTAATTCTTGAAAACATTGCAATAGAGAAGGAAATCCTGTTTGCCATAGTCATAAAGAAAATCTATACCGACCTGCAAGAAGTTGCCATTTTCACTCAATGATTTTGAAAGCATATGTGTTTTTTAGACTATGATATTTTTGAAGG
This sequence comes from Mus caroli, assembly GCF_978045245.1. NCBI lineage: Eukaryota > Metazoa > Chordata > Mammalia > Rodentia > Muridae > Mus > Mus caroli. The sequence continues at coordinate 91,282,259 of NW_028227259.1, read as the reverse complement.
CAAGTGTCAATTTTTACTTTGTCATTAAGCTATTATTATCATAATTTATATACAACCCCATCCTCCATATGTGCTGAGTCTCTTTTGATGGGTTCCAACTTCGACAGTTTAACACATATTCTGATGATTTGAAGTATTTACACAAAGTCTTTCTTCTTGACAGTTTCATCTGAATAACAGCACAGCTATTCTCACAGTACTTTTTCTGTGTTAGGTTTTGAAAATCATGTGACACAAGAACTAACTTCCTGGGTACTATCTGTCATAATTCCACTCTGTAGCTTGCAAGATTACAAGGGAGGAGAGCAACCAACATGCTTACCCATCTAGGATACCTACAAATCACATCAATGATTACCATGCCATTGTAACTCTGTGGGTGCAATATTGCTACAGGTGCTTTGGTAACCAAGAGCTTTGATGGATTTGAGGCCCATTCAACCAAAGGACAAGCATGCCTGGGACTGTGTCTGTGTCAATAACCAAGGCTACAACAGTCAGAATTTTGGAGGAGAAACTATAACCACCACTTTAGCAGGCCACAGTAATCCCCAACTCTATGCTTAATAATTCTTTGTCTACTCACAGATCAGTGAGATTGTCACTCCTCATCAAAATGTTCCATTCAAAGTGATCAAAAACTTTAGAGAAAACTGAAATAGATCAGAGTGCAGGGAGCAAAAGCCTGTGGTCCCCAGTCTCATCTGAAACCTAAGCAGCATGGCTCTTATACTAAGACTCAGGGATCATTGCAGAAGATGGAGATAAAAGAATGCATGTGCCAGAGGAAGAGTATTTTTCCTGTTGTATTGGCTTTCCTAGAAACATCAGAGAAGCTACAGTCATGAAGCCTCATCAACATGGCCATCTAATCAGGACCTGGGAAAGAATGAGATCACTATCCTCGGTAGCATGGAATGTGGAAAGCTCATGAAGCCTCAATCCTAGACAAAGAACTACAGACAACTATGGAGTGCTGAGAATGGGCAAATTGTTTTGTTCAGGGAAGAGCCTCCCATTTTGATAAGCAATCCAAAACAGTCATCCATGAGTTCATGTATATAGACTGAGGAGGTTGTATTTATATTCATTGGAATATATGTTACCATAGCTTATCAGGAATGAGGCCATGAATTTTACAGAGACTGCAGAAGGGAATTTGGGAATCCCTTGGATGAGTTCATGGAAGTATGAAAATGAGGTGAGTAAAATTGCAAAAATTAAAATTTACCATTTAGTGTGGTCTACTAAGAATTTGAAATGTTTCTTAAAAGATATGGAAATCATTTTGGTGGCTCCTCTGGAAATTGGACATAGTACTGCCTGAGGACCCAGGTATACCACTTCTGGGCCTATACCCAGAAGATGCTCCAACATGTAATAAGGACAGAAGCTCTACTATGTTCATAGCAGCCTCATTTATAATAGCTAGGAGCTGGAAATAACCCAGATGTCCCTCAACAGAAGAATGGATACAGAAAATGTCATACATTTACACAATGGAGTACTACTAACCTATTAAAAGAATATGAATTCATGAAATGGACAGAAGTACAAAATATCATCCTGACTGAGGTAACCCAATCGACAAAGAACACACATGATATGTACTCAATGGTAAGTGGATTTTAGCCAAAAAGCATCAAATACCCAAGATACAATTCACAGACCACCTGACAGAAAGAATCAAGAACAAAGTGTGGGTGCTTTAGTTCTTCTTAAAAAGGACACCAAAATACATGTAGGAGTATATATGGAGATAAAATATAGAGCAGTGACTGAAGGAAAGGCTCTCCAGAGACTCTCACACCTGGGACTTCATGCCATATACAGTTACTAAACCCAGACACTAATGTGGATGCCAAGAAGGGCATATTGAAAGAATCCTGATAGAGCTGTCTCCTGAGAGGCCTTGCCATAGCCTTAGAAATACAGAGATGGATGCTTGCAGCCATCCACTGGACTGAGCACAGGGTCCCCAATAGAGGAGTTAGAGAAAGGACCAAAGGAGTTGAAGGAGATTACAACCACACAGGAAAAATATATCAACCAACCAATTCCTCTAGATCTCCCTGGGACTAAGCCGTCTACAAAGGAGTACACATGGCTCCAGCTGCATAAGTAGCAGATAATGGCCTTTTCATGAGTTGGTGGGAGGAGAGGTCCTTGGTTGTATGAAGGCTGGTTAGATGCCTCAGGTAGGGAAGTTGTGGGTGGGGAGGTGGGAGTGGGCAAGTTGGTAGGTGGAGGAACACCCTCATAGAAGCAGGAAGAGGGAAAATGTGATAGGGGGTCTCCAGTGGGGGTGTAAACTGCTAAAGGGGATAACATTTGAAATTTAAATAAAGGAAATATCAAATTAAAAAAATGAAAAAGAAGAAGATACACATATGCTATAATCACTTTGCATGGCACTTTAAGGGATTTGTGTGTTTATTGCATTAAATATTGTTGGCAGGTTTGGGAAGTCTATAGAACAGAAAGGACCATGTCAACTGGAGGAACAGTATGTGCTCTTGTTCCTGTGCTGCTGATTGTAAATCAAACTCTTTCTGGGCCAAATCATTGACTTACCTATTGTGTTCTTTTTCTAGTTTGTCATCTGACACATTGCCTTCAGCAATCAAAAGTTTAAGATATACCTATAAAATTGTCCTATTAAGATCAATTTCATGAACAGTGGCCAGACTTGTTCTAAGTCACTGACTTGTAATCCTCTCAAGTATCTTTAGTTAGCCCTCTCTGGTTTGTGAGAGGTTTAAAATGTTCTATGTTGATATATATTTTCTTTTTCTTGGTTTTCTACCTCATCCTGATCCCCCATATTTACCTGCAGTTGGCTCCTATCTTACTTTACCAAGAGGTCGCAGCAGGTAGGAATGAACTCTCCCATCCAGGCCATGCAACCTGAACAGTCACTGATGAGTTCAGAGAACTTCTCCAATGTTTCCTGAGTGACCTGACTTTTTTTGTTTTCTATTACTTGGTAACATATGTAAATTCATTTTCCTAGCACATTTCATTTAGAAAGTGACCACAACTATGCCCAATCACCCAACAATCTCCTAGAGGTGTGCACATACTCCACAATTCTGTTTTGCTTGCTCTCAACATCTCTCAATTTTCCTGATTTCTATTTGAATCAATATATTGAGTTTTCAAAAAACCTGGACTCATATTCTACATTAGTTTCTCTCACAGCTAAAGTGCACAGAGATTAAAGACCTTCCTCAGAAGATGAAAATCAATTAACATCATTGCCCACCTTAAAGCTGCTGCTCCCCAGGATCTTCATACTGCCTACTTTTACTTTGACCTTGTTCTCTGTTTGCAGCTCTGTAGTAAAGGTCAGGTACATATGCCCTGTTCACTACTCATGGCCTCTCACTGTTCTTTTTTTCTTTTCTCCCATCATGCCATATTATTTTCATTCATATTACCTTTGAACTATTATTTCACAACACATCTGTTCCTAATACTCTCTGTATCTAATTAGTTCTTTGACTCATGGCATACATGAGATATGAGGTGTTACATTTTAAATGTTGATCATTGCATGCAAGTTCATTCAGAATTTTATTGATACTTATTCTAGGAATAAAGTGTGGGAAAAATAATTCACATTATTTTAATTTGAAGTAACTTTAAAACAAGCTGTACATATACACACCTATATTTCTCTTTGGACATGCTGATTTTGATCTGAACATTATTCAGTTGCCAACTTTCTTGGGCATATCTGTTATTATTATCATGCTTTATTATAATCTTTGTGATTACTAAATAAATATATTTTTTCTTTTTTTTTTAATTACAAGGAGTTTTATTGATGGTGTACTTGACCTCAAGCTATGTTTTCCCAGAATCTCCTCTTCATTCAGAGACTCCCAGCATTTCTCAGGTCATAGCCATATTTCTTTTTTTTTTTTCATATAAAACTATTTTTTTATTACATCTTTTCCTCAATTACATTTCCAATGCTATCCCAAAACTCCCCCATACCCTCCCCCCTATTTCCCTACCCTCCCTTTCCCTCTTTTTTTGGCCCTGGCGTTCCCCTGTACTGGGGCATATAAAGTTTGCATGTCCAATGGGCCTCTCTATCCGGTGATGGCCAACTAGGCCATCTTTTGATACATATGCAGCTAGAGTCAAGAGCTCCAGGGTACTGGTTAGTTCAAAATGTTGTTCCACCCATAGGGTTGCGGATCCCTTCAGCTCCTTGGGTACTTTCTCCAGCTCCTCCATTATAGGCCCTGTGATCCATTCACTAACTGACTGTGATCATCCACTTCTGTGCTTGCCAGGCCCCGGCATAGTCTCACAAGAGACAGCCATATCTGGGTCCTTTCAGCAAAACCTTGCTAGTGAATGCAATAGTGTCAGCATTTGGATGCTGATCTTGGGATGGATCTCTGGATATGGCAGTCTCTAGATGGTACATCCTTTCGAAACAGCTCCAAACTTTGTCTCTGTAACTCCTTCCATGGGTGTTCTGATCCCAATTCTAAGGAGGGGCATAGTGTCCACACTTCAGTCTTCATTCGTCTTGAGTTTCATGTGTTTAGCAAACTGTATCTTATATCTTGTGTATCCTAAGTTTTGGGCAAATATCCACTTATTAGTGAGTACATATTGTGTGAGTTCCTTTGTGATTGTGTTACCTCACTCAGGATGATGCCCTCCAGGTCCATCCATTTGCCTAGGAATTTCATAAATTAATTCTTTTTAACAGCGGAGTAGTAATCCATTGTGTAGATGTACCACATTTTCTGTATCCATTCCTCTGTTGAGGGGCATCTGGGTTCTTTCCAGCTTCTGGCTATTATAAATAAGACTGCTATGAACATAGTGGAGCATGTGTCCTTCTTACCGGTTGGGACATCTTCTGGATATATGCCCAGGAGAGGTATTGCTGGATCCTCCAATAGTACTATCTCCAATTTTCTAAGGAACCGCCAGATTGATTTCCTGAGTGGTTGTACAACCTTGCAATCCCACCAACAATGTGGGAGTGTTCCTCTTTCTCCACATCCTCGCCAGCATCTGCTTTCACCTTAATTTTTTATCTTAGCCATTCTGACTGGTGTGAGGTGGAATCTCAGAGTTGATTTGAGTTGCATTTCCCTGATGATTAAGGATGTTGAACATTTTTCCAGGTGCTTCCCTGCCATTCGGTATTCCTCAGGTGAGAATTCTTTGTTCAGTTCTGAGCCCCATTTTTAAATGGGGTTATTTGATTTTCTGGAGTCCACCTTCTTGAGTTCTTTATATATATTGGATATTAGTCCCCTATCTGATTTAGGATAGGTAAAGATCCTTTCCCAATCTGTTGGTGGTCTTTTTGTCTTATTGACGGTGTCTTTTGCCTTGCAGAAGCTTTGCAGTTTCATGAGGTCCCACTTGTCAATTCTCGATCTTATAGCACAAGCCATTGCTGTTCTATTCAGGAACCTTTTCCCTGTGCCCATATCTTCAAGGCTTTTCTGCACTTTCTCTTCTATAAGTTTCAGTGTCTCTGGTTTTATGTGAAGTTCATTGATCCACTTAGATTTGACCTTAGTACAAGGAGATAGGAATGGATTGATTCGCATTCTTCTACATGATAACAACCAGTTTGTCAGCACCATTTGTTGAAAATGCTGTCTTTCTTCCACTGGATGGTGTTATCTCCCTTGTCGAAGATCAAGTGACCATAGGTTTGTGGGTTCATTTCTGAGTCTTCAATTCTATTCCATTGGTCTACTTGTCTGTCACTATACCAGTACCATGCAGTTTTTATCACAATTGCTCTGTAGTAAATCTTTAGGTCAGGCATGGTGATTGCACTAGAGGTTATTTTATCTTTGAGAAGAGTTTTTGCTATCCTAGGTTTTTTGTTATTCCAGATGAATTTGCAGATTGCTCTTTCTAATTCGTTGAAGAATTGAGTTGGAATTTTGATGGGGATTGCATTGAATCTGTAGATTGCTTTTGGCAAGATAGCCATTTTTAAAATGTTGATCCTGCCAGTCCATGAGCATGGGAGATCTTTCCATCTTCTGAGATCTTCTTTAATTTCTTTCTTCAGAGACTTGAAGTTCTTATCATAGAGATCTTTCACTTCCTTGGTTAGAGTCACGCCAAGATATTTTATATTATTTGTGACTCTTGTGAAAGGTGTTGTTTCGCTAATTACTTTCTCAGCCTGTTTATTCTTTGTGTAGAGAAAGGCCACTGACTTGTTTGAGTTAATTTTATATCCAGCTACTTCACCAAAGCTGTTTATCAGGTTTAGGAGTTATCTGGTGGAATTTTTAGGGTCACTTATATATACTTTCATATCATCTGCAAAATGTGTTATTTTGAATTCATCTTTTCCAATTTGTATCCCTTTGATCTCCTTTTGTTGTCGAATTGCTCTGGCTAGGACTTCAAGTACAATGTTGAATAGGTATGGGGAGAGTAGACAGCCTTGTCTAGTCCCTGATTTTAGAGGGATTGCTTCAAGCTTCTCACCATTTATTTTGATGTTGGCTACTGGTTTGCTGTAGATTGCTTTTATCATGTTTAGGTATGGGCCTTGAATTCCTGATCTTTCCAAGACTTTTATCATGAATGGGTGTTGGATCTTGTCAAATGATTTTTCTGCATCTAACGCCATGATCATGTGGTTTTTTTCTTTGAGTTTGTTTATATACTGGATTACGTTGATGGATTTCAGTATATTAAACCATCCCTGCATCCCTGGAATAAAACCTACTTGGTCAGGGTGGATGATTGCTTCAACGTGTTCTTGGATTTGGTTAGCGAGAATTTTATTGAGTATTTTTGCATCAATATTTATAAGGGAAATTGGTCTGAAGTTCTCTTTCTTTGTTGGATCTTTCTGTGGTTTAGGTATCAGATTAATTGTGGCTTCATAGAATGAGTTGGGTAGAGTTCCTTCTACTTCTATTTTGGGGAATAGTTTCTGCCGAACTGGAATTAGATCTTCTTTGAAGGTCTGGTAGAACTCTGCACTAAAGCCATCTGGTCCTGGCCTTTTTTTTTTTTTGGCGGGGAGACTATTAATGACGGCTTCAATTTCTGTAGGGGATATGGGACTGTTTAGCTCATTAACTTGATCCTGGTTTAATTTTGGTACCTGGTATCTGTCCAGAAATTTGTCCATTTTGTCCAGGTTTTCAAGTTTTGTTAAGTATAGCCTTTTGTAGAAGGATCTGATGGTGTTTTGGATTTCTTCAGGATCTGTTGTTATGTCTCCCTTTTCATTTCTGATTTTGTTAATTAGGATGTTTTCCCTGTGCCCTCTAGTGAGTCTAGCTAAGTGTTTATTTATCTTGTTGATTTTCTCAAAGAACCAACTCCTCGTTTGGTTAATTCTTTGAATAGTTCTTCTTGTTTCCACTTGGTTGATTTTGCCCCTGAGTTTGATTATTTCCTGCCATCTACTCCTCTTGGGTGAATTTGCTTCCTTTTTTTCTAGAGCTTTTAGATGTGTTGTCAAGATGCTAGTGTGTGCTCTCTCTAGTTTCTTTTTGGAGGCACTCAGAGCTATGAGTTTTCCTCTTAGGAATGCTTTCATTTTGTCCCATAGGTTTGGGTAAGTTTTGGCTTCATTTTCATTAAACTGTAAAAAGTCTTTAATTTCTTTCTTTATTCCATCCTTGACCAAGGTATCATTGAGTGTTATTCAGTTTCCACGTGAATGTTGGCTTTCTATTATTTATGTTGTTATTGAAGATCAGCCTTAGTCCATGGTGCTCTGATAGGATGCATGGGACAATTTCAATATTTTTGTATCTGTTGAGGCCTGTTTTGTGACCAATTATATGGTCAATTTTGGAGAAGGTCCTGTGAGGTGCTGAGAAGAAGGTATATCCTTTTGTTTTAGGATAAAACGTTCTGTAGATATCTGTCAGATCCATTTGTTTCATAACTTCTGTTAGTTTCACTGTGTCCCTGTTTAGTTTCTGTTTCCAGGATCTGTCCATTGATGAAAGTGGTGTGTTGAAGTCTCCCACTATTATTGTGTGAGGTGCAATGTGTGCTTTGAGAGTTCCTCTTGGAGGATTTTACCTTTGATGAGTATGAAATGTTCCTCCTTGTCTTTTTTGATAACTTTGCGTTGGAAGTCGATTTTATTCGGTATCAGAATGGATACTCCAGCTTGTTTCTTCAGACCATTTGCTTGGAAAATTGTTTTCCAGCCTTTCACTCTGAGGTAGTGTCTGTCTTTTTTCCCTGAGATGGGTTTCCTGTAAGCAGCAGAATGTTATATTTTTTCAAAGTGTGAATTAAAGCACTTGATTGACATTTCCTCAGTGATTTGAAGCTTGTATATATTAGAAAATGCAGAAAACTAAAGTTAAATCCTCTGATGTAACAGTTAATATGTGAAGATGAAGGTTAGGTTTAGGGACAATTGATATTCATCAGGAAGGATTCTCTAAGAACACAGAGGTCAATTCCAAATACAGTGACTCCACCTTAGGTAGCCTCTGATAGAGCACAGTTGCTGCTTAGCATTGTTTTGTTTTTTTTAATGTTATTATTTGTAACATGTTCTAACACCTGGTGTATATGTAGTACAGTGTGTCTTAAAATATTTTTCTGATTCATATCTTGGTGTCAGTATTAGTGGCATAATATTTTTCAGCTCATATCCTTTGAGTCTTAAATGTTAGGGCTATTTTACCTTTTTGAGGTTTGAAGTGAGGAGGGGAAAATGCCATATATTTGTCATTGATGAGTCTGAGCAACAGAAGACTTTAAAAAATCTTTTGGCTTAACAGGTGTTATTGTGAAATTGACTATTTCCATTTGTGCTTTTCATTTTACTTTCTTTAGATACTTGAAGTTCAAGTAACAGAAATTGTGACTTGTTTGGTTAGAGTTACCCTAAGATAATTTATATTGGTTTTGACTGCTGTGAAGGGTATCATTTCCCTAATTTCTTTCTCAGCCCTTTTATCCTTTGAGTAGAAGATAGCTACTGAGTAGTTTGATTTAGTTTTATATCCAGCCACTTTACTGAGTTGTATATCAGTTTAGGAGTTTTCTGGTGGAATTCTTGGGGTCACTTAAGTATACTATCATATCATCTGCAAATATATTGATATTTTGACTTTCTCCTATTCAATTTATATCACTTTGGCCTGCTTTTGTTGTTTAACTCTTATCTAGAACTTTGAATACTATATTTAAAAGATGAGAGAGAGTTAGCAGACTTGTCTAGGCCCTTATTTAGTGTGATGCTGGCTACTGATTTGCTGTTTATTCCTTTTACTGTTTTTTGGTATGGCCCTTCTATTCCTGATCTTTCCAAAAGTTTTACCGTGAAGGGGAATTAAATTTTAGAAAACGCTTTCTCAGCATCCAAATAGATGACCATGCCCCCCCCCTTTTGAGCTTGTTTATATAATGGAATGTGTTGATGGAGTTCCATATATTGAACCATCCTTGAATGCCTGGGTTGAAACCTACTTGATCAGGGTGAATGATCACTTTGAGATGGGTTCTGATGATGCCATGTATCCTTTGTTTCTGTTTCGTATATTTTTATGTTCTTGTACTTGCCTCTTGCCATCAGTTTATCTGTAGTTTTAGCTAGTCTTGCTGTCTCTGTTCTGTCTTGTCCTATTGTCAGTCTGTGTTTCAGCACTCTTAGAAGTCCAGCTATCTCCAGGCAGTATTTCGGTATGGAGAACTGTGGCACAGAATCAACTCTGTGTCACAGAAGGAAACCAGAAGTATCCTGTCCCTGCCTGTCTCTTGGTTCCTTTGTCCTGATGGTTCTGGTTGTGTCCCTCTTGGGTCAGGAATTTGATCAGCTATTGTGGTCTTACTTGTGCTCTCAGGTGTGTCAAAACTCTTGGGAGACCAGCTCCTTCATGGTCCATTCAACAAGGGGGCAATCCCACCTGTGCCTGGGACTTTGTATCTGCCCAAGCCTGGAGAAGTCAGGATATTTTTAAGAGAATATAACCAACACTTTAGTAAGCCATAGTAATCCCAAACTACATGCTTAATAGTTATTCATCTACACAAATGTCAGTGAAGTTCTCACTCCTCACAAAACATTTCTGTTTTTAAATGATGGAGAACATTACAGAAAACACATCACATCTAGATTACAATGCAGAGAGCAAGGGCCTGTGTGTGACCCAGTCACATCTGAAACCTAAGCAGCACAGCTCTATACCTAAGACTCAGGGACCATTGCAGAAGATGGAGATGAAAGAATGTAAGTACCAGAGTAATAGGATGCCTTCTGTAAGACTGAGTCTCTCTCTCTCTCTCTCTCTCTCTCTCTCTCTCTCTCTCTCTCTCTCTCTCTCTCTCTCTCTCTCTCTTTTCATTGTCAACTTGCCTTTTTGGTTTAATTGCTGGGCACTACTATCTCTCACTTGGGAACCTTACTCTTATCATTACTCTTAGCTCAGTACCTCTCAATTTGTGTGGTCTTTGGGATATTGCTACTTGTACCAGTTGGAGTACTGTCTATAGAAGTAGGAGAGGCATTTTCTGAATAATTTGGTGTATTGCTTTTTGCCTCAGTTGGAGCAGTGTCACCTTTGGTAGTTGAGATAGTCTCGGCTGCCACAGCATTTGTGGAAGGATCAAGCTGGAGGGTGCTAGGAGGGAGGACAGATGACATTGGCATCTATATGTTTGCTGACAGAGGTATCAGAAGTGACTGTGATGGCAACCATAGTTGAAGGAGCTGAAGTTGCTTCCACTTTGTCACAGGGTGGTTTGCAATGCTGGTTCCTTGGATTATTAGAAGAGGAATCAGAAGAGAAATGGAGGGCTACAGGGTACAGCCTAAGATTGAATGACAAGGGTTCATATTTCTAGTACAACAGGAAGCAAGTAATGGCTTAGGCCAATTAGAGTATTTTGAGTTCCCAGATACTTTGGGGTTTATTTGTTTTCCAATATATGAAGGTTTTTCATGCAGTTTGGATTTAGATAGGTTAATTTTCTCTTCAGAAACATGAGTAATCTTCAGAGTGAGAATATAAACAGAAGAAAGCAAAAGTCACTTACATTCCATTATATAACCCATCTCATTTTTATCTTCTTGGAATATGCATCTTTTTTTATAGTTGAAACTATTTGTGAAAGTTTGTTAAAAGCAATATAGTCTCTTGGTATTTTTGGTGGCCCGTTTCTAGAGTTTCTGTGTGTGCTATGAATTGTACACATTTAAGTAATCCAGTTAAAATAATGTACAATTTTCTTTTAACTTCTATCAGTTTTTCCACACATTGAACAAACTTTGGATTGGCGATAATTCACATGTTGACAAGAATACTGTAAAATACAGCTTCTAGGGATTGTTGAATGATTCGTGGTAGAATAGACCATGTGTGCTCCGTACACATATTTTGAACCTTTTGTGTGCATGGTTGTCTGAATCCATGGATGTGGAATCCACTTTGAGTTAAATATAATGATGACACATTACCCACTAATTGTCAGGAAATGTTGTGTATATACATACCACCATGTTCTATGATTTATATTTATTTGATGGGTGACACTCATAAGGGGATATCTTATCATCCTTTCTTCTGATTTCATGATTGTACATTACAGTTGTATTTCCCTAATAACCAGTTTGTCTCCTGGAACAAGGTTAGGTTTCTAGAAGTATTAATTATATGGCAATAACACAGTAGACGGTACAGTAGTCATAATGACTGCAAGTGCATGCTTTATAGTGCTGCCTGGCTCTTTCTTTTAATTTTGTGTAATACTTGCATAAAGGTTGTTTAATTTAAAGATTATTTCTCCTCAAATTCCACAGTGCTCTGCTTTATTTTATTCTGACATCAAATTTATTTAGTGTTTTCCACCAGGTTCAAAAATTAATGGGGAAATTTGATAGAGGAGGTTGATTTATTAAGGTATTGGCAGGTTGTATTTGTTTGCTTTACTATCAGAGGAGGTAGAAGAGTAGAATTGTTTGGACATCTAGAAAGTAGAGAAAGACTTATCTAAGGATAATGAAAATCAAAATGAGGAAGAGGTGGTGCTTGATATAATCCTAGACCAAACGGTGGAAGGGGTCATTGACAACAGAGAAGAAGATGAAGACAAGGATGAGGAGAAGGAGGAGGAGGATGAGCAGGAGGAGGAGGAGGAGGAGGGGGAGGAGAATGATGAGGAGTACAAGGAGGAGGAGGAAGAGAATGGGAGCTAGTGTTTGAAGGAGCTAGTATTCCTTTAGGATCATGTTTTCCCCTGGGGCCTTTTTGAAAGTCACCAGATTGTGGGAAAAAGACAATAAACAATTTTAATTTAGATATTTCACAGAAAATCATTAGCATATAAACTTTCTGAGCAAATTGTAATATTAAATGGCTTCTAAAAGACCTATACTCCCAAAACATTCGCTGACCTGTGTTCATCATCTATGTTCTTTTAAAAAATTCTGTAATACTGGAAGCAGAATAAGTTAGAGATTCCATGTTGAAGAAAATGTTCTTTTGACTTGTAGTAAAGGTTCTTTGTACTAGAGAGAAGCATGTAACAATTAGGCTATATGGGATCAGAATGGCCTCTTGATCATGACCTACAAAAATTAGGGATTTTTAAAAATTTTTATTTCTTTTAATTTCATTTGTAATTTATCTTTTACACTCCATATTGTATTCCCTAAGCCCCTCCTCCCTCAGATTGCTTCACATCCCATATCTCCTCTCCAGCCCAACCCATCTCTGAGTGGATTTCCACAACCCCCACACCAGCTGACCTCTAAAGACCCTGCGGCCTCCAGTCTCTTGAGGGTTACGTGCATGGGCTGTAGAGCTGGCTCATCTGCTAAAGGCTAGCCTCACAATCAAAACTCAGTGACTCTTTTACTTTCTACAATCTTGGTCTTTACCCATATTTACCCTGACCTTTATATACTAATTGACATTTCAGTCTAGGAAGTAAGAGAGAAAATATTGTATTAGTCTTCAGAGTATGGGTTACTGTGCTTACGATGTTTTCTACTTATACCTGTATTTCTGAAATTTTCATACTATAATTCTTTAAAAAAATAAAAAAACAAAGTTCCAGAGAAAATGGTTGCAATTTAATAGAAACAAAGGTGAATTACTCAGAGTACACATAGTCCAGTATAGGTGAGGGTATTATGGATCTCTGTTGGGGACGACTAATGTGCAGTTAAGGAAAATCCAACCATTTCGAATATGAAAATTCCACAGGAAGCTTGTTACTTGTTGTTAATTAAATATTAATAAACCAAATTGCAGCTTGTCAGCACCATGATGCACAATAATATTTTATGAAGTATGAAAGGATTGCCTTGGGATGAGGATATAACTACCTTCCAAGTTCCTCTTCAGCCTCTTGAATCACATAAGAGAAGGAAATGTCTATGCCAAGTATAGACCAAGTATAGACTAACAGACTCCCTAATGTCCTACTTTGTGGTAATTTATTTTCCAGCAATAGAAACCTATTACATTTTTTTAAGTAAAAGTCCTCAAAGACATTCAGAGAAAACATTTCACCTTTTGTTCTGAGCATACAAGTTCTCAGTGAAAGCTCAGATGACATTTAATGGAAAGTAAATATTATGAATGAACTCTTAAAATGGCTCTTTGTAGATGTCCTCATTAAAATCAATCCCAAAAGGAAGTAGAGGCCATAAATACTGGGAAAGGTCTCTGTCACTTTAGTGTTTAGGGACAAAGAAGAAGCCTACAAAATTCCAAATAGACTGGACCAGAAAAGAAATTCTTCTTGACACATAATAATCAGAACAACAAATGCACTAAATAAAGATAGAATATTAAAAGCAGTAAGTGAAAAAGTTAAGACACACAAAGGCAGACCTATTAGAATTACACCAACTTCTCACAAGAGACTATGAAAGCTGAAAGATCCTAGACAGAGGTGATACAGACCCTAGGATAACACAAATGCCAGCCTAGGCTACTATAACCACAGGTGGAAAAACCAAAGTATTCCATGACAAAACCAAATTCACACAACATCTTTCCACAAATCCAGCCCTTCAAAGGATAATAAAGGAAAAACTCCATCACAGGGAGGGAAATTACACCCTAGAAAAGGCAAGAAAATAATCCTTTAACAAACCTAAAAGAAGATAGCCCCAAGAAGAGATTCCCAACTCTATCAACAAAAATAACAGGAAACACCAACTACTTTTCCTTAATATCTCTTAATATCAATGAACTCAATTCCTTAATGAAAGACATAGACTCTTTGATCTTCCACAAGGGAGCTAAAACCATCCAGTGGAAGAAAGACAGCATTTTCAAGAAATGGTGCTGGCACAACTGGTTGTTAACATGTAGAAGACTGCGAATCGATCCATTCCTATCTCCTTGTACTAAGGTCAAGTCTAAGTGGATCAAGGAACTTCACATAAAACCAGAGACACTGAAACTTATAGAGGAGAAAGTGGGGAAAAGCCTTGAAGATATGGGCACAGGGGAAAAATTCTTGAATAGAACAGCAATGGCTTGTGCTATAAGATCGAGAATTGACAAGTGGGACCTCATGAAACTGCAAAGCTTCTGCAAGGCAAAAGACACCGTCAATGAGACAAAAAAACCACCAACAGATTGGGAAAGGATCTTTACCTAACCTAAATCAGATAGAGGACTAATATCCAATATATATAAAGAACTCAAGAAGGTGGACTCCAGAAAGTCAAATAACCCCATTAAAAAATGGGGCTCAGAACTGAACAAAGAATCTCACCTGAGGAATACCGAATGGCAGAGAAGCACCTGAAAAAATGTTCAACATCCTTAATCATCAGGGAAATGCAAATCAAAACAACCCTGAGATTCCACCTCACACCAGTCAGATGGCTAAGATAAAAAATTCAGGTGAAAGCAGATGCTGGCGAGGATGTGGAGAAAGAGAAACACTCCTCCATTGTTGGTGGGATTGCAAGCTTGTACAACCACTCTGGAAATCAGTCTGGCGGTTCCTCAGAAAACTGAACATAGTACTACTGGAGGATCCAGCAATATCTCTCCTGGGCATATATCCAGAAGATGTCCCAACCGGTAAGAAGGACACATGCTCCACTATGTTCATAGCAGCCCTATTTATAATAGCCAGAAGCTGGAAAGAACCCAGTTGCCCCTCAACAGAGGAATGGATACAGAAATTATGGTACATTTACACAATGGAGTACTACTCAGCTATTAAAAAGAATTAATTTATGAAATTCCTAGCCAAATGAATGGACCTGGAGGGCATCATCCTGAGTGAGGTAACACAATCACAAAGGAACTCACACAATATGTATTCACTGATAAGTGGATATTAGCCCAAAACTTAGGATAACCAAGATATAAGATACAATTTGCTAAATGCATGAAACTCAAGAAGAATGAAGACCAAAGTGTGGACAATATGCCCCTTCTTAGAACTGGGAACAAAACACCCATGGAAGGAGTTACAGAGACAAAGTTTGGAGCTGTGATGAAAGGATGGACCATCTAGAGACTGCCATACCCAGGGATCCATCCCATAATCAGCTTCCAAACGCTGACACCATTGCATACACTAGCAAAATTTTGCTGAAAGGACCCAAATATAGCTGTCTTTTGTGAGACTATGCCGGGGCCTAGCAAACACAGGAGTGGATGCTCACAGTCAGCTATTGGATGTACCACAGGGCTCCCAATGGAAAAGCTAGAGAAAGTACCCAAGGAGCTATAGGGATCTGCCACCCTATAGTTTGAACAACATTATGAACTAACCAGTACCCCGGAGCTCTTGTCTCTAGTTGCATATGTATCGAAAGATGGCCTAGTCGGCCATCCCTGGAAAGAGAGGCCCATTGGACTTACAAACTTTATATGCCCCAATATAGGGGAATGCCAGGGCCAAAAGAATGGGAATGGGTGGGTAGAGAAGTGGGGGGTGGTATGGGGGACTTTTGGGATAGCATTGGAAATGTAATTGAGGAAAATATGTAATAAAAATATTAAAAAAGAAAAAAAGACATAGACTCACTGACTTGCTACATAAACAGGACCCAACATTTCACTGCTTTACAGGAAAAACATCTCAGGGAAAATGACAGAAACTAACTCAAGGTGAAAGGCTGGAAAACAAATTTCCAAGCCAATGGTACGAAAAATCCAACTGGAATATCCACTCAAATATCGAATAAAATGGAATTACAACCCAAAATTATCAAGAAAGACAAGCAGGGGCACTTCATACTCATCAAAGGTAAAATCTTCCAAGATGAACTCTCAATTCTGAATATGTATGCTCCAAATGCAAGGGCATCCACATTCATTAAAGAAACTATAGTAAGCACAAACCACATATTGCACATCACACAATAATAGTGGGAGACTTCAACACACTACTCTCATCAATGGACAGATCTTGGAAACAGAAACTAAACAGAGACACATTGAAATTATGAGAAGTTATGAAAGAAATGGATTTAACAGATATGTATAGAACATTTTATCCTAAAAAAAAAGGATATGACATATTCTCAGCACCT
Organism: Mus caroli; assembly: GCF_978045245.1. Classification (NCBI taxonomy): domain Eukaryota; kingdom Metazoa; phylum Chordata; class Mammalia; order Rodentia; family Muridae; genus Mus; species Mus caroli. Next base: position 91,265,746 of record NW_028227259.1, on the reverse strand, counting down.
CATGGTACCTTCTCCAAAATCAACCATATAATTGGTCACAATACAGGCCTCTACAGATACAAAATTATTGAAATTATCCCATGCATCCTATCAGATCACCACGGACTAAGGTTGGTCTTCAATAACAACATAAATAATAGAAAACAAACATTCACTTGGAAGCTGATCAATACTCTACTCAATGATATATTGGTCAAGGAAGAAATAAAGAAATTTAAGACTTTTTAGAGCTTAATGAAAATGAAGCCACAACATATCCAAACAGAATGAAATCATTCCTAAGTGGAAAATTCATAGCTCTGAGTGCCTCCAAAATGAAACTAGAGAGAGCATATACTAGCAGCTTGACAGCTCTAGAACAAAAGGAAGCAAACTCACCCAGGAGGAGTAGAATGCAGGAAATAATCAAACTCAGAGCTGAAATCAGCCAAATGGAAAGAACTATTCAAGGAATCAACCAAACCAAGAGCTGGTTCTATGAGAAAATCAACAAGATCAATAAACCCTTATCCAGACTCACTAGAGGGCACAGGGACAGTATCTTAATTAACAAAATCAGAAATGAAAAAGCAAACATAACAACAGAACCCCAGGAAGTCCAAAACACCATCAGATCCTACTACAAAAGGCTAAATTCAACAAAACTGGAAAACCAGGATTAAATTGACAAATTTCTTGACAGATACCAGGTACCACAGTTAAATCAGGATAAGATTAATGGCCTAAACAGTCCCATTTCCCCTAAAGAAATAGAAGAATTCATTAATAGTCTCCCAACCAAAAAAGCCCAGGACCAGATGGGTTTAGTGCAGAATTTTATCAGACCTTCAAAGAAGATCTAATTCCAATTCTCCTCAAACTATTCCATAAATTAGAAACAGAAGTTGCTCTACCCAATTCATTCTATGAAGCCACAGTTACTCTGAATGCTAACTACATAAAGACCTAACAAAGAAAGAAAACTTCAGACCAATTTCCCTTATGAATATCTATGCAAAAATACTCAATAAAATTCTCACAAACTGAATCCAAGAACACATCAAAATGATTATCAATCATGATCAAGCAGCCTTCATCACAGGGATGCAGAGATGGTTTAATATACGGAAATCCATCAACATAATCCATTATATAAACAAACTCAAAGCAAAAACCACATGATCATCTCATTAGATGCTGAGAAAGCATTTGAAAAAATCCAAAACCTGTTTATGATAAAAGTTTTGGGAAGATCTGTAATTCAAGGTACATATCTAAACATAATAAAGGAAATATACAGCACACCAGTTGCCATCACACTAAATGGTGAGAAATAATAAAAAAGATCTTGTTGTGACTCTAACTAAGGAAGTGAATCACCTGTATAATAAGATCTTCCAGTCTCTGAGGAAAAAAAAATCAAAGAAGATCTCAGAAGTTGGAAATATCTCCCATGCCCATGGTTTGGTAGGATTAATATAGTTAATATGGCTATCATGCCTAGGGAATCTACAGATTCAGTGCAATGCCCATCAAAATTCCATCTCAATTCTTCACCTAGTTAGAAAGGGCAATTTGCAAATTCATCTGGAATAACAAAATACCTAGGATAGCAAAATCTATTCTCAACAATAAAACAATCTCTGGTGGAATCACCATGCCTGAACTCAAGCTGCACTACAGAGCTATTTGGATAAAAACTGCATGATACTAGTACATCAACAGACAGGTAGATCAATGGAATAGACTTGAAGACCCAGAAATGAACCCATACACCTATGTTTACTTGATCTTTGACAAGGGAGATGAAACCATCCAGTAGAAAAAGACAGCATTTTCAACAAATGGTGCTGGCTCAACTGGCGGTTATCATGTAGAAGAATGCAAATTGATCCAAATTTATCTCCTTGTACAAAGCTCAAGTCTAAGTGGATCAAGAAACTGCACTTAAATGGATCACAGGGCCCCCAATGGAGGAGCTAGAGAAAGTACCCAAGGAGCTAAAGAGAACTGCATCCCCATAGGTGGATCATTATTATGAACTAACCAGTACCCCAGAGCTCTTGTCTCTAGCTGCATTTGTATCAAAAGATGGCCTAGTAGGCCATCACTGGAAAGAGAGGCCCATTGGACTTGCCAACTTTATATGCCCCAGTACAGGGGAATGCCAGGGCCAAGGGGTGGGGGTGGGTGGGTGGGGGACTGGGGGGGGAGTGTATTGGGGACTTTTTGGATAGCATTGGAAATGTAATTGAGGAAATTACCTAATAAAAAAATAATTTATTTAATGATAAAAAAACAAAAACAAACAAAAAAAAACAAACAAACAAAAAAACCAAACAAACAAAAAAAGAAACTGCACTTAAAACCAGACACACTGAAACGTATAGAGGAGTAAGTGGGGAAAGCCTCAGAGGTATGGGCACAGGGGAAATATTCCTGAACAGAACAGCAATGTCTTGTGTGTTAGATCGAGAATCAACAACTGGGACCTCATAAAATTGCAAAGCTTCTGTAAGGCAAATGACACTGTAAATGAGACAAAATGCCACCAACAGATTGGGAAGGGATCTTTACCAATCCTAAATCAGGTAGGAGACTAATATCCAATTTATACAAAAACTAAAGAAGGTGGACTTCAGAAAATCAAATAATCCCCTTAAAAATGGGGTACTGATATAAACATTCTCAATTTAGGAATACCTAATGACTGAAAAGAACCTGAAAAAAATGCTCAGCATCTTTAATCATCAGGGAAATGCAAATCAAAACAACCTTGAGATTCCACCTCACATCAGTCAGAATGGCTAAGATAATAAATTCAGGTGACAGCAGATGCTCTCGAGGATGTGAAGAGGAACACTCCTGCATTGTTGGTGGGATTGCAAATTTGTACAACCACAAATCAGTCTGGCGGTTCCTAGGAAAATTGGACATAGTACTACTGGAAGATCTAGCAATACCTCTCTTGGGCATAAACACTGAAGATGTTTCAACTTGTAATAAGGACATATGCTCTACTATGTTCATAGCAGCCTTATTTATAATAGCCAGAAGCTGGAAAGAACCCAGACATCACTCAACAGAGGAATGGATACAGAAAATGTGGTACATTTACACAATGGAGTCCTACTCAGCTATTAAAGACAATGAATTTATGAAATTCTTAGGCAAATGGGTAGATCTGGGGGATATCATTGTGAGTGAGGTAACCCAATCACAAAGGAACTCACATTCTTTGCACTCACTGATAAGTGGACATTAGCCCATAATCTTAGAATATCCAAGATACTATTTTCAAAACACATCAAACTCAGGAAGAACGAATACCAAAGTGTGGATTCTTTGTTCCTCCTTAGAATGGGGAACAAAATACCCATGGAAGGAATTACAGAGACAACGTTTGGAGCTGAGATGCAAGGAAGGACCAACCAGAGACTGCTCAACCTGAGGATCCACACCATAAACAACCACCAAATCCAAAAGCTATTGCATACGCCTGGAAAATACAGAAGTGGATGCTCACAGTCATCTATTAGATGGAACACAGGACCCACAATGGAGGAGCTAGAGAAAGTACTCAAGGAGCTGAAGGGGTCTGCAGTCCTATAGGATGTACAACAATATGAACTAAACATTACTCCCAGAGCTCATGTCTCTAGCTGCATATGCAGCAGAAGATGGACTATTTGGCCATCACTGGGAGGAGAAGCTCTTGGTCTTGCGAAGATTATATGCCACAGTACAGGGGAATGCCAGGGCCAGGAGGCAGGATTGTGTGGGTTGGAGAGCAGGGTGGGAGGAGCATATAGGGGACTATCGGGATAGCATTTGAAATATATATGTAGTTAATATCTAACAAAAAATTAAATCAAAATATGATATAATTAATATGATTATTATTTATATGGTGCTGGCTATTAAACCTATGGACTTGTGCATGATGCACAAGTATTCTACCACTAAACTCCAGCCTCAGTTACTTGGTTAAATTATGCTGTGTTTGTTTAAAAAAAATTAGGTCAATAAAGTTACCCGGGAAGTTGCTGGAGTATGGAAACACACATGATTTATTTGTATAGTAAAATCTGCACTATGTTATAGAGCTGAGATTTCAACATGGCAGTCATAATTCTTCTCTGACAATTAAATTGAACCAGAATTTCAACGTGGAAATGAAAATAGTAGAGTGTAGTTTTAGGGGGCAATTTGTAGCTTTTATATAGTAGGGAGTGCAGCTAAGTGATGTTAAACATCTGACATTAAAGTTAATAAGACAATATGAAGATATATGGTAAGGACAATTGACACCAGGAAGGATCCTTTAAGATCCCAAAGGCCCAAGACCAAATACAATGGTTTCATCTGTAGGTATCCCATTAAAGAAAGCACAGTGGATGTTTAGCAACATGTTTTAAAAAAAGAAATGACATTATTTGGAACATGTCCTAACACATGGTGTGTACATAATATAGGATATCTTAAATTAACTCCTGAGCTTTACTTTGGATTTAGTAATAGTGCTATAATATTTCAGCTCATAATATGTGACTGTAAAATGATGGGGCTTATTTTCACATTTTTATATTTTATATAACAATTAAGAACAAGCAAAATGAATTATAAATATATACTTTAGAATAAATTCTCTTTCAGAGTTCATTTGATTAGCTCATTATTATGAACATTAGAGAACAATAAGGTACAGGTAAAAGAAAAAAATAAAAATGTGTCACCCTTTGCCCACACAGTTCCTCAGAGTCTGAACTGCCAGTCTTTCCTTATTCATTGTGTGGAGATCTTGCTTTGTTTCCTTACTGTTTGTTTTTCTATTCTTCTCTCATATATTATTACATCCCAACTGAAGTTTCTTTCTGCTCCCCTCCCTCTAAGCTCTCTCCCCAAACTCCCCTCTCCCATAGAGCCAGCACAACCAGCTCTTGTATCACATCAGAATAAAACAGGCTTCCCAGGGACATCAACAAAATGAGGCAAAGGAAGCTACAATAAGGCACATACAATCACATGAAGGCAGGTCAAGGCAATTGAGTAGGAACACAAAGTTCTCACAAGTAGGCCAAAGAGTCAGAGACAGCTCAACCCTATCATTATGATTCTTATAAGAACTCCATAATATAAATGTAGAGGACCTAGGAATGATCACTTCAGGCTGCAAGTTCCCATTATTTCTGGTCAGTTTTCTCTGAGGCCAATATTTTGTGGGATGTCCCTGACGTCTCTGTTTCCTCTGTTTCTTCCTCTTCCTCTTCTGTATGAGTGCCAACACTATACCTAATGTTTGTGGAATTCTGCTTTAGCTCCCATCAGTTACTAGATGAATTCTTTCCAGTTTCTTTGATGATGATTTTATTAATCTCCAGTCCCTTCCCACTCTTCAAGCAGGACAAAATGTATGTTAAAGTTTTTGTGGGTGAGTTGCTGTCCCAATGCCTCCAGCTAACTCCTTGCCAAGTGTATTAGTCAGGGATCTCTAGAGTCACAGAACTTATGGGTAGTCTCTATATAGTAAAGGAATTTATTGATGACTTACAGTCTGTAGTCCAACTCCCAAAAATTGTCAGTATCAGCTGTGATTGGAAGACCAAGGATCTAGCAGTTGTTTAGTCCCACAGGACAAGCAGGCAAGAGAGAGAGGGAGGGAGGGAGGGAGAGGGAGGGAGGGAGAGAGAGAGAGAGAGAGAGAGAGAGAGAGAGAGAGAGAGAGAGAGAGAGAGAGAGAGAGAGAGAGAGAGCCTTTCTTCTTCCAATGTCCTTATATTGTCTCTAGCAGAAGGTTTAGCCCAGATTAAAGGTTTGTGCCACCATACCTTTAATCCCAGATGACCTTGAAGTTGGATATCTCCGTGTCTTAATCTTCTGGATTTCATAGCCACCTTGCCTCAAGATCTCTAAACCAAGATCCAGGTCAGAAACTTCTATCTCCCAGCCCCCAGAATACTGGTGAGCTTTCCAATTCTGGATTGTAGTTCATTCCACATATAGTCAGGTTGACAACCATTAATAGCCACTGCCCTAGTTACTGAAGATGAATCTTTCAGGCCCCATGTGACTAGAATCTTTGCTAGGCTCACTCTCCATGGTGTAAGCATTCTATGGGGTTACCATTACACTAGCTTCCTACCTCAACCCCAAAATGCTCTCTCCCCTCAAGTCCAATCTTTTCTGAAGTCCAATCTTTTCTGTTGTCCCTTCCTAGGGTGATCCTTGCCTCCTCGCTTAAGCACTCATTGTTATTTAACCTATCTGTGTTTGTGCATTGTTGCATGATTGAATTTTACTTTACAGGTAATGTCCACATATAAGTGAACACTTACAAGTTTTGGGTTTCAGGTGTGGGTTACTTCACTTTGAATGATTTTTTTCTAGTTCCATTCAATTACCTGCAGATTTCAAAATGTAATTTTTTTAACTGCAAAGTGATAATCCTTTCTTAAATGTACCACAATTTCTTTATTTATTGTTTTTTGTTTCTGCTGTCTGGTTAATGCAAAACAAGCTGTTATGAGCATAGGTGAGCAAGCGTCATTGTGGAAGGGTAGAATATCCTGGGTATATATGTCCAGGGATAGTATAGGTGAGTCTTGATTTAGTTTGTTTTCCAAATTTCTAGACTACGTGAACATTGATATCTAATGTGTTTGTACATGTTTGCATTACCACCAACAATGGAGGAGTATTTCCTTTTCTCACCATGCTTTTTAGCTTGAGTTGTTGATCTTAGCCACTCAGACAGGTGAAGGATAGAATCAGATTTACAATTTCATGACGGCTAATGAGATTGACCATTTCCCTAAGTATTTCTTGTCCATTTAAAATTCCTCTATGGAGAACTTTCTGTTTAGCATTTTGTGGTTTATTGATGAAAAGTTTTTTGAGTTCTTTATATAATTTGGAAATTAGCTTTCTGTAGGATGGCTGCCAATTTGGCCTATTGATGGTGTCCTAAGCCTTGCAGAAGATTCTCAGTTTTATGAGGTCCCATTTATTAACTGTTGACATTATTGCCTGTGCTATTGGTGTTCTGTTTTGGAAGGTGTCTCCTATGCCAATGCATTCAATGCTATCTTTTATTTTCTTTTTTGATAAATTCAGTGAATTTTGTTTTATGTTGAGATCTTTGATCCAATTACACTTGAGTTTTGTGAAAATTGAAGATATATATCTATTTGCATTCTTCTCCATGCAAACATCTATTTATACCACTACCATTTCTTGAAGATTTTTTCTCTTTTTGCATTGCACATATCTGGAATCTTTATAAAATTCAGATATCCTTAGTTTTATGAAACTATGTCTGCTAGTTCTACTCAATTCCATTGCTCTACCTGTCTGTTTTTAGGCTAACACCATACCTTTTTATTACCCGTGAAGCTTGAAATCTCCAGAAGTCCTTTTATTGTACAGGATTATTTTATATATCTTGGATTTTAATTTTCCATGTGATATTGAATATTGTTCTTAAATGGTCTGTAAAAAATGTGTTGGAATTTTGATGCAGATTGTGTTGAATTTATAGATTGCTCTTGGAAAAATGGCTAATTTTACTATATTAATTCAATGGATCTGATCCTTGAACATGGGAGATCTTTTCATTTCTGATATATTCATCTACTTCTTTCTTCAAAGGATTGACATTCTGGTTATATAAGTCTATATTGTGTTAGGTATTAAAACAGTACATGAATTTGCATCTTTTATCCATTTGCTTGGAAATGTGTTTTTACCAAACCCTGTAATCTGAGCTAATGACTGACTTTAATGTTGAGGAGTATTTCATCCATGTAGCAGAAGTTTGGATCCTGTTTTCACATCCAATCTGCTAGCTTTTGTCTTTTCATTGGGGAATTGATTCCATTGTTGTTGAGAGAATTTCAGGACTAATGATTGTTATTTTCTATGATTTTTTTTGATGGTTGTATGTGTGGTGTGTGTGTGTGTGTGTGTGTGTGTGTTTATGAGAGAGAGAGAGAGAGAGAGAGAGAGAGAGAGAGAGAGAGAGAGAGAGAGAACTTATTTTTTCAAAACCTACTAATAAGGATTCCTAAATGTTCCGACCACACTTCTAGCCTAATATATAAAGGTAGACGGATTCTGCAGGTCTGAGGTGTGGAGTTTTGGATTGTATGTAAAACTACCATGAAAGAGCTACAGTATGATTACCTTGCTTTGAACTATCCATAGCACCCAAAGCAACAAATCATTTATATAGCTATATTTTATATATATTATAATTGTTATAACTATAAATAAGACATGTGTTTATATAAACCTTCATTTTGTTTGTATATACAATTCTTTCTATAACAATTGAATAAAGTAAAAGTGCACATGAATTTTACAGACTAGAATTGGTCAATTAAAAAGGATAAGATGAACTCTTCACTTAGATAACATGCCTAAGCACTGTCTCTTTTTCTTCTCATGGATTATGCCAAGGAATCTGTTGTCACACAGGCACACATGCACACATATACCTCACACATATGATGGTGTGTGTGCATGCACAAATCTAGTACGCAAATTCATTGCATTTTCTTATCCTTTGGTTTGCCTTGTCTTCTTATACTTTGTTATACTGACCATCTTAGATTGTTGTGAATTCTGGCTTTCTGTAGTGCTGCCACCTACGGCAAGAGAAATGAAATCTCTCCCATTTCCATGGCGTTTCCCATAGCATTGTGGGAGGTAATTTGTGCAGCAGTTGAAGTATTGTTATTTTCGTAGTTAGAGTACTGTCTGTAGAATTTGGAGTGATGTTATCTGAATCCCTCTGCCTTAGCTGAAACAGTGTCATTTTGGGTATTTGAGATATTCTCAGCTGCCACACAATTTGTGGAAGTATCAGGGGTTTTGCTGCTAGGAATTGTGATGGCATTGACATCTGTACATTTGCTAACAAAAGCAGCAGATGAGGTTTTAATTGCATCCATAGCTGAAGGAGCAAAAGTAGTTTCCATATTGTCAGATGATGGCCTGCAGTGCTGGTTACTTAGGTGGTTAGGAGAAGAGGAGGCAGAAGAGAAAAAGAGCACTGCAGTGTATCTAAGATAAGAGCCTTAGAGTGAAGGACAATGGTTTGTGTTTTGAAGAGAATAGGGAGCAGGTAGTGGCTTATGCCAAATAGTCAGAAATGTTCAGAGCTCCAGACCCTTTCAGGCTCATTTGCTTCCCCATAGCTTTTAAAGTTTTATGAGTTGTGGATTAAGATAGTTTAATTTTCACTTCAGAAATGAGCATAGGTGGACAGTGGTGGCACAGGACTTTAATCCCAGCACTTGGGAGGTAGGGGCAAGTGGATATCTGAGTTAGAGACCAGTCAGGTCTACAGAGTGAGTACCAGGACAGCCAGAGCTTCACAGACAAACCCTCTCTTAAAAAAAAAAAAAAACAAAACAAAACAAAAGAAACAAAACAAATAAAAAGGAAAGAAAAAGGAAAAAAGAAAGAAAGAAAGAAAGAAAGAAAGAAAGAGAGAGAGAGAAAGAAAGAAAGAAAGAAAGGAAGGAAGGAAGGAAGGAAGGAAGGAAGGAAGAAAGAAAGAAAGAAAGAAAGAAAGAAAGAAAGAAAGAAAGAAAGAAAGAAAGAAAGAAAGAAAGAAATGACCAATGCCCTCAGAGAAAGAATACAAGCAGAATAAAATAAAAGTCCATTATATTTCAATATATGGCTCATCTCATTTTGATTACCTTGGAATACACTTCTCTTTAGACTTGAAAATTTATATGAAAGTTTCCTTCTAAGCACAATAGTCCCTCAGTAACTTTGGCGACCTCTTTCTAGAGCGTTTGTACACTCTATGAATTGTCCATATTTAAGTGCTACATTTAAAATAATGTATAAATTTTATTTTTATAGTTTCTTACACTAATTAAACAAAGATTGAATTGGTGATAATTCCCATGATAATATGGATGCTGTGTAATGTAGCTGATATAGATTATTGAAGGTGTTGTGGTAGAATAGACGATGCTCTCTATACATGCAATATATTTTTGAGTCTTTTTCATGCAGACTTATTTGAATCCATGTATATAGAATACTAGTTGGGTCAAACATAATGATGACATCCTACTCATTAATTTCCAGGAAATGTTGTGTGGATATAGATCAACGTGTTCTGTGAATACTAGTTATTGGATGGGTGCCAATCAAGGGGATATATTATTATCTTTCCATCTGTTTTCATGAGTATATATTACAGTTGTATTTTTCCAAATGACTATTTGACTTCTGGGACAAGGTTAGGTTTCTGGAAGAATCTCTTTTTTAAATTTTTTTTTTTTTTTTACAAATAGGACAGTAGGTGATATGGTATTCACAATGTCACAATGATGAAAACAGTGGATGCGTTATAATGCTGCTCAGCTGTTTTTTAAAAATATTTTATTAGGTATTTTCTTCATTTACATTTTGAATGCTATCCCAAAAGTCCCCCATACCCTCCCCCCACACTACCCTACTCACCCACTTTCACTTCTTGGCCCTGGTGTTCCCCTGTAATGAGGCATATGAAGTTTGCAAGACTAAGGGACCTCTCTTCCCAATGATGGCCAACAAGGCCATCTTCTGCTACATAGGCAGCTAGAAACAGCACTGGGGGTACTTGTTACTTCATATTGTTGTTCCACCTATAGGGTCACAGACCCCTTTAGCTCCTTGGGTACTTTCTCTAGCTCCTCCATTGGGGGCCCTGAGTTCCATCCAATAGCTGACTGTGAGCATCCACTTATGTGTTTGCCAGCCACCCGCATAGCCTCACAAGAGACAGGTATATCAGGGTCCTTTCAGCAAAATCTTGCTGGCAAATGCAATACTGTCTGTGTTTGAAGGCTGATTATGGGATGGATTCCCATGTGTCAGTCTCTAGAAGGTCCATCCTTTCGTTTCAGCTCCAAACTTTGACACTCCTTCCATGGGTGTTTTGTTCCCAATTCTAAGAAGGGGCAAAGTGTCCACACTTTGGTCTTCGTTCTTCATGAGTTCAATGTGTATTGCAAATTATAACTTGGGTATTCTAAGTTTCTGGGCTAATATCCACATATCAGTGAGTACATATCATGTGAGTTCTTCTGTGATTGGGTTACCTCACTCAGGATGATACCAGCCAGGTCCATCCATTTGTCTAGGAAATTCATAAGTTCATTCTTTTTAATGTCTGAGTAGTACTCCATTATGTAAATGTACCACATTTTCTGTATCCATTCCTCTTTTGAGGGACATCTGGGTTCTTTCCAGCTTATAGCTATTATAAATAAGGCTGCTATGAACATAGTGGAGCTTGTGTCCTTATTATCAGTTGGAACATCTTCTGGAACATCTTCTGAGGAACTGCCAGTCTGATTTCCACAGTGATTGTACAAGCTTGCAATCCCACTTACAACGTAGAAGTGTTCCTCTTTCTCCACATCCTTGCCAGAATCTGATCTCACCTGAATTATTGATCTTAGACATTCTGACTGGTGTGAGGTAGAATCTCAGGGTTGTTTTGATTTGCATTTTCCTGATGATGAAGGATGATGAACATTTTTCAGGTGCTTCCCAGACATTCAGTATTCCTCAGGTGAGAATTTTTTTTTTTAGAATTAATTTTTTATTAGGTATTTTCCTTATTTACATTTCCAATGCTATCCAAAAAGTCCCCAATACACTCCCCACCTCCCAATCCCCTACCAACCCATTCCCAGTTTTTGGCTCTGGCATTCTCCTGTACTGGGGCATATAAAGTTTGCAAGTCAAATGGGCCTCTTTTCCAGTGATGGCCAACTTGGCCATCTTTTGATACATATGCAGCTAGAGTCAAGAGCTCTGGGACACTGGTTAGTTCATAATGCTGTTCCACCTATATGGTTGCAGTTTCCTTTAGCTCCTTGGGTACTTTCTCTAGCTCCTCCATTGGGGGCCCTGTGATCCATCCAATAGCTGACTGTGAGCATCCACTTCTGTGTTTGCTAGGCCCAGGCATTGTCTCACAAGAGACAGCTATAACTGGGTCCTTTCAGCAAAATCTTGCTAGTGTATGCAATGGTGTCAGCGTTTGGAAGATGATTATGTGATGGATCACTGGATATGGCAGTCTTTAGATGGTCCATCCTTTCATCACAGCTCCAAACTTTATCTCTGTAACTCTTTCCATGGGTGTTTTGTTCCCAATTCTAAGAAGGGGCACAGTGTCCACACTTTGGTCTTCATTCATCTTGAGTTTCATGTGTTTAACAAAGTGTATCTTATATCTTGGGTATCCTAAGTTTTGGGCTAATATCCACTTATCAGTGAGTACATATTGTGTGAGTTCCTTTGTGATTGTGTTCCCTCACTCAGGATGATGCCCTCCAGGTCCATCCATTTGCCTAGGAATTTCATAAATTAATTCTTTTTAATAGCTGAGTAGTACTCCATTGTGTAAATGTACCACATTTTCTGTATCCATTCCTCTGTTGAGGGGCATCTGGGTTCTTTCCAGCTTCTGGCTATTATGAATAAGGCTGCGATGAACATAGTGGAGCATGTGTCCTTCTTACCGGTTGGGACATCTTCTGGATATATGCCCAGGAGAGGTATTGCGGGATCCTCCAGTAGTACTATGTCCAATTTTCGGAGGAACTGCCAATTCTCACCTGAGGAATACCCAATGGCTATGAAGCACCTGAAAAAATGTTCAACATCCTTAATCATCAGGGAAATGCAAATGAAAACAACACTGAAAAACAAATGGTATGAAGAAACAAGCTGGAGTAGCCATTATAATATCTGATAAGATTGACTTCCAACCCAAAGTCATCAAAAAAGACAGGGAGGGGCTATTCATACTCATCAAAGGTAAAATTCTCCAAGAGGAACTATCAATCCTGAATATCTAGGCTCCAAATACAAAGGCAGCCACATTCATTAAAGAAACTTTAGTAAATCTCAAAGCACACATTGCACCTCATACAATAATAGTGGGAGACTTCAACACACCACTTTCACCAATGGACAGATCATGGAAACAGAAACTAAACAGGGACACAGTGAAACTAACAGAAGTTATGAATCAAATGGATCTGGCAGATATCTACAGAACATTCTATCCTAAAACAAAAGGATATACCTTCTTCTCAGCACCTCATGGTACCTTCTCCAAAATTGACCACATAATTGGTCACAAAACAGGCCTCAACAGATACAAAAATATCGAAATTGTCCCATGCATCCTATCAGATCACCATGGACTACGGCTGATCTTCAATAACAATATAAATAATAGAAAGCCAACATTCATGTGGAAACTGAACAAAACTCTTCTCAATGATACCTTGGTCAAGGAAGGAATAAAGAAAGAAATTAAGGATTTTTTAGAGTTCAATGAAAATGAAACCACAACATACCCAAACTTATGGGACGCAATGAAAGCATTTATAAGGGGGAAACTCATAGCTCTGAATGCCTCCAAAAGGAAACTAGAGAGAGCACACACTAGCATCTTGACAACACACCTAAAAGCTCTAGAACAAAGGGAAGAAAATTCACTCAAGAGGAGTAGACAGCAGAAAATAATCAAACTCAAGGGTGAAATCAACCAAGTGGAAACAAGAACTATTCAAAGAATCAACCAAATGAGGAGCTGGTTCTTTGAGAAAATCAACAAGATAGATAAATCTTTATCCAGACCCACGAGAAGACACAGGGACAGCATCCTAATTAACAAAATCAGAAATGAAAAGGGAGACATAACAACAGATCCTGAAGAAATCCAAAACACCATCAGATCTTTCTACAAAAGGCCATACTCAACAAAACTGGAAAACCTGGACAAAATGGACAAATTTCTAGACAGATACCACGTACCAAAGTTAAATCAGGATCAAGTTAACCATCTAAACAGTCCCATATCCCCTAAAGAAATAAAAGCAGTCATTAATAGTCATTAACCGTCTCCCAACCAAAAAAACCCCAGAACCAGATGGGTTTAGTGCAGTGTTCTATCAGACTTTCAAAGAAGATCTAATTCCAGTTCTTCACAAACTATTCCACACAATAGAAGTAGAAGGTACTCTACCCAACTCATTCTATGAAGCCACAATTACTCTGATACCTAAACTACTAAAAGACCCAACAAAGATAGAGAATTTCAGACCAAGTTCCCTTATGAATATCGATGCAAAAATACTCAAAAAAATTCTCGCTAACCGAATCCAAGAACACATTAAAACAATTATCCATCCTGACCAAGTAGGTTTTATTCCAGGGATGCAGGGATGGTTTAATATACGGAAATCCATTAACATAATCCAGCTATTAAAAAGAATGAATTTATGAAATTCATAGGCAAATGAATGGACCTTGAGGGCATCATTCTGAGTGAGGTAACACAATCACAAAAGAACTTGCACAATATGTACTCAATGGTAAGTGGATATTAGCCCAGAAATTTAGGATACCCAAGATATAAGATATAATTTGTAAAACACATGAAACTGGAGAATGAAGACCAAAGTGTGGACATGTTGTCCCTTCTTAGAATTGGGAACAAAACACCCATGGAAGGAGTTACAGAAAAAAGTTTGGATTTGGAACAAAAGGATGGACAATCTAGAGACTGCCATATCCAGTGATCCATCCAATAATCAGCCTCCAAACACTGACACCATTGCATATAATAGCAAGCGTTTGCTGAAAGGACCCTGATATAGCTGTCTCTTGTGAGACCAGGCCAGGGCCTAGCAAACACAGAAGTGGATGCTCACAGTCAGCTATTGGATGGATCACAGGGCCCCAATGGAGGAGCTAGAGAAAGTACCCAAGGAGCTAAAGGGAACTGCAACCCTATAGGTAAAATAACAATATGAACTAACCTGTACCCCGGAGCTCTTGTCTCTAGCATATGTATCAAAAGATGGCCTAGTCGGCCATCACTGGAAAGAGAGGCCCATTCATCATGCAAACTTTATATGCTCTATTACAGGGGAACGCCAGGGCCAAAACGTGGGAATGGGTGGGTAGGGGAGTGAGGGGGAGTGTTGGGGGACTTTTGCGATAGCATTGGAAATGTAAATGAAGAAAGTACCTTATAAAAATATTAAAAAAAAAAAAAGAACAAGGACATGCTGAGTTTTGCATGCAAATGGATGGAACTAGAAAATATAATCCTGAGTGAGTTAACTCAACCCCAAAATGATGTACACGGTATATATTCATCAATAAGTGGATATTCGACCCGCCCCCAAAGTGCAGACTACCCAAGATACAATCCACAGTACTTAAGGTCAACAAGCTGAAAGGCCCAAGTGAGGACATCTCAGTCCTTCTTGTGAGAGAGAAGAAAGCAATCATAAATGGGGAGGGAGGGAGGAACCTAAGAGGGAAAGTGGACAGCAGGGTGAGTGGGAGAGAGAGGGAAACCTGATTTGGTATTGGGTGAGGGAAAAGGACTGAAGCCCTGAGGGCCAACAGAAAGAATGGAAACAGGCAATCTCAGGAATAGGAGGTTGAGAATGCACGAGAGACCAGGGAGGTAAGGGAATCTCAGGAATTAAATGGAAGGACCTTAGATGAAATGCCTAGGGAGAGGGAAGGGAGAGGGAAGCTATAGAGCCCACCTCTAGCAGAAAGACACAACATAAAAAAGTGATGGGGTTGCCATCCCCAGTCACATCTCTGACCCGTAATTTTTCCTATCTGAAAGAATTCCAGGGATGGAAACGGAGAGGAGGCTAAGAAAAAGAAGGTCCACTGACAGGCCCAAAGTGGGATCCAGGTCAAGGTGAGGTAAATGGGACCTATTATGACTACCTTCAGAAAGACCAAACAAATAGCTGAAAGAGTCAGATGCAGATATTTGTATTGTAACAATTTACAGAAGCACTGACACTTGGTAAATTCGGTAAGGCTAAAAGAAGCTGAGGAAGATGGCAACCCTTTAGGAGGTCCAGCAGTCTCAATTATTCTTGATCACTTAGATTTCTGAAACACTGGATCACCAAACAGACAGCATACACCAGCTGATATGAAGCCCCAACACACATACAGTAGAGGACTTCCGGGCCTGTGTTCATTCAGAGATGATGCATCTAACCCTTAAGAGACTGGAGGCCCCAAGGAGTGTAGAGGCCAGGTGGGGTAGGGGTAGGGGGCATCCACATGCAGACAGGGGGTGGTAGGGAAGAGATGTGGGATATGGAGCAGTCAGAGTTGGATGGGGGGGAGTAAGGAATGGAATATGGAGTGTAAAAAAATGAACTAAATTATAAGAAAAGGTATAATAGTGAGTTCTCATGATAATTAAAAAACTAAATATGTAATTAGCACTACTGTGTATCAAGTAAACACATCTTTATATATTTTTGTTGTTGTTCTTCTTCTTCTCCTTCTTCTCCCTCTCCTCCTTCTCCTTTTCTCCTTCTCCTCCTACTCCTTCTTTTTTTTCTTCTTCTTCTTCTTCTTCTTCTTCTTCTTCTTCTTCTTCTTCTTCTTCTTCTTCTTCTTCAGGTGCTTTTTTTTTTTTGATTTTTTGAGAAAGGGTTTGTCTATATACACCTGGCTATCCTGGAACAACTGGAACTTACTCTGTACACCACTCTGGCCTCAAACTCAGAAATCTGTCTGCCTCTGCCTCCCAAATGCTGGAATTAAAGGCACATTCCACCACTGCCTGGATGCCTTACACTTTCTCTTCTATATGTAGATTCATTGTGATTACATAAAAAAGGCTTTAGATGTAAAAAAAAATGTGGGAGCTGAAAAATGCAAACCCTGAAAGAATCTTAAGAACAGTTTCTTCCTATGTATTATTAGCAAATGTCACATATCATTTTTTTTCGTGAGCTATATTTCATATGAAGCTTAAACACAAGCAAAATTAGTTGTAAATATACACTTTAGAATACAACTGAGAGAAGCCCATCATTAAGAATATTAAAGAACTCTAAGGTAGAGGAAGGAGAAAAGGGAATTTCAGACTTTGGTGAATTCACTATCCTACATGACCAATATAAATACTTTTTTGTTGCTTACATAAGTTCTCAAAATGTTATACTTTTTATGACTCACTGTTTGTGTAGTTACTCATTTTCACAGAAATGAAACTAGAATATCATGTAAGTAGGTCATTGAAATGCTACCTCTGAAGTTTGGGTAACCTTTTATATAAAAGTACAGGGCTTCATATTCCCAGGTACCTTCCTTGTAGAAGCCTCTTTGATGGTGAATATGTTGGTTTGAAGCAGTCTTGTCAGTTTCTTTTGAGTGGGGGAATACAGAGGACCAGAACTCTCGGCTCTTATATATGTTATATTATTTTATTGACAATAAAGAAACGGAAGTCCGAAGATAAAGCAACTTTGGCTGATGTTTTACAGACAGGAAGCATTCTTGCCAATTTGGCAGTGTCTTCCTGCATTTTTTTCATTTCTGAATATACTCAGTCACTAAGGGTTTGAGGCTTCCTTAGAATTTGAACAGTCACCTGCCACAGGATCTTGAGACTTCTGGTGAGTGGAACACAGCTTCTGCTCCAGTCCAATCCTGCGGGACCTGAGACTGCTTTGGTTGGGGAGGCAGAAATCCGGCCTGAGTAGGGCCACAAGCCTCTTCCGGTCTGAACAGCACCTGGGTAGCTAGAGCACAGGGTCTGACAGCTGTCTCACAGCTGACCCCCGCCAGCTACCCACGACACCTGCCACAGGATTTTGAGACTTCTGGTGAGTGGAACACAGAATCTGCTCCAATCTTTAAACAGTGACAACAATAAAAACTACCCCAGAGATTACCAGATGGTGAAAGGTAAATGTAAGAATCTTACTAACAGAAACCAAGACCACTCACCATCATCAGAACCCAGCACTCCCACTTCGCCCAGTCCAGGGCACCCCAACACACCGGAAAAGCTAGACCCAGATCTAAAAGCATATCTCATGATGATGGTAGAGGAAATCAAGAAGGACTTTAATAACACACTTAAAGAAATACAAAAGAACACTGGTAAACAGGTAGAAGACATTAAATAGGAAGCACAAAAATCCCTTAAAGAATTGCAGGAGAACACTGCTAAACAGGTAGAAGACATTAAAGAGGAAGCACAAAAATCCATTAAAGAATTGCAGGAAAACCAGACCAAACAGGTGATGGAATTGAATAAAACCATCCAAGACCTAAAAAGGGAAGTAGAGACAATGAAGAAAACCCAAATTGAGGCAACACTGGAGATAGAAACACTAGGAAAGAAATCTGGAACCATAGATTCGAGCATCAGCAACAGAATACAAGAGATGGAAGAGAGAATCTCAGGTGCAGAAGACTCCATAGAGAACATCAGCACGACAATCAAAAAATATACAAAATCCAAAAAGATCCTAACTCAAAATATCCAGGAAATCCAGGACAAAATGAGAAGACCAAACCTATGGATAATAGGAGTAGATGAGAATGAAGATTTTCAACTCAAAGAACCAGCAAATATATTCAACAAAATTATAGAAGAAAACTTCCCAAACCTAAAGAGATGCCCATGAACATACAAGAAGCTTACAGAACTCCAAATAGACTGGACCAGAAAAGAAATTCCTTCTGACACATAATAATCAGAACAACAAATGCACTAAATAAAGATAGAATACTAAAAGCAGTAAGGGAAAAAGGTCAAGTAACATATAAAGGCAAGCCTATCAGAATTACACCGGAGTTTTCACCAGAGACTATGAAAGCCAGAAGGGCCTGGACAGATGTTATACAGAAACTAAGAGAACACAATGTCCAGCCCAGGCTACTATACCCAGCCAAACTCTCAATTACCATAGATGGAGAACCAAAGTATTCCACGATAAAACCAAATTCACACATTATCTTACCACAAATCCAGCACTTTTAAGGATAATAACAGAAAAAAAAACAATACAAGAATGGAAACCACGTCCTAGAAAAAGCAAGAAGGTAATCCCTCAACAAACCTAAAAGAAGACAGCCACAAAAACAGAACACCAACTCTAACAACAAAAATAAAAGGAAGCAACAATTACTTCTCCATAATATCTCTTAATATCAATGGACTCAATTCCCCAATAAAAAGACATAGACTAACAGACTGGCTACAGAAACAGGACCCAACATTTTGCTGCTTACAGGATACTCATCTCAGAGAAAAAGATAGACACTACCTCAGAATGAAATGCTATAAAACAATTTTCCAAGCAAATGATAGGAAGAAACAAGCTGGAGTAGCCATTATAATATCTGATAAGATTGACTTCCAACCCAAAGTCATCAAAAAAGACAAGGAAGGGCACTTCATTCTCATCAAAGGTAAAATCCTCCAAGAGGAACTATCAATTCTGAATATATATGCTCCAAATACAAGGGCAGCCTCATTCATTAAAGATACTTTAGTAAAGCTCAAAGCACACATTGCACCTCACACAATAATAGTGGGAGACTTCAACACACCACTTTCACCAATGGAGAGATCATGGAAACAGAAACTAAACAGGGACACAGTGAAACTGACAGAGGTTATGAAACAAATGGATCTGACAGATATCTACAGAACATTCTATCCTAAAACGAAAGGATATACCTTCTTCTCAGCACCTCACGGTACCTTCTCCAAAATTGACCACATAATTGGTCACAAAACAAGCCTCAATATATACAAAAATATTGAAATTATCCCATGCACCCTACCAGATCACCATGGACTAAGACTGATCTACAATAACAAAATAAATAATAGAAAGCCAACACACACATGGAAACTAAACAAAACTCTTCTCAATGATAACTTGGTCAAGGAAGGAATAAAGAAATAAATTAAGGACTTTCTGGAGTTTAATGAAAATGAAGCCACAACATACCCAAACTTATGGGACACAAGGAAAGCATTTCTAAGAGGAAAACTCATAGCTCTGAGTGCCTCCAAAAAGAAACTAGAGAGAGCACACATTAGCAGCTTGACAACACACTTAAAAGCTCTAGAACAAAAGGAAGCAAATTCACCCAAGAGGAGTAGAAGGCAAGAATTAATTAAACTCAGGGGTGGAATCAACCAAGTGGAAACAAGAAGAACAATTCAAAGAATCAACCAATCAAGGAGCTCGTTCTTTGAGAAAATCAAAAAGATATATAAACCCTTAGCCAGACTCACTAGAGGGCATAGGGAAAGTACTCTAATTAACAAAATCAGAAATGAAAAGGGAGACATAACAACAGACCCTGCAGAAATCCAAAACACCATCAGATCATTCTACAAAAGGCTATACTCAACTAAACTGGAGAACCTGGATGAAATGGACAAGTTTCTAGACAGATACCAGGTACCAAAGTTAAATCAAGATCAGGTTAATGATCTAAACAGTCCCATATCCCCTAAAGAAATAGAAGCAGTCATTAATAGTCTCCCAACCAAGAAAAGCCCAGGACCAAATGGGTTTAGTGCAGAGTTCTATCAAACCTTCAAAGAAGAACTAATCCCAGTTCTTCACAAACTATTCCACAAAATAGAATCAGAAGGTACTCTACTCAACTCCTTCTATGAAGCTACAATTACTCTGATACCTAAACCACATAAAGACCCAACAAAAATAGGGAACTTCAGACCAATATCCCTTATGAATATTGATGCAAAAATCCTCACTAAAGTTCTCGCTAACCGAATTCAAGAACACATCAAAACAATCATCCATCCTGACCAAGTAGGTTTCATCCCAGGGATGCAAGGATGGTTCAATATACGAAAATCCATCAATGTAATCCATTATATAAACAAACTCAAAGACAAAAACCACATGATCATCTCGTTAGATGCTGAAAAACCATTTGACAAAATCCAACACCCATTCATGATAAAAGTCTTGGAAAGATCAGGAATTCAAGGCCCATACCTAACCATGATATAAGCAATATACAGCAAACCAGTAGCCAACATCAAAGTAAATGGTGAGAAGCTGGAAGCAATCCCACTAAAATCAGGGACTAGACAAGGCTACCCACTCTCTCCCTACCTATTCAACATTGTACTTGAAGTCCTAGCCAGAACAATTAGACAACAAAAGGAGATCAAGGGGATACAAATCGGAAAAGAAGAAGTCAAAATATCGCTTCTTGCAGGTGATTTGATAGTATACATAAGTGACCCTAAAAATTCCACCAGAGAACTCCTAAGCCTGATAAATAGCTTCCGTGAAGCAGCTGGATATAAAATTAACTCAAGCAAGTCAATGGCCTTTCTGTACACAAAGGATAAACAAGCAGAGAAGGAAATTAGGGAAACAACACCCTTCTCAATAGTCACAAACAATATAAAATACCTTAGCGTGACTCTAACTAAGGAAGTGAAAGATCTGTATGACAAGAACTTCAAGTCCCTGAAGAAAGAAATTAAAGAAGATCTCAGAAGATGGAAAAACCTCCCATGCTCATGGATTGGCAGGATCAACATTGTAAAAATGGCTATCTTACCAAAAGCAATCTACAGACTCAATGCAATCCCCATCAAAATTCCAACTCAATTCTTCAACGAATTAGAAAGGGCAATCTGCAAATTCATCTGGAACAACAAAAAACCTAGGATAGCAAAAACTCTTCTCAAGGATAAAAGAACCTCTGGTGGAATCACCATGCCTGACCTAAAGCTGTACTACCGAGCAATTGTGATAAAAACTGCATGGTACTAGTATAATGACAGACAAGTAGACCAATGGAACAGAATTGAAGACCCTGAGATCAACCCACATACCTATGGTCACTTGATCTTTGACAAGGGAGCAAAAACCATCCAGTGGAAAAAAGACAGCATTTTCAACAAATGGTGCTGGCACAACTGGCAGTTATCATGTAGAAGAATGCGAATTGATCCATTCCTATCTCCTTGTACCAAGGTCAAATCTAAGTGGATTAAGGAACTCCACATAAAACCAGAGACACTGAAACTTATAGAGGAGAAAGTAGGGGAAAGTCTTGAAGATGTGGGTACAGGGGAAAAATTCCTGAATATAACAGCAAAGGCTTGCGCTGTAAGATCGAGAATCTATAAATGGGACCTCATAAAGTTGCAAAGCTTCTGCAAGGCAAAAGACACCGTCAATAAGACAAAAAGACCACCAACAGATTGGGAAAGTATCTTTACCTGTCCTAAATCAGATAGGGGAGTAATATCCAATATATATAAGGAACTCAAGAAGGTGGACTCCAGAAAATCAAATAACCCCATTAAAAAATGGGGTCAGAACTGAACAAAGAATTCTCACCTGAGGAATACCGAATGGCAGAGAAGCTCGTGAAAAAATGTTCAACATCCTTAATCATCAGGGAAATGCAACTCAAAACCCTGAGATTCCACCTCACACCAGTCAGAATGGCTAAGATCAAAAATTCAGGTGACAGCAGATGCTGGCAAGGATGTGGAGAAAGAGGAAGACTCCTTAATTGTTGGTGGGATTGCAAGCTGGTACAACCACTCTGGAAATCAGTTTGGCGGTTCCTCAGAAAATTGGACATAATACTACCAGAGGATCCAGCAATACCTCTCCTGGGCATATATCCAGAAGATGTTCCAACCAGTAAGAAGGACACATGCTCCACTATGTTCATAGCAGCCTTATTTATAATAGCCAGAAGCGGGAAAGAACCCAGATGCCCCTCAACAGAGGAATGGATAAAGAAAATGTGGTACATTTACACAATGGAGTACTACTCAGCTATTAAAAAGAATGAATTTATGAAATTCCTAGGCAAATGGATGGATCTGGAGGGCATCATTCTGAGTGAGGTAACACATTCACAAAGGAACTCACACAATATGTACTCACTGATAAGTGGATATTAGCCCAAAAACTTAAGATAACCAAGATATAAGATACAATTGGTTAAACGCATGAAACTCAAGAAGAATGAAGACCGAAGTGTGGACATTGTGCCCCTTCTTAGAATTGGGAACAAAACACCCATGGAAAGAGTTACAGAGATAAAGTTTGGAGCTGTGAAGAAAGGATGGACCATCTAAAGACTGCCATATCCAGGGATCCATCCCATAATCAGCTTCCAAACGCTGACACCATTGCATATACTAGCAAGATTTTGCTGAAAGGACCCAGATATATCTGTCTCTTGTGAGACAATGCCTGGGCCTAGCAAACACAGAAGTGGATGCTCACAGTCATCTATTGGATGGATCACAGGGCCCCCAAAGTAGGAGCTAGAGAAAGTACCCAAGGAGCTAAAGGGAACTGCAACCCCATAGGTGGATCATTATTATGAACTAACCAGTACCCCAGAGCTCTATACTCTAGCTGCATTTGTATCAAAAGATGGCCTAGTAGGCCATCACTGGAAAGTGAGGCACATTGGACTTGCCAATTTTATATGCCCCAGTACAGGGGAATTCCAGGGCCAAGGGGTAGGGGTGGGTGGGTGGGGGACTGGGGTTGGGGAGTGTATTGGGGACTTTTTGGATAGCATTGGAAATGTAATTGAGGAAAATATCTAATAAAAAAATTAATAAAAAATATTGAAAGTAAAAAAAAAAAAGAAAGTTGTACAGTGAGTCAAATGTGATTTTGTTTCAGATAAATACAGGGGAAACTGAGGTGCACTTTTTTAAGAAAGAAAGAGATTAATTATTAGTTTATTACTTTATGTGCCATCTTTCTTTTTGTGTTAATCTCATAGTAATTTCCTATGTAATTTTATAAACAAATGTTACCATTGAACTAAGCATAGGATCCTCAATAGAGGAGTTAGAAAAAGGACTGAATGAGTTGAAGGGATTTGCAACCCCATAGGAAGAAACACAAAGACCCCCCTCTTCCCCCCCCCCCCGAACTCCAGGGGACTAAGCCATCAAGAAAGGATCACACATGGCTCCAGCTACATATGTAGCAGAGGATGGCCTTTTCAGTCATCAATGGAAAGAGAGGTCCTTAGTCCTATGAAGGCTCCATAGATGCCCCAATATAAGGGAATTGAGGGTGGTGAGGTGGGGTTGGGTAGGTTGGTAGAGGAACACCCTCATAGAATCAGGGAAAGGGAGAATATGATAGGGTGTTTCTAGGAGGGAAGGAAGCCAGGAAAGGTGATAACATTTGAAAGGTAAATAATGAAAATATCCAATTAAAAAAGAAAAAAGAAGAACTGCTATGTGGGAAGTACACACATTTACAAAGTTGAATTTTCTTATGATTGTAGAAGAGTATTTAGTAAGAAAAATGAGAAAGGCCATTAAAATCACAATGGAATACATGCTGCTCTATTATTACATAACACCCAGACAGTTTTTCTCTGCTTCTCTCCTTTTCTCTCCCTCTTTCAGGGTTCAATACTACTAACATCCATAGTTTCTAAAATAAATGCCTCATCTGCTTAGATTATCTGGGTTTCAGTTTTAAGGTTTAACCTGTAATAATGAAGCTATACTTTAACTTTGAGTTTGCAGGTTTATACACATCTGGTCTCATGCATTATTCACACATTTCACAAAGCTGACTTTGCATAGCCATTTGTGTTTAGTGCTGGGCATGAACCCAGAGCATTGTACTTTCTGTGGACCTAATGTTTTTGTGTTTTGAGATAACCTTTACTGTTTTAAATTAGGAGCTGTATGTTATTATGTTGCTCAGGCTGATCCTCTCTAGTCTAGGATTGTGGTTCTCAATTTTTTTAGTGTTGAGACCCTTTTACATACATCCTTATGATGATATACCAGCAAAAGTTATTTTTTCATACTTCATAAAATTTTTAAATCATAATGTAAATATGTAATATGCAGGATATCTGATATGTGACCCCAAGTGATCCTAACCCACAGCTTGACACCCATTGTTCTAGGTGGTCTTGGAACTAACAATGTCTTCTGAGTGGCCATGACTCAAAGCATGACTCAGAGCAGACAAAACCAAAACCAGACAAAATCCTAGCAAACAAACCCAATCAAAACTGAATGAGACAAAACATTTATAAAATGCCATTGAGTTAGTTTTGTATTGTCAAAATAATTCTGGGTATGGAGTCTGCCCTGATGTGTGGCTCATACACACAGTGAGACTTTTGTAGAAAATACCAACCCTGTATTAATTGCAAATATTTTCCTAGTAGAGTTGGAAGCCCATGCACCCTTCCTGTCTCAGTGCAAGTATTCCATTGGGCTTGAACTTGTGTAGGCATTGGACATGTTGCCTTGAGTTCATGTATGTTAGCCTTGATGTATACAGAAGACCCTATTTTCTTGGAGTCAATAATCTCCTCTGGATTTTTCAGTCTTTCTCCATGGGTGTGATGGGGGTGATTTGACAAAGATATTACACTTAGGACTGAGTGCTCCAAAATTCTTTGTACTTTGTCCTGTTGTAGGTCTGTGTTTTAGTTCAAATGTACATTAAGAGGACTTTTTTAATGATGTCTGAGTAAGGTACTTTTATATTGGTATATCGGAATGTTGTTTTATGAGTTTGTTTGTAGCAATGCTCTTATGTGAGAATATTACTATTGAATTTTTTCATAGGTCTTTGATGACCCATCTACATACTCGACTACGTCAGCAGTATCTTATATGGGTTCGATCTAATAAGATATGGGCCTTAAATCTAGTCAAACTGTGAATCCTTACTCTCTAAGTTTTGTGGCACAATGACTCCAATATTTATTGCACACATTTCTCTCTTATTTTTCAACAAACCATGACAACAAACAGGACGACAAAGAGAGAAATGATCACTAATTCATGGCTTTCAAAGCTTGGACCTAATATTCTGTAGACTAATACTTTTATAGAGTTGATGTCTCTCATCAGAGGAAATCCATTAAACAGTAGAATCATGCAATTGCTTTGATAGAAACTCATGTAGTAGGTGATAATATTATTTAGTTTGATTAGCACACTTAGAAACAACATTGCAGTGACATTTAATATTTGATGAATTTTGCCCTGTGGTCAGCTATTTATTTCTGTTGATATGTTGAAACAAAATTGTTATTTTCATTTGGAGACTCATACAAATGTTATTATTTTGCATTATTCCTGTATATTAATAAGTTTCTTTGTTAATGCTTTTCTAAATATTCATCATGCTTTACAAGTAATAGAATGTTTCCAATTCTATCTAAGAATGGAAGATCCCATCACCTGGATTATACATTCTGGCCTTGTAAGATGTGGTTAGGGGTAGAGCTGGCAGATCAATGACAACCTAAAACTCTGATGTCTTTTCCAGAGTTGGTGCAAAATGCCCACACTGAAAAGTTCAAATGACGTTGCAATGTCCCAGCACCCAAAGCTATCAGGACAATGAAATCAGGTAAAAATTCCTATAATCAACAAAGTACCATCATAATAATTATTTATGAGTACCATCTTTCCTTACTCTTAAAAGTTATGAGGAAAATTCCCCTTAATGTTCAGACCAGAAGTATATTACTTTATATCAAGAGGAAAGTGGATATGTAGTATTACCTGAATAACTTATGCTTATAAATATAAAGAAACATACAGTTTCTCTTTTAACCTGCTATATAAATCAAACTATTTTACTTCTCTCAATGTCTCTCTTTTCTAGTATTTCTGGATTTATCCTGAATTTAGTTTAAATTTTTTTTTGAAAATTTCATAATCAGCATTAGACTTATAGCACAAAAACACTTTCCCTCTCTGCTTCTGCTTCTTCTTCTTCTTCTTCTTCTTCTTCTTCTTCTTCTTCTTCTTCTTCTTCTTCTTCTTCTTCTTCTTCTTCTTCTTCTTCTTCTTAGGTATTTTCTTCATTTACAATTCCAGTGCTATTCCAAATGTACCCCATGCCTTCACCCACACTCCACTGTTTCTTACTAATATGTTCAATAAATATGTATTAAGAATTAAAAATAAAATTTGTAAATTTTGCGTATGGAGAAATATAAATATAGAGGGAAACCCATCCCCACTCACATGAAGTTTCCTGATGTTGTCAGCACAGCCTTTTAGCAGCAATTCCCCATATTCACAGGTTGTAGTTAACTCCTGAAAATCTTGGAGAACTGGTTTGCCCTCAAGGCAGGTGGCAGGCAGTGTCACATCAAAGGAAACTAGTAGAGTGGAGAAGCAGCACAGCAGGTGGCCCTGCCTCAGTAGGGAAAGATCTGAACCAGCCTGATAGGCTGAAGGAGGTTTTATATATATATATGCATGCAAACATACACGCAAACAATAGGATTTGTGGAAAACTATGAAAAGTCTTAAGTTCATGAACAGGCTTAGAAGGTAGGTTACTGTTTATATATATATATATATACAATCCTATGAAATACACATTGACTGCTAGAATAACTTTAAATAAAATTATCCACAGAACAAATACTACCAAATTCTCCTTAAGTAATTCTTGAAAATATTGCAATAGATAAAGAAATCATGTTTGCCATAATCATAAACAAAATTTATACAGACCTGTAAGAAGTTATGATTTTCTTTACATGATTTTAAAAAACATGCCATTTTTAGACTAAGATAGCTTTGAAGGCAAGTGTAAATTTTAATTTTGTCGTAGCTCTTATCATCATAATTTTAGATACAACCCCACCCTTTACATGTGCAGAGTCTGTTTTCATGCTTTCTAAGGTTGACTATATTACAAGTATTCTGAAGGTTTTAAGTATTTACACAAAGTCTTTCTTCCATTTTCATCTGGATAACAACACAGCTATTTTCACAGTGCTTTCTCTGTGTTAGGTTTGAAAATGATGTGACCTAATAGCTAACTTCCTGGGGATTATCTTTCATTATTCCATTGAGATTCCAAGGGAGGAGAGCAACCAACATACTTACCCATCTAGGATGTCTATGAATCACAACAAAGTTTACCATGGCATTGTAACTCTGTGGGTGCAACAGTGCTACAAGTGTCTTGATAAACAAGAACTTTGATGGACTTGAGGCCCATTCAACAACAATGCAATCATGCCTGGGACTGTAACTGTGGACTAACCAAGGCTACAGAATTAAGAATTTTGGAGCAGAACCTATAACCATCATTTTAGCAAGCCACAGTAATTCCCAACACTATGCTTAATATATCTTTGTCTACTCACAGGTCAGTGACATTGTCACTCCTCATCAAAATAGTTCCTTTTGAAATGATGAAGAACATTACAGAAAACTGAAATAGATCCCAGTGCAGAGAACAAGAGCCTGTGTTTTGCCCAGTCACATCTGAAACCTAAGTAGCACAGCTCAGTAAGACTCAGGAATCATTGCAGAAGATGGAGATGAAAGAATGTAAGTGTCAGAGGAACAGGATGCTTTCTGTGAGATTGGGTTTGTTAGAAACATCAGAGAAGCTACAATCATGAGGCCTCTTCAACATGTTGATGTAATCAGGATCTTGGAAAGAATGATGTCATGAGCCATGTTAACAAGAAAGGTGGAAAGCTCATGAAGCCTCAAACCTAGACAAAGAACTACAGACAACTAAGGAGTGCTGACAATGGGCAAATTGTTTTGTTAAATCAAGAGCCTCCCTATTGGATAAGTAATCCAAAACAGTCATCCCTGAGTTCATGTATATTGAAGTTATATTACACAGACTGAGGAGGTTGAATTTATTTTTTTTTATATATTTTTATTACATATTTTCCTCAATTACATTTCCAATACTATCCCAAAAGTCCCCCATAGTGCCCCCACTTCCCTACCCACCCATTCCCATTCTTTTGGCCCCGGCATTCCCCTATATTGGGGCATATAAAGTTTGCAAGTCCAATGGGCCTCTCTTTCCATTGATGGCTGACTAGGCCATCTTTCGATACATATGCAGCTAGAGACAAGAGCTCCGGGGTTCTAGTTTGTACATCATGTTGTTCCAACAATAGGGTTGCAGATCCCTTTAGCTCGTTGGGTACTTACTCTAGCTTCTCCATTGGGAGCCCTGTGATACATCCAATAGCTGACTGTGGACATCCACTCCTGTGTTTGCTAGGCCCCGGCATCGTCTCACAAGAGACAGCTATATTTGGGTCCTTTCAGCAAAATCTTGCTAGTGTATGCAATGGTGTCAGCGTTTAGAAGTTGATTATGGGATGGATCCCTGGATACGGCAGTCTCTAAATGGTCCATCCTTTCATCACCGCTACGAACTTTGTCTCTGTAACTCCTTCCCTGGGTGTTTTGTTCCCAATTCTGAGAAGGTGCACAGTGTCCACACTTTGGTCTTCATTCTTCTTGAGTTTCATGCGTTTAGCAAATTGTATCTTAAATCTTGGGTATCCTAAGTTTTGGGCGAATATCCACTTATCAGTGAATACATATTGTGTGAGTTCTTTTGTGATTGTGTTACTTCACTCAAGATGATGCCCTCCAGGTCCATCCATTTGGCTAGGAATTTCATAAATTCATTCTTTTTAATAGCTGAGTAGTACTCCATTGTGTAAATGTACCATAATTTCTGTATCCATTCCTCTGTTGAGGGACATCTGGGTTCTTTCCAGCTTCTGGCTATTATAAATAGGGCTGCTATTAACATAGTGGAACATGTGTCCTTTTTACCGGTTGGGACATCTTCTGGATATATGCCCAGGAGAGGTATTGCTGGATCCTCCGGTAGTACTATGTCCAATTTTCTGAGGAACCGCCAGACTGATTTCCAGAGTGGTTGTACAAGCTTGCAATCCCACCAACAATGGAGGAGTGTTCCTCTTTCTCCACATCCTCGCCAGCAACTGCTGTCAACTGAATTTTTGATCTTAGCCATTCTGACTGGTGTGAGGTGGAATCTCAGGGTTGTTTTGATTTGCATTTCCCTGATGATTAAGGATGTTGAACATTTTTTCAGGTGTTTCTCTGCCATTCGGTATTCCTCAGGCGAGAATTCTTTGTTCAGTTCTGAGCCCCATTTTTTAATGGGGTTATTTGACTTTCTGGAGTCCACCTTCTTGAGTTCTTTATATATATTGGATATTAGTCCCTTATCTGATTTAGGATAGGTGAAGATCCTTTCCCAATCTGTTGGTGGTTTTTTTGTCTTATTGATGGTGTCTTTAGCCTTGCAGAAGCTTTGTAGTTTCATGAGGTCCCACTTGTCAATTCTCGATCTTACAGCACAAGCCATTACTGTTCTATTCAGGAATTTTTCCCCTGTGCCCATATCTTCAAGGCTTTTCCCCACTTTCTCCTCTATAAGTTTCAGTGTCTCTGGTTTTATGTGAAGTTCCTTGATCCACTTAGACTTGACCTTAGTACAAGGAGATAGGAATGGATCGATTCGCATTCTTCTACATGTTAACAACCAGTTGTGCCAGCACCATTTGTTGAAAATGCTGTCTTTCTTCCACTGGATGTTTTTAGCTCCCTTGTCGAAGATCAAGTGACCGTAGGTGTGTGGGTTCATTTCTGGGTCTTCAATTCTATTCCATTGGTCTATTTGTCTGTCACTATACCAGTACCATGCAGTTTTTATCACAATTGCTCTGTAGTAGAGCTTTAGGTCCGGCATGGTGATTCCACCAGAGGTTCTTTTATCCTTGAGAAGAGTTTTTGCTATCCTAGGTTTTTTGTTATTCCAGATGAATTTGCAGATTGCACTTTCTAATTCGTTGAAGAATTCATTTGGAATTTTGATGGGGATTGCATTGAATCTGTAGATTGCTTTTGGCAAGATAGCCATTTTTACAATGTTGATCCTGCCAATCCATGAGCATGGGAGATCTTTCCATCTTCTGAGATCTTCTATAATTTCTTTCTTCAGAGACTTGAAGTTTTTATTATACAGATCTTTCACTTCCTTAGTTAGAGTCACGCCAAGATATTTTATATTATTTGTGACTATTGAGAAGGGTGTTGTTTCACTAATTTCTTTCTCAGCCTGTTTATTCTTTGTGTAGAGAAAGGCCATTGATTTGTTTGAGTTAATTTTATATCCAGCTACTTCACCGAAGCTGTTTATCAGGCTTAGGAGTTCTCTGGTGGAATTTTTAGGGTCACTTATATATACTATCATATCATCTGCAAAAAGTGATATTTTGACTTCATCTTTTCCAATTTGTATCCCTTTGATCTCCTTTTGTTGTCGAATTGCTCTGGCTAGGACTTCAAGTACCATGTTGAATAGGTATGGAGAAAGTGGACAGCCTTGTCTAGTCCCTGATTTTAGAGGGATTGCTTCAAGCTTCTGACCATTTACTTTGATGTTGTCTACTGGTTTGCTGTAGATTGCTTTTATCATGTTTAGGTATGGGCCTTGAATTCCTGATCTTTCCAAGACTTTTATCATGAATGGGTGTTGGATCTTGTCAAATGCTATTTCCGCATCTAAGGAGATGACCATGTGGTTTTTGTCTTTGAGTTTGTTTATATACTGGATTACGTTGATGGATTTCCGTATATTGAACCATCCCTGCATCCCTGGGATGAAACCTACTTGGTCAGGATGGATGATTGTTTTGATGTGTTCTTGGATTCGGTTAGCAAGAATTTTATTGAGGATTTTTGCATCAATATTCATAAGGGATATTGGTCTGAAGTTTTCTATCTTTGTTGGGTCTTTTTGTGGTTTAGGTATCAGAGTAATTGTGGCTTCATAGAATGAGTTGGGTAGAGTACCTTCTGTTTCTATTTTGTGGAATAGTTTGTGAAGAACTGGGATTAGATCTTCTTTGAAGGTCTGATAGAACTCTGCACTAAACCCATCTGGTCCTGGGCTTTTTTTGGTTGGGAGACTATTAATGACTGCTTCTATTTCTTTGGGGGATATAGGGCTGTTTAGATCATTAACCTGATCTTGATTCAACTTTGGTACCTGGTATCTGTCTAGGAACTTCTCCATTTCATCCAGGTTCTCCAGTTTTGTTGAGTATAGCCTTTGGTAGAAGGATCTGATGGTGTTTTGGATGTCTTCAGGATCTGTTGTTATGTCTCCTTTTTCATTTCTGATTTTGTTAATTAGGATGCTTTCCCTGTGCCCTCTAGTGAGTCTGGCTAAGAGTTTATCTATCTTGATGATTTTCTCAAAGAACCAGCTCCTTGATTGGTTGATTCTTTGAATAGTTTTTCTTGTTTCCAATTGGTTGATTTCACCCCTGAGTTTGATTATTTCCTGCCGTCTACTCCTCTTGGGTGAATTTGCTTCCTTTTGTTCTAGTGCTTTTAGGTGTGTTGTCAAGCTGCTAATGTGTGCTCTTTCTAGTTTCCTTTTGGAGGCACTCAGAGCTATGAGTTTTCCTCTTAGAAATGCTTTCATTGCGTCCCATAAGTTTGGGTATGTTGTGGCTTCATTTTCATTGAACTCTAAAAAGTCCTTAATTTCTTTCTTTATTCCTTCCTTGACCAAGGTATCATTGAGAAGAGTGTTGTTCAGTTTCCACGTGAAGGTTGGCTTTCTATTATTTATTTTGTTATTGAAGATCAGCCTTAGTCCATGGTGATCTGATAGGATGCATGGGACAATTTCAATGTTTTTGTATCTGTTGAGTCCTGTTTTGTGCCCAATTACATGGTCAATTTTGGAGAAGGTACCATGAGGTGCTGAGAAGAAGGTGTATCCTTTTGTTTTAGGGTAAAATGTTCTGTAGATATCTGCCAGATCCATTTGATCCATAACTTCTGTCAGTTTCACTGTGTCCCTGTTTAGTTTCTGTTTCCATGATCTGTCCATTGGTGAAAGTGGTGTGTTGAAGTCTCCCACTATTATTGTATGAGGTGCAATGTGTGCTTTGAGATTTACTAAAGTTTCTTTAATGAATGAGGCTGCCTTTGTATTTGGAGCATAGATATTCAGGATTGATAGTTCCTCTTGGAGGATTTTACCTTTGATGAGTATGAAGTGCCCCTCCCTGTCTTTTTTGATGACTTTGGGTTGGAAGTCAATCTTATCTGATATTAGAATGGCTACTCCAGCTTGTTTCTTCAGACCATTTGCTTGGAAAATTGTTTTCCAGCCTTTCATTCTGAGGTAGTGTCTATCTTTTTCTCTGAGATGAGTTTCTTGTAAGCAGCAAAATGTTGGGTCTTGTTTGTGTAGCCAGTTTGTTAGTCTATGTCTTTTTATCGGGGAGTTGAGTCCATTGATATTAAGAGATATTAAGGAAAAGTAATTGTTGTTTCCTGTTATTTTTGTTGTTAAAGTTGGCATTCTGTTCTTGTGGCTGTCTTCTTTTAGGTTTGTTGAGGGATTACCTTCTTGTTGTTTCTAGGGCGTGGTTCCTGTCCTTGTATTGGTTTTTTTCTGTTATTATCCTTTGAAGGGCTGGATTCGTGGAGAGATAATGTGTGAATTTGGCTTTGTCGTGGAATACTTTGGTTTCTCCATCTATGTTAATTGAGAGTTTGGCTGGGTATAGTAGCTTGGGCTGGAATTTGTGTTCTTTTAGTGTCTGTATAACATCTGTCCAGGATCTCCTAGCTTTCATAGTCTCTGGTGAAAAATCTGGTGTAATTCTGATAGGCTTGCCTTTATATGTTACTTGGCCTTTTTCTCTTACTGCTTTTAGTATTCTATCTTTATTTAGTGCATTTGTTGTTCTGATTATTATGTGTCGGGAGGTATTTCTTTTCTGGTCCAGCCTATTTGGAGTTCTGTAGGCTTCTTGTATGTTCATGGGCATCTCTTTCTTTAGATTTGGGAAGTTTTCTTCTATAATTTTGTTGAAGATGTTTGCTGGTCCTTTGAGTTGAAAATCTTCATTCTCATCCACTCCTATTATCCGTAGGTTTGGTCTTCTCATTGTGTCCTGTATTTCTTGGATGTTTTGAGTTAGGGTCTTTTTGCATTTTACATTTTCCTTGATTGTTGTGCCGATGTTCTCTATGGAATCTTCTGCGCCTGAGATTCTCTCTTCCATCTCTTGTATTCTGTTGCTGATGCTGGTATCTATTGTTCCAGATTTCTTTCCTAGGGTTTCTATCTCCAGTGTTGCCTCATTTTGGGTTTTCTTTATTGTGTCTACTTCCCTTTTTAGGTCTAGTATGGTTTTGTTCATTTCCATCATCTGATTGGATGTGTTTTTCTGTTTCTCTTTAAGGACTTCTACCAGTTTGGTTGTGTTTTCCTGTTTTTCTTTAAGGACTTGTAACTCTTTAGCCATGTTCTCCTGTAGTTCTTTAAAGTCCTTCTTGATGTCCTCTACCATCATCATGAGATATGCTTTTAAATCCAGGTCTAGTTTTTCAGGTGTGTTGGGGTGCCCTGGACTGGGCGAAGTGGGAGTGCTGGGTCCTGATGATGGTGAGTGGTCTTGGTTTCTGTTAGTAAGATTCTTACCTTTACCTCTCGCCATCTGGTAATCTCTGGAGTTGTTATAGTTGTCTCTGTTCAGAGGTTGTTCTTCTGGGGATTCTGAGTATCCTCTGTCAGCAGACCTGTACAGACTAAGTTCGGCGGAGTCCCGGAGCCAAGATGGCGCTCCCTGCAGGGCAGGTCACTGTTCTCCGGCTGGGAGGGTGTCGGATGTCTGCGGCCCCAAAAGGGTGCTGCCTCAGCGGTTCTGTGGCTCCCGCCTGTCCCAGAAGCTGTCTGCCTCTGTGGTCCTCACTCTGATCTGTACAGACTAAGTTCTGCGGAGTCCCGGAGCCAAGATGGCGCTCCCTGCAGGGCAGGTCACTGTCCTCCGACTGGGAGGGTGCCGGATGTCTGCGGCCCTTAAAGGGTGCTGCCTCAGCAGCTCTGTGGCTCCCGCCTGTCCCAGAAGCCGTCTGCCCCCGTGGTCCCCACTCTGACCTGTAGAGACTAAGCTCGGCGGAGTCCCGGAGCCAAGATGGCGTTCCCTGCAGGGCAGGTCACTGTCCTCCGACTGGGAGGGTGCCGGATGTCTACGGCCCCAAAAGGGTGCTGCCTCAGCGGCTCTGTGGCTCCCGCCTGTCCCAGAAGCTGTCTGCCTCTGTGGTCCTCACTCTAACCTGTAGACTAAGTTCGGCGGAGTCCCGGAGCCAAGATGGCACTCTCTGCAGGGCAGGTCTCTGTCCTCCGGCTGGGAGGGTGCCGGAAGTCTGCGGCCCCAAAAGGGTGCTGCCTCAGCGGCTCTGTGGCTCCTGCCTGTCCCAGAAGCCGTCTGCCCCCGTGGTCCCCACTCTGACCTGTAGAGACTAAGCTCGGCGGAGTCCCGGAGCCAAGATGGCGCTCCCTGCAGGGCAGGTCACTGTCCTCCGACTGGGAGCAAGGTTGAATTTATATACATTGGAATACATGTTACAACAGCAAATAAGAAATGAGGCCATGAATTTTACAGAGACCAAAGAAGGGAATTTGGGAAGCTCTGGCAAGAGTTAAGAGATGTGTGAAAATGAGGTGATTATAATTGTGAAAAATCAAACTTAACACTTTGTGTGGTCTACTAAGAATTTGAAATGTTTCTTAGAAGATATGGAAATCAGGTTGGTTGGTCCTCATAAAATTGGACATAGTACTACCTGAGGACCAAGGTATACCAGTAGTGGGCCAATACAAAGAAGTTGCTCCAGCATGTCATATGGAGAGATCCTCCACTATGTTCATAGCAGCCATATTTATAAGATGTCTTTCAGCAGAGATATGGATAAAGAAAATTTGGCACAATGATACAATGGAGTACTACTCAGCTCTTAAAAATAATGAGTTCATGAAATTTTTAGGCCAATAGACAGAAGTAGAAAATATCATCCTGAGTGAGGTAACCCAATCAGCAAAGAACACACATGGTATGCACTCACTGGTAACTGGATATTAGCCCAAAAGCTCCAAATACCCAAGATACAATTTACAGACCACATGACTCTCAAGAAGAAGGAAGACCAAAGTGTGGGTGCTTCAGTTCTTCTTAGTTCTGAGTTCCCAGACCCTTTCATGGCACTTTCTTCCCCATAGCTTTTAGATTTTCATGAAGTATGGATTTAGATAGTTTAATTTTCTCTTCAGGAATGAGAATAATCTTTAGAGAGAGAATAGAAACAGAACAAAACAAAAGTCAATTCTATTGCAATATGTGACCCATCTCATTTTGATTTTCTTGGAATATGCTTCTTCTTATAATGAAGGTTCATATGAAGGTTTGGGTATAAGCACTATAGTGCCTTGGTAACTGTGAAGGTGTGTTACTAGAACAGAGGTGCATGCCAAGAACTGTCCATATTCAAGTGCTACATCCAAAATGATGTGTAATTTTCTTTTAACTTTTATAGATTGTTCAACACATTAAACAACTTTTGACTTGTGGATAATTCTCATGCTAATTTGAATGCTGTGTAATATAGCTGCTGTGGATTATTGAAGGTATTATGGTAAAATAGAATATGCTCTGTACACATGCAACATATTTTTAAGTCTTTTACATGCAAATTTGTTCGAAACCATGTATGTAGAATTCTTCCTGTGTTAAATATAATGATGACTTCCTACTCAATAATATTAGGAACATGCTCTGTGGAGGCATACTTTTAATATATACCCCCATGTTCTGTGATTAATAATTATTTGATGGCTGACACTCAAGAAGACATTTTAATTATAGATTTTGGAGGTTGTACTATTACTGTGATTTTATCTGTTTTCATGATTGTATATTGCAGTTATATTTCCTCTAAAGAATACTATGACTTCTGGAATAAGGTTAGCTTTCTGGAAGGATTAAATTTATGCAAATAGCACAGTAGTCAATAGGGTAGTCACAATAAGGACCATAGTAGATGCTTTATAATGCTGCTCATCTCTTTATTTTCATTTTGTATAATGCTTGGTAAAGGATGTTTCTTAATCCTTTGAAGATTATTTCACTCAAAATTCCACAGTGCTTTTATTTATGCTGTCTTGACTGCCAAAAGGAATTCATTATTTTCCACTATCATCCAAAAGTATCAGTGGAATTTGGAGCTTTGGCAGTAGTTATGCAGTTATTGGCCCTTGTATTATATTTGCTTTTACTCTGGGAGGAGTTTGGGCAGAACAATTTCTTTGAAGGCTAGGATCTGCACTTAGATTTAAAATAAAACCAGGAATACGAACTGTAAGAACTGAAGGTTTTAATACTATTTCAAAGGGAGGAAGAGAAAGTGATGAAGAACTTGTTTTACAAAATCCTGAAATAGTGCGTAAAAAGGGTGGTAAACCAAATTGTACATGATTGGGATCTGGCAGAGGATAAAGATGATCATGATGATGGTGAGTTGAAGGAGCTAGTGTTCTTCTAGGAATATGTTGTCTTCTGGGTGCTCTGTGACACTCACCAGACTGTGGATGGAAGGAAATAAACAATTTTAAATTAGATATGTCAGAGAGAGTTGTTAGCATATACACTTTATTAACAAGGTGTAATTGTAGATGGTTTCTAAGAGACCTGCTCTTACAAGACATGGGCTGGCCTGGGGTTATCAGGTATGGGCTTTTAAAAAATTCTCTAACACTAGAAGCAGACAAAGTTAGAGATTTAATGTTGCAGACAAAAGTTATAATAAAGGTTCTTGTACTGCAGAGAAGCATATGGAAGTTAGCCTACATAAGATCAGAGTGGCCTCTGGCTCATGATCTTTAAAAACCAGGGATGGGTCTCAATGCCTCTATCTGCTGCCTTGGCCTTTGCACATAATTATTCTGAATTTGATATACTCATTGATGTTACAGTACAGTAAGAGAGAGAGAATACATGGTATTTTTCTTTTGAGCATGGGCTCCCGTGCTTACTACATTTTCCAATTCTACTTGTGCTTCTGAAAATTTCTTGTTATATTTCTTTAAAAAAAAACTTTCTGTGAAACTGCTAGGGAATCAATAGAAATAAAAAAAAATGATACTGAGTACACATATTCCTGTATGACTAAGGGACTTATGGGTCTTGGTTTGGGGAGAGTAATGTGAGGTCAAAGTAAATCCATTGAAATAGAATTTGCAGTCCCACTCAGAAGCCTCTTACATCTCCTTCATTATACATTAATAAACCAAATTTGGGCCACACATCACTATGATACAGAATGGAATTTTATGAATTGTGAAAAGGATGTCCTTGGGATGAGGATGGAGCTGCCTTTCAGGTTCCTGTTCTGCCTCTTGAGTTACTTGAGAAAAGGACATGTTTATGCCAAGTGTAGACTATTCTATGACAAAAAGGGTCAACAGTCCTATTTTGTGGTAATTTATTTTCCAGCAAAATAAACTTGTTGAAAGTCCTTGAAGTAAAAGCCCTGTAGGAGGACCAGCATTATCAATTAATCTGGACCCCTGAGATCTATTAAACACTGGATCACCAAACAGGCAGCATATACCAGTTGATATGAGGTCCCCAACACACATACAATAGAACATTTTCAGGTGTGTTCATTCAGGGGTGATACACCTAACGCTCTAGAGACTGGAGGCCCAGGGAAATTAGAGTTAGGAAGGGTAATAGGTGAGGACATCAACATCAGGACAGGGGAGTTAAGAGGATGTATGGGATGTGGTACTGTTGAGTGGTGGCTGTGATCCTGGACAGATGCTATAAGGACACTAAGAGAACACAAATTCCAGCAGAGGCTATTATTCCCAGCAAAACTCTCAATTACCATAGATGGAGAAACCGAAGTATTCCATGACAAAACCAAATTCACACAATATCTTTCATGAATCTAGCTGTTCAAAAGATAATAAAGGGAAAACTCCAACCCAAGGAGGGAAATGACACACTAGAAAAAGCAAGAAAGTAATTCTTGAACAAACCTAAAAGAAGACAGCCTCAAGAACAGACTCCCACCTCTAACAACAAAAATAATAGGAAGCAACAATTACTTTTCTTTAATTTCTCTTAACATCAATGGACTCAATTCCCCAATAAAAAGACATATACTAACAGAATAGCTACATAAACAGGACCCAACATTTTGTGGAATATAGGAAACCTACCTCAGGCACAAAGACAGACACTACTTCAGAGTAAAAGGCTGCAAAACAACTTTCTAAGCAAACAGTCTGAAGAAACAAGCTGTAGTCGAACTCCAACATAAAGGTAACAAACAAACAAACAAAAAAAAAGAAGGGCACTTCGTACACATCAAAGGTAAAATCTTCCAAGATGAATTCTCTATTCTGAATATCTTTGCTCCAAATAAAAGTGTATCCATATTTATTAAAGAAACTTTAGTAAAGCTCAAAGTATACATTGCACCTCACACAATAATTGTGGGAGACTTCAACATCCCACTCTCATCAATGGACATATCCTGGAAACAGACATTAAACAGAGACACATTGAAACTAATAGAAGTTATGGAACAAGTGGATTTAACAGATATCTACGGAACACTTTTTTTTTTCTAAAACAAAAGGCTCTATCTTCTTCTAAACACCTCATGGTATCTTCTCCAAAATTGACCATATAGTTGGTCACAAAACAGGCCTCAACAGATACCAAAAATGTTGAAATTATCCCATACATCTTATCAGATTGCCATGGACTAAGGCTGATCTTTAATGACAACATAAATAATAGAAACCCAATATTAACCTTGAACAACACACTACTCAATGTTAACTTTGTCAGGAAAGAAATAAAGAACAAGATCAAAGACTTTTAGTGTTTAATGAAAATGAAGCCACAATATACCCAAACTTATGGGACACAATGAGAGCAGTCCTAAGTGGAAAACTCATAGCTCTGAGTACAGCCAAAAAGAAACTAGAGAGAGCACACAGAGCAGCTGGGCAGAACACTTAAAGCTCTAGAACAAAATGAAGCAAATTCACCCAAGAGGAGTAGATGGCAAGCAATAATCAAACTTAGGGCTGAAATCAACCAAGTGGAAAAAAAGAATTATATAAAAAATCAACCAAACCAGGATCTGGGTCTTTGAGAAAATCAAGAAGATAGATAAACCCTTAAATAGACTAACAAAGGGGAACAGGGATAGTATACTAATTAACAAAATCAGAAAATAAAAAGGAGAAGCTGAAGAAATTCAAAACTTCATCAGACCCTACTACAAAAGGGTATACACAACAAAACTGGAAAATCTGAATGAAATGGAAAATTTCTTAGACAGATACCAGGTACCAAAGTTAAATAAGGATCAGATTAATGATCACAATAATCCCATTTCTCCTAAAGAAATAGAAGCAGTCATTAATGGTTTCCCTACCAAATAAAACACCGGACCAGATGGGTTTAGTGCAGACTTCAATCATACCTTCAAAGGAGACCTGATTCAAATTTTCCTCAAACTATTCCACAAAGTAGAAACAAAAGTACTCTAACCAATCCATTCTAGGAAGCCACAATTACTCAGATACCTAAACTACAGAAAGACCCAATAAAGAAAGAGATCTTCAAACCAATTTCCCTTATGAATATTGATGCAAAAATACTCAATAAAATCCTCGCAAACTGAATCCAGGAACACATCCAAATGATCATCCCTCATGACCAAGCAGGCTTTATCCCAGGGATGCAGGGATGGTTTAATATATGGAAATTCATCAATGTCACCAGGTATATAAAAAAACTCAAAGACAAAAACTACGTGAATATCTAGTTAGATGCTGAGAAAGCATTTGAAAAAATCTGACACTCATTCATGTTAAAAGTCTTGAAAAGATCAGGAATTCAAGACCCATACCTAAACATAATGAAAGCAATATAAAGAAGTAAACCAGTAGCCAACATCTAACTAAATGGTGAGAATCTTGAAGCAATCCCACAAAAATCAGGGACCAGACAATGCTGACCAATTTCTACCTACCTATTCAATATATTACTTGAAGTGGTAGCCAGAGCAATTTGACAACAAAAGGAGATAAAGGGGATACAAATTGGAAAGGAAGAAGTCAAAATATCACTATATTATATGATAGCATATATAAGTGACCCTCAAAATTCTGCCAGAGAACTCCTAATCCTGATAAACAGCTTCAGTTTAGTAGCTGGATATTAGTTAACGCAAACAAATCAGTGGCTTTTTTCTACACAAGGGATAAACGGGATGAAGAAGAAATTAGAGAAACAACATCCTTCACAATAGTCACAAATAATGTAAAATACCTTGGTGTGACTTTAACTAAGAAAGCAAAATATCTGTAGGATAAGAACTTCATTCAGAATGTGGAGAGATCACCCATGCTCATGGATTGGTAGGATTAATATAGTAAAAAGGGCTATCTTGCAGAAAGCAAGCTACAGATTCTATACAATCCCCATCAAAATCCCTACTCAATTCTTCAAGGAATTAGAAAGGGCAATTTGCAAATTCAACTGGAATAACAAAAAACCTAGGATAGCAAAAACTATTCTCAACAATTAAAAACCAACCAACCAACCAAACAAACAAACAAACAAAAAACCCAAAAAAATCTCTTTGGTGTAATCACCATGCTTGACCTCAATCTGTACTACAGAGAAATTGCGATAAAAACTGCAGGATACTGGTACAGCAACAGACAGGTAGATCAATGGAATAGAGTTGAAAACCCAGAAATGAACCCACACTACTATGGTCACTTGATCTTTGACAAGGGAGCTAAAACCATCCAATGGAAAAAAGAGAGCTTGTTCAACAAATGGTGCTGGCTCAACTGGCAGTTATCATGTAAAAGAATGGGAGTTGATACATTCGACTCTCCTGGTACAAACTCAAGGTTAAGTAGATCAAGGAATGTCACATAAAACCAGAGATACACTCGCCAGCTACCCACAACACCCTCCATAGGATCTTAATACTTCTGGTGAGTGGAACACAGCTTCTGCTCCAATCCAATTGCGCGAGGGACCTGAGACTGCATTAGTTAGGGAAGCAGAAAACCGGCCTGAGTAGGACCACAGGCCTCTTCCGGCTGGACCAGCACCCGGGTAGCTAGAGCGCAGGGTCGGCTGACACCCGCCAGCTACCCACGACCCCCACCACAGGATTTTGAGACTGCTGGTGAGTGGAACACAGCTTCTGCTCCAATCTTTAAACAGTGACAACGACAACAACTAACCCCAGAGATGACCAGATGGCGAAAGGTAAACGTATTAATCTTACTAACAGAAACCAAGACCACTCACCATCATCAGAACCCAGCACTCCCACTTCGCCCAGTCCAGGGCACCCCAACACACCGGAAAAGCTAGACATGGTTCTAAAGGCATATCTCATGATGATGGTAGAGGACTTCAAGAAGGACTTTAATAACACACTTAAAGAAATACAAAGGAACACTGGTAAACAGGTAGAAGACAGTAAAGAGGAAGCACAAAAATCCCTTAAAGAATTGCAGGAGAACACTGCTAAAGAGTTACAAATCCTTAAAGAAAAACAGGATAACATAATCAAATGGGTAGAAGTCCTTACAGAAAAACAGGAAAACACATCCAAACAGATGATGGAAATGAACAAAACCATACTAGACCTAAAAAGGGAAGTAGACACAATAAAGAAAACCCAAAATGAGGCAACACTGGAGATAGAAACCCTAGGAAAGAAATCTGGAACCATAGATACGAGCATCAGCAACAGAATACAAGAGATGGAAGAGAGATTCTCAGGTGCAGAAGATTCCATAGAGAACA
Organism: Mus caroli; assembly: GCF_978045245.1. Lineage (NCBI taxonomy): Eukaryota > Metazoa > Chordata > Mammalia > Rodentia > Muridae > Mus > Mus caroli. The sequence goes on along the minus strand of NW_028227259.1, from coordinate 91,223,353 downwards.
TCGGCACAACAATCAAGGAAAATGTTAAATGCAAAAAGATCCTAACTCAAAACATCCAAGAAATACAGGACACAATGGGAAGACCAAACCTACGGATAATAGGAGTGGATGAGAATGAAGATTTTCAACTCAAAGGACCAGCAAACATCTTCAACAAAATTATAGAAGAAAACTTCCCAAATCTAAAGAAAGAGATGCCCATGAACATACAAGAAGCCTACAGAAATCCAAATAGACTGGACCAGAAAAGAAATACCTCCCGACACATAATAATCAGAACAACAAATGCTCTAAATAAAGACAGAATACTAAAAGCAGTAAGAGAAAAAGGCCAAGTAACGTATAAAGGCAAGCCTATCAGAATTACACCAGATTTCTCACCAGAGACTATGAAAGCCAGAAGATCCTGGACGGATGTTATACAGACACTAAAAGAACACAAACTCCAGCCCAGGCTACTATACCCAGCCAAACTCTCAATTAACATAGATGGAGAAACCAAAGTATTCCACGACAAAACCAAATTCACACATTATCTCTCCACGAATCCAGCCCTTCAAAGGATAATAACAGAAGAAAAAAACAAAACAAGGACAGGAACCAAGCCCTAGAAACAACAAGAAGGTAATCCCTCAACAAACCTAAAAGAAGACAGCCACAAGAACAGAATGCCAACTTTAACAACAAAAATAACAGGAAACAACAATTACTTTTCCTTAATATCTCTTAATATCAATGGACTCAACTCCCCGATAAAAAGACATAGACTAACAAACTGGCTACACAAACAAGACCCAACATTTTGCTGCTTACAGGAAACTCATCTCAGAGAAAAAGATAGACACTACCTCAGAATGAAAGGCTGGAAAACAATTTTCCAAGCAAATGGTATGAAGAAACAAGCTGGAGTAGCCATTCTAATATCTGATAAGATTGACTTCCAACCCAAAGTCATTAAAAAAGACAGGGAGGGACACTTCATACTCATCAAAGGTAAAATCCTCCAAGAGGAACTATCAATCCTGAATATCTATGCTCCAAATACAAAGGCAGCCACATTCATTAAAGAAACTTTAGTAAATCTCAAAGCACACATTGCACCTCATACAATAATAGTGGGAGACTTCAACACACCACTTTCACCAATGGACAGATCATGGAAACAGAAACTAAACAGGGACAGAGTGAAACTAACAGAAATTATGAATCAAATGGATCTGGCAGATATCTACAGAACATTCTATCCTAAAACAAAAGGATATACCTTCTTCTCAGCACCTCATGGTACCTTCTCCAAAATTGACCACATAATTGGTCACAAAACAGGCCTCAACAGATACAAAAATATTGAAATTGTCCCATGCATCCTATCAGATCACCATGGACTAAGGCTGATCTTCAATAACAAAATAAATAATAGAAAGCCAACCTTCACGTGGAAACAGAACAACACTCTTCTCAATGATACCTTGGTCAAGGAAGGAATAAAGAAAGAAATTAAGGACTTTTTAGAGTTCAATGAAAATGAAGCCACAACATACCCAAACTAATGGGACACAATGAAAGCATTTCTAAGAGGAAAACTCATAGCTCTGTGTGCCTCCAAAAGGAAACTAGAGAGAGCACACATTAGCAGATTGACAGCATAGCTAAAAGCACTAGAACAAAAGGAAGCAAATTCACCCAAGAGGAGTAGAAGGCAGGAAAAAAATCAACCTCAGGGGCGAAATCAACCAAGTGGAAACAAGAAAAACTATTCAAAGAATCAACCAATCAAGGAGCTGGTTCTTTGAGAAAATCAACAAGATAGATAAACACTTAGCCAGACCCACTAGAGGGCACAGGGAAAGCATCCTAATTAACAAAATCAGAAATGAAAAAGGAGACATAACAACAGATCCTGAAGACATCCAAAACACCATCAGATCCTTCTACCAAAGGCTATACTCAACAAAACTGGAGAACCTGGATGAAATGGAGAAGTCCCTAGACAGATACCAGGTACCAAAGTTGAATCAAGATCAGGTTAATGATCTAAACAGCCCTATATCCCCCAAAGAAATAGAAGCAGCCATTAATAGTCTCCCAACTAAAAAAAGCGCAGGACCAGATGGGTTTAGTGCAGAGTTCTATCAGACCTTCAAAGAAGATCTAATCCCAGTTCTTCACAAACTATTCCACAAAATAGAAACAGAAGGTACTCTACCCAACTCATTCTATGAAGCTACAATTACTCTGATACCTAAACCACAAAAAGACCCAACAAAGATAGAAAACTTCAGACCAATATCCCTTATGAATATTGATGCAAAAATCCTCAATAAAGTTCTTGCTAACCGAATCCAAGAACACATCAAAACAATCATCCATCCTGACCAAGTAGGTTTCATCCCAGGGATGCAGGGATGGTTCAATATACGGAAATCCATCAACGTAATCCAGTATATAAACAAACTCAAAGACAAAAACCACATGGTCATCTCGTTAGATGCGGAAAAAGCATTTGACAAGATCCAACACCCATTCATGATAAATGTCTTGGAAAGATCAGGAATTCAAGGCCCATACCTAAACATGATAAAAGCAATCTACAGCAAACCAGTAGCCAACATCAAAGTAAATGGTGAGAAGCTTGAAGCAATCCCTCTAAAATCAGGGACTAGACAAGGCTGTCCACTTTCTCCATACCTATTCAACATTGTACTTGAAGTCCTAGCCAGAGCAATTGGACAACAAAAGGAGATCAAAGGGATACAAATTGGAAAAGTTGAAGTCAAAATATCACTTTTGGCAGATGATATGATAGTATATATAAGTGACCCTAAAAATTCCACCAGAGAACTCCTAAGCCTGATAAACAGCTTCGGTGAAGTAGCTGGATATAAAATTAACTCAAACAAATCAATGGCCTTTCTCTACACAAAGAATAAACAGGCTGAGAAAGAAATTAGGGAAACAACACCCTTCTCAATAGTCACAAATAATATAAAATATCTTGGCGTGACTCTAACTAAGGAAGTAAAAGATCTGTATAATAAAAACTTCAAGTCTCTGAAGAAAGAAATTATAGAAGATCTCAGAAGATGGAAAGATTTCCCATGCTCATGGATTGGCAGGATCAACATTGTAAAAATGGCTATCTTGCCAAAAGCAATCTACAGATTCAATGCAATCCCCATCAAAATTCCAACCAACGAATTAGAAAGTGCAATCTGCAAATTCATCTGGAATAACAAAAAACCTAGGATAGCAAAAACTCTTCTCAAGGATAAAAGAACCTCTGGTGGAATCACCATGCCAGACCTAAAGCTTTACTACAGAGCAATTGTGAAAAAAACTGCATGGTACTGGTATAGTGACAGACAAATAGACCAATGGAATAGAATTGAAGACCCAGAAATGAACCCACACACCTAAGGTCACTTGATCTTCGACAAGAGAGCTAAAAACATCCAGTGGAAGAAAGACAGCATTTTCAACAAATGGTACAGTTAACAACTGGTTGTTAACATGTAGAAGAATGCGAATCGATCCATTCCCATCTCCTTGTACTAAGGTCAAGTCTAAGTGGATCAAGGAACTACACATAAAACCAGAGACACTGAAACTTATAGAGGAGAAAGTGGGGAAAAGCCTTGAAGATACGGGCACAGAGGAAAAATTCCTGAATAGAACAGGAATGGCTTGTGCTGTAAGATCGAGAATTGACAAGTTGGACCTCATGAAACTGCAAAGCTTCTGCAAGGCTAAAGACACCATCAATAAGACAAAAAAACCACCAACAGATTGGGAAAGGATCTTCACCTATCCTAAATCAGATAAGGCACTAATATCCAATATATATAAAGAACTCAAGAAGGTGGACTCCAGAAAGTCAAATAACCCTATTAAAAAATGGGGCTCAGAACTGAACAAAGAATTCTCACCTGAGGAATACCGAATGGCAGAGAAGCACCTGAAAAAATGTTCAACATCCTTAATCATCAGGGAAATGCAAATCAAAACAACCCTGAGATTCCACCTCACACCAGTCAGAATGGCTAAGCTCAAAAATTCAGGTGAGAGCAGATGCTGGCGAGGATGTGGAGAAAGAGGAACACTCCTCCATTGTTGGTGGGATTGCAAGCTTGTACAACCACTCTGGAAATCAGTCTGGCGGTTCCTCAGAAAATTGGACATAGTACTACCGGAGGATCCAGCAATATCTCTCCTGGGCATATATCCAGAAGATGTCCCAACCGGTAAAAAGGACACATGCTCCACTATGTTCATAGCAGCCCTATTTATAATACCCAGAAGCTGGAAAGAACCCAGATGTCCCTCAACAGAGGAATGGACACAGAAATTATGGTACATTTACACAATGGAGTACTACTCAGCTATTAAAAAGAATGAATTTATGAAATTCCTAGCCAAATGGATGGACCTGGAGGGCATCATCTTGAGTGAAGTAACACAATCACAAAAGAACTCACACAATATGTATTCACTGATAAGTGGATATTAGCCCAAAACTTACGATACCCAAGATATAAGATACAATTTACTAAACGCATGAAACTCAAGAAGAATGAAGACCAAAGTGTGGACACTGTGCCCCTTCTTAGAATTGGGAACAAAACACCCAGGGAAGGAGTTACAGAGACAAAGTTCGTAGCTGTGATGAAAGGATGGACCATTTAGAGACTGCCGTATCCAGGGATCCATCCCATAAGCAGCTTCTAAACGCTGACACCATTGCATACACTAGCAAGATTTTGCTGAAAGGACCCAAATATAGCTGTGTCTTGTGAGATGATGTCAGGGCCTAGCAAACACAGGAGTGGATGTTCACAGTCAGCTATTGGATGTATCACAGGGCTCCCAATGGAGAAGCTAGAGAAAGTATCCAAGGAGCTAAAGGGATCTGCAACCCTATTGTTGGAACAACATGATGTACTAACCAGAACCCCGGAGCTCTTGTCTCTAGCTGCATATGTATCGAAAGATGGCCTAGTCGGCCATCAATGGAAAGAGAGGCCCATTGGACTTGCAAACTTTATATGCCCCAATATAGGGGAATGCCAGGGCCAAAAGAATGGGAATGGGTGGGTAGGGAAGTGGGGGGCGCTATGGGGGACTTTTGGGATAGCATTGGAAATGTAACTGAGGAAAATATGTAATAAAAATATTAAAAATTTAAAAAAAATTTAAAAAAAATTTAAAAAATAAAAAAAAAAAATGTGGCAGTGTACACTTCTAGTCCCAGCATCTTCAGGCTGAGGTCAGAATTTGAAGATAGACTAATGAATGAGGCAGCAAGAAGGCAAATGGAGGGTGGGGGTAGGCAGATGTGAGGGGTGGAAGGAGAGGTAGGGGAAAAACTATTGTAAGAACAGCAAAATTTGCAGAGATTAATGTAAAGCACCTGATAGATAAGAAGTTGATGTTAGCAGTGAAGTCTGATCATTCAACTCCTTCTAAACTCTGAAGTGTCGAAAATATTATGATTCCAGTCGTTTCAGCTAAATTATGATAATCTAAATATCTACACAGACTCCTTTTCTTTCTTTACCTTTCCAGGATAAGACATAGTCACAAATCCACACAAGAATTTTCTATCTCATCTCTGATATTATAAAACTCTAACAAAGCTGGGTTAGGGTTTTGTTGTTTTGTTTGTGCTGCTTTGTTTTACAGAAAGAAATGAGTGCTCTTTTGCTCATAATGTAGAGTTCTCTTTACACAGTCCTCTATATTAAGCCTGAGTCTTTTGTTTTCTGTTTTCTTTACTTCCTTATCCAAAATTGTGCCCAGGTGCAGAAAGGGTTTGGGTTAGTGGAAGGGAATTCACTGCCATCTAAACTCCATATGGTCACAAGAGACACCAGAAATGGAAGAAGGTTCAATCCAAAAGATACTTGCCATAAAGCTGAATTTTAAAAACTAAAAAAAAAAAAAAAAAAAAAAAAAGAAAGAAAGTACTCAAGGAGCTGAAGGTGTCTGCAACCATATAGGTAGAACAACAATATAAACTAACTAGTACTACCAGAGCTCATGTCTCTAGCTGCATATGTGGCAGAAGATGGCCTAGTCGGCCATCATTGGGAGGAGAGGCCCTTAAGATTATAGCCTCCAGTACATGAGAATGCCAGGTACAGGAATGGAATGTCTGGGTTGGGGAGTGGGGTGAGAGGAGTAAATAGGGGACTTTTGGGATAGCATTTGAAATGCAAATGAAGAAAATATCTAATAAAAATAGAGAAGATATGACATGTGGTAATGTTGGATGGTTTGTCATGGGGAATAAAATATGAGGTAAAATAAATAAATAAATAAATAAATAAATAAATAAATAAGAATAAAGAAAAAATGTTTAGCCTAGCATCAGGGAGGCCCTGATGTATTGCATGTGACTATACAGACTGAGTAGTTACAATGAAAGGTGTTTCAAATATATGCCCAAGAGACGCTGAAAAGTTGTCTTTGTTTTAGAAATGTTGTGGGTGTATTATGTACCTCCAGAGTGATTAAAGAAATCTCTGGTTTTTTATCCCTTTGGAAAATGATAGTCATATGTGTTTCCAACTTCTAGAGTCATAAGATTATGTGTTTGATAATGATAATCATTCTTGAGTCCTATTCAGAGCACATTTTTCCTTTGGTTCAGCATTAAAAAGAAACAGAGCTGAAAAATGTTGAGGGAAACAAATGCTTTAGGAAGTTGCAGTGCTTTGGAAAGATAAAAGGTGAAGAATTGCTTCAGTTGAAGGGAAGACTTTGAAGTGAGCTAGGAAGACTATAGAACACAAAGGACCATGTCAAGAAGAGGAGCAGTATGTGCTCTTGTTCCTGTGCTGCTGATCCTATGTCAGGATGGTGTGGAGCTGATATTTTGAAGAATTTACTCATTTATTTATTCACTCATTTGTTTAGTTCTTTACATAATTTGTCATTTGACTCATTGCCTTCAGCAATTCCAAAGTTTAGGTTAACCCTAAAAACTTGTCCATTTGCGGTCACATTTATTATGATGGACAATTTTCTTTTAACATCTGTAGGTCCATGCACACATTAAGCAAACTTTTCCATGGTTACATGAATGCTGTGTAATATAGGTGTTATGGATTATTGACGGAATCAAGGTAGAACAAACATTCACAGTATATAGTCTAACACTAAAACTTGCCTTTTCATGGTTAATTTTGTGAGCTTTGGTAGAAGATGCCATGGGCCGTTCATGGCCAAACTTGTATCCATAGACATTGCCTTGTAACCCTTTTAAGTTTCTTTGGTATGCCCTCTTCAGTTTTGGAGAGGCTTTTAACATTCCATGTTGACACCAACTTAATTTCTCTCAGTTTTCTACCTCAGTCTGAGCTCTCATATTTACTTGCAGATCCTCCTTTAGTTCACCAAAAGGCTATGCCATGCAGAGTGTAAAGTAAGAGAATGACTTCTACATGTTGACTAGGGGACTTGACCAGATTTTGTTCGGTTTTGTTTTTTGGTTTTTATTTTTGTTTTAAATCTGCAACTGTATGTTACTAGCACACTTCATTTAGTATATAACCAAAACTTTGTACAATCACCCAACACCATCCCAAGGTTTGCTTTTGTTCCTCAATTCTGTTTTTTCTGCTCTCACCTTCCCTCATCTTTTCTGTGTTATATTTGTATCATTATAATGAGTTTTTACAAAACCTGAACTGATTGGTGTAAGGTGAAATCTCAGGGTCATTTTGATTTGCATTTCTCTAATCACTAAAGATTTTGAATATTTCTTTATGTGCTTCTCAGACATTAGAGATTCCTCAGTTGTGAAATCTCAGTTAATGTCTATACCCTATATTTTGATCTGTTTGTTTGTTGTTCTTTGGTGCTTAGCTTCTTGAGTTCTTTATTTATTTTTGGATATTAGCCCTCTGTCAAATGTGGGGTTAGTAAGATATTTTCCCTCTCTGTGGGTTGCTGATTTGTCTTATTGACAATGTCCTCTTCCTTACACACACTTTCTAGTTTCATGAGGTCCCATTTATCAATTCTTGATCTTAGAGCATGAGCCATTGGAGTTTTGTTTAGGAAATTTCCCCCTGTGCTGATGAGTTCCAGGCTCTTTACCACTTCCTGTTCTGTGCGATTCAGTATATTATATCTGGTTTTATGTTGAGGTCCTTGATCCAATTGGCCATATGCTTTATGCAAGTTAGAAGGGACCATGATCTGGTATTGGGTGAGGTAAAAGACTGAAGACCTCAGGGCTATCAGAAACAATAGAAACAGGTAACCTCGAGAGATATGAGGTTGGAGGGACCCTCCAGAATGCACCAGAGACCAGGGAGGTCAGAGACCCTCAGGACTCAAAGGGAGGTACCACAGATGAATGACAGACAGTATGGAGAGGGAACTTATAGAACTCAACTCCAGTAGGATGACAGGGCATCAAATGAGGTAGAGGAGGGCCATCCCACAGTCACCACTCTGACTCATAGTTGTTTTTTTCTGGAACTGCGAGCCCCCAATGAAGGAGCTAGACAAAATACCCGAGGAGCTAAAGGGATCTGCAACCCTATAGGTGGAACAACAATATGAACTAACCAGTTCCCCACCCCCTTCAGAGCTTGTGTCTCTAGTTGCATGAGTAGCAGAGGATGGTCTTGTCAGCCACTAATGTGAGGAAAGACCCTTGGTCTTGCAAAGATTATATGCCCCATTACAGGGGAATGGCATGGTCAGGAAGCAGGAGTGGGTGGGTTGGAGAGCAGGGCAGGGGGAGAATATAGGGGACTTTCAGAGAAGAAACTAGTAAACGGGATAGCATTCGAAATGTAAATGAAGAATATATAATAAAAATTAATAAAAATAAATAAAAGAATATGTCTAATAAATAATTGAAAAAAAAGAACAGCAGGGACAGAAACAAGCACAAAGTGGCATCCAGCTTGAGGAGAGGCCCCATTTCAAGACAGGTCTATGTTACTACTGCCCTCTCTATCTTAGTTCAATGGCTCATGACCAACATTAGATACAAGATGTTCCATTTTAAATGTTGATCTACACACAATTTTCTTGTTTTTCAGAATTTTCTTGTTAATTATCTAGAGAATAATGTAGTAAAATATAGTTCATATTCCTTTTCTTTTTGATGCAACAACGATTTCGCTAACTATTTTGTGTTTCCTTTTAGATATCCTGATATTGAATTGGAATTCAGGAAGTAGTAAACTTTCTTGGGTATATCTATTACTTTCCTTGTGATTTTTTATTATCTTTGTGACTATTTAGTAAAAACAGATTTTCAATTAGGAAATTATAGCACTTGGTGGACATTTCATCAGTAATTTGCAACTTGTATATATTAGGAAATGCAGATATATAAAGTTAAACTGTCTGACATAAAAATTAGTAAGAGAACATGAAATTTTTTGTTATGTAAATTGATACTCACAGGAAGCATCCTATAAGATCCCAGAGGTCAAGGACCAAACACAGTGACTTCATCTTTCTGTAGATCCTGAAAGTTAGCACAATAGCTGGTTAGCATTATTTTAAAAAATGAAATGTCATTATTTGGAACATGTCCAAAGACATGTAATATATATTGTTTCATGTATCTTAAAATAACTTTCTAATTTTTTATCATGGACTCAGTATTAGTAACATAATATTGTTAGCTCATAACTTTTCAATCTCAAGCAATGGGGCTAATTTTTCATTTTTGAGTGCTTAGCAGATTGAGGAAAAGTGCTGCATATTCGTCCTTCAAGAGTCTGAACAACCAAGAATTTCAAAGAGAAAGCTTTGGCTTAAGTGTAATTGTTTTGTAGTGGACATTTTCATTTGTTCATTTGGTTTTATTTTACAGTTGCAGTTCTATGGCATCAAGATTCTGTAAACTCATATTTGAGATGATATGACTTTAACTTGATCACATTCATTACTCTTGACAAAGAATAGATAAGGGAGAAGTCTTCCTATTAAATAGAAGAATAGATGAAAGCATTACTTCATACATAGTCTAGCTTTAACAGTGTACTGAGTCATTGTGTATACAGTGAGTGTGCTAAAATCTAGTTTCTGTTTTGCAACTGAGTTCCATTGTAACTAGGACAGGAACAGTGTTATTTAGATCTGTTTTCTTCTAAAGTGTCTCCAGGTTTGTGATAAATTTTTGGAGCCAGACGGCCTGAATAATTCTTTTATACCACTTCACACAATGACCTGTCAACTCCTCTAGTCAACCCTGTTGATAGCTTCAATGTGGGAGGTGAACACTGTAAACCTTGAAATAATCATAGCAAAATTTTTCACTAGTTTTCTTGAACAAATGTCACATATTGTTTTTATTATACTATATTTCATATGAAGCTTAAAATCAAGCAAAATTAGTTTTAATTATATACTTTAGAACAATTCTCTTTCAGAATACATCTGACAGTAGTCCATCATTCAGAATTTTAAAGGACCGTAAGTTACAGGTGGGAGAATAGGGAATGGCTTACTTTGTTGGAATCACTTACTCTTCTAGGTGATCAACATGAATACTTTTCTGTTGCTTGAATAAGTTTTCAAAATATAATACAGTTTATGACTCACTGTTATTTTTTTAGGTGCTTATTCTCACAGTAATAAAAGAATATCTTATAAGCAGCCCATAAAAATGATATTTCTGATGGATGGTGAACATTAAACATGAAGTTAAAGAGCTTCATATTCCCAGGTACTTACCTTGGAGAAATTTCTTAGCCAGTTAATATGTTGTTCAGAAACACTTTGGTCAGTTAAGTTTGAGTCGTAGAGTATGGAGGACCAGAAGTCTTAGTACATATTTATAAATATATTGAGATTTTATTGTCTGCTTTATTCTTTTTTTCTTCTTCTTTTTTAACTTTTTATCTTTTTAATTGGGTATTTATTTCATATACATTTCCAATGCTATCCCAAAAGTCCCCCACCCACTCCCCCACCCACTTCCCTACCCACCCACTTCCACTTCTTGGCCCTGGTGTTCCCCTGTACTGAGGCATATAAAGTTTGCACAACAAATGGGCCTCTCTTTCCACTGATGGCCAACTAGGTCATCTTCTGATTCATATGCAGCTAGAGACAAGAGCTTAGGGGGATAGTGGTTAGTTCAGACTGATTTCCAGATTGGTTGTACAAGCTTGCAATCCCACCAACAATGGAGGAGTGTTCCTCTTTCTCCACATCCTTGCCAGCATCTGCTGTCATCTGAATTTTTTAACTTAGCCATTCTGACTGGGGTGAGGTGGGATCTCAGGGTTGTTTTGATTTGCATTTCCCTGATGATTAAGGATGTTGAACATTTTTTCAGGTGCTTCTTAGCCATTCGGTATTCCTCAGGAGAGAACTGGTGGTTCCTCAGAAAATTGGACATAAGTACTAATGGGAGATGTACCAATACCTCTCCTAGGCCTAAACACAGAAGATGTTTCAACTTGTAATAAGGACATATGCTCCACTATGTTCATAGCAGCCTTATTTATAATAGCCAGAAGCTGGAAAGAACCCAGATGCCCCTCAATAGAGGAGTGGATACAGAAAATGTGGTACATTTACACAATGGAGTATGTCTCAGCTATTAAAAAGAATGAACTTATGGAATTCCTAGGCAAATGGATGGACATGGAGGGCATCATCCTGAGTGAGGTAACCCAATCACAAAGGAACTCACACAATATGTACTCACTGTTAAGTGGATATTAACCCAGAAACTTAGAATACCCAAGATATAAGATACAATTTGCTAAAAACATGAAACTCAAGAAGAACAAAGACCAAAGTGTGGATACTTTGCCCCTTCTTAGAATTGGGAACAAAACACCCATGGGACGAGTTACAGAGACACAGTTTGGAGCTGAGACAAAAGGATGGACCATCTAGAGACTGCCATATCCGGGTATCCATCCCATAATCAGCCTCCAAACGCTTACACCATTGCACACACTAGCAAGATTTTGCTGAAAGGACCCAGATAAAGCTGTCTCTTGTGAGACTATTCACAAGAGGCCTAGGAAACACAGAAGTGGATGCTCACAATGCTATTGGATGGATCACAGGTCCCCCAATGGAGGAGCTAGAGAAAGTAACCAAGGAGCTAAAGGGGTCTGCAACCCTATAGGTGGAACAACAATATGAACTACCAAGTACCCCCCAGAGCTTGTGTCTCTAGCTGCATATGTATCAGAAGATGGTCTAGTCGGCCATCAGTGGAAAGAGAGGCCCATTGGTCCTGCAAACTTTATCTTCCTCAGTACAGTGGAACTCCAGGGCCAAGAAGTGGGTGTGTCTGGGTGGGGGAGTGGGTGGGGGAGCTGGTGGAGGACTTTTGAGATAGCATTAGAAATGTAAATGAAATAAATACCTAATTAAAAAAATTTTAAAAAAGAATATAGAGATATAGAATCTAATAAAAAAGAAAGAAAGAAAGACCTTTAACCTCACAATTGAAAACTTGTTGCTCTATTGCTAGTCACATATTATCTGTCTTTGTCTCTATGTATCTCTGACTCCCTGACTTTATCTGATATGTCACCCCAAGTGATCATGACCCACAGGTTGACAACCACTACTCTGTGTCTCTTTCTCTGTCTCTCTCTCAGGGTACCATGGTAATAAAATTTATAGTTTCTGAAATAATGGACTCTTATTCTTAGATTATGTTGGTTTTAGCTTTAAGTTTTGAACTATAACAATGAGTCAGTACTTTAAGTTTGAACTTATAAGTTTCTACACATCTGATCTCTTGCATTCTTTTCACATATCACAAAGTTGATTTAGCAAATTCATTTTTGTTTAATTCTGAGAGTAAACCCAGAGCATTGTATTTCCAGTTGACTGAATGTTTTAGTTTGGTAATGATCTAATTTTTTTTTAATTTGGAAGTTTGCCTTTAATTGTGCAGGGTCAAACTCAATAATCTAGGTCAGTGATTCTCAGTTTTTCTAATTCTGTTACCCTTTCCTATTCTTCCTCATGTTTTGATGACCCCAAACACAAGGTTTTGTGTTTTTGTTTTTGTTTTTGTTTTTTTGTATTTTTGTTTTTATTACCATCAAACTGTTTGAACTCATGATGTAATTATCTAATATATGGGATATCTGATATGTCACCCCAAGTGATCATGACCCACAGGTTGACAACCACTACTCTAGGTTGTCTTGAAATTAACAATGTCTTCTGAGTAGCCATTACTTCAGCTTTGAGTTATCAAACCAATCCTCACATATTATTTTAAAGAATCCAAAGACACAGAAATACACATACACAAAAATACACATACAAACACATACAAACACACAAACAAACAACCATGTATTTGATTGAGATTTTCCCTTAAATATTGCAAAAATGAACATGCAAAGAAATCACGTACAAAATCACAACCAAAACTAAACAACCCAAACCAAACCAAACAAAACTGAGCCAAAAAACTTAAAAATGCCATTGAGTTAGATTTATGTTGTCAAGCTCCTGAAGATGGAGCCTACCCTGAAGTGTGTCTCATACACATAATGAGACTCTTTTGGAGAAAATACCAATCATGTATTAATTGCAAATAGCTTCCTTGTAGTAATGGAAGCCCATGTGCTCTCCGTGTCTCAGTGCAAGGAGTCCACTGAGCTTGACCCTTTGTAGGCATTGCACTTGTTGCCTTGAGTTCATGTGTGTCAGTCTTGATGTATACAGAAGATGCTGTTTTCTTGGAATCACCTATATCCTCTGTTTTTTCTATCTTTTTTCATGTGTATGATGAGAGTGCTTTGATGAAGATATCCCACTTAGGAGTAAGTGCTCCAAAGTCTTTCATTCTTTTTACATTTTCCTGTTGTAGGTCTACGTTTGAGTTCAAATCTATGGTAACCGGAAGCCTTTTTAATGAGGACTGAGTGAGGTACTTGTATATTGGTATAGCAGTATGTCATTTTATGAGGTTTTTTATAGCTATACACACATAGTACTCCTACTTAGTTACATTTTTCTGCAAACTATCTTTACCTTTAACTAGTTTTATTATACATTCCTTATTAAAACCATCATGTTATGTTATCTAAAGAATAATGCTACACTCTGTATTTGGTTGACTTAAAACACTTCTTCATTGGTGGTGCACTTATAAGGCACAAGATGAAGTGCTCCTTCTAAAGAGAGGCCACCAGGCATCCCTCCAGGTACATCTCCAGCAAAACTTGGTAATGATAGGATTGTAGACTTTCCTTAGTTTTCTGCTGATGCTCAAATTCTTCCTTCTCTGCAGTCTGGTTCTTATCCAACCACGTGATGATTTCATTACACTTGCCAAGAATCTTCTGTGTGTCCTCATCATTCACATTTCCTTGAAGTTTCTCATCCTCAGCAGTTGTTTTCAAGTTGAAGGCATAAGACTCTAGTGAATTCTTGGAGGAAACCTCATCTCTCTGCTTCTTATCCTCAGCTATGTATTTCTCAGCTTCTTGAGCCATGCACTCAATATTCTCCTTGCTCAGGAGGCTCTTGTCATTGGTGATTGAGAGCTTGTTCTCCTTTCTTTTGCTTTTATCTACAACAGAAACATTGAGGATGCCATTAGCATCAATGTCAAAAGTAACTTCAAACTGAGGAACCCCTCAGAGTGCTGGAGGTATGCTTGTGTACTCCACCTATCCAAGCAGGTTGTTGTCCTTGGTAATGAAGGTCCTCTCATCTTCATACACCTGAATGAGTACATCTGGCTGGTTGTCAGAGTAGGTGGCCAAGTCTGTGTCTGCTTGGTTCAAATGGTGATATTGTGCTTGATTATTACAGTCATGACTCCACTAGAAGTTTCAATATCTTGGGAAAGACTTGTGACATCTAAGAGCAGTAAATCCTTAACATTCTCATACTTGTCTCGAGATAGAATTGCTGCCTGGACTCGTGAACCATAATCAACAGCTTCATTGGTGTGAATGCTCTTGTTAATTTTTTTCCATTGAGGAAGTCTTGCAGAAGTTTCTGAATCTTGAGGATTCTTGTAGAACCACTCACCATGCCAATATCATGGATATGTGTTTGTCAGTTTGACATCTCAAAGAGCCTTTTCTACAGGGTACAGTTCACCACAGATCAGGACAACATTCAATTGCACAGTTCGAGCCTGGGTAATGGAGGTAAAGAAGTCAATTCCTCATAGAGAGAATCAATCCTAATACTGGCCTGGTGCTAGACGAAAGGGTGCACTTGGCTTGCTCACAGCCAGTGCAGTGTAGCCAGAAAGCTCACTTGCTCTCACTTATGTCCATCTTGTTCTTTTACTTAAACTTAGCAAGGAATGGTTGGCTCTTAGGTGGTCAAAGTCTTTTCCACACAGTGGGTGTCTCTAGCTGTTGATTTGACTTCAAAATTCTATCCTCAATTGTGATAATTGACAGGTCATAAGGGGTACCTCCCAAGTCACAAATCAGCAAATTCCTATGAGGTCTGACCTTTTTATCCAAACCATAAGCAATAGCAGCAGAAGTTGGTTCATTGATAATTCAAAGTCTGTTGAGGCCAGCAGTAGTTCCATCAACTTTTGTTGCCTTCCTTTGAGAGTCACTCAAGTAAGCAGGCAGTGGGACCATAGAATTGATAACAGTTTTTCCAAGGTAAGCATCTGTAATTTCCTTCATATTTTTCAGAATCATTGAGTCTACTTCTGTGGGTAGAATTTTTTCTTCCCTTTGCATTTGAATTCAATCTTGGACCTGCCTGTATCATTAATCTCCATTAACTTCATGGCTAGTGCTTCATATCAGACAGAACAATTGTATCATCAAACCTAAGTCTGATCAGACATTTGACTTCAAAAATTGTGTCGGTGGAGTTCATTGCCACATGATTCTTAGCAGCATCCCCAGTTGATTCTGTGACATCTAAAGCAACATAGCTGAGTGTGGTGTGTTTACTCTTGTCATTGGCAATTATTTATTCATTTTCATACTGGAAAACACAGGAGTAGGTGGTGCCAAGATCAGTGCCAACAGGTCCCTTGGACATGGTTGCTTTTATATAGGCCCAGTTCTGCTGACAACAAGACCACACAAATCCCCTAATTCTGTCTCTGTGTTCAATGAACACACCTACTGAGTTTATTTAGCTTTTTTCATATATAGTTCTGTCCAGATCTGAACACATGGGATTAGATAGCCTGTGTGAGAGCTTGTCCCTGAACTAGAATATTTCTCCTCCTCTCAGCAGTCATTAATCACATGTAGCTCCTCATCTGGTGGTGGAAGTATGAAGTAGTTCTTCGGACCCCATGGGTTGTAACCAGCAGCTGTCACTATACTGGCCAGCTCTACATCTTTTTATGTTAATGTATCTCTCTATTATAAGATAAAAAGATTTCCCTTTCCTTTAAAACCAATGTGGACTATTATAGATACACAACTGTCCAAAATATGGGAAATAAGTACATGAAGTGCCCAACATGAACCGATGCAATTGTCATGGAAAGGCTCATGGAGATGAGAAAGAAAATGCAGTACTTGAGAGCAGAATTCAATAAAGGGATAGAGACATTGAACATGAAGCTGAAAAATCACAATAATCCGATGGAAGAACTCAAAGGACAGCCTTACAAATAGAATTTGAGAAACAGAATAAAAACTGTATCAGGAAGCAAATATAGAATTGATGAAATCCTCCAAATAAAAAATATTTACACAAACACACACATACACACACACACGGAACATAGAGGATATGTTGTATATCATGAAAATACACAAGGCTATGCACAGGCTTAGGAGGTAGTTTACCATTGGTTATATACACCATCCTATCAAATGCACATCGATTATTATAATACCTTTAAATATAATGATCTGCAGAACAAAGAGTACAAAGTTTTACTTAAGTGATGTGTCAAAATATGAAATTAGATGAAGAAATACTGTTTGAAATAGTCATAAGTATTTATGTATATCTGTAAGAAGTTATCATTTTTTTCTATGATTTTAAGAACATATATCTTTTTACATTATGATATCTTTGAGGGCAAATAAACCTTTTTACTTCTTCATTGTAGCAATTAACATCATATTTTTATACACAACTCACCCACTGCATGTGAAGAGTCTGCTTTCATGAGTTCTTAGGTGGTCAGTATTACAAGTATTCTGGGTATGTTAAGGATTTACATGTAGACTTTCTTCTTGTCATTGTCATCTGCATAACATCATAGCTTTTCTCATAGTACTTATTTTGTTTTAGATTTTTAAAATGATGTGACCCAAGAGCTTCCTCCCTGGTGACTAGCTAACATAATTCCACAGAGCAGCATGCAAGATACCAAGGGAGGAGGGCAACCAACATGCTAACTCAGCTATGATGCCTATGAACCACAACAGTGATTAATTACCATGACATTGTAACTCTATAGGTGCAATAGTGCTACAAGTACCTTGGTATCAAAGAGCTTAATTGGATTTCATTCCCAATAAACAAGAGAGCAATCATGTCTGGGACTGAATCTGTAACCAAGAGCTTAATTGTGTTTTATTCCCACTCAACAAGAGAGCAATCATGTCTGGGACTGGATCTGTGTCAATAATCAAGGAGGTATATTTAGAGGTCTACAACATAGAAGAACTATTATATAAAGATAATGAAAATCAAAGAGAGAAAGAGGAGGTTGTTGATGTAATCCTGGACCAAAGTGTGGAGATGGTAGTTGAAACAAATACTAGACCAGAGGGAGGAAGACAAAGAGGAGGAGGAGGAACATGAAGAAGAGGAAGTTTTGAAGGAACTAGTGTTCATCTAGGATCATGTTGTCCGATTGGACCACTTTGACACTCACCAGATGGTGGGAGAAAGAAAATAAACAACTCTAAATTAGATATTTTCACAGACAATTGTTAGCATATACACTCAGCAAGGTATAATTTTAGATGTCTTCTTAAAGATCTACTTTCCCAAGACTTGTGTTGGCCTGAGTTTTTCTCCTTATTTTTTTTTTAATATTCTGTCACACTGGAAGCAGAAGAATTTAGAGATTTCATGTTGCAGAAAAAGTCTTTTTATTTATACTAAAGGTTGTTTTTACTGGAGAGAAGCATGTAACAATTAGGCTCAATGAGATCAGATTGACCTCTCGCTTATTAGCTGCAAGGAGCTGGGTTGATTCCCCTGGCCTCCTTCTAATGTCTTGGTCTTTACCCATATTTACCCTGACTTTAATACACTCATTGCTATTACAGTGTCGGAAGTGAGGGGAAATACATGGTATTTGTCTTCTGATAAGGATACAGTGCTTACTACATTTTCTAGTTCCACCTGTGTTTCTGAAATTATCATATTATTTTTCTTTTAAAATTAAAGTAAACTTGAAGGGAATGTGGTGCAGATTCCCTAGAAATAAAAAAGAAATACTCTGAGTAAACATAGTCCAGTGTGGGCAATGGGATCAGAGATCTCGGCTAGTGGTGACTTTTGTTAGGTCAAGGAAATCCATCCATTTGGAATATGAAAATTCCACATAGAAGCTTGTTACTTAATGTTCATTACATAATTATAAACAAAATTGAGGCCACTCCGCATTTTAAAACAGGATGGAATGTTATGAAGTGTGAAAGTTTGGCCTTGGGTTGAGGATGGAACTGCCTTCCAGGTTCCTCTTCTGCCTTTTGAGTCACTTGAGAAAAGGTCATGTCTATGCCAAGTATAGACTATGCTCTGAAAAACAGTCTCCATAGATTCCTATTTTGTGGTTATTTATTTTGGAGCATCAGAAACCTGTTACATGTTTTTAAGTAAAATTACTCAAAGCCACTCAGAGAAAAAATTTCCCCTTTTGCTCTGAGCATACAGGTTCCCATTGAAAGCTTGGATGACATTGAATGGAATGAAATTATTATGAACAAATTCTTAAGCTGGCTCTTAGTTTATGTGCTCACTAAAATGCATCCCAGATAATTCATGCCATATATACTGGGAAATATCTTTGTCAATCAAGTCCGTAAAATTGCGGTCATTTTTAATGCCAATAATTTTCAGAATATTGTCCACAGTCTGTACTTTAAGAAATAACTTTAGCCTCGCATCAGGGAGGCCAGATGTGTTTTATGTTCCTATATAGACTGAGTAGTTTAAACTATAAGATCTTTCAAGATAGACCAAAAAGAGTCAGAATGGTTGTCCCTGTGTTAATGCTGTGGTGGTATCATGTAAAACCTGCAGGACTAAAGAAAACTCTGGTTTTATTTTTTGTCCTTAGGGAAATAACAGTGGTACAGGTTTCTACTTCCTGGAATCATAAGATTAGTTGTGAGATATTCAGACTCACACCTGATTCCTTCTTATAAACTCAATTCCTGTGAGTTATTTAATATTGTGTAGATTACTAGACAGTGCTTGTGTAGGTACAGCACTTGGTGAGTGCTCAGTGCCTCACTTGCCAAGCTATCCCCCAGTTAGATGTTTTTCCTAAGGTTCAACATTAAAAATATACACAGCAGAAAAGTATTGAGCAATGCACTCAGAAGTTGGACTGCTTTGGTTAGATTAAAGGTGAAGAATTTCTTTAGTTGCAAGGAAGTCTTTGAAATGAAGTGTAAAACTATAGATCACAAAGGGCCATGTCAACCAGAGGGACAGTGTGTGCTCTTGTTCCTGTGCTGCGGATCCTAAGTCAAGTTGGTCTGGAGCTGATGTTTTTGAGACAATACCCATTCATCCACTCATCTGTTGAGTTATTTTCCTAATTTGTCATCTGCCACATTGCCTTTAGCAGTTCTGGCTAGTGGGGAAGATACCATCTCTCTAGTCTGTCTTTGGATCAACAGGTAGGACTCTCAGTTCCTTCTCTTGCAGGTTGTGTGCCTGGACGCTGCCATGTTTCCTATTATGACGATAATGGACTGAAGCTCTGAAATGGAAAATCTGCCCCAATCAAATGTTACTCCTTATAAGATTTGCCTTGATCATGGTGTCTGTTAACAGCAATAAACCCTAATTAAGATATTTATCTTAAAAATCTTGCCCTCCATGATATTTATACTGTTGGCTTTTAGTGTCACTTCTTTCTTTCCTTACAACTCCATAGGAAATGTCAGTCCTATTTGCCAAATTCTCTCCTCTCCTCCCCTCACAGTTCTGTTCTTCTCTTGCCCCCCTCACAGCATACCTCTTTTATTGATGTGTTAATGAAATATAACATTTCTAGACACATCTATGGGATTATTTTTCTCTTCATTATTATAACTTCATTGAATCATTGCAGACAGTAGCTAACAATAGTTCCATTTCAGAGGCTGATCACCCTGGGTGCACATTCAGGATTTCAATTTTAGTTGCCATGGAATAAATTCTCAGTATGGGGAAGGTTCTTCACAATATTTTTATTGTTGCTGCAAATAAGGATTTAGATGAACATTTCAATTTCCTAAGGAGATTCTGATATTAATCTTAATCATATGTATTGATAATCTTTTTTGATATATGTATCATTTTCTTGTTTAGTGTTTGAATACTTTTTTTTCCTCATAGTAAAACTTGAGATTGTAGTTTCTTTAGTAATTCAAAACCACTCTCTACTTAGAAAAATCCACAATCAATATTCTGTTTTTCAAATTTTTTTAGATACCTGAATCCTCAAGATTCAAAAGCTTCTGCAAGACTTCCTCAATGGAAAAAAAATTAACAATAGCATTCACACCTATGAAGCTGTTGATTATGGTGCAGCTGTCCTGGCAGCAATTCTATCTCGAGACAAGTATGAGAACGTTAAGGATTTACTGCTCTTAGATGTCACAAATCTTTCCCAAGATATTTAAACTTCTAGTGGAGTCATGACTGTAATAATCAAGCACAATTTCACCATTTGAAACAAGCAGATACAGACTTGGCCTCTACTCTGACAACCAGCCAGATGTACTCATTCAGGTGTATGAAGATGAAAGGACCTTCATTACCAAGGACAACAACATGCTTGGATAGGTGGAGTATACAAGCATACCTCCAGCACTCTGAGTGGTTCCTCAGTTTGAAGTTACTTTTGACATTGATGCTAATGGCATCCTTAATGTTTCTGTTGCAGATAAAAGCAAAAGGAAGGAGAACAAGCTCTCAATCACCAATGACAAGAATTGGAGAATATTGAGTGCATGGACCAAGAAGCTGAGAAATACATAGCTGAGGATAAGAAGCAGAGAGCTAAGGTTTCCTCCAAGAATTCACTAGAGTCTTATGCCTTCAACTTGAAAACAACTGCTGAGGATGAGAAACTTCAAGGAAATGTGAATGATGAGGACACACAGAAGATTCTTGGCAAGTGTAATGAAATCATCAGGCGGCTGGATAAGATCCAGACTGCATAGAAGGAAGAATTTGAGCATCAGCAGAAAACTAGGGAAAGTCTACAACCCTATCATTACCAAGCTTTGCCAGATTGCTGGAGGTGTACCTGGAGGAATGCCTGGTGGCCTCTCTGTAAAAGAAGCACTTCATCTTGTGCCTCATAAGTTCCCCACTGCCGCAGAACCTCTGGGTCCTGTGCCTGTGTAAGAAAGAGTCTCTGGAGCAGATAGGCAAAGAGTCAGATGTGACATACAGAAACTAACAAGCAAGAGAGGTGTTGACTCTGAATTTAATTTTCTGGTAAAGCATGAGGCTATTATACAAGGAATTACCAGGAGGTACAAATCACAAGTAAGAAAAGGTACACTGAAAATTACCAGATACAACAGAAAAGAATTTGCAGGAACTAGTTAAATGTTTACATTAAGGATAACAAGCCCTGCCTGGGAAAAGCCTAATTCCAGGCAGGAATTTCACACTTTAGAGTTTATAGCACCAGGGGGTTTAACTCTTGACAGGCTTTAAGAGTAATGTAGTGTCAATGACCCCTTATTAAATTTTATCTAGTCTGGAGACTTTCTTACTTATCAGTATATTAACTCACTCCTGACATGTAATTTAACCTGTGTAACCTGTAGTAAAGATTTCTATCTCAGTGAGACTTTTAGTCTCCTTTTATGCAGACAGCTGGATTAATTGTTTTATAGCAGTGCTTAATTAGTTACTGAATAGGTTAAGCTCCTTGCTGCCATCTGGGAATCTCAGAACACTGGGAAAGGGCTTTAGGAATACAATCTTAAAAGGCATTTACTATAAGGTAATGCTTAGTAGAGTGCACGTGAATCTATACATTAGACTAACACAGTGGAAATTTGATTTGTTGGGTAAGACACCAAAGCTCCGGGAGGGAATTTTGTGGAACTCTTATCCTCATGAACAGCTTCCAGGCTTTCACCTGCCAAACTGATCCATACTGGAGAGTTGACCTCCAGTTGCTCAAAGTTTATTTCTCACGAGCAACTTTTGGGCATTTCTGCCTCAAAAGCCTATTCCACCAGAATCCTCTGGAACCCCAACAATGAAGAAGTTTTTTTAAGTCAACCAAATACAGAGTGTAGCATTATTCCATAGGGTAACATAACATGATGGTTTTAATAAGGAATGTATAATAAAATTAGTTAAAGTTAAAGATAGTTTGCAGAAAAATATCACTAAGTAGGAGTATGTGTGTGTATAGCTATAAACAAACTCATAAAATGACATACTGTTATACCAATACATAAGTACCTCTCTCAGTCCTCATTACAAAGGCTTCCTCTTACCATAGATTTGAACTAAAACATAGACCTAAAACAGGAAAATGTAAAAAGAATGAAATACTTTGGAGCACTTAGTCCTAAGAGGGATATCTTCATCAAAGCACTCCCATCATACACATGAAAAAAGATTGAAAAAAAAAACAGAGGCTATTGGTGATTTCAAGAAAACAGCATCTTCTGTATACATCAAGACTGACACACATGAACTCAAGGCAACAAGTGCAATTCCTACAAAGGGTCAAGCTCAGTGGACTCCTTGCACTGAGACATGGAGAGCACATGGGCTTCCATTACTACAAGGAAGCTATTTGCAATTAATACATGATAGGTATTTTCTCCAAAAGAGTCTCACTATGTGTATGAGCCACACTTCAGGGCAGGCTCCATCTTCAGGAGCTTGACAACATAAATCTAACTCAATGGCATTTTGAAAGTTCTTTGGCTCAGTTTTGTTCGGTTTGGTTTGGGTTGTTTAGTTTTGGTTGTGATTTTGTAGGTGATTTCTTTTGCATGTTCATTTTTGCAATATTTAAGGAAAAATCTCAAGCCAAACACATGGTTGTTTGTTTGTGTGTTTGTATGTGTATTTTTGTGTATGTGTATTTCTGTGTCTTTGGATTCTTTAAAATAATATGTGAGGATTGGTTTGATAACTCAAAGCTGAAGTAATGGCTACTCAGAAGACATTGTTAATTTCAAGACCACCTAGAGTAGTGGTTGTCAACCTGTGGGTCATGATCACTTGGGGTGACATATCAGAGATCCCATATATTAGATAATTACATTATGAATTCAAACATTTTGGAAGTAATAAAAAACAAAATCAAAAATACAAAAAATAAAACAACATCAACAAAAAAAAACTTGTGTTTTTGGTCACCAAAACCCAAGGAAGAATAGGAAAGAGTAACAGCATTAGGAAAATTGAGAATCACTGACCTAGATTATTGAGTTTTACCCTGCACAATTAAAGGCAAACTGCTCCAAATTAAAAGAAAAAATAGATCACTACCAAACTAAAATATTCAGTCAACTGGAAATACAATACTCTGGGTTTACTCTCAGAACTAAACAAAAATGACTTTGGTAAGTAAACTTTGTGATATGTGAAAAGAATGCATGAGATCAGATGTATACAAAATTATAAGTTCAAACTTAAAATACTGCCTCATTGTTACAGTTCAAAACTTAAAGCTGAAATGAACATAATCTAAGAATAAGAGTCCATTATTTCAGAAACTATAAATTTTATTACCACGGTACCCTGAGATAGAGACAGAGACAGAGACAGAGACACAGAGAGAGACAGATACACAGAGAGAGACAGAGAGAGACAGAGAAAGAAAGGGAGACAGAGATACATAGAGACAAAGACAGAGAATATGTGACTAGCTATAGAGCAACAAGTTTTCAATTGTGAGGTTAATGGTATTTCTTTTTTTCTTTCTTTTTTTTTTCTTTTCTTATTTTTAGATTCTATATCTCTATATTCTTTTTTTAAACTTTTTTAAAAATTGGGTATTTATTTCATTTACATTTCCAATGCTATCCCAAAAGTCCCCCACCTGCTCCCCCACCCGCTCCACCACCCACCCACTCCCACTTCTTGGCCCTGGCATTCTGCATTATTGAGGGAGATAGAGTTTGCAGGACCAATGGGCCTCTCTTTCCACTGATGGCCGACTAGACCATCTTCTGATACATATGCAGCTAGAGACACAAGCTCTGGGGGGTACTGGGTAGATCATATTGTTGTTCCACCTATAGGGTTGCAGACCCCTTTAGCTCCTTGGTTACTTTCTCTAACTCCTCCATTGGGGGACCTGTGATCCATCCAATAGCACTGTGAGCATCCACTTCTGTGTTTCCTAGGCCTCTTGTGAATAGTCTCACAAAAGACAGCTATATCTGGGTCCTTTCAGCAAAATCTTGCTAGTGTGTGCAATGGTGTAAGCGTTTGGAGGCTGATTAAGGGATGGATACCCGGATATGGCAGTCTCCAGATGGTCCATCCTTTTGTCTCAGCTCCAAACTGTGTCTCTGTAACTCGTCCCATGGGTGTTTTGTTCCCAATTCTAAGAAGGGGCAAAGTGTCCACACTTTGGTCTTCGTTCTTCTTGAGTTTCATGCATTTAGCAAATTGTATCTTATATCTTGGGTATTCTAAGTTTCTGGGCTAATATCCACTTATCAGTGAGTACATATTGTGTGAGTTGCTTTGTGATTGGGTTACCTCACTCAGGATGATGCCCTCCAGGTCCATCCATTTGCCTAAGAATTTCATAAATTCATTATTTTTAATAGCTGTGTAGTACTCCATTGTGTAAATGTACCACATTTTCTGTATCCATTCCTCTGTTGAGGGGCATCTGGGTTCTTTCCAGCTTCTGGCTATTATAAATAAGGCTGCTATGAACATAGTGGAGCTTGTGTCCTTCTTACCTTTTGGAACATCTTCTGGATATATATGCCCAGGTGAGGTATTGCAGGATCCTCCAGTAGTACTATGTCCAATTTTCTGAGGAACCGCCAGTTCTCACCTGAGGAATACCGAATGGCTGAGAAGCATCTGAAAAAATGTTCAACATCCTAATCATCAGGGAAATGCAAATCAAAACAACCCTGAGATTCCACCTCACACCAGTCAGAATGGCTAAGATCAAAAATTCAGATGACAGCATATGCTGGCAAGGATGTGGAGAAAGACGTACACTCCTCCATTGTTGGTGGGATTGCAAGCATGTACAACCACTCTGGAAATCAGTCTGAACTAACCAATACCCCCAGGAGCTTGTGTCTCTAGCTGCCTATGAATCAGAAGATGGGTTAGTCGGCCATCAGTGGAAAGTGCGGCCCATTAGTCATGCAAACTTTATATGCCTCAGTACAGGGGAATGCCAGGGCCAAGAAGTGGGAGTGGGTGGGTAGGGAAGTGGGTGGGGAGTGGGTGGGGGACTTTTGGGATAGCATTGGAAATGTAAATGAGGAAAATACCTAAAAAAATCCTTAATCCTTAATTCAAAAGCACTCTTTACTTAAAAATTTCCACAATCAATATTCTTTTTTACAAAATTTTTTAGATATTTCCTTTGTTTACATTTCAAATGCTATCCTGAAAGTCCACTATACTCCTCCCTCACCCTGCTCCCCTACCCACCCACCCCCAGTTCTTTGCCCTGTCATTGTCCTGTACTGGAGCTTATAATTTTTGCAAGGACATGGACCTCTCTTCCCAATGATGGCCGACCATGCCATCTTCTGCTACATATGCAGCTAGAGACACTAGTTCGGTGGGTTACTGTTAGTTCATATTGCTATTCCTCTTAGAGGGTTATACACCCCTTCAGCTCCTTGGGTACCTTTTCTAGGTCCTTCATTGGTGGCTTTGTGTTCCATCTAATAGATGGCTCTGAGCATCCACTTCTGTATTTGCCAGGAACTGGCATAGCCTCACCAGAGACAGCTATATCAGGGTCCTTTCAGCAAAATCTTGCTGGCATATGCAAAGTGTCTGCCTGTGGTGGCTGATTATGTGATGGATCACCAAGTGGGGCAGTCTCTGGATGGTCCCTCCTTCCATCTCAGATCCAAATGTTTTCCTGTAACTCATTCCATGGGTATTTTGTTCCCTATTCTAAGGAGGAATGAAGTATCCAAACTTTGGTCTTCCTTCTTGATTTTCTTGTGTTTTGCAAATTGTATCTTGGATATTCTAAGTTTCTGGGCTAATATCCACTTACCAGTGAGGGCATATCAATTGAGTTCTTTTGTGATTGGGTTACCTCACTCAGGATGATATCCTCCAGATCCATCCATTTATTGAAGAATTTAATGAATTCATTGTTTTTAATAGCTGAGTAGTACTTCACTGTGTAAATGTACAACATTTTCTGTATTCATTCCTCTGTTGAGGGACATCTGGGTTCTTTCCAGCTTCTGGCTATTATAAATAAGGCTTCTATGAACACAGTGGAGCATGTGTCCTTATTACATGGTGGAGCATCTTCTGGGTCTATGCCAAGAGGTGGTATTGCTAGATCATCCAGTAGAACTATGTCCAATTTTTGAGGAAACATCAAACTGATTTCCAGAGTGGTTGTACTAGCTTGCAGTCCCACCAGCAATGGAGGAGTATTCCTCTTTCTCCACATCCTCACCAGCACCTGCTCTTACCTTAGTTTTTGATCTTGGCCATTCTGACTTGTGTGAGGTACAATCTTAGGGTTGTTTTGATTTGCAGTTCACTGATGATTAATGATGTTGAACATATTTTTAGGTGCTTCTCAGCCATTCTTTATTCCTCAGTTGAGAATTCTTTGTTTAGCTCTGTACTCCATTTTTTTAAAATAGGGTTATTTAGTTTTCTGGAGTCCAACGTTTTGAGTTTTATATATATATTGGATACTAGCTCTCTATTTGATTTGGGATTGGTAAAGACTTTTTCCCAATATGTTGGTTGCTGTTTTGTTTTATTGACTGTGTTCTTTGAGTTACAGAAGGTTTGAAATTTTATGAGGTCCCATTAGTTGATTCCTGATCTCACAGTATAAGCCTTGGTGTCCTGTTCAGGAATCTTTCTCCTGTTCCCATATCTTTGAGGCTCTTCCCCACATCCTCTTGTATAAATTTCAGTGTATCTGGTTTTATGTGGAATTCTTTGATCCACTTATAATTGAGCTTTGTAAAAGGAGATAAGAATTAATCAATTTGCACCCTTCTATATGATAACTGCCAGTTCATCCAGCACAGTTTTGTGGTTTCCCTTCCCCCACCCTGGAACCTGCTTGCTCAAGGGTGGAGTTTCCTGCTCATTCGTTCTGCCACGCCCACTGCTGGACCCTGAGGCTTTGCTGCTTGGAGGCACACATATGTTCGTCCTGCTACTGGACCCTGAGTTACTTGGCAGGAAATTGGGTTCCTTCCCCCTTCCTTTATAACTGAATGTTGGAATTAGTAAAGGGGGGCCTTGAACATGAAATCATCTTGGCCTCTTTCTTTCTCCCACCCCGTCTAGCTTCCTCTATTTTCAGGTCAAACTGCCATCCTCAGTTGAACCATTTGCATTGCGGACTGCTGGACGGGCCGCAACACAGTTTGTTGAAGATTCTGTCTTCTTTCTACTGGACGGTTTTAGCTCCTTTCTCAAATATCTAGTGATGATAGGTGTGTGGGTTCATTTCTGGGTCTTCAGTTCTGTTTCATTGATCTACCTGTCTGTCACTGTACCAGTACCATGCTGGTTTTAATCACAATTGCTCTGGAGTACAGCTTGAAATCAGGCCTGATGATTCCATGAGAGGTTCTTTTCTTGTTGAGAATAGTTTTTACTATCCTAGGTTTTTTGTTATTCCATATGAATTTGCCAATTGCTCTTTCCAACTCAGTGAAGAATTGAGTTGGAATTTGAATGGGGATTGTATTCAATCTGTAGATTGCTTTCAGCATGATAGCCATTTTGACTATATTAATTCTGATAATCCATGAACATTTGAGATCTTTCCATCTTTTGAGATCTTCATTGATTTCTTTCTTCAGAGACTTGAAATTCTTGTCATACAAATCTTTCACTTCCTTAGTTAGAGTCACACCAAGGTATTTTATATCATTTGTGACTATTTTGCAGGGTGTTATTTTGATAATTTCTTTCTCAAACTGTTTATCCTTTGTGTAGAGAAAGGCCACTGATTTTTTTGAGTTAATTTTATATCCAGCTACTGCACTGATGCTGTTTACCAGGTTTAGGATTTCCATGGTGGGATTTTTAGTGTCACTTACATATACTACCATATCATCTGCAAATAGTGATATTTCAACTTCTTCCTTTGCAATTTGTATTTCTTTGATCTCCTTTTGTTGTCTAATTGCTCTGCCCAAGATTTCAAGTACTATATTGAATAGGTAGGAAGAGAGTGGGCAGCCTTGTCTATTCCCTGAATTTAGTGGAATTGCTTCCAGTTTCTCACAATGTAGGTTGATGTTGACTATGGGTTTGCTGTATATTGCTTTTATTATGCTTAGGTATGGACCTTGAATTCCTGACTTTTCCAAGTCTTTTATCATGAAGGTGTGTTGGATTTTTTTCAAATGCTTTCTCAGCATCTAATGAGATGATCATGTGGTTTTTGTCTTTGAGTTTGTTTACATAGTAGATTACATTGATGGATTTCCATATATTGAACCACCCTTGCATCCCTGGGATGAAGCCTACTTGATCATGATGGATAATTATTTTGATGTGTTCTTAGATTGTGTATGCAAGAATTTTATTGACTATTTTCGCATAGATATTCATAAGAGAAATCAGTCTGTGGTTCCCTTTCTTTGTTGGGTCTTAGTGTGGTTTAGGTATCAGAGTAATGGTGGCATCATAGAATGGATTCGGTAGATTGCCTTCTGTTTCTATTTTGTGGAATAATTTGAGGAGTATTGTAATTAGGTCTTCTTTGAAGGTCTGATAGAAGTCTGCACTAAATCTATCTAGTCCTGGGTTTATTTTTTGGTAGGGAGACTATTAATGAATGCTTCTATTTGTTTAGGGGATGTGGGACTCTTGATTTAAACTTACTCCCTGTATCTGTCTAGAAAATTGTCCATATCATCCATATTTTTAAGTTTCGTTGAGTATAGGCTTTTGTAGTAGGATCTGATGATTTCTTTTTTTTTTTTTTTTTTTTTTTTTTTTTTGGATTTCCTCAGATTCTGTTGCTATATTTCCCTTTTCATTTCTGATTTTGTTAATTAGTATACTGTCCCTGTGCCCTCTAGTTAGTCTGGCTAGGGCTTTATCTATCTTGTTGATTTTCTCAAAGAACCAGCTCCTGGTTTGGTTGATTCTTTGAATAGTTCTTTTTGTTTCCACTTGGTTCTACTCCCCTTTGGAGAATTTGCTTCCTTTTATTCTAGAGCCTTTAGGTGTGCTATTAAGCTGCTATTGTATGTTTGCTACAGTTTCATATTGGAGGTGCTCACAGCTATTAGTTCCCCATTAGGACTGCTTTTATTGTGTCCTATAAGTTTGGGTATGTTGTAGTTTCATTTTCATTAAACTCTGAAAAAGTTTTTAATTTCTTTCTTTATTTCTTCCTTGGGCAAGTTATCATTTGAGTAAAGTGTTGTTCAGCTTCCACGTGTATCTTTTCTATTATTTATGTTGTTATTGAAGATTAGCCTTAGTCCATGGTGATCTGATAGGATGCATGGGACTATTTCAATATTTTTGTATCTGCTGAAGCCTGTTTGGTGACTGATTTATATGGTCAATTTTGGAGAAGGTATTATTAAGCGCTGATAAGATGCCTATCCTTTTGTTGAAGATATTAGCTGGCCCCCTAAGTTGAAAATCTTCATTCTCATCTTCTCCGATTATCCTTCTTTGGTCTTCTCATTGTGTCAGGGATTTTCTGGATGTTTTGTGTTGGGATCTTTTTGCATTACACATTTTCTTTGATTGTTATGTCAATGTTCTCCATGGTATCTTCCTCACCGGAGATTCTCTCTTTCATCTCTTGTATTCTGCTGCTGATGCTTGAATCTATGTTTCCTGATTTTTTTTGCTAGGATTTTTATCTCCAGAGTTGTCTCCCTTTGTGATTTCTTTATTGTTTCTTCTGTTATTTTTAGGTCCTTGATGGTTTTGAACAATTCTTTCACCTGTTTGGTAGGTTTTCCTGTGACTCTTTAAGGGATTTTTGTGTTTCCTCTTTAAGGGCTTCTAGCTGTTTAACTTTGGTCTGTATTTCTTTAAGGGAGCTATTAATTTCCTTCTTAAAGTCCTCCATCATCATGATGAGAAGTGACTTTATATCTATATCTTGCCTTTCTGGGGTGATGATCTATCCAGGACTTGCTAAGGTGGGAGAGTTTGGTTCTGATGATGCCAAGTAACCTTGGTTTCTATTACTTCTTTTCTTATGCTTGACACCTGCCAGCTGATTATCTCAAGTGCTTGCTGCCCTAGATATATCTGATTGGAGCCTCTCCTTCCTGTAATCTTGGTTGTTTCAGTACTCCTCAGAGTCTAGCTTTCTCTGTGATCTTGTGATTCTGGGATCCAGTGAACCTGAGATTCTGGGTGTGGCAGAGTTCTTGGCAGTTAAGCTTCCTCTGAGACCCTAAGAACCTACTTTGACCAAGCTCCTGTTATCCTGGGATCCTGGAATCCTAAGATCCTGTTCGAGTTAGAGCACCTGGAAGTGGTGTCTATTCTGGGGACCATGGATCTGTCTGCTGTGTTCAAAACAAAGGTATAGCAGTGCCAGCCAGAAGGAACCTGAGGTGCTGGTCAGACAGGGCCCCTGTGCCCTTGCTCCTGTTGTCACAAGACCCTCATGGTTGTTTTGGAACAGATTCTGCATTCCACTCACCAATGATCTTAAGATGCTTGTCATGCTAGGGGGCCTGTGGCATGGAGAGTCCTCTGGGGACTGTGGGAAAGTCTGCTGAGTTCTTGCACAAGGTGGCCCATATTCTGAAGATTTTAATTATTTGTACAGTGTTTTCTTCTTGACAGTTTCGTACCAACACAGCTATTTTCACAGTACTTTTTCTGTGTTAGGTTTTGAAAATGATGTGACCCAAGAGCTAGCTCCCTGGGGACTATCTTTCCTAATTCCATTACGTAGCATGCAAGTTCCAAGGGAGGAAAACAAACAATACACTTACCCATCTAGGATGTCTATGAATTACATCAATGATTACCATGGCATTATAACTCTCCTGGTTTAATAGTGCTATACAAGCCTTGTTAACCAACAGCTTTGATAGATTTGAGGCCCATTCAACAACAGAGCAATCATACCTGGGATTGTATCTGTGTCACTAACTAAGGCTACAGAAGTCAGATTTTTTGAGGAGAACATAAAACATTCACTTTAGCAAGCCACAGTAATCCCCAACTCTTTTCCTAATATTTCTTTGCCAATGAAGTGTTCATCCCTCATCAAAATATTTCCTTTTGAACTGATGAAGAACATTAGCGAAAACTGAAGTAGATCACAGTGCAGAGAATAAGAGCCCGTGTTTTGCCCAATCACATATGTAACCTAAGCAGCATAGCCCCTATACTAAGACTCAGGGATGATTGCAGATGATGGAGATGAAAGAATGTAAGTGCCAGAGGAAGAGGATGATTTCTATGGGAATGAGTCTCTTCTTCTTCCTTTCATTGTCAGCTTTCGTTTTTGGTTTAATAACTGGTCATTGCAATCTCTCACCTGGGAAACTTGCCCTTATCATTACTCTTAGCTCTGTACCTGACATTTTGTTTGATCTTTGGGATATTGTTACTTGTACCAGTTGGAGTACTGTCTATAGAAGTTGCAGTGATGTTATCTGAAGCATATGAGGTATTACCTCTTGCCTCAGTTGGAATAGTATCATCTTTGGTAGTTGAGATAGTATTGAAAGAGGAAAAACTGAACTCTCCATGAACTCTTCAGAGTCCTCTTACCCCTCCCATCTAGAGATAGTTCCCGGAACACTCCTGAACTCTTCACCCCAGAATACATTCTTGAACTCTTCAACTCAGAGTTCGATCCCCTCCCAACTGAGGACTGTTCCAGGAACATTTTTGAGATAGGGGTTTCCTGGAACAGCCTCAAGAACATTTCTGAGATAAGAACAACCTCAGAGTGTTCCAATAAATCAAGTATATTGCCAAAATATAGGACATGACCCCTTGGTTACGAAAAGCCCCTGGAAAGTCCCTTGGAATAACCCTTGGCAGAACCCCTTAGTGACGCAGATTTGTACTTTCTCCACCCTGCTCCCCCCTTGCCTTTCTCTTATAAAAGCTTGTGAAAATTTTGGGCCGGTCGTCGATTCTCCTCTGCACCTTGCTTGGTGTATGAGTTTCGACCCCAGAGCTCTGGTTCATGTATTTGCTTGCTCTTGCTTTATAAAATCTTACTCTCTACATCTTGAGTTCAGTCTCAGTGTCTTCTTGGGTGCGCGGCTGTCCCGAGGCTTGAGTGAGTGTCTCCCCTTTGGGAGTCTTAGAGTCTTTCATTTGGTGCATTGGCCGGGAATCAGCGCGACTACCCAGAAGTCCTGGACTCACTCAGAGGTAAGATTTTCTGCTCTGTCTTGGTCTGGTGTCTGTGTTCTGTTTCTGGAGACCAGGTAGGTCTCAATCTGGAGGCCAGGTAGGCCATTCTGTATCTGGTGCGATCGCAGTTTTGGTTTTGCGCGACGCTCAGTGCTCGGTAGGAGCACCTGAGACCGTGCTCTGGGTAGGAGCGCGGGGTGGGTAAGGATAGACGTGTCCAGGTGCCCACCGTCCGCTCGCCCTGGGGGACGCCCCAGGAAGACAAGGGGAGGACCAAGGACGCTTGGTGGACCCCTCTGGAGACCAGGTAGGTCTCAATCTGTCGGCCTTTGGAAGGCCATCTGATTCTGTAAGTTGCTTGTGGGCGACGCGAAGTTGCCGCCGTTTTTGGTTTCTTTGTTGTCTTAGTCTCGTGTCTGCTCTTGTTGTGTCTGCTATTATTCTAGAAATGGGACAATCTGCCTCCTCTCCCCTGTCTCTAACCCTGGAGCATTGGGGAGAGGTGAGAGACAGGGCTCACAACCAGTCGGTGGAAGTTAAAAAGGGGCCTTGGCAGACCTTCTGCACCTCCGAGTGGCCGACATTTGGAGTAGGCTGGCCACCGGAGGGTGCTTTTGACTTGTCACTAATCGCTGCCGTCAGGCAAATTGTTTTTCAGGAAGAAGGAGGTCACCCTGATCAGATCCCTTACATTGTGACTTGGCAGAATCTTGTTCAGTTCCCACCTCCGTGGGTCAAGCCTTGGATTCCAAATTCTTCGAAACTGACGGTTGCGGTTGTCCAGTCCGATGCAGCCGAAAAATCCAGTCCTTCAGCACCCCCCAAGATTTATCCAGAGGTTGACGACCTCCTCTGGATGGACTCCCAACCTCCCCCTTACCCCCCATCCCAGCAGCCACCTGCGGCTGCCCCGCCGCAGGGACCTATAGCTAGAGGGGCCCAGGGACCGGCGGGGGGAACTAGGAGCCGTCGAGGCCGAAGCCCCGGGGAGGAGGGGGGACCGGATTCAACAGTCGCCTTGCCACTTAGAGCACATGTGGGAGGACCAGCGCCAGGACCTAACGATCTCATTCCTTTGCAGTATTGGCCTTTTTCTTCTTCTGATTTATATAATTGGAAAACTAACCACTCTCCTTTCTCAGAAAACCCCTCTGGGCTTATTGGGCTCCTTGAGTCCCTTATGTTCTCCCATCAACCCACTTGGGATGATTGCCAGCAACTTTTGCAGGTCCTCTTCACCACGGAGGAGAGAGAAAGAGTTCTGCTGGAAGCCAGAAAGAATGTCCTGGGGCAAGATGGAACCCCCACTAATCTCCCCAATCTCATAGATGAATCCTTCCCCTTGACTCGCCCTAACTGGGACTATAACACTGCGGAAGGTAGGGAGCGTCTCACGGTCTACTGCCGGACTCTAGTGGCGGGGCTCAAAGGGGCCGCACGGCGACCTACTAATTTGGCCAAGGTAAGAGAGGTCCTTCAGGGACCAGTGGAGCCGCCCTCTGTTTTCCTAGAACGACTAATGGAAGCTTACAGGAGATATACACCGTTTGATCCCTCTTCAGAGGGTCAAAAAGCAGCCGTGGCTATGGCTTTCATTGGTCAATCTGCCTCTGATATCAAGAAAAGGTTACAGAGACTAGAGGGGCTCCAAGATTATACTTTGCAGGATTTAGTAAAGGAAGCTGAAAAAGTGTATCATAAGAGAGAGACAGAAGAGGAAAAGCAAGAGAGAGAAAAGAAAGAGATGGAAGAGAGAGAATATCGGCGTGATCGCCGCCAGGAGAAAAACTTAACTAGAATTTTGGCCACAGTAGTAGGAGAAAGAAGGTTAGAAAAAGGACAGTCAGGGTACCTGGGCAACAGGGCAAGAAGACCTCCAGGAGAACAGAAACCTCTACTTGAAAAAGACCAGTGTGCATACTGTAAGAAAGGACATTGGGCCAGAAATTGCCCCAAAAGGAAGCCAAAAGAACCCAAGGTGTTGGCTATGAAGGAGGACTAGGGAAGTCAGGGCTCGGATCCCCTCCCTGAGCCTAGGGTAACACTTTTTGTGGAGGGGACTCCTGTTAATTTTTTAATAGACACAGGAGCAGAACATTCAGTTTTGACTAAACCGTTAGGACAATTAGGAAGTAAAAAGACTATGGTAATAGGAGCTACTGGCAGTAAATTTTATCCCTGGACTACTGAGAGAGTTTTGGAAGTAGGAAAAAATCAAGTAACTCACTCTTTTCTTGTGATTCCTGAATGCCCTGCGCCCCTTCTGGGACGAGACTTGTTGACCAAACTTAAAGCTCAAGTCCAGTTCACCTCAAAGGGACCAGAAATTACCTGGGGAGAGACCCCTATAGCGTGTTTGGTTTTAAATTTAGAGGAAGAGTATCGCCTCCATGAGCAGGGTCCCAAACAATTGCCAGACCCTGAATGGCTATCTGCTTTTTCTGGAGTTTGGGCTGAGCAGGCAGGAATGGGATTGGCTAAACAAGTGCCTCCGGTCATGGTAGAGTTAAAAGCCGATGCCTCCCCAGTCTCGGTCAGACAGTACCCTATGAGTAAGGAAGCTAAAGAAGGCATCCGGCCACATATTCAGAGACTGATAGAGCAAGGAATTCTAGTGCCTTGCCAATCCCCTTGGAACACTCCTCTCATGCCAGTACGGAAGCCTGGGACTAATGATTATCGACCAGTGCAAGATTTAAGAGAAGTTAACAAGAGAGTGCAGGACATTCACCCTACTGTTCCAAATACTTACAACCTACTAAGTTCCCTCCCGCCAGAGCGGACTTGGTACACCGTCTTAGACTTAAAGGATGCCTTTTTCTGCCTTCGATTACACCCTAATAGCCAGCCACTGTTCGCTTTTGAGTGGAGGGACCCAGAAGGAGGATATACAGGCCAGCTAACCTGGACAAGGTTGCCCCAAGGATTCAAGAACTCTCCTACTCTTTTTGATGAAGCACTCCACCGTGACCTTGCGCCTTTTAGGGCGCAGAATCCTCAGATTTCTCTCTTACAGTATGTAGATGACTTGCTGGTTGCAGCCTCAACTCAGGAACTGTGCCTTGAAGGAACCAAGAGGCTCCTGAATGAACTGGGTGAGTTGGGGTATCGGGTATCGGCTAAGAAAGCCCAGCTATGTCGCACCGAGGTGACCTACCTAGGGTACACCCTCCGGGAAGGAAAGCGGTGGCTCACCGAAGCCAGAAAACAGACTGTAATGCTGATCCCAACCCCTACCACCCCGCGCCAAGTACGTGAGTTTCTGGGGACGGCGGGCTTTTGCAGACTCTGGATACCAGGGTTCGCAACATTGGCGGCCCCTCTATATCCACTTACTAAGGAAAAAGTTCCATTCACCTGGACTGAGGAACACCAAAAAGCCTTTGACAGCATAAAGGCAGCCTTGCTTGCAGCCCCTGCCCTGGCCTTGCCAGATTTGACTAAGCCTTTTACCCTATATGTTGATGAGCGGGCTGGAATAGCCCGTGGGGTCTTGACTCAGACTCTGGGGCCCTGGAAGCGGCCAGTGGCCTACCTATCTAAAAAGCTCGACCCAGTTGCCAGCGGCTGGCCCTCCTGCCTGAAAGCCATTGCTGCAGTAGCCCTGCTTGTTAAAGACGCTGACAAGCTTACTCTGGGTCAGCATGTGACTGTAATCGCCCCCCATGCTCTGGAGAGTATTGTACGTCAGCCCCCTGACCGGTGGATGACTAATGCCCGGATGACCCACTACCAGAGTTTGTTGCTAAATGATCGAGTAACTTTTGCTCCACCTGCCATCCTCAATCCTGCTACCCTCCTCCCCTTGGCGGACGACTCCACTCCTGTACATCAATGTGCTGATGTCCTGGCTGAAGAAACTGGAACGAGGAGAGATCTAACTGATCAGCCTTGGCCGGGTGTGCCTGTCTGGTACACAGACGGTAGCAGCTTTGTGGTGGAGGAAAAAAGGAGAGCAGGAGCGGCAGTAGTAGATAGAAAACAGGTAATTTGGGCGAGTGGTCTTCCAGAAGGAACTTCGGCTCAGAAGGCTGAACTTATGGCACTAACCCAAGCCCTGCGGTTGGCTGAAGGTAAGGCGATTAACATTTACACTGACAGCTGTTATGCTTTCGCTACAGCCCATATCCATGGGGCCATCTACCAACAGAGGGGGCTACTTACCTCGGCAGGCAAAGACATTAAAAACAAAAAAGAAATTCTAGCCCTCCTAGAGGCTATACATATGCCAAAGAAAGTGGCTATTATCCATTGTCTGGACCACCAAAAAGGACAAGATCCTGTGGCCCGAGAAAACCAGATGGCTGATGTAGCAGCAAAGCAGGCAGCCCAGGGGGTAACAATCATGGCAGAAAAAGGCAGGCCCCTGCCAGAGCCCTCACCGGCAACCAGTCCTAATTATACTTATTCTGATGAAGATTTTAAACTATTAGATTCCATGGTTTGTCGCAAACAGGCGCAGGAATTTAATTCAAAGGGGCTAGCGCAGACTGTAGATGGGCGCATTATTTTACCTACAAAAGAAGGAAGAGACTATGTCCAAAAATTACATCAACTAACTCATCTGGGATCTGACAAACTCCTACAGCTGATCAAGGGGTCTGATTATTATATTTTAAAACTCAATTCAGTGGTACAGCAGGTAATTGACTCCTGCAAGGCTTGTGCTCTCACCAATGCTGCTCGACCTTACAAAGAACAAGGAAAGAGACAACGAGGGGATCGCCCCGGAGTTTACTGGGAAGTGGATTTCACTGAAATTAAACCAGGAATGTATGGTAATAAGTACCTGCTGGTATTTATAGACACCTTTTCAGGATGGGTAGAGGCCTTTCCCACTAACTCTGAAACTGCTCAGGTAGTAACCAAGAAGATCCTTGAAGAAATCCTACCCCGGTTTGGGATCCCTAAGGTAATTGGCTCAGACAACGGGCCCGCATTTGTTGCCCAGGTAAGTCAGAGATTGGCCACACAATTGGGGACTGATTGGAAACTACACTGTGCTTATAGACCCCAAAGCTCAGGACAGGTAAAAAGAATGAATAGGACTCTAAAAGAGACCCTAACTAAATTAGCTATTGAGACCAGCGGTAAAGACTGGGTGACCCTCCTTCCCTTTGCGCTTCTTAGAGTCCGAAACACACCTGGACGTTTCGGTCTCACCCCTTATGAAATCCTGCATGGGGGACCGCCCCCCTTGACTGAGTCTGGCGGGATATTAGATCCCTGTGTTGACTCTTCTCACCCTCTGCTCTGTTTACCCATTTAA
The DNA here is from genome assembly GCF_978045245.1 of Mus caroli. Classification (NCBI taxonomy): domain Eukaryota; kingdom Metazoa; phylum Chordata; class Mammalia; order Rodentia; family Muridae; genus Mus; species Mus caroli. The sequence continues at coordinate 91,185,420 of NW_028227259.1, read as the reverse complement.
AGGCCTTAGAAGTTGTCAGAACACAGATCTGGGACCAGATCAAAGAAGCTTATGCACCAGGGACCACGGCAGTGCCCCACGGGTTCCAGGTTGGAGATTCGGTCCTCGTCAGATGACATCGCACTGGCACTCTTGAGCCTCGGTGGAAAGGACCATATCTGGTACTGTTAACAACTCCAACGGCAGTAAAAGTAGACGGAATCGCCGCCTGGATCCACGCCTCCCACGTCAAGAAGGCTCCTAGCCAGGGTAAAGGCAACCATGAAGACAACTGGACGGTGGCAACTACTGACAATCCTCTTAAACTTCGCTTGTGTCGCGGGTGCCAACCTAAGCCTAGGGAACCACAACCCTCATGCCCCAATTCAGCAGTCTTGGTAAGTGCTTAATAAAAAGGGAAACATTGTGTGGGCAATCACTGCAGTCCTTCCCCTTTGGACTTGGTGGCCTGATCTCACACCTGATATCTGTAGATTAGCAGCAGGATCTCCCAATTGGGACCTCCCCGATCATACTGATCTTGTTAAACCACCCCCTGAACAGCAGTGCGTTCCGAGTGGGATAGGGAGCAACTATGGATGTTCAGGGCAGTTCTACCGAGCTAATCTTAGAGCTGCACATTTTTATGTTTGCCCTGGTCAGGGTCGGAGCGGAAGGCTTCAACAAGAATGTGGAGGTGCATCAGATTATTTTTGTGGTAAATGGACATGTGAAACGACAGGGGAAGCTTACTGGAAACCTTCCTCTGACTGGGACCTAATCACGGTGAAACGAGGTAGTGGTTATGATAGGCCAGACCAAGGAGAAAGGAACTCCTATAAATATCCAGAAAGTGGGTGCGCTCTTAAAAACAGCCCCCCAGGACCATGCAAGGGTAAATATTGCAACCCCTTACTTATAAAATTCACCGAAAAAGGGAAACAAAATCGTTTGAGTTGGTTTAAAGGAAATAGGTGGGGTTTGCGCATATACATTCCACCAAGAGACCCTGGGTTCATTTTCACGATCAGATTAACAGTGAGAGACCTAGCGGTAACCCCCATAGGGCCCAATAAAGTCCTTACAGAACAGGGTCCCCCAATAGTACCAGCTCCCCCACAAGTCCCGGCTGTACCAGCTCCACCAACTCCACAGCCCAACACAGCAAGACCTTCCCTAGGGACTAATACTTCCCTCATGAGGACGACCTTAGTTTCCCCATCGCCCCTAGACATAGAAAGCTGTCTGGTCAGTCTAGTCCAAGGAGCTTTTTTGGTGTTGAATAGGACTAATCCTAATATGACTCAATCATGTTGGTTATGCTATGCCTCTAGGCCCCCTTATTATGAAAGAATTGCTCAGATCAGTACTTATAATACTACTTCAGATCATTCTCAATGCCTTTGGGGGGAAAACAGAAAGCTGACTCTGGCAGCAGTTTCAGGAAGTGGGCTCTGTTTAGGCCAGGCGCCTCAGGATAAACGGCACCTTTGTAATCAGACCCAGAACATCCAGCCTAGCAAAAGTGGTCAGTATCTGGTGCCCCCCATAGACACAGTATGGGCTTGCAATACCGGTCTCACTCCTTGTGTATCTATATCTGTTTTTAATAGTTCCAAAGATTTCTGTATTTTAGTTCAACTTATTCCTAGACTCCTGTATCATGATGATAGCTCCTTTTTAGACAAGTTTGATCATCGGGTCTGCTGGAAAAGAGAACCCATTACCTTAACTCTGGCAGTACTTTTAGGATTGGGAGTAGCAGCAGGAGTAGGTACAGGGACCGCTGCCTTAATTCAGACCCCCCAATACTATGAAGAATTACGTACAGCTATGGATGTTGATCTTAGAACTATAGAACAGTCTATAACTAAATTAGAAGAATCTTTAACTTCCCTGTCTGAAGTAGTGCTGCAAAATAGGAGGGGATTAGACTTATTATTCCTTAAAGAAGGAGGACTTTGTGCTGCCCTAAAAGAAAAATGTTGTTTTTATGTTGATCATTCAGGAGTAATCAAAGACTCTATGGCCAAACTTAGAGAACGCCTAGATATGCATAAAAGAGAAAGAGAAAGCCAACAAGGATGGTTCGAAAGCTGGTTTAATAAGTCCCCTTGGCTCACCACCCTCCTCTCCACCATAGCAGGACCCTTAATTACACTTATGCTTTTGCTCACTTTTGGCCCCTGCATTCTCAATAAGTTAGTAGCTTTTGTTAGAGAAAGAATAAATGCAGTGCAAGTTATGGTGCTAAGGCAACAATATCGGGTCCTCCAGGAGGCCGAAACCCCGCTCTAGGATTAGAGCTTTTTACTAGATGAAGGGGGGAATGAAAGAGGAAAAACTGAACTCTCCATGAACTCTTCAGAGTCCTCTTACCCCTCCCATCTAGAGATAGTTCCCGGAACACTCCTGAACTCTTCACCCCAGAATACATTCTTGAACTCTTCAACTCAGAGTTCGATCCCCTCCCAACTGAGGACTGTTCCAGGAACATTTTTGAGATAGGGGCTTCCTGGAACAGCCTCAAGAACATTTCTGAGATAAGAACAACCTCAGAGTGTTCCAATAAATCAAGTATATTGCCAAAATATAGGACATGACCCCTTGGTTACGAAAAGCCCCTGGAAAGTCCCTTGGAATAACCCTTGGCAGAACCCCTTAGTGACGCAGATTTGTACTTTCTCCACCCTGCTCCCCCCTTGCCTTTCTCTTATAAAAGCTTGTGAAAATTTTGGGCCGGTCGTCGATTCTCCTCTGCACCTTGCTTGGTGTATGAGTTTCGACCCCAGAGGTCTGGTTCATGTATTTGCTTGCTCTTGCTTTATAAAATCTTACTCTCTACATCTTGAGTTCGGTCTCAGTGTCTTCTTGGGTGCGCGGCTGTCCCGAGGCTTGAGTGAGTGTCTCCCCTTTGGGAGTCTTAGAGTCTTTCAATACCACCACAGCATTTACACACAGGGACAACCATTCTGACTCTCTTTGGTCTATATTGAAAGATCTTTTTTTTTTTTTTGACAAGATGAAAAGCAGCCTTTAATTGTGGTGAATTTACACATACAAAATACACCCTCCATGACGAGTTACCAACTCTTTAAAAAACAAGACTCTTTACAATTAATAATTTATAGAAAAGCATTATTCTTTAGAAATTATACTTGCTATACATTATTGTTTTCTAAACATTGGCATAAAATGAAGGCTAAGAATGCTACTTGGCAAAAAGTACTTCTAGCCCTATGTTCCTGGAAAGTTGTAAATTAAGGTCGAGACGACTGACTCATTATCACTGTGCTCTAGCTGCTGTGGAAGGTCAATAATACAGCCAAGCTATCTGCAGTCATGGGTGGGAGCTGACTTAGTGTGCAAGGACAAGCTACCTGGTGAGGACTGTGGGAAAGGAGCTGGCACGTTCCACCTCCTGCCTGGAAGGTTACTAAATGCTTCCAGGCTTAAAGGGCTCACAACTTCCCACCTACAGCTCCTTAATTGCTCCATGTGTAATAGGCTGGGACAAAAAAACCTGACAAATTCCCCTAAGATGTTATATAGCCCATTACACAGAACTGCAATATTAAGCCATACTTGGTTATTTGCTTTTTTGTTTTACTTTCATTCTGAAATTTACTTCCAAAAAGTTCAATAAATGATGCTTGCCTCTGTCAGGTCAGGCACATTCTAGGTACTGGGACTTCATTCCGATGAAAGCATTGCATAAGGCTGTTGCACACGTGTTGAGTTATCCTCACTCAACCATCAGCTAGTTCTATCCCTTGCTGTGGCTGTTACTGTTTAGCTGAAGATTCACAAACTGACAGAGGCTAAAATTTCGTCTGCAACCAAAATCACTAATGTTAAAAAGTTCAATATACAAAGAAAGCTGTAGTAAGATGCTAGCCTCCTATCTCACTAGCCACGATCCAGACAGCTCCTAACAAAAACACAGTACATCTATATTGGAAAAAGGTCCTGTTTATTATTAGGAAAAAGCCGGATCTCAGTAGCAGCAGAACATGGAATCTGCCCACAGGCCTCACACTCATTCCTCACCGAAACAAAATAGAGTTTACATAAAAATAGATATAACCCAGGAAACCATATACATTGGCATGTGACCAGTGTTATTTACATTAAAAACACCGCATTGCATAAATCAAGAATAAAACACCACCATGCACTTCATCTTAATGTTTAATGTGAAAACGAAGCAGTACTTGCTTGCTAACCGTGATTGTCCCAATAATCACTAAAGGAAAGACAGACACCTAAAGGTTTCTTGTTTGTATCTCCATCTGAGTACAACTTAGATTATACCACTTAACCAGCAAGAACCTTTTGGATGACATCTATCAAACCAGCGTGTTAAACTAAAGTTAAGGGTATTTCACGAGGCTGGAGTTCTGATGAGAATATCAAGCACTCTTAAGAAGCCCAGTTTGAAAATTTGGAAAGTTACAGGATCATCAGAATGGAGTGCTGAGGCCTTTCAAAGCTCAGAGTCACTGTGCAGACCAGTATGAACACACACCCAGAAAAGACATCATTCTCCACACACTGAAACCCAAGGCATCCATCAAGAGGATGGCATCAGATGATGGTGACATTGGATGATGTTTTTGTCATGTCTTTGGGAGAATGACTCTTTTTTTTTAATTTTTAATATTTTTATTACATATTTTCCTCAATTACATTTCCAATGCTATCCCAAAAGTCCCCCATAGCACCCCCCACTTCCCTACCCACCCATTCCCAATCTTTTGGCCCTGGCATTCCCCTATATTGGGGCATATAAAGTTTGCAAGTCCAATGGGCCTCTCTTTCCATTGATGGCCGACTAGGCCATCTTTCGATACATATGCAGCTAGAGACAAGAGCTCCGGGGTTCTGGTTAGTACATCATGTTGTTCCAACAATAGGGTTGCAGATCCCTTTAGCTCCTTGGGTACTTTCTCTAGCTTCTCCATTGGGAGCCCTGTGATACATCCAATAGCTGACTGTGAACATCCACTCCTGTGTTTGCTAGGCCCCGGCATTGTCTCACAAGAGACAGCTATATTTGGGTCCTTTCAGCAAAATCTTCCTAGTGTATGCAATGGTGTCAGCGTTTAGAAGCTGATTATGGGATGGATCCCTGGATACGGCAGTCTCTAAATGGTCCATCCTTTCATCACAGCTACGAACTTTGTCTCTGTAACTCCTTCCCTGGGTGTTTTGTTCTTTTTTAAGTGCTGGTAAATATAAATTTCCTCTTGGCAGTCAGATTAATATAAACCAAACCTCTGTACAATTTTGAGAGAAATAATCTTTAAAGGCTTAAGAAACAACCTTTACCAGAGCATTATAGAACGTAAAAATAAAAAACTGATCAGGAAGCAGAAAACCAAGCCAGAACAGGGTCACAAATCCCTTCCAGTTAGGAACCAGCACCGGGTGACCTTGGGTGCTGAGTGTGTAGAAACTCCCAAGTTCCCTAGAAGACTCTCCACACTATCTTAGGACCTCTGGTGAGTAGAACACAACTTCTCTTACAAACCAATAGCATGGGACCTGAGACAGCATTAGGGAAGCAGAAAACCAGCCTGACCAGGGTCACAAGTCCCTTCTGTTTGGCGTCAGTACCTGGCCACCTCATGCACTATGTTGGCAGACACCCCTATGGTCCCTAGAGGACTCTCCATGAGATCTTAGGACTACTGACCAGACAGCTCCATGCTCCTCAAAGGAGACACCACTTCCAGGCACTGTAACATGTCCAGGATCTTTGACAACAGGATCCCAGAATAAAAGCTTGGTCATACCAGTATTTCAGTGTCTCAGAGGAACTTGATTACCAAAAACTCTGACACACCCATAATGTCAGGTTCACAGGAGCCCACAAGATAAGGATCACATAGAAAGCTAGACTCTGAGGAGACCTGACTCAACAGGGATTATAGGAAGGACAGGTTCTAATCAGATATATTGAGGCAGCAAATACTTGAGATAAACAGAAGTCAGGAGGCAAGCATAAGAACGGAAGCAACAGAAAACAAGGTTACTTGGCATCATCAGAAACAAACTCTCCCACCATAAAAATTCCTGGACACACCATCACACCAGAAAAGCAAGACATGGATCTAAAGTTACTTCTTATGATGATGATGGAGGACCTTGAGGAGGAAATACAAGAAAACACAGGTAAACAGCTAGAAGCCTTTAAAGAGGAAACACCAAAATGCCTTAGAGAGTTACAGGAAAATAATACCAAACAGTAGATGGCATTGAACAAAACAAAGCAGGATCTAAAAACGGAAATAGAAAAAAACAATAAAGAAAACACAATGGAAGAGAACTCTGGAGATAGAAACACTAGGAAAGAAATCAGGAACCATAATATGAGCATCAGCAAAAGAATACAAGAGATGGAAGAGAGAATCTCAGAGGCAGAAGATTCCATAGGGAACATGGACACAACAATAAAAGAAAATGCAAAATGCAAAAAGATCCTAATTCAAAACATCCAGGAAATCCAGGACACAATGAGAAGACCAAACCTACAGATAATAGGAGTAGATGAGAATGAAGATTTTCAATTTAAAGGGCCAGCAAATATCTTCAACAAAATTGTAAAAGAAACTTTCCAAGCCTAAAGGTAGAGATGCCCATGAACATACAAGAAGCCTACAGAACTCCAAATAGACAGATATTCCTCCTGAAACATCATAATCAGAACAACATATGAACTAAATAAAGACAAAATATTAAAACCAGCAAGGGAAAAAGGTCAAGTAACATATAAAGGCAGTCCTATTAGAATTACCGAAGACTTCTCACCAGAGACTATGAAAACCAGAAGATCCTGGAGTGATGTTATACAGACACCAAAAGAACACAAATGCTAGCCCAGGCTACTATACCCAGTCAAACTCTCAATTACCATAGATGGAGAAACCAAAGTATTCCATTGCAAAACCAAATTCACACAATATATTTCCAGGAATCCAGCATTTCAAAGGATCAAAAGAGAAAAAACAAAACAAAACAAAACAAAAAACAACAAAAAAACAAACAAACAAACAAAACAAAACAAAACTATACAAGGATGGAAACTACACCCTAGAAAAACCGAGAAAATAATCCATCAACAAACCTAAAGGAAAACAGCCACAAGAACAGAATGGCAGCTCTAACAACAAAAATTATAGGAAGCAACAATTACTTTTTCTTAATGTCTCTTAATATCAATGGACTCTATTCCCCAATAAAAAGACATACATTAACATACTGGCTGCACAAACAGGACCCAACATTTTGCTGCTTACAAGAAACCCATCTCAGGGGAAAAGACAGACACTACCTCAGAGTGAAAGGCTGAAAAACAATTTTCCAAGCAAACGGTCTGAAGAAAAAAGAAGGAGTAGCTGTTCTAATATCGAATACAATGGACTTCCAACGCAAAGTTATCAAAAAAGACAAGGAGGGACACTTCATACTCATCAAAGGTAACACTTTCCAAGAGGAACTCTCAATTCTGAATATCTATGCTACAAATGCAAGGGTACGCACATTCATTAAAAAAAGTAAAGCTCACCGAACACATTGTATATCACACAATGATAGTGGAAGACTTCAACACCCCACTTTCTTCAATGGAAATAAAAAAATGGAAATAGAAACTAAACAGGGACAAAGTGAAACTAAAAGAATTATGAAACAAAATGATTTAACAGATATCTACAGAACATTTTATCCTAAAACAAAAGTATATACCTTCTTCTCAGTACCTCATGGTCCCTTCTCCAAAATTGACCATATAGTTGCTCACAAAACAAGTCTCAACAGATATAAAAATATTGAAATTGTCCCATGCATCTTATCAGATCACCATGGACTAAGGCTGATCTTCAATAAAAACAGAAATAGTAGAAAGCCAATATTCATGTGGAAACTGAATAACACTCTCCTCAATGATAACTTGGGCAAGGAAGGAATAAAGAAAGAAATTAAAGACTTTTTAGAGTTTAATGAAAATGAACCCACAGCATACCCAAAATTATATTACACAATGAAAGCATTCCTAAGAGGAAAACTCATAGCTCTGAGTGCCTCCAAAAAGAAACTGGAGACAGTACACACTAGCTGCTTGACAACTCCCTTAAAAACTCTAAAAGAAAAGGAAGCAAATACCCCCAAGAGGACTAAACTGCAGGAAATAATCAAACTCAGGGTCGAAGTCAACCAAGTGGAAACAAGAACTGTTCAAAGAATCAACCAAAGGAGGAGCTGGTTCTTTGAGAAAATCAACAAGATAGATAAACCCTTAGCCAGACCCACTAGAGGGCACAGGGAAAGCATCGTAATTAACAAAATCAGTAATGAAAAGGGAGACATAACAACAGATCCTGAAGAAATCCAAACATCATCAGATCCTTCTAGAAAAGGCTATAAGCAACAAAACCGGAAAACCTGGATGAAATGGATAAATTTGAGACAGAGACCAGGAACCAAAGTTAAATTAGGATCAGATTAAGACCTAAACAGTCCCATATAACCTAAAGAAATAGAAGCAGTCATTAATAGTCTCTTAATATACTCCCAACCAAAAAAACAAAAACAAAAACAAAAAAACAAAACCGAAAAGCCAAGAACCAGATGGGTTTAGTGCAGAGTTCTATCAGACCTTCAAAGAAGATCTAATTCTAAATCTTTTCAAACTATTCCACAAAATAGAAACAGAAGGTACTCTACCCAATTCATGATATAAATCCACAATTACTCTGATACCTAAAACACAGAAGGCCCAACAATGATAAAGTACTTCAGACCATTTTCCCTTCTGAATATAGATGGTTCATCCTTTTGTCACAGCTTCAAATTTTGTCTCTGTAACTTCTTCCATGGGTGTTCTGTTCCCAATTCTAAGAAGGGGCAAAGGGTCCACAGTTCGGTTTTCGTTCTCCTTGAGTTTCATGCATTTAGCAAATTGTATCTTATATCCTGCATATCCTAAGTTTCTGGGCTAATATCCACTTATCAGTGAGTATATATTGTGTGAGTTCCTTTGTGATTGGGTTACCTCACTCAGGATGATGCCCTCCAGGTCCATCCATTTGGCTAGGAATTTCATAAATTCATTCTTTTTAATAGCTGGCTAGTACTCCATTGTGTACATGTACCACATTTTCTGTATTCATTCCTCTGTTGAGGGGCATCTGGGTTCTTTCCAGCTTCTGGCTATTATAAATAAGGCTGCTGTGAACATAGTGGAGCATATGTCCTTCTTACCGGTTGGGACATCTTCTGGACATATGCCCAGGAGAGGTGTTGCTGGATAATCCGGTAGTACTATGTCCAATTTTCTGAGGAACCAACAGACTGATTTCCAGAGTGGTTGTACAAGCTTGCAATCCCACCAACAATGGAGGAATGTTCCTATTTCTCCACATCCTTGCCAGCATCTGCAGTCACCTGAATTTTTGATCTTAGCCATTCTGACTGTGGTGAGGTGGAATCTCAGTGTTGTTTTGATTTGCATTTCCCTGATGATTAAGGATGTTGAACATTTTTTCAGGTGCTTCTCTACCATTCGGTATTCCTCAGGTGAGAATTCTTTGTTCAGTTCTGAGCCCCATTTTTTAAAGGGGTTATTTGATTTTATGGAGTCTACCTTCTTGAGTTCTTTATATATATTGGATATTAGTCCCCTATCTGATTTGGATAGGTAAAGAGAAGTTTGCTAAAGGATTACTTTCTTGCCTTTTCTAGGGTGTAATTTCCCTTCTTGTGATGGAGTTTTCCCGTTATTATCCTTTGAAGGGCTGGATTTGTGGAAAAATATTGTGTGAATTTGGTTTTGTCATGGAATACTTTGGTTTTTCCACCTATGGGTATAGTAGCCTAGGCTGGTATTTGTGTTATCCTAGGGTCTGTATCACCCACCTCTGTCTAGGATCTTCCCACTTTCATAGTCTCTTGTCAGAAGTCTGTGTAATGCTAATAGGTCTGCTTTTATATGTCTTGACTTTTTCGCTTACTGCTTTTAATATTCTATCTTTATTTAGTGCATTTGTTGTTCTGATTATTATGTGTCAGGAAGAATTTCTTTTCTGGTCCAGTCTATTTGGAATTTTGTAGGCTTCTTTTTGTTCCTAAACTCTAAAGTGACAGAGACCTTTCCCCGTATTTATGGCCTCTACTTCCTCTTGGGATTGATTTTAATGAAGACATCTACAAAGAGCCAGTTTAAGAGTTCATTCATAATATTTACTTTCCATTAAATGTCATCTGAGCTTTCACTGAGAACTTTTATGCTCAGAACAAAAGGTGAAATATTTTCTCTGAATGTCTTTGAGAACTTTTACTTAAAAAAAATATAATAGGTTTCTGTTTCTGGAAAATAAATTAGCACAAAGTAGGACTTTAGGGAGTCTGTTAGTTTATACTTGGTCTATACTTGGCATAGATATTTCCTTTTCTCAAGTGACTCAAGAGGCTGAAGAGGAACTTGGAAGGTAGTTATATCCTCATCCCAAGGCAATCCTTTCATACTTCATAAAATGTTATTGTGCATCATGGTGCTGACAAACTGCAATTTGGTTTATTAATATTTAATTAACAATAAGTAACAAGCTTTCTGTGGGATTTTCATATTCAAAATGGTTGGATCTTCCTTAACTGCACACTAGTCTTCCCCAACAGAGATCCATAATCCCCTCACCTATACTGGACTATGTGTACTCTGAGTAATTCAGCTTTGTTTCTATTAAATAGAAACCAGTTACTCTGGAACTTTGTTTTTTTTTATTTTTTTTTAAAAGAATTATAGTATGAAAATTTCAGAAATACAGGTGGAAGTAGAAAACATCGTAAACACAGTAACCCATACTCAGAAGACTAATACAATATTTTCTCTATTACTTCCTAGACTGAAATGTCAATTAGTATATAAAGGTCAGGGTAAATATGGGTAAAGACCAAGATTTTAGAAAGTGTCCAAAACAGACTCCCTGAGTTTTAATTGTGAGGCTATCTTTTAGCAGATGAGCCATCTCTACAGACCATGCACGTAACCCTCAAGAGACTGGAGGACCCAGGGTCTTTAGAGGTCAGCTGGTGTGGGGGTTGTGGAAATCCACTCAGAGATGGGTTGGGCTGGAGAGGAGATATGGGATGTGAACCAATCAGAGGGAGGATGGGCTTGGGGAATAGAATATGGAGTGTAAAAGATAAATTACAAATGAAATTAAAAGAAATAAAATTTAAAAAAATCCCTAATTTTTGTAGGTCATGATCAAGAGGCCATTCTGATCCCATATAGCCTAATTGTTACATGCCTCTCTCTAGTACAAAGAACCTTTACTACAAGTCAAAAGAACATTTTCTACAACATGAAATCTCTAACTTATTCTGCTTCCAGTATTACAGAATTTTTTAAAAGAACATAGATGATAAACTCAGGTCAGCAAATGTTTTGGGAGAGTAGGTCTTTTAGAAGACATCTAATATTACAACTAGCTCACAAAGTTTATATGCTAATAATTTTCTGTGAAATATCTAAATTAAAATTGTTTATTGTCTTTCTCCCACAATCTGGTGACTGTCAAAAAGGCCCCAGGGGAAAACATGATCCTAAAGGAATACTAGTTCCTTCAAACACTAGCTCCCATTCTCTTCCTCCTCCTCCTTGTACTCCTCCTCATTCGCCTTCCCCTCTTCCTCTTCCTCCTCCTCCTGCTCCTCCTCCTCCTCTTCATCGTCTTCTCTATGGTCAATGACCCCTTTCACCCTTTGCTCTAGGATTATATCAAGTACCACCTCTTCCTCTTTTTGATTTTCATTATCCTTAGATAAGTCTTTCTCTACTTCCTAGATGTCCAAACAATCCTACTCCTCTACCTCATCTGATAGTAAAGCAAACCAATACAACCTGCCAATACCTTAATAAATCAACCTCCTCTATCAAATTTCCCCATTAATTTTTGGACCTAGTGGAAAACACTAAATGAATTTGATGTCAGAATAAAATAAAGCAAAGCACTGTGGAATTTGGGGAGAAATAATCTTTAAATTAAACAACCTTTATGCAAGCATTACACAAAATGAAAATGAAGAGCCAGGCAGCACTATAAAGCATGCACTTATAGTCATTATGACTACTCTACAGTCTACTGTGTTATTGCCATATAATTAATCCTTCCAGAAATCCAACTTTGTTCCAGGAGACAAACTGGTTATTAGGGAAATACAACTGTAATGTACAATCATGAAAGCAGATGAAAAGAAGATAAGATATCCCCTTATGAGTGTCACACATCAAATAAATATAAATCACAGAACATGGTGATATGTATATACACAAGACTTCCTGACAATTAGTGGGTAACGTATCATCATTATATTTAACTCAAAGTGGATTCCACATCCATGGATTCAGACAACCATGCACACAATAGATTCAAAATATGTGTACGGAGCACACATGGTTTATTCTACCACGAATCCTTCAACAATCCCTAGAAGCTGTATTTTACAGCATTCATGTCAACATGTGAATTATCACCAATCCAAAGTTTGTTCAATGTGTGTAAAAACTGTAGAAGTTAAAAGAAAATTATACATTATTTTAACTGGAGTACTTAAATGTGTACAATTCATACCACACACAAAAACTCTAGAAAGAGGCCACCAAAAATACCAAAAGATTCTATTGCTTTTAACAAACTTTCACAAATAGTTTCAACTATAAAAAAGGTGCATATTCCAAGAAGATCAAAATGAGATAGGTTATATACTGGAATGTAAGTGGCTTTTGTTTTCTTCTGTTTGTATTCTCACTCTGAAGGCTACTCATGTTTCTGAAGAGAAAATTAACCTATCTAAATCCAAACCGCATGAAAAACCTATATCTATTTGAAAACAAATAAACCCAAGGTATCTGGGAACTCAAAATAGTCTAATTGGCCTAAGCCACGACTTACTTCCTGTTCTCTTAGAAACATGAATCCTTAAGGAACTTCACATAAAACCAGAGACACTGAAACTTATAGTGGGGAAAGTGGGGAAAAGCCTTGAAGATATGGGCACAGGAGAAAAATTCCTGAATAGAACAGTAATGGCTTGTGCTGTAAGATCGAGAATTGACAAGTGGGACCTCATGAAACTACAAAGCTTCTGCAAGGCTAAAGACACCATCAATAAGACAAAAAAACCACCAACAGATTGGGAAAGGATCTTCACCTATCCTAAATCAGATAAGGGACTAATATCCAATATATATAAAAAACTCAAGAAGGTGGACTCCAGAAAGTCAAATAACCCCATTAGAAAATGGGGCTCAGAACTGAACAAAGAATTCTCACCTGAGGAATACCGAATGGCAGAGAAACACCTGAAAAAATGTTCAACATCCTTAATCATCAGGGAAATGCAAATCAAAACAACCCTGAGATTCCACCTCACACCAGTCAGAATGGCTAAGATCAAAAATTCAGGTGACAGCAGATGCTGGCGAGGATGTGGAGAAAGAGGAACACTCCTCCATTGTTGGTGGGATTGCAAGCTTGTACAACCACTCTGGAAATCAGTCTGGCGGTTCCTCAGAAAACTGGACATAGTACTACCGGAGGATCCAGCAATACCTCTCCTGGGCATATATCCAGAAGATGTCCCAACCGGTAAAAAGGACACATGCTCCACTATGTTCATAGCAGCCCTATTTATAATAGTCAGAAGCTGGAAAGAACCCAGATGTCCCTCAACAGAGGAATGGATACAGAAATTATGGTACATTTACACAATGGAGTACTACTCAGCTATTAAAAAGAATGAATTTATGAAATTCCTAGCCAAATGGATGGACCTGGAGGGCATCATCTTGAGTGAAATAACACAATCACAAAAGAACTCACACAATATGTATTTACTGATAAGTGGATATTAGCCCAAAACTTAGGATACCCAAGATATAAGATACAATTTGATAAACGCATGAAACTCAAGAAGAATGAAGACCAAAGTGTGGACACTGTGCACCTTCTTAGAATTGGGAACAAAACACCCAGGGAAGGAGTTACAGAGACAAAGTTCGTAGCTGTGATGAAAGGATGGACCATTTAGAGACTGCCGTATCCAGGGATCCATCCCATAATCAGCTTCTAAACGCTGACACCATTGCATACACTAGCAAGATTTTGCTGAAAGGACCCAAATATAGCTGTCTCTTGTGAGACGATGCCGGGGCCTAGCAAACACAGGAGTGGATGTTCACAGTCAGCTATTGGATGTATCACAGGGCTCCCAATGGAGAAGCTAGAGAAAGTACCCAAGGAGCTAAAGGGATCTGCAACCCTATTGTTGGAACAACATGATGTACTAACCAGAACCCCGGAGCTCTTGTCTCTAGCTGCATATGTATCGAAAGATGGCCTAGTCGGCCATCAATGGAAAGAGAGGCCCATTGGACTTGCAAACTTTATATGCCCCAATATAGGGGAATGCCAGGGCCAAAAGAATGGGAATGGGTGGGTAGGGAAGTGGGGGGCGCTATGGGGGACTTTTGGGATAGCATTGGAAATGTAATTGAGGAAAATATGTAATAAAAATCAAAAAAAAAAAAGAAACATGAATCCTTGTCATTCAGTCTTAGACTGTACCCTGTAGCCCTCCATTTCTCTTCTGACTCCTCTTCTCCTAATTATCCAAGGAACCAGCATTGCAAACCACCTTGTGACAAAGTGGAAGCAACTTCAGCTACTTCAACTATGGTTGCCATTACAGCCACTTCTGATACCTCTGTCAGCAAATGTATAGATGTCAATGTCATCTGTCCTACCTCCTAGCACCCTCCAGCTTGATACTTCCACAAATGCTGTGGCAGCCAAGACTATCGCAGTGAGAACTTCACTGACATTTGTGTAGATGAATAACTATCAAGCATGTAGTTTGGGATTACTATGGCTTACAAAAGGGTCGGTTATATTCTCCTAAAAATATCCTGACTTCTCTTGGCTTGGGCAGATACAAAGTCCTAGTCACTGGTGTGATTGCCCCCTTGTTGAATGGGCCATGAAGGAGCTGGTCTCCCAAGAGTTTTGACACACCTGAGAGCACAATTAAGATCAAAATAGCTGATCAAATTCCTGACCCAAGAGGGACACAACCAGAACCATCAGGACAAAGGAACCAAGAAACAGGTAGGGATAGGATACTTCTGGTTTCCTTCTGTGACACAGAGTTGATTCTGTGCCACAGTTCTCCATACCGAAATACTGCCTGGAGATAGCTGGACTTCTAAGAGTGCTGAAACACAGACTGGCAATAGGACAAGACACAACAGAGACAGCAAGACTAGCTAAAACTACAGATAAACTGATGGCAAGAGGCAAGTACAAGAACATAAGCAATATAAGCAACAGAAACAAAGGATACATGGCATCATCAGAACCCAGCTCAAAATGATCATTCACCCTGTGTACTGGTTAGTTTTGTGTCAACTTGACACAGCTGGAGTTATCAAAGAGAAATGTCCTTTAGTTGAGGAAATGCCTCCATGAGATCCAACTGTAAGACATTTTCTCAATTAGTGATCAAGGGGGAAAGGCCCCTTGTGGGTGGTACCATCTCTGGGCTGGTAGTCTTAGGTTCTATAAGAGAGCAGGCTGAGCAAGCCAGGAGAAGCAAGCCAGTAAAGAACATCCCTCTGTGTCCTCTGCTTAGCTCCTGCTTCCTGACCTGCTTGAGTTCCAGTCCTGACTTCCTTTGGTGATGAACCACAGCATGGAAGTGTAAGCCGAATAAACTCTTTCCTCCCCAACTTGCTTCTTGGTCATTATGTTTGTGCAGGAATAGAAACCCTGACTAAGACACCCTGATCAATTTGGTTTCATCCCAGGGATGCAAGGATGGTTCAATATATGGAACTCCATCAACACATTCCACTATATAAACAGACTCAAAAAGGAGGGGCATGATCAGCTATTTGGATGCTGAGAAAGCATTTTCTAAAATTTAAACCCCCTTCATGGTAAAACTTTTGGAAAGATCAGGAATTCAGGGGCCATACCAAAAAACAGCAAAAGGAATATACAGCAAATCAGTAGCCAGCATCACACGATATCAGGAATAGACAAGTCTGCTAACTCTCTCTCTCTATCTCTTAAATATAGTATTCAAAGTTCTAGTTAAGCAGTTAAACAACAAAAGCAGGCCAAAGTGATATAAATTGAATAGGAGAAAGTCAAAATATCAATATATTTGCAGATGATATGATAGTATACTTAAGTGACCCCAAGAATTCCACCAGAAAACTCCTAAACTGATATACAACTCAGTAAAGTGTCTGGATATAAAACTAAATCAAACAAATCAGTAGCTTTCTTCTACTCAAAGGATGAAAGGGCTGAGAAAGAAATTAGGGAAATGATACCCTTCACAGCAGTCAAAACCAATATAAATTATCTTAGGGTAACTCTAACCAAACAAGTGACAATTTCTGTTACTTGAACTCCAAGTATCTAAAGAAAGTAAAATGAAAAGCACAAATGAAAATAGTCAATTTCACAATAACACCTGTTAAGCCAAAAGCTTTCTTTAATGTCTTCTGTTGCTTAAACTCATCAAGGACAAATATATGGCATTTTTCCCTCCTCAGTTCAAACCTCAAAAAGGTAAAATAGCCCTAACATTTAAGACTCAAAGGATATGAGCTGAACAATATTATGCCACTAATACTGACACCAAGATATGAATCAGAAAAATATTTTAAGACACACTGTACTACATATACACCAGGTGTTAGGACATGTTGCAAATAATAACATTAAAAAAAAAAAAACCAATGCTAAGCAGCAACTGTGCTCTATCAGAGGCTACCTAAGGTGGAGTCACTTTATTTGGACTGGACCTCTGTGTTCTTAGAGAATCCTTCCTGGTGAATATCAATTGTTCTTGAACCAAACCTACATCTTCTCATATTAACTGTTACATCAGAGGATTTAACTTTAGTTTTCTGCATTTCCTAATATATTCAAGCTTCAAATCACTGAGGAAATGTCAATTAAGTGCTTTAATTCACACTTTGAAAAATTATATTAATTTAATAATCACAAAGATAGTAATAAAGCATGATAATAATAACAGATATGCCCAAGAAAGTTGGCAACTGAATAATGTTCAGATCAAAATCAGGATGTCCAAAGGGAAATATAGATATGTATACGTACAGCTTGTAATTAAGTCTCTTCAAAAGTAAAATAATGTGAATTATTTTCCCACACTTTATTCCTAGAATAAGTATCAATAAAATTCTGAATGAACTTGCATGCAACAATCCACATTTAAAATGGAACACCTTGTATCTCATGTATGCCATGGATCAAAGAACTACTAAGATAGAGAGAGTATTAGGAACAGATGTGTTGTGAAATAATAGTTCACAAGTAATATGAATGAAAATAATATGGCATGTTGGGAGAAAAGAAAAAAAGAACAGTGAGAGGCCATGAGTAGTGAACAAGGCATATGTACATGATCTTTACTACAGAGTTGCAAACATAGAACAAGGTCAAAGTAAAAGCTGGCAGTATGAATATCCTGGGCAGGAGCTTTAAGGTGGGCAATGATGTTAATTGATTTTCATCTTCTGAAGAATGTCTTTAATCTCTGTGCACTTTAGCTGTGAGAGAAACAAATGTAGAATATGAGTCCAGGTTTTTTGAAAACTCAATATATTGATTCAAATAGAAATCAGGAAAATTGAGAGATGTTGAGAGCAAGCAAAACAGAATTGTGGAGTATGTGCAAACCTCTAGGATAGTGTTGGGTGATTGGGCATAGGTGTGGTCATTTTCTAAATGAAATGTGCTAGGAAAATGAATTTACATATGTTACAGAGTAATAGAAAACAAAAAAAAGTCAGGTCCCTCAGGAAACAGTGGAGAAGTTCTCTGAACACATCAGTGACTGTTCAGGCTGCATGGCCTACATGGGAGAGTTCATTCCTACCTGCTGAGACCTCTTGGTAAAGTAAGATAGGAGCTAACTGCAGGTAAATATGGGGGATCAGGATGAGGTAGAAAACCAAGAAAAAAGAACTATATATCAACATAGAACATTTTAAACCTCTCCCAAACCAGAGTGGGCTAACTAAAGATAGTTGAGAGGATTACAAGTCAGTGACTTATAACAAGTCTGGCCATAAATTGCCCATGGCATTTTCTACCACTGTTCATGAAATTGATCTTGATAGGACAATTTTATAGGTACATCTTAAACTTTTGATTTATAAAGGCAATGTGTCAGATGACAAACTAGAAAAAGAACACAATAGATAAGTCAATGATTTGGCCCAGAACAGTTTGATTTACAATCAGCAGCACAGGAACAAGAGTACATAATCTTCCTCCAGTTGACATGGTCCTTTATGTTCTATAGTCTTCCCAAAACCTGCCAACAAAACTTAATGCAATAAACACTCAAATCCCTTAAAGTGCCATGCAAAGTGATTATAGCATATACATATCTTTTTCTTCTTTTTCATTTTTTCTTTGATATTTTCTTCATTTAAATTTCAAATGTTATCCCCTTTAGCAGTTTACACCCCCACTGGAGACCCCATATCACATCTTTCCTCCTCCTGCTTCTATGAGGGTTTCCTCCACCTACCAACTCAACCACTCCCACCTCCCCACCCACAGTTTCCCTACCTGGGGCATCTAACCAGCCTTCATACAACCAAGGACCTCTCCTCCCACCAACTCATGAAAAGGCCATTATCTGCTATTTACACAGCTGGAGCCATGTGTACTCCTTTGTAGATGGCTTAGTCCCAGGGAGCTCTAGAGGAATTGGATGGTTGATAAACTTTTTCCTGTGTGGTTGTAATCTCCTTCAACTCCTTTGGTCCTTTCTCTAACTCCTCTATTGGGGACCCTGTACTCAGTCCAGTGGTTGAATGCAAGCATCCATCTCTGTATTTCTAAGGGTATGGCAAAGCCTCTCAGGAGACAGCTATATCAGGATCATTTCAATATGCCCATCTTGGCATCCACATTTCTGTCTGGGTTTAGAAACTCTATATGGAATGAAGCCCCAGGTGTGAGAGTCTCTGGAGAGCCTTTCCTTCAGTCTCTGCTCTATACTTTATCTCCATATATACTCCTACGTGTATTTTGGTGTCCTTTTTAAGAAGAACCAAAGCACCCACACTTTGTTCTTCCTTCTTTCTGTTGGGTGGTCTGTGAATTGTATCTTGGGTATTTGATGCTTTTTTGGCTAATATCCACTTACCATTGAGTACATATCATGTGTGTTCTTTGTCGATTGGGTTACCTCACTCAGGATGATATTTTCTACTTCTGTCCATTTCATGAATTCATATTCTTTTAATAGGTGAGTAGTACTCCATTGTGTAAATGTATGACATTTTTTGTATCCATTCTTCTGTTGAGGGACATCTGGGTTATTTCCAGCTCCTGGCTATTTTAAATGAGGCTTCTATGAACATAGTAGAGCTTCTGTCCTTATTACATGTTGGAGCATCTTCTGGGTATAGGCCCAGGAGTGGTATACCTGGGTCCTCAGGCAGTACTATGTCCAAATTCCAGAGGAGCCACCAAAATGATTTCCATATCTTCTAAGAAACATTTCAAATTCTTAGTAGACCACACTAAATGGTAAATTTTATTTTTTACAATTATAATCACCTCATTTTCACAATTTCATGAACTCTTCCCAGGGCTTCCCAAATTCCCTTCTTTGATCTCTGTAAAATTCATGGCCTCATTTCTGATTATCTATGGTAACATATATTCCAATGTATATAAATACAACCTCCTCAGTCTATAAACATGAACTCAGGGATGACTGTTTTTGATTGCTTATCCAAATGAGAGGCTCTTCCCTGAACAAAACAATTTGCCCATTCTCAGCACTCATTAGTTGTCTGTAGTTCTTTGTCTAGGATTGAGGATTCATGACTGTAGCTTCTCTGATGTTTCTAGAAAAGCCAATACAACAGGAAAAAGACTCTTCCTCTGGCACATGCATTCTTTTATCTCCATCTTCTGCAATGATCCCTGAGTCTTAGTATAAGAGCCATGCTGCTTAGGTTTCAGATGAGACTGGGGACCACAGGCTTTTGCTCCCTGCACTCTGATCTATTTCAGTTTTCTCTAAAGTTTTTGATCACTTTGAATGGAACATTTTGATGAGGAGTGACAATCTCACTGATCTGTGAGTAGACAAAGAAATATTAAGCATAGAGTTGGGGATTACTGTGGCCTGCTAAAGTGGTGGTTATAGTTTCTCCTCCAAAATTCTGACTGTTGTAGCCTTGGTTATTGACACAGATACAGTCCCAGGCATGATTGTACTTTTGCTGAATGGGCCTCAAATCCATCAAAGCTCTTGGTTACCAAAGCACCTGTAGCAATATTGCACCCACAGAGTTACAATGGCATGGTAGTCATTGATATGATTTGTAGGTATCCTAGATGGGTAAGCATGTTGGTTGCTCTCCTTCCTTGGAATCTTGCAAGCTACAGAGTGGAATTATGACAGATAGTACCCAGGAAGTTAGTTCTTGTGTCACATGATTTTCAAAACCTAACATAGAAAAAGTACTGTGAGAACAGCTGTGATGTTATTCAGATGAAACTGTCAAGAAGAAAGACTGTGTAAATATGTGTCATCAGAATATGTATCAAACTGACGAAGTTGGAACCCATCAAAAGAGACTCAAGCACATATGGAGGGTGGGGTTGTATATAAATACAAATATATATATATATATGTGGAGAATCTCCATTTGTCAGAAGAATACACGAACTTGCTTCTAATATGCAATGTAGCCTGTACTGAAGATTTATATTTCTACTTCCTGTCTGCATTCCTATCAGAGTCCAAGCTCCTTGGCCCTGAAACTTTGGAACACAGGTGAACACTTACATATGTTAGAATTCAATCTTAAAAGACACTTATAATAAGATAATACTAAAAGAGAGCAAGTGGATCCATACACCAGACTAAAGTGGGGATAGGGTATGAGTATATGGGAAACGCTTTGCCTCATGAGTGCTCCCAGGCCTCTTGGCAGGCCAATCAAACTTCACTACTGTGATTTTCCTAAGGACAAAAAAATAAAACCAGATTTTTCTTTAGTAATGCAGGTGGTACATGATACAACAGCACTTAAACAACAGACACAATAATTCTGCCTCTCTTTGGCCTATATTGAAACATCTTGTAGTGTAATTACTCAATCTTTATAGGAACACGAAATGCATCTGAACCTCCCAGATACCAGGCTAAAATAGTTCTTAGTACATACTCTGGAAAATACTCTGGAAATTATTGAAATTTAAAAATAGAGCAATCCTATGCTCTTGAGTAACACAGATATTTTCCAGTATGTATGGCAATCAATTATCTGTGATGGATTATATTGAGCACTCCTACTAAGTGGCAGCCTAATAGTTTGTTTATAACATTTTCTTTCCATTCAATGCCATCTAAGCTTTCTCTGAAAACATGAATTCTCAGAACAAAAGGGGAAATATTTTATCAGAATGTCTTTGATGTCTTTTACTTAAAAACATGTAACAGGTTTCTGATACTGCAAAATAAATTACCACAAAATAGGATTGTAGGGAGTTTGTTTGTCATAAGATAGTCTAGAGTTGGCATAAACATATTCTTTTCTCAAGTAACTCAAAAAGCACAAGAGAATACTAGAATGCAGTTCCATCCTCATCAAAAGGCCATAGTTTCACCCTTCATAAAATTATATTCTGTTTCATAGCGCTGAGGCACACTAATTTGATTTATTAATATTTAATGAACATGAGGTAACAAGCTTCTGTGTAGGATTTTCATATTCCAGTTGGGTGGATTTTCCTTGACCCCACCATAGTCTCCCACAAACAAGATCCATGATGCCACTGCCTATACTGGACTATGTTTACTCAGCATCATTCCTTTTTATTTCTATTGAATCCCCACCAGTTTCCTTTAAAGTTTACTTTAAATTTTAAAAGAAATAAAATATTATAATTTCTGAAACACAGGTGGAGCTAGAAAATGCAATAACCACAGTAACCCATGCTCAGAAGACAAATACCATGTATTCGTTCTCATTTCCTTCCTAGACTGTAATAAAAATCAGTGTATTAAGGTCAGTGCAAATATGGGTAAAGATAAAGACAGTAGAAAGAGGCCATATGAATCATACTATCTTTTTTCAGGTCATGAGCCAGAGGACACTCTGATATCATAGAGCCTAATTGTTACATGCTTCTCTCCAGTACAAAGAACCCTTACTATAAGTCAAAAGCCTTTTTCTCCAACATGAAATCTCTTAATTCTTCTCCTTCCATTGTTATAGAATATTTTTAAAAAACTTAACTGAAAAACTCAGGCCAACACAAGTATTGAGTGAGTAGAACTTTAAGAAGCAATCTAAAATAATGCCTTGCTAAGAAAGTGTATATGCTAACAATTCTCTGTGAAAAATATCTTATTTAGCGTTGTTTATTTTCTTTCTCCCACTGTCTGGTGATTGTCACAGAGGCCCCAGAGGACAACATGATCCTCAATGACCACTAGTTGCTTCAACTCTTCCTCTTCTTCTTGCTCTTCCTCCTCCTATTTGTCTTCCTCCCTGTGTTCTAGAATTTGTTCAACTACCCACTCCACCCTTTGGTGCATGATTACATCAACCACCTCCTATTTCTCCCTTTAATTTTCTTTACCTTTATATAACAGTTCCTCTATGCCCTGGACCCCCAAACAATTCTCCTTGCTTGGTGACAGAGACCTAGTCCCAGGAATGATTGCTCTCTTGTTGAGTGGGCCTTAAATCCAACTAAGCCTTCGGTTACCAAGGTACATGTAGCATTATTGCACCCATAGATTTACAATGCCATGGTAATCACTATTGTGGTTCATAGGCATCATAGCTGGGTAAGCATGTTGGTTGATCTCCTCCCTGGGAAACTTGCATGCTACTGTGAAATTATGAAAGCTCGTCACAGGAGAGGAAGGTGCTGGGTCACATCATTTTAAAAACCTAACACAGAATAAGTACTGTGAGAATAGCTATGCTGTTATGCAGAGGACACTGACAAGGAGAAAGTCTTTGTGTAAATCTTTAAAATACCCAGAATATTGTAATATTGTATAAAGATAATGGTTACAATGCAGAAATAAAAAAATTTATATTTGACCAAAGATATCATAATATAAAAAAGGTATATGTTCTTATAATAATGAAAAAAATGGGAACTTCATACAGATCTACATAAATTCTTATGACTGTTACAAATACAATTTCTTCATCTAATTTGATATTTGCATGCATTACTTAAGTAAAATTTTGTACTCTTTTTTTCTGCAGATCATTTTATTTCAAAGTATTCTAGAAATCAATGTGTGTTTGATAGGTTTGTATATATAAACAATGATAAACTACCTCTTAATGCTATGCATGACCTTAAGTATTTTCATAATATACAACATATCTTCTTTGTTCCGTGTTTGTGTGTGTGTGTGTAGTGTATTAATATTTTTATATTGTATATTTGGACAAGTTCATCTGTTCTATCTTTGCCTTCTGATAGTGTTTTCCTTCTCTTTGACACATTCTATTTGTAAGGCTGTCCTTTGAATTCTTCCATTAGATAATTGGGATTTTCAGCTTCATGTTCATTTTAGTTTGAGTCCCCCTCATTGTTTCTATCTCTTTATTGGATTCTGCTTGCAAGTACTGCATTTTCCTTCTCATCTCCACCAGCCTTATCCTTTTTTAAATTAGGATTTTCTTCATTTACATTTCAAATGCTATCCCAAAAGTCCCCCATACCCTCTCCCTCCACTCCCCTACCGCCCACTACCACTTCTTAGCCCTGGTGTTCCCCTGTACTGAGGCATATAAATTTTGCAAGACCAAGGGGCCTCTCTTACCAGTGATGACCGACTAGGCCATCTTCTGCTACATATGCAGCTAGAGACACCAGCTTTGGGGGTACTGGTTAGTTCATATTGTTGTTCCACCTAGAGGGTTGCAGACCCCTTTATCTCCTTGGGTACTTTCTCTAGCTCCTCCTTTGGGGGCCCTGTGTTCCATCCAATAGCTGACTGTGAGCATCCACTTTTGTGTTTGCCAGGCACCAGCATAGCCTCACAAGAGACAACTATATCAGGGTCCTTTCAGCAAAATTGTGCTGGTGTAAGCAATGGTGTCAGCATTTAGAGGCTGATTATGAGATGGATCCCCGGGTGTGGCAGTATCTAGATAGTCCATCCTTTCACCTCAGCTCCAAATTTTGTCTCTGTAACAACTTCCATGGGTGTTTTGTTCCCAATTCTAAGAAGGGGCAAAGTGTCTATACTTTGCTCTTCTTTCTTCTTGAGTTTCTTGTGTTTTGCAACTTGTATGTTAGATATTCTAAGTTCCTGGTCTAATATCCACTTATTAGTGAGTACATATCATGTGAGTTCTTTTGTGATTGGGTTACCTCACTCATGTTGATACCCTTCAGGTCCATCCATTTGCCTAGGAATTTCATTAAATTATTCTTTTTAATAGCTGTGTAGTACTCCATTGTGTAAATGTACCACATTTTCTGTATCCACTCCTCTGTTGAGGGGCATCTGGGTTTTTTTTTCAGCTTCTGGGTATTATAAATAAGGCTGATATGAACATAGTGGAGCATGTGTCCTACTTTCTGGTTGGAACATCTTCTAGATATATGCCCAGGAGAGGTATTGAGGGATCCTCTGGTAGTACTATGTCCAATATTCTGAGGAACTGCCAGACTGATTTACAGGGTGGTTGTACAAGGTTGAAATCCCACCAAAAATGGAGGAATGCTCCTCTTTCCCCATATCCTTGCCAGTATCTGCTGTCACCTGAATTTTTGATCTTAGCCATTCTGACTTGTGTGAGGTGGAATCTCAGGGTTGTTTTGATTTGCATTTCCCTGATGATTATGGATGCTGAACATTTTATTGGGTGTTTCTCAGCCATTCAGTATTCCTCAGGTGATAATTATTTTTTAACTCTGAGCCCCATTTTTTAATAGGGATATTTGATTTTCTGGACTCCACCTTCTTGAGTTCTTAATATATATTGGATATTTTCCCCTATCTGATTTAGGATTGGTAAAGATTCTATCCCAATCTGTTGGTGGCCTTTTTGTCTTATTGACAGTGTCTTTTGCCTTACAGAAGCTTTGCAATTTTATGAGGTCACATTTGTCAATTCTTGATCTTACAACACAAGCCAATGCTGTTCTATTCAGGAATTTTTCCCCTGTTCCTATATCTTGGAGGGTTTTGCCCACGTTCTCCTCTATAAGTTTCACTGTCTCTTGTTTTATGTGGAGTTCCTTGATCCACTTAGATTTGACCTTGGTAAAAGGAGATAGGAATAGATCAATTCGAATTCTTCTACAGGATAACCGCCAGTTGTGACAGCATCATTTGTTGAAAATGTTGTGTTATTTCCACTGGATGGTTTTAGTTCCCTTGTAAAAGATCAAGTGACCATAGGTGTGTGGGTTCATTTCTGGGTCTTCAATTCTATTCCATTGGTCTACTTGTCTGTTGCTATACCAGTACCATGCAGTTTTTTGTTTGTTTGTTTGTTTGTCTTTTTTTTTTTTTATTATCACAAATGCTCTGTAGTACAGCTTAATGTCAGGCATGGTGATTCCACCAGAGGTTCTTTTATCATTGAGAAGAGGTTTTGCTCTCCTATTTTTTTTTGTTATTCTAGATGAATTTGCAAATTTCCCTTTCTAATTCATTGAAGTACTGAGTTGGAATTTCGATGGGGATTGCATTGAATCTGTAGTTTGCTTTTGTCAAGATAGCCATTTTTACTATATTGATCCTGCCAATCCATGAGCATGGGAGATCTTTCCATCTTCTGAGATCTTCTGTGATTTCTTTCTTCAGAGACTTGAAGTTCCTATCTTACAGATCTTTTACTTCCTTAGTTAGAATCATGCCCAGGTATTTCATATTATTTGTGACTATTGTGAAGGGTGTTGTTTCCCTAATTTCTTTCTCAGCCTGTTTATTCTTTGGGTAGAGAAAGGCCATTGACTTGTTTGAGTTAATTTTATATCCAGCTACTTCACTGAAGCTGTTTATCAGGTTTAGGAGTTCCCTGTCCACCAGCCTTATCTTTCTGTTTTCCTGGGCATCACCGTGGTTTCCTTCCTCTTAAGCTCTTTCTCCTTAATTTCACTAAGCTGATGCTTTGTGTCATTTAATACTCTGAGTCTTTGATGATGCTGATGAGTATTCATTTAAAGTCTGTGCTCTGGAGAGCATCTATTTCATTACCACTGGCAAGAATTTCTACAAGACTGGTAGGTTTTAGAAAGATGTTGGCTTGACCTTTCAAATATTTTGTACTTCTTCAATGAGATCTAAGCATGTTGAATACAATGAATAGTCCTAAGCCTGATATGGACAGAGCAGTTTTCAGTAGAAGAGAGGATATTCAGGTAAGTTAGGTTTCCCTGACAATTGCATCTGTTCATGTTGGGCACTCTATGAACTAATTCACCATATTTTCACCAGCTATATATCTGTAATAGTCCACATTGGTTTCAAGGGAAAGAGAAATCATTTGTTTTTATAATGGAGAGCTATATTTACATACAAAGATGTAGATGTGGCCAGTATAATGACAGTGGCATATTAGATACGCATGGGGTCAAAAGAATTACTAAAGAATTCCATCAGCAGATGAGGAGCTACAGGTGATTGATGACTGTTGAGAAGGCGAGAAATACTCTAGTTCAGAGAAACACTCACATATGGAATGTAATCCTAATTTTTCAGCCCTGGACAGAAATATATATTTAAAAAAGGTAAATAAGCTCAGTAGGTGTGCTCATTGAACACAGAGGCAGCATTAGGTGATTTGTGTGGTCCTATAGACAGCATAGCCAGGCCTATATACAATCAACCATATCCAATGGAGGTGTTGACACTGATGTTGGCACCACCTACTCCTGTGTGGCTGTCTTCCAGCATGAAAATGTGTAAATAATTACCATTGACAGTAGTAAACACACCACACTTGTCTGTGTAGCTTTCACTGACACAGAATTAACTGGGAATGCTGTTAAAAATCTGGTGTAAATGAACTCCACCAACACAGTTTTGATCCCAAATGTCTGATTGGATATAGGTTTGATGATACTATTGTTCTGTATAATATGAAGCACTGGCCCTCATATGGTAAGTGATGCAGGCAGGTCCAACATCTAATTCAAATACAAAAAAGAGGCAAATTCTCCCCAGCAGAAGTGTACTCAATGGTTATGAAAAAGATGAAGGAAATTACAGAAGCTTACCTTGGAAAGGTGGTTATCAATGCTATGGTCACTGACGCAGATTACTTCAAGGACTCTCAGAGGATAGCAACAAAAGGTACTGGAACTACTGCAGGCCTCAACAGACTTTGAATTTTCAATGAACCAACTGCTGATGCTATTGCTTATGGTTTGGATAAGAAGGTCACACCTGTAAAGAAAGTTTTGATTTTTTACTTTGGAGGTGCCACTTTTGTTGTGCAAATTGTCACTATTGAGCATAGAACTTTTGAAGTCAAATCAACATCTGGAGAAACCTACTTGTGTGGAAAAGACTTTGACAACTGAATAGTCAAACATCCCATTGTTAAGTTTAAGTGAAAGCACAAGAAGATATCAGTGAGAACAGCAGAGCTGTCGAGCTCCTCTGCACTGCCTGTGAGCAGGCCAAGGGTATCCTCTCCTCCAGTACCCAAGCGAGTATTGAGATTTATTATCTCTATGAATGAATTTACTTCTATAGCTCCATTACCCAGGCTCAATTGGAGGGATTAAATGTTGAACTGATCTGTGGTGAGCTGGACCCTGTAGAAACAGGTCTTCAAAATGCCATTTAGACAATTCAAATATCCATGATATTAACCGGGGGAGTCTTTTTTTTTTTTTTACCAGAATCCCCAACATTCAGAAACTTCTGCAATACTTCCTTAATGAAAGCTAACTGAACATGAGCATTAACCCCAATGCAGCTGTTGCTTATGGTGCAGCTGTCCAGGAAGTCATTCTAAGTGGAGACAAGTCTGAGAATGTTCAGGATTTGCTGCTCTTAGATGTCACTCCTCTTTCCCAGGTTATTGAAACTGCTAGTGGAGTCAAGACTGTCACAATCAAGCACAATATGACCATCCACACCAAGCAGACAGACTTTACCACCTACTCTGACAACCAGCCAGGTGTAGTCATTAAGATGTATGAAGGTGAAAGGGACTTTGTGAGGAGCCGCCCTTGCAATGGCACTGATATCCGGTGTTCTAACTGGTAAACAAGTAGTCTGCGCATGTGCTGGGGTATTTTTCCATGCCTTGTGCCCTGCCTGTCCTGTGGCGTCATCTGGGCTAATGGTGAGCAGCCAGTCAGGGAGGTACACGTCTCCAACCACTCTTTGTGGGTTATAAAAGGACTGAGTTTCCTGGATTTGGGGTCTTCCTGATAAGTAAGCAATAAAGCTTTGCCATAGAAGGATTCGGTTATCCAAGAGTGTTTTGCTGGCAAAACGTTACAAGGACATAGTGGCGCAGATACCCGGGACTATATCATCACCAGGCGCCTAAAGGAGACCCCTGTTTCACACTGGGCGGATTCAGAACTACAGGACATTAAAGCTCTGCAAGGTATGGCCTTGAATTTTCTCCAGCGTTAGAAGCCTTTCTGTTCCTTTTCACAGGGCTCGTTCTTTTCTTTAGGTTGCGTACAGTTTCCACAGGAGGAATTGCTAACTAGTGTTCAGACGAGGTCAGGCAAGGTTAGAAAAAAGTCAAGAAGATAGCATGGGAGCCTCCCACTCTGTGGTGACCGTCTTACAGTCAGTCCTGAGGCAGCGTGGCTTGAAAATCTCCACCAAGACACTAGAAGGCTTTGTAAAAGAGATAGATCTCATAGCACCATGGTTTGCGTGCTCAGGGTCCTTAACTATCCCCTCTTGGGAGAAACTCAGGGAAGATTTAGTTAGGGAGCAGGAGAACGGCAAACTTAAAGCAGGAACCATGACTTTGTGGAAGCTCATTAGATCGTACTTAAAGGACAAGGAATGTCAACAAGTAGTTAAGGCAGGGCAGAAAATTCTGGACGAAGTTCAAGAAAGCCTATCAGAGGCAGAGCGGGGAGAGAGAGTAGGAGCAAAGAAGAAACACGGTGCACCAAATAAGCATACAGGCCTTTCCACGGGTCTTGAACCTGAGGAAAAGATTATGTTGGGGAAGAATACCCGGGGAGGGATAAGAAGAAAGGAGGAGAAAAAACAAAAGAAAAAAAGCTCAATCAGCAGAGGTCCCTAGAAGAGGGAGCCTATACCTGCCGCTAGATGAGTTTAAGGAGCTAGCTCTTAGCAGCTCAGAATCAGATGAAGAACTTAGCCCCTCTGAGGAGACAGACTTGGAGGAGGAAAAAGCTTGTTATGAGAGAGAAAAGTACCAGCCATATAAAATGTGATCTAATCAGTCAAGAAAAAATCCAAAAGCAGCTGGGGAAGGATAGCTTGCTGCTTGGCCTCCAGGCTCTCGGCTTCAAGGTCATAGTGCACCTCTGCACTATGCGGAGCCCCCACCCTGCATAGTGCTTCAGCCCTGCCCAGAGAGGCAGTGCACAGACTCATTCATTCCAAGAGAGAAACAAAGGAAGATGCAACAGGCATTTCCGGTCTTTGAAGGAGCCGAGGGTGGGCGTGTTCACGCTCAGGTAGAGTATCCACAGATTAAGGAGCTTACAGAGTCTGAAGCTGTGGCTCCAAATATGGGAATGTATCTTGAATGGAAAGCATTGTGGCAAGATTTCTGCCAGACGCAGGCAAGGGCTAATGCTACCATGAACGGGGATCAAAGAACGTGGACTTTTGAATTACTTACAGGTCAGGGAAAACTCGCTGCTAACCAGACAAATTATCATTGGGGAGCATATGCTCAGATCTCAGCTGCCGCTGTTCAGGCGTGGAAAGCACTACCTAGGAAGGGGGAGGCGAGTGGACATTTGACAAAGATTATCCAAGGTGCACAGGAGTCATTCTCAGATTTTGTAGCCAGAATGACAGAGGCAGCAGGGAGAATATTTGGAGACCCAGAAGCAACTATGCCTTTAATTGAACAATTGGTTTATGAACAAGCTACGCAGGATGTAGATCAGCAATCACACCTAGGAAGAGTAAAGGGTTACAGGACTGGTTAAAGGTTTGCTGTGAGTTTGGAGGGCCACTTACTAATGCTGGATTGGCAGCAGCCATTATGCAGGGGAGGAAGCACTCGGATTCAGCTGACCTCAAACTTTGCTTTAATTGTGGCAAACCAGGACATTTAAAAAAGGACTGCAGGGTCCCTATAAAAAGGTCAGCACCAGGATTGTGTACGAAATGTGGTAAAGGATATCATTGGGCTAAGGACTGTCATACAATTAGAGATGTACAAGGCAGGCTCTTGCAGCCAGGACTCCCTCAAGTGGTAGAAAATGAGAATGAAAGCATTTCAGGCCCTCAAGTCCCAGGGCCCCAAAACATATGGGACTCAGGTGAGCAACAGGTGGACACCATGGTCCGCAGGGCAACAGAAGGCTCGGCTGGATTGGACTTCCATGCCTCCACCCAATACATGCTGATGCCTCAGCTGGGAGTGCAGCCAATTCCTACTGATTACAAGGGACCTTTGCCATCTGAAAGTGTCGGTCTAATTTTGGGCTGGGTTTCTCTCACATTACAAGGTCTCATTGTTTACCCTGGAGTTGTAGATCAGGATTATAAAGGGGAACTCCAGGTTCTCTGTTCTTGTCCACAAGGTGTCTTTTCTATATCACAAGGGGATAGAATAGCATAACTAATAATTCTGCCAAGCCTACATGGCTGTTTTCCCTCCTCTGGTGTCCCTCGAGCTGCCAGAGGAATTGGTTCTACTGGAAATGATTCTGCTTACTTAATAATGTCTTTAGGTTCCAGGCCATCCTTAGAGTTAGTTATAGAAGGAAAACAATTTAAGGGGATTTTAGATACAGGAGCAGACAAAAGTATTATTTCTTCTCACTGGTGGCCAAAAGCCTGGCCCGTAACTCAGTCATCACACTCTTTACAAGGCTTAGGGTATCAGTCCTGTCCCACTATTAGCTCCTGATCTTTGAGCTGGCAAGCACCTGAAGGTCAAGCGGGACAATTCACTCCTTATGTCTTACCACTCCCAGTTAATCTCTGGGGGAGAGATATTTTACAGGCAATGGGAATGACCTTGACTAATGAAAACTCACCACAAGCTGTTCAAATGATGAGAAAAATGGGCTATACAGAAGGAAAAGGATTAGGGAAAGGAGAGCAGGGTGGACTTGAACCTATCTCTCAAGAAGGCAATAAGGGAAGACAAGGTCTGGGTGTTTTCTAGGGGCCGTTGGGGGCTCTATGCCCATACCATGGCTTATGGAGGAAGTTGTATGGGTTCCTCAATGGCCTCTATCCTCTGAAAAATTAGAAGCTGTAACCAGAATAGTCAAAGAACAGGTATATTTGGGACATTTAGAGCCCTCTACCTCACCCTGGAATACTCCAATTTTTGCCATTAAGAAAAAAATCAGGCCAATGGCGCTTATTACATGATCTCAGAGCAATTAATGCACAAATGCGCGTGTTTGGGCCAGTTCAGCGAGGACTACCATTGCTTTATGCCTTACCAAAAAATTGGGAGGTTATAATTATAGATATTAAAGACTGTTTTTTCTCTATACCTCTGTGTCCTCAAGATAGACAAAAATTTGCATTTACCATCTCAGCCATTAACCATTTGGAACCTGATCAATGGTA
Organism: Mus caroli; assembly: GCF_978045245.1. Taxonomy (NCBI): domain Eukaryota; kingdom Metazoa; phylum Chordata; class Mammalia; order Rodentia; family Muridae; genus Mus; species Mus caroli. The sequence continues at coordinate 91,153,593 of NW_028227259.1, read as the reverse complement.
CCAATGGAAGGTCCTACCTCAGGGGATGGCAAATAGTCCTACCATGTGTCAACTGTACATGCAAATGGCACTTAAATCAGTTAGAAATCACTTTCCATCTCTGCTCGTAGAAATTTATATGGATGACATATTCCTTTGTCATGAAAATTCACAATTATTGCAAGATGCATACCCTATATTAATACAGACATTAGGTCAATGGGGATTGCAAGTAGCCACTGAGAAGGTGCAAGTTGCTCAAATGGGAACCTTCCTAGGGTCAGGTATTTATCCTGATAAAATTGTTCCTCAAAAATTAGAGATTCGCAAAGATCAATTACATACCTTAAATGATTTTCAAAAATTACTGGGATATATTAATTGGCTGAGACCATTTTTGAAAATTCCATCAGCAGAGTTAAAGCCTTTATTTGATACTTTAGAAGGAGATACTCACATCTCCTCCCAAAGAGCACTTACCCCAGCTACATGTCAAGCTTTACAAACTATAGAAAAAGCCTTACAAGATGCCCAATTACTACGTATTGATAAATCAAAGTCATTTGAATTGTGCATATTAAAAACTGCACAGTTGCCAACAGCAGTCTTGTGTCAAAATGAACCCTTATTGTGGGTCCACCCTAAGGCTTCCCCAGCAAAAATTATTGAATGGAATCCTAATGCAGTCGCTCAACTTGCAGTTAGGGGAATAAAAGCTGCCATTATGCACTTTGGAGAGGAACCTCATATACTAATTGTGCCTTATATCTCTGCTCAAGTTCAAACCTTGGCAGCAACGACTGACGATTGGGCAGTCTTGGTTGCCTCCTATTCAGGAAGAATTGATAATCATTTCCTAAACATCCAATTTTGCAGTTTGCCTTAACTCAAGCCATATTGTTTCCAGAAATTACAGCTAAACACCCACTTGCAGATGGGGTGGTAGTATATACAGATGGATCCAAATCTGGCATAGGTGCATATGTAATAAATGACCAAGTAACATCCAAACAATATAATGCGACATCACCCCAGGTTGTAGAGTGTTTGGTGGTACTAGAAGTCCTTAACACTTTCCCAGGACCACTCAATATTATATCTGATTCCTTATATGTAGTTAATGCAGTCAATACACTTGAAGCTGCAGGCTTAATTAAACCATCTAGTAAGCTTGCTCACATTTTCCAACAAATTCAGTCAGCCTTGTTACACAGAAGACATCGTGTCTATATTACTCATGTCAGAGCTCATTCTGGCCTTCCTGGCCCTATGTCTCATGGAAATGACTTAGCAGACAAATCCACTAGAATCGTGGCTGTTGCTCTGTCTTCCCAGACAGAAGCTGCAAAAGAATTTCATAAATGCTTTCATGTGACAGCTGAGACTTTATGTCACCGCTTCTCATTAACTAGAAAAGATGCTAGAGAAATTGTTACTCAATGTCAAAATTGCTGTGAATTTTTGCCTGTTCCTCATGTCGGAATAAACCCACGTGGCATAAGGCCTTTGCAGGTCTGGCAAATGGATGTTACTCATGTCTCATCCCTTGGAAGACTTCAGTATTTACATGTTTCTATTGATACCTGCTCTTGTATCATATTTGCTACACCTCTAACAGGAGAAAAGACCTCACATGTAATTCAACATTGCCTCGAGGCATGGAGTGCTTGGGAAAACCTAAACTTCTTTTTTTTTTTTTTTTTTTTTTTTTTTCCTTAAGGCATGATTTTATTTATTTTTTTTTTTTTAATATTTTTATTACATAATTTCCTCAATTACATTTCCAATACTATCCCAAAAGTCCCCCATAGCGCCCCCCACTTCCCTACCCACCCATTCCCATTCTTTTGGCCCTGGCATTCCCCTATATTGGGGCATATAAAGTTTGCAAGTCCAATGGGCCTCTCTTTCCATTGATGGCCGACTAGGCCATCTTTCGATACATATGCAACTAGAGACAAGAGCTCCAGGGTTCCGGTTAGTACATCATGTTGTTCCAACAATAGGGTTGCAGATCCCTTTAGCTCCTTGGGTACTTTCTCTAGCTTCTCCATTGGGAGCCCTGTGATACATCCAATAGCTGACTGTGAACATCCACTCCTGTGTTTGCTAGGCCCCGGCATCGTCTCACAAGAGACAGCTATATTTGGGTCCTTTCAGCAAGATCTTGCTAGTGTATGCAATGGTGTCAGCATTTAGAAGCTGATTATGGGACGGATCCCTGGATATAGCAGTCTCTAAATGGACCATCCTTTCATCACAGCTACGAACTTTGTCTCTGTAGCTCCTTCCCTGGGTGTTTTGTTCCCAATTCTAAGAAGGTGCACAGTGTCCACACTTTGGTCTTCATTCTTCTTGAGTTTCATGCGTTTAGCAAATTGTATCTTATATCTTGGGTATCCTAAGTTTTGGGCTAATATCCACTTATCAATGAATACATATTGTGTGAGTTCTTTTGTGATTGTGTTACTTCACTCAAGATGATGCCCTCCAGGTCCATCCATTTGGCTAGGAATTTCATAAATTCATTCTTTTTAATAGCTGAGTAGTACTCCATTGTGTAAATGTACCATAATTTCTGTATCCATTCCTCTGTTGAGGGACATCTGGGTTCTTTCCAGCTTCTGGCTATTATAAATAGGGCTGCTATGAACATAGTGGAGCATGTGTCCTTTTTACCGGTTGGGACATCTTCTGGATATATGCCCAGGAGAGGTATTGCTGGATCCTCCGGTAGTACTATGTCCAATTTTCTGAGGAACCGCCAGACTGATTTCCAGAGTGGTTGTACAAGCTTGCAATCCCACCAACAATGGAGGAGTGTTCCTCTTTCTCCACATCCTTGCCAGCATCTGCTGTCACCTGAATTTTTGATCTTAGCCATTCTGACTGGTGTGAGGTGGAATCTCAGGTTTGTTTTGATTTGCATTTCCCTGATGATTAAGGATGTTGAACATTTTTTCAGGTGTTTCTCTGCCATTCGGTATTCCACAGGTGAGAATTCTTTGTTCAGTTCTGAGCCCCATTTTTTAATGGGGTTATTTGACTTTCTGGAGTCCACCTTCTTGAGTTCTTTATATATATTGGATATTAGTCCCTTATCTGATTTAGGATAGGTGAAGATCCTTTCCCAATCTGTTGGTGGTTTTTTTGTCTTATTGATGGTGTCTTTAGCCTTGCAGAAGCTTTGTAGTTTCATGAGGTCCCACTTGTCAATTCTCGATCTTACAGCACAAGCCATTACTGTTCTATTCAGGAATTTTTCCCCTGTGCCCATATCTTCAAGGCTTTTCCCCACTTTCTCCTCTATAAGTTTCAGTGTCTCTGGTTTTATGTGAAGTTCCTTGATCCACTTAGACTTGACCTTAGTACAAGGAGATAGGAATGGATCGATTCGCATTCTTTTACATGTTAACAACCAGTTGTGCCAGCACCATTTGTTGAAAATGCTGTCTTTCTTCCACTGGATGTTTTTAGCTCCCTTGTCTAAGATCAAGTGACCGTAGGTGTGTGGGTTCATTTCTGGGTCTTCAATTCTATTCCATTGGTCTATTTGTCTGTCACTATACCAGTACCATGAAGTTTTTATCACAATTGCTCTGTAGTAGAGCTTTAGGTCCGGCATGGTGATTCTACCAGAGGTTCTTTTATCCTTGAGAAGAGTTTTTGCTATCCTAGGTTTTTTGTTATTCCAGATGAATTTGCAGATTGCACTTTCTAATTCGTTGAAGAATTGATTTGGAATTTTGATGGGGATTGCATTGAATCTGTAGATTGCTTTTGGCAAGATAGCCATTTTTACAATGTTGATCCTGCCAATCCATGAGCATGGGAGATCTTTACATCTTCTGAGATCTTCTAGAATTTCTTTCTTCAGAGACTTGAAGTTTTTATTATACAGATCTTTCACTTCCTTAGTTAGAGTCACGCCAAGATATTTTATATTATTTGTGACTATTGAGAAGGGTGTTGTTTCCCTAATTTCTTTCTCAGCCTGTTTATTCTTTGTGTAGAGAAAGGCCATTGATTTGTTTGAGTTAATTTTATATCCAGCTACTTCACCGAAGCTGTTTATCAGGCTTAGGAGTTCTCTGGTGGAATTTTTAGGGTCACTTATATATACTATCATATCATCTGCAAAGAGTGATATTTTGACTTCATCTTTTCCAATTTGTATCCCTTTGATCTCCTTTTGTTGTCGAATTGCTCTGGCTAGGACTTCAAGTACAATGTTGAATAGGTATGGAGAAAGTGGACAGCCTTGTCTAGTCCCTGATTTTAGAGGGATTGCTTCAAGCTTCTGACCATTTACTTTGATGTTGGCTACTGGTTTGCTGTAGATTGCTTTTATCATGTTTAGGTATGGGCCTTGAATTCCTGATCTTTCCAAGACTTTTATCATGAATGGGTGTTGGATCTTGTCAAATGCTTTTTCCGCATCTAACGAGATGACCATGTGGTTTTTGTCTTTGAGTTTGTTTATGTACTGGATTACGTTGATGGATTTCCGTATATTGAACCATCCCTGCATCCCTGGGATGAAACCTACTTGGTCAGGATGGATGATTGTTTTGATGTGTTCTTGGATTCGGTTAGCAAGAACTTTATTGAGGATTTTTGCATCAATATTCATAAGGGATATTGGTCTGAAGTTTTCTATCTTTGTTGGGTCTTTTGGTGGTTTAGGTATCAGAGTAATTGTGGCTTCATAGAATGAGTTGGGTAGAGTACCTTCTGTTTCTATTTTGTGGAATAGTTTGTGAAGAACTGGGATTAGATCTTCTTTGAAGGTCTGATAGAACTCTGCACTAAACCCATCTGGTCCTGGGCTTTTTTAGTTGGGAGACTATTAATGACTGCTTCTATTTCTTTGGGGGATAAAGGGCTGTTTAGATCATTAACCTGATCTTGATTCAACTTTGGTACCTGGTATCTGTCTAGGAACTTCTCCATTTCATCCAGGTTCTCCAGTTTTGTTGAGTATAGCCTTTGGTAGAAGGATCTGATGGTGTTTTGGATGTCTTCAGGATCTGTTGTTATGTCTCCTTTTTCATTTCTGATTTTGTTAATTAGGATGCTTTCCCTGTGCCCTCTAATGAGTCTGGCTAAGGGTTTATCTATCTTGTTGATTTTCTCAAAGAACCAGCTCCTTGATTGGTTGATTCTTTGAATAGTTTTTCTTGTTTCTACTTGGTTGATTTCACCCCTGAGTTTGATTATTTCCTGCCGTCTACTCCTCTTGGGTGAATTTGCTTCCTTTTGTTCTAGTGCTTTTAGGTGTGTTGTCAAGCTGCTAATGTGTGCTCTCTCTAGTTTCCTTTTGGAGGCACTCAGAGCTATGAGTTTTCCTCTTAGAAATGCTTTCATTGCGTCCCATAAGTTTGGGTATGTTGTGGCTTCATTTTCATTGAACTCTAAAAAGTCCTTAATTTCTTTCTTTATTCCTTCCTTGACCAAGGTATCATTGAGAAGAGTGTTGTTCAGTTTCCACGTGAATGTTGGCTTTCTATTATTTATTTTGTTATTGAAGATCAGCCTTAGTCCATGGTGATCTGATAGGATGCATGGGACAATTTCAATATTTTTGTATCTTTTGAGGCCTGCTTTGTGACCAATTATGTGGTCAATTTTGGAGAAGGTACCATGAGGTGCTGAGAAGAAGGTATATCCTTTTGTTTTAGGATAGAATGTTCTGTAGATATCTGCCAGATCCATTTGATTCATAATTTCTCTTAGTTTCATTGTGTCCCTGTTTAGTTTCTGTTTCCATGATCTGTCCATTGGTGAAAGTGGTGTGTTGAAGTCTCCCACTATTATTGTATGAGGTGCAATGTGTGCTTTGAGTTTTACTAAAGTTTCTTTAATGAATGTGGCTGCCTTTGTATTTGGAGCATAGATATTCAGGATTGATATCTGGATTGATATTAAAATCCTCTTGGAGGATTTTACCTTTGATGAGTATGAAGTGTCCCTCCCTGTCTTTTTTAATGACTTTGGGTTGGAAGTCAATCTTATCAGATATTAGAATGGCTACTCCAGCTTGTTTCTTCATGCCATTTGCTTGGAAAATTGTTTTCCATCCTTTCATTCTGAGGTAGTGTCTATCCTTTTCTCTGAGATGAGTTTCCTGTAAGCAGCAAAATGTTGGGTCTTGTTTGTGTAGCCAGTTTGTTAGTCTATGTCTTTTTATCGGGGAGTTGAGTCCATTGATATTAAGAGATATTAAGGAAAAGTAATTGTTGTTTCCTGTTATTATTGTTGTTAAAGTTGGCATTTTGTTCTTGTGGCTGTCTTCTTTTAGGTTTGTTGAGGGATTACCTTCTTGTTGTTTCTAGGGCGTGGTTCCTGTCCTTGTATTGGTTTTTTTCTGTTATTATCCTTTGAAGGGCTGGATTCCTGGAGAGATAATGTGTGAATTTGGTTTTGTCGTGGAATACTTTGGTTTCTCCATCTATGTTAATTGAGAGTTTGGCTGGGTATAGTAGCCTGGGCTGGAATTTGTGTTCTTTTAGTGTCTGTATAACATCCGTCCAGGATCTTCTGGCTTTCATAGTCTCTGGTGAAAAATCTGGTGTAATTCTGATAGGCTTGCCTTTATATGTTACTTGGCCTTTTTCTCTTACTGCTTTTAGTATTCTATCTTTATTTAGAGCATTTGTTGTTCTGATTATAATGTGTCGGGAGGGAGGTATTTCTTTTCTGGTCCAGTCTATTTGGAGTTCTGTAGGCTTCTTGTATGTTCATGGGCATCTCTTTCTTTAGATTTGGGAAGTTTTCTTCTATAATTTTGTTGAAGATGTTTGCTGGTCCTTTGAGTTGAAAATCTTCATTCTCATCCACTCCTATTATCCATAGGTTTGGTGTTCTTATTGCGTCCTGTATTTCTTGGATGTTTTGAGTTAGGATCTTTTTGCATTTTACATTTTCCTTGATTGTTGTGCTGATGTTCTCTATGGAATCTTCTGCACCTGAGATTCTCTCTTCCATCTCTTGTATTCTGTTGCTGATGCTCGTATCTATGGTTCCAGATTTCTTTCCTAGGGTTTCTATCTCCAGTGTTGCCTCATTTTGGGTTTTCTTTATTGTGTCTACTTCCCTTTTTAGGTCTAGTATGGTTTTGTTCATTTCCATCATCTGTTTGGATGTGTTTTCCTGTTTTTCTGTAAGGACTTCTACCTGTTTGATTATGTTATCCTGTTTTTCTTTAAGGATTTGTAATTCTTTAGCAGTGTTCTCCTGCAATTCTTTAAGGGATTTTTGTGCTTCCTCTTTATTGTCTTCTGCCTGTTTAGCAGTGTTCTCCTGCATTTCTTTAAGTGTGTTATTAAAGTCCTTCTTGAAGTCCTCTATCATCATCAGGAGATATGCTTTTAAATCCGTGTCTAGCTTTTCCGGTGTGTTGGGTGCCCTGGACTGGGCGAAGTGGGGGTGCTGGGTTCTGATGATGGTGAGTGGTCTTGGTTTCTGTTAGTAAGATTATTATGTTTACCTTTCGCCATCTGGTAATCTCTGGGGTTAGTTGTTATAGTTGTCACTGTTTAAAGATTGGAGCAGAAGCTGTGTTCCACTCACCAGCAGTCCCAAAATCCTGCGGCAGGGGTCGTGGGTAGCTGGCGGGTGTCAGGCAACCCTGAGCTCCCACTACCCTGGCGCTGATCCGGCTGGATGAGGCCTGTGGCCCTACTCAGGCCAGTTTCTGCTTCCCTAACTAATGCAGTCTCAGGTCCCGCGCAATTGGATTGGAGCAGAAGCTGTGCTCCACTCACCAGAAGTCTTAAGATCCTGTGGCGGGTGTTGTGGGTAGATGGTGAGTGTCAGCGGACCCTGCGCCCCCCTGTTCCCAATTCTAAGGAGGGGCATAGTATCCACACTTCAGTCTTCATTCTTCTTGAGTTTCATGTGTTTAGCAAACTGAATCTTATATCTTGGACAACATCCTAATTAACAAAATCAGAAATGAAAAGGGAGACATAACAACAGATCCTGAAGAAATCCAAAACACCATCAGATCCTTCTACAAAAGGCTATAGTCAACAAAACTTGAAAACCTGGACGAAATGGACAATTTTCTAGACAGACACCAGGTACCAAAATTAAATCAGGATCAAGTTAACGAGCTAAACAGTCCCATATCCCCTAAAGAAATAGAAGCAGTCATTAATAGTCTCCCAGCCAAAAAAAGCCCAGGACCAGATGGATTTAGTGCAGAGTTCTACCAGACCTTCAAAGAAGATCTAATTCCAGTTCGGCACAAACTATTCCACAAAATAGAAGTAGAAGAAACTCTACCCAACTCATTCTATGAAGCCACAATTACTCTGATACCTAAACCACAAAAAGATCCAACAAAAATAGAGAACTTCAAACCAAATTCCCTTATGAATATTGATGCAAAAATACTCAATAAAATTCTTGCACTCCAACTTTCTAAAGCATTTTTCCCTCAACACTTTTCAGCTGTGTTTATTTTTAATGCTGACCCAAAGGAAAAATGTGCTCTGAACAGGACTCAGGCATGATTATCATTATCACACACATAGTCTTATGACTCTAGGAGCTGGAAACAGGTATAACTATCATTTTCCAAAGGGATAAAAAAACAGAGACTTCTTTAATCATTCTGGTGGTACATAATACAACCACATCATTTTCTATACACAGACAACTATTCAGCACATCTGGGGCCTATATTTGAAACATCTGTATTGTAACTACTCAGTCTCTATAGTCACATGCAACACATCTGGGCCTCCCTGATGCTAGGCTAAACATTTCTTTCTTTATTCTTATTTGTTTATCTATCTATCTATCTATCTATCTATCTATCTATCTATCTATCTATCTATCTGTATATTTATTTTATACTCCTATTTTATTCCCCATGACTACCATCCAACAGTACCACATCCCATACCTGCTCTTTTTTTATTAGATAGTTTCTTCATTTACATTTGAAATGCTATCCAAAAATTCCCCTATACCCTCCTCTCACCCTGCTCCCCAACCCAGTCACTCCCAATTCCTGGAACTGGCATTCCCCTGTACTGGGTCATACAACCTTCAACAGACCAAGGACCTCTCATCCCAATGATGGCCAACTAGGCCATCTTCTGCTACCTATTCAGCTAAACACATGAGCTCTGGGAGTACTAGTTAGTTCTTGTTCCTCCTTTAGGGTTGCAGATGCCTTCAGCTCCTTGAGTACTTTCTCTAGCTTCTAAATTAGGGGCCCTGTGTTCCATCTAATAGATGACTGTGAGCATCCTCTTCTGTATTTGCCAAGCATTGGCATAGCCTCACAAAAGACAGCCATATCAGGGTCCTGTCAGCAAAAACTTGCTGGCATTTCAATAGTGTCTGGGTTGGTGGCTGTTTATGTGATGGATTCCCCATGTGAGGCAGTCTCTGGATGGTCTTCCTTCCAGCTCAGCTCCAGATGTTGTCTCTATAACTCATACCATGGGTATTTTGTTTCGCATTCTAAGGAGGAACAAAGTATCCACACTTTGGTCTTCCATCTTCATGAATTTGAAATGTTTTGCAAATACTATCTTGGATATTCAAGGTTTCTGGGCTAATATCCACTTATCAGTGAGTGCATAGCATGTGTGTTCTTTGTGACTAAGTTATCTCACTCAGGATGATATCTTCCAAATCCATCCATTTGCCTAGGAACTTCATAAATTCAATGTTTTGAATTGCTGATTAGTACTCCATTGTGTAAATGTAAGACATTTTCTGTATCCATTCCTCTGTTGAGGGACATCTGGGTTCTTTCTAGCTCTGACTATTATAAATAAGGCTTCTATGAACATCGTGAAACATGTGTCCTCATTACAAGTTGAAACATCTTCTGGGTATATGCCCAGGAGTGGTATAGCTGGATCTTCTAGTAGTACTATGTCCAATATTCTGAGGAAACCCAGACTGATTGTCAGAGTAGTCCAGCTTACAATCCCACCAGCAATGGAGGAGAGTTCCTCTTTCTACACATCCTCACCAGCATCTGCAGTTACCTGAATTTTTTATCTTAGCCATTCTGACTGGTGTCAGGTGAAATCTCAAGGCTGTTTTGATTTGCATTTCCATGATGATTAAGGGTGTTGAACATTTTTTTCAGGTGCCTCTCACCCATTCGGTATTTCTCAGTTGAGAATTCTTTGTTTAGCTATGTACCCCATTTTTAATGGGGTTATTTGATTTTCTAGAGTCCAGCATCTTGAGTTTCTTGTATATATTGGATATTAGTCCCCTATATGACTTAGGATTGGTAAAGATATTTTCACAATCTGCTGGTGGCCATTTTGTCTTAATGACAGTGTCTTTTGCTTTATAGTAGTTTTGCAATTTTATGAGGTTCCATTTGTCATTCTCAATCTTACAGTACAAGCCATTGTTGTGCTGTTCAGGAATTTTCCTCCTGTGCCCATATCTTCGATGCTTTCCCCCACTTTCTCCTCTATAAGTTTTAGTATCTCTGGTTTTATGTGGAGTTTATTGATCCACTTACACTTGAACTTTCTACCAGGAGAAACAAATGTACCAACTCCCATTCTTCTACATGATAACTGCCAGTTGAACCAGCACTATTTGTTAAAATAGCTGTCTTTTTTCCACTGGATGGTTTTAGTTTCTTTGTCAAAGTTTAAGGGACCATAGTAGTGTGGGTTCGTTTCTGGGTCTTCAATTCTATTCTGTCCCTGTACTAGTACCATGCAGTTTTTCTCATAGTTGCACTGTAGTACAGCCTAAGGTCAAGCATAGTGATTCCACCAGAGGTTTTTTTTTTTGTTTGTTTGTTTTTGTTTGTTTGTTTGTTTTGTTGTTACTTTTTGATTTTTTGTTTTGTTTTGTTTTTTGTTTTGTTTTATTGTTGAGAATATTTTTTGCTATTCTAGGTTTTTTGTTATTCCAGTTGAATTTGCAAATTTATCTTTCTATTTCCTTGAAGAATTGAGTTGGGATTTCAATGGAGATTGCATTGAATCTGTAGATTGCTTTTGGCAGGATGGCCATTTTGACTATATTAATCCAGCCAATCCATGAGCATGGAAGATCTTTCCATCTTCTGAGATCTACTTCAATTTCTTTCTCCAGAGTCTTGAAGTTTTTTCATACAGATCATTTGCTTCCTTAGTTAGAGTCACACCAAAGTATTTTATATTATTTGTGACTATTGTGAAGGGTATTGTTTCCCTAACTTCTTTCTAAGCCCATTTATCCTTTGTGTAGAGAAAGGCCACTGATTTGTTTGAGTTAATATTATAGCCAGACACTTTACTGAAGCAGTTTATCAGGTTTAGGAGTTCTCTGGTGGAATTTTTAGGGTCACTTATATATACTATCATGTCATCTGCAAATAGTGATATTTTGACTTCTTCCTTTCCAAATTGTATCCCCTTGATCTCCTTTTGTTGTCGAACTGTTCTGGCTAGGACTTCAAGTACTATATTGAATAGGTAGGGAAAAAGTGGGCAGCCTTGTCTAGTCCCTGATTTTGGTGGTATTGCTTCCATCTTCTCTCTATTTAGTTTGATGTTGGCTACTGGTTTGCTGTATATTTATTATATTATGTTTAGGAATGGGCCTTGAATTCCTGATCTTTCCAAGACTTTTATCATGAATGGGTGTTGGATCTTGTCAAATGCTTGTTGTTTTGGATTTCTTCAGATTCTCCTTTTGCATTTCTGATTTTGTTAATTAGGATACTGTCTCTGTGCCCTCTAGTTAGTATAGCTAAGGGTTTATCTATCGTGTTGATTTTCTCAAGGAACCAGGTCCTAGTTTGGTTGATTTTTTTATATATATATTTCTTTTATTTCTACTTGGTTGATTTCAGCCCTAAGTTTGATTGTTCCCTGCCATCTATACCTCTTGTGTGAATTTGCTTTCTTTTGTTCTAGAGCTTTTAAATGTGCTATCAAACTGCTAGTGTATGCTCTCTCCAGTTTCTTTTTGGAAGCATTCAGATCTATGAGTTTTCCTTTTAGGACTGCTTTCATTGTGTCCCTTAAGTTTGGCTATGTTGTGGCTTCATTTACAGTAAACCCTAAAAGTCTTTAATCTCCTTCTTTACTTCTTCCCTGACAAAGTTATCATTGAGTAATGTGTTGTTCAAAGTTAATGTTGGGTTTCTTTTATTTATGTTGTTATTAAAGATCAGATTTAGTTCATGGTAATCTGATAGGATATATGGAATAATTTCAATATGTTTGTATCTGTTGAGGCCAGTTTTGTGGCCAATTATATGGTCAATTTTGGAGAAGATTCAATGAGGTGCTGAGAAGAAGGCATATCCTTTTGTTTTAGGATAAAATGTTCTGTAGATATCTGTTAAATCCATTTGTTTCAAAACTTCTGTTAGTTTCAATGTTTCTCTGTTTAATGTCTGTTTCCAGGATATGTCCATTCATGAGAGTGGTGTGTTGAAGTCCCCCACAATTATTGTGTGAGGTGCAATGTGTGCTTTGAACTTTACTAAAGTTTCCTTAATGAATGTGGCTGTCCTTGTATTTGGAGCATAGATATTCAGAATTTATAGTTCATCTTGGAAGATTTTCCCTTTGACGTGTATGAAGTACCCCTCCTTGTCTTTTTTGTTAACTTTGGGTTAGAGGTTGATTTTATTCCATATTAGAATGTCTACTTCAGCTTGTTTCTTCAGGCCATTTGCTTGGAAATAGTTTTCCAGCCTTTTACTCTGAGGTAGTGTCTGTTTTTGTCCCTAAGGTGGGTTTCATGTATTCTGCAAAATGTTGGTTCCTGTTTATGTAGCCAATCTATTGGAGTTGGTTCTTTGAGAAAATCAACAAGATATATAAACACTTAGGTAGACTCACTTGAGGGTACAGGGACAGCATCCTAATTAACAAAATCAGAAATGAAAAGGGAGATATAACAACAGATCCCGAAGAAATCCAAAACACCATCAGATCCTTCTACAAAAGGCTATACTCAACAAAACTGGAAAACCTGGACAAAAAGGACAAATTTCTGGACAGATACCAGGTACCAAAGTTAAGTCAGGATCAAGTTAACGATCTAAACAGTCCCATATCCCCCCAAAAAAATAGAAGCAGTCATTAATAGTCTCCCAGCCAAAAAAAGCCCAGGACCAGATGGGTTTAGTGCAGAGTTCTACCAGACCTTCAAAGAAGATCTAATTCCAGTTCTGCACAAACTATTCCACAAAATAGAAGTAGAAGGAACTCTACCCAAGTCATTCTGTGAAGCCACAATTACTCTGATACCTAAACCACAGAAAGATCCAACAAAGATAGAGAACTTCAGACCAATTTCCCTTATGAATATAGATGCAAAAGTCCTCAATAAAATTCTCGCTAACCGAATCAAAGAACACATTAAAGCAACCATTCATCCTGACCAAGTAGGTTTCATTCCAGGGATGCAGGGATGGTTTAATATATGGAAATCCATCAACATAATCCAGTATATAAACAAACTCAAAGACAAAAACCACATGATAATCACGTAAGATGCGGAAAAAACATTCGACAAGATCCAACACCCATTCATGATAAAAGTGTTGGAAAGATCAGGAATTAAAGCCCATACCTAAACATGATAAAAGCAATCTACAGCAAAGGAGTACCCAACATCAAAGTAAATGGTGAGAAGCTTGAAGCAATCCCACTAAAATCAGGGACTAGACAAGGCTGTCCACTCTCTCCATACCTATTCAACATTGTAGTTGAAGTCCTAGCCAGAGCAATTCGACAACAAAAGGAGATCAAGGGGATAAAAATTGGAAAAGATGAAGTCAAAATATCACATTTTGCAGATGATAATATAGTATATATAAGTGACCCTAAAAATTCCACCAGAGAACTCCTAAACCAGATAAATAGCTTCGGGGAAGTAGCTGGATATAAAATTAACTCAAACAAGTCAGTGGCCTTTCTCTACACAAAGAATAAACAGGCTGAGAAAGAAATTAGGGAAAAAACACCCTTCTCAATTATCACAAATAATATGAAATATCTTGGAGTGACTCTAAATAAGGAAGTAAAAGATCTGTATGATAAAAATTTCAAGTCTCTGAAGAAAGAAATTAAAGAAGATCTCAGAAGATGGAAAGATCTCCCATGCTCATGGATTGGCAGGATTAACATTGTAAAAATGGCTATCTTGCCAAAAGCAATCTACAGATTCAATGCAATCCCCATCAACATTCCAACTCAATTCTTCAACCAATTAGAAAGAGCAATTTGCAAATTCATCTGGAATAACAAAAAACCTAGGATAGCAAAAACTCTTCTCAAGGATAAAAGAACTTCTGGTGGAATCACCATGCCTGACTTAAAGATTTACAACAGAGCAATTGTGATGAAAACAGCATGGTACTGGAATAGTGACAGACAAGTAGACCAATGGAATAGAATTGAAGACCCAGAAATGAAGTCACAAACCTATGGTCACTTGATCTTTGACAAGGGAGCTAAAACCATCCAGTGGAAGAAAGACAGCATTTTCAACAAATGGTGCTGGCACAACTGGTTGTTATCATGTAGAAGATTGTGCATTGATCCATTTCTATCTCCTTGTACTAAGGTCAAATCTAAGTGGATCAAGGAACTTCACATAAAACCAGAGACACTGAAATGTATAGAGGAGAAAGTGGGGAAAAGCCTTGAAGATATGGGAACAGGGGGAAAATTCCTGAATAGAACAGCAATGGCTTGACAGTAAGATCTAGAATTGAAAAATGGGACCTCATGAAACTGCAAAGTTTCTGCAAGGCAAAAGACACAGTCAATAAGACAAAAAAACAACCAACAGATTGGGAATGGATCTTTAACTATCCTAAATGAGATAGGGGACTAATATCCAATATATATAAAGAACTCAAGAAGGTAGACTCCAGAAAATCAAATAACCCCATTAAAAATGGTGCTCATAACTGAACAAAGAATTCTCACCTAAGGAATACTTAATGGCAGAGAAGCACCTGAAAAAATGTTCAACATCCTTAATCATCAGGCAAATGCAAATCAAAACAACCCTGAGATTCCACCTCACACCAGTCAGAATGGCTAAGATCAAAAATTCAGGTGACAGCAGATGCTGGCGAGGATGTGGAGAAAGAGGAACACTCCTCCATTGTTGGTGGGATTGCAAGCTTGTACAACCACTCTGGAAATCAGTCTGGAGGTTCCTTAGAAAATTGGACATAGTACTACTGGAGGATCCAGCAATAACGCTCCTGGGCATATAACCAGAAGATGTCCCAACCGGTAAGAAGGACACATGCTCCACTATGTTCATAGAAGCCTTATTTATAATAGCCAGAAGCAGGAAAGAACCCAGATGCCCCTCAACAGAGGAATGGATACAGAAAATGTGGTACATTTACACAATGGAGTACTACTCAGCTATTAAAAAGAATGAATTTATGAAATTCCTAGCCAAATGGATGGACCTGGAGGGCATCATCCTGAGTGAGTTAACACAATCACAAAGGAAATCACACAATATGTACTCACTGATAAGTGGATATTAGTCCAAAACTTAGAATATCCAAGATATAAGATACAATTTGCTAAATGCATGAATCTCATGAAGAATGAAGACCAAAGTGTGGACACTGTGCCCCTTATTAGAATTAGGAACAAAACACCCATGGAAGGAGTTACAGAGACAAAGTTTGGAGCTGTGACAAAAGAATGGACCATCTAGAGATTGCCATATCTGGGGATCCATCCCATAATCAGCTTCCAAACACTGACAACATTGCATACACTCGCAAGATTTTGCTGAAAGTTCCCAGATACAGCTATCTCTTGTGAGACTATGCCAGGGCCTAGCAAACACAGAAGTGGATGCTCACAGTCAGCTATTGGATGGATCACAGGGTTCCCAATGGAGGAGTTAGAGAAAGTATCCAAGGAGCTAAAGGGATCTGCAACACTATAGGTGGAACAACATTCTGAACTGACCAGTACTCCAGAGCTCTTGACTATAGCTTCATATGTATCAAAAGATGGCCTAGTCAGCCATCACTGGAAAGAGAGGCCCATTGGACACACAAACTTTATATGCCCCAGTACAGGGGAACACCAGGGCCAAAAATGGGAATGGGTGGGTAGGGAAGTGGGAGGGGTATGGGGGACATTTTGGAGAGCATTGGAAATGTAATTGAGGAAAATAAGTAATAAAAAAATATGAGGAATTACAAAAAAAAAAGACATATACTATGCATTCTCTCTCACTAACTGGACTGTAATGTCATTGAGTGTATCAAATTCAGAATAAGTATGTGCAAAGGCCAAGACAGCAGATAGAGGCATTGAGAAGCCAACCTGGTTTTTGAATATAATAAGCCAGAGGCCATTCTGATCTTATGTATCCTAACTTCCATATGCTTCTCTCCAGTACAAGAACCTTTATTTTATGTCAAAGTACTTTTGTCTGCAACATCAAATCTTTAACTTTGTCTACTTCTAGTGTTAGAGATTTTTTTTAAAAGCCCATGGCTGATAACCCCAGGCCAGCCCATGTCTTAGAAGAGCAGGTCTCTTTAAGCCATCCACAATTACTCCTTGCTCAGAAAGTGGATATGCTAACAATTCTCTCTGAAATATCTAATTTAAAATTGTTTATTTCATTCCATCCACAGTTTGGTGAGTGTCACAGAGCACCCAGAGGACAACATGATCATAGAAGAAGACAAGCTTCTTCAACTCACCATCATCATGATCATCTTCATCCTCAGCCCAATCCCAATCATGTACAACTTGGTGAACCAATCTGTTTAACCACTAGTTCAGGAACTCTGGAGCCAAGTTCTTATAACATTATTCTTCCTGGCATTCAAATAATAATACAACTTCCAGCTTCTGATATTCTACTTCCTTTATCTCTTCCAAAAGAATCTTCAGATCCTAGCCCTCAAAGAAATCCTCCCACCCAAACTCCTCCCACAGAAAAAGCAAATACAATACGAGGGCCAATAACTGCATAACTACCACTAAAGCTCCAAATTCCACTGATACTTTTTGATGATACTGGAAAATAATGAATTCCTTTTGGCAGTCAAGACAGCATAAACAAAAGCACTATGGAATTTTGAGTGATATGCTTCAAAGGTTTAAGAAACACCCTTTAGTAAGCATTATACAAAATGAAAATAAAAAGATGAGCAGCATCCTAAAGCATCTACTGTTTTCCTCATTGTGACTACCTTATTTATTAATGTCCTATTTGCATAAATTTTATCTTTCCAGAAACCTAACCTTATTCCACAAGACATAGAGTTCTTTAGTGGAAATATGACTGCAACTTACTATCATGAAAACAGATGAAAAGACAATAATAGTACAACCTCCAAGTTCTATAATTAAAATGTCCCCTTGAGTGTCATCGATCAAATAATTATGAATTACAAAACATGGTGTTATATATTAAAAGTATGCCTCCACACAACATGTTCCTAAAATTATTGTGTAGGAGTCATCATTATAACACAACAAGTATTCTACATGCATGGATTCGACAAAATTTGCTGAAAAAGACTTAAAAATATGTTGCATGTGTACAGAGCATATTCTATGTTACCATAATACCTTCAATAATTCACATCAGCTATATTACACAGCATTCAAATTAGTGTGAGAATTATCCACAAGCCAAAGACTGTTTAATGTGTTGAAGAATCTATAAAAGGTAAAAGAAAATTATACATCATTTTGGATAGAGCACTTGAATACAGACATTTATTGGCATGCACCTCTGTTCTAGTAACACACGTTCCCAGTTACCAAGGCACTATAGTGCTTATACCCAAACTTCCATATGAACCTTCAATTATAAGAAGAAACATATTCCAAGAAAATCAAAATGAGATGGGACACATCTTGCAATAGAATTGACTTTTGTTTTGTTCTGTTTCTATTCTCTCTCTAAAGATTATTCTCACTTCTGAAGAGAACATTAAACTATCTAAATCAACACCTCATGAAGATCTAGAAGCTATGGGGAAGCAAGTGACATGAAAGGGTCTGGGAACTCAGAACACTAACTACTACCTGCTTCCTGTTCTCTTGGAAACACAAAACATTGTCCTTCACTTTGAGGCTCATTTCGTAGAAACCCAACAGTTCTCCTTTTCTCTTTTGAATCCTCTTCTCCTAAGCACCCAAGGAAGCAGCACTGCAAGCCACCCACTCCCAATGTTGAATCCACTTTAGCTACAACAACTATGTTTGCCATCACAACTGCTTCTGCTGTTTCTGTTAGCAAATGTAGAGATACCAATGCCATCACTCCTCCTAGCAGCATCCAGCCTGATACTTCCACAAATGGGTTGGTCAGATCAGACTATCTCAACTACCAAAGATGACACTGCTCCAACTGAGGCAGGAGGCAATACCGAATATGCTTCAGATAACATCACTCCAACTTCTACAGACAATACTCCAAATGGTAGAAGTAACATTACTCCAACTGCTAAAAAAATTACCTTCCACAATGGAACCAGGAGAGATTTCATCCCACTTTCTGTGGGTGGCAACACTATAGGGTAGGTTTCTTTATAATCTCGGATGGTCAGTATGTCAATGTTCAAGAAGACAGAGCAAATTTTAGTTTAAAAAAACTTATACATCTATATTTGTCAGTATTTGGCAGAGCCTCTCAGACACAGTTGTATTAGGCTCTTGTCAGCAAGCACATCTTGGTTACAAATATATTGTCTGGCATTATGTCTGTACATGGGATGGATACCCAGGTGGGGCAACCTCTGGATGGCCTGTCCTTCAGTCTCTGCTCAACCCTTTGTTCCTTTATTTCCTTTACACAGGAGCAATATTTTGTTAAAAATTTGGAGATGAGTGGGTCACATCTTCCCTCAAACAGGCATGTTGCATAACTTCTCAATATGGTTTCTACAGGTTCTCTCTGCCCTTTGTTGGGCATTTCAGTTAATTTCATCCTTTTTGGGTCCTAAGAGCCACTTTCTTTCTTGGTATTGGAGACTATCTGGTTGCTACCTCCAGTTCCCCATTCCCCATTGCTACACAACTCTGCTCAAACTCCTGGTCTTATGTACATCTCCCCCATCTCCTCCCAAACTAGATTTTTCCCCTCTTTTCCCCCTCTCTCTCCTTTCTTCCTCCCAAGTCCCTCCTACACTGTACCTCCTGTCAGTATTTTGTTCCATTTGTCTAAGAATGACTGCAGCATCCACTCTTTGGTCTTCCTTATTCTTGAGCATCATATGTTTTGTGATGAATATCATGAGTATTCTAAGCTTTCTGGCTAATATCCACTTATCGGTGTATACATACCAAATACACATGTGGATGCTTGTAGACAAACATTGGACTGAGCACAGGGACCCCCCAATGAAGTAGTTAGGGAAAGGACTGAAGGAGCTGAAGGTATTTGCAACCCCATAAGAAGAAATACAATATCAACCAACCAGATACCCCAGATTTCCCAGGGACTAAACCACAAACTAAAGAGTACCCATAGAGAGACCCATGACTACAGCTGCATATGTAGAAGAGGATATTCTTATCTGGCATCAATGGGAGGAGAGGCTCTTTTTCTGTGAAGGCTGCATTCCCCAGTGTAGGTGAATACTAGGTGGTGATGTGGGAGTGGGTGGGTGGATGGTAGAGTACCCTCATGGAAGAAGAGGGAAAGGGGATGGAATAGGGGCTTTTGGAGGGGAAACCAGGGCAGAGGATAATATTTGAAATATATCTAAAATATCCAATAAAAAATTCCAAAATATTTTCTAACTAGATTTGTGCATCCATATACAGGGTATGATTGAGGTACGTGCGTTCATATGTGCTTTTGTGACAACAGATGCCTTGGCAATATTAATGAGAAGAAAATGACAGTTTTTGGCACATTACCTAAGTGAGGAGCATTTCTTAGCTTTTCTATTTGAAAATTTCCAGACTTTAAAATTCATAGCCACAATTTTATTAACCTTTTCTGTAAAGAATTATATGTGCACACAAAATTAAGGCTTTTCTAAACATATAAAGTATTCCTATTTATTTTTATATTTATAACATTTACAATATATAATATATATAATAATCATATATAATATATCATACAATAAAATATATTATATAATATATGGTTTATGATTTGTGATTTATTATTTATGATTGATATATTATATGTGATATTATATATTATATATAATATATATTAAATATATAATATATCATAAACATACATCATATGTTATATGTTGTATTATAATATATTATATATTATTATATTTATATTATATTACATTTATAGATGTCTATGTCTAATATATTATATAAAACATATATTATGTAAAACATATATATATATATATATATATATATATATATACATACATAATACAGCTATATAAGATACCTACAGATTTCACACTAACACAAAAGAATATACAATTTTTGCAGTACCTCAGAGAATTTTTTCAAAATTAAACAATATACTCAGTCACAAAGCAAGTCTCAACATATACAAAAAATGTTGTCATATTCTAAACTCACAGAAAATGAACAATTCTCTATTGAAAGACTACTTGGTCAAGGAATAAATAAGAAAGAAGATAAGGTTTCCTAAAATACAATGAAAATTAATATTAAGTATACCCAAAATATTGGAAGACAAAGAAAGCAGTGCTAAGAAATTTTACCCAATTCATTTCATAAGGTCACAATCATCACAATACCCAAACTACACAAAGACTCAACAACAAAAAAATGAAAGAAAATTCAAACCCATTTCTTTTGTGAGCATTGATACAAAAATCCCCCAAAATATTCACCGACTGAATATTTTATTTTGGCATAAAAACACAAGAAAAAGCATCCATCATCATAAGTAGGATGTATTCATACATGCAGGGATGCTTCAACCTATGAAAGTTTGTCAATGTAATGTAAAGAAACTTAAGAGAAAAAAACCACATGATTATCTCATTAGAGGCTGATAAAGCCTTTGACAAAATCCAACAACCCAGAGAAAAGTCTTGGAAATATTGGAGATACAAGAAACATAACAAAATATAAGGAAAGCAATTTACAGAAATAAAATGGCAAATTTCAAATTAAATGTGGACAAATTTTAAGCTAATCCACTAAAATCTGGAACAACACGAGGCTGTCTATTCTTTTCATATCTATTTAATATCATACTTGAAATTTTGGCTACAGTAGTAACAAGGCTAAAGAAGATCAAGTAGATAAAAACTATTAAGAAAGAAATCAAAGTACTATCTGCAGCTGATATAATGACATTCATGAGTGACCCAAAAATTCTACCACAGAATTCCTACAGCTGAAAAACATCTTCAGCAAAGTTACTGGATACAAGATTAACTAAAAAATAAAATCAATTGCCCTCCTAAATACAAATGAAAATTGGATTAAGACAGAAATCAGAAAACAAAACCTTTCACAATAGATACAAACAAAATACAACATCTTGGAGTGAAACACCTATGTAAGCAGAATTTCAAGTCTTTTAAGAAAGAAATAAAAGACTATAGCAGAAATGGAAAGATCACCCATGTTCATAGATCAGATCTGAAGAATTAATACACTAAAAGTAGCCATTCTTTCAAAAGCAATGTAGAGGTTCAACACAATCCCCATGTAAATCCATACAATTCTTTACAGACCTTGAAAGAACAATATTTCATTTCATATGGTGAAACAAAATTCCAGGATATGTAAAAAATTCTGTACAATAAAAGAACTTTTGGAGATTTCAAGCTGCAGTTAATAAAAATGAATGACATTAGCATTAAAACAGAGAGGTAGATCAGTGGAATATAGGAGAAGCCCAGACATAATTCCATAGACCTAAGGATATGTAAGAATAGAATTTGATAAAGGTGACAGATTTTTGCAATGAAAATAAAGATAGCATTTTCAATAAACGGTGTTGCTCTAAGTAGATGTCTGCATGAAAAAGAATGTAGATAGATCTATATCTATCACCTTGCACAAAACTCAACTGCAAATGGATCAAAGACCTTAACATAAAACAAGATGCACTGAATCTAACAGAAGAGAAAGTAGTAAACAGCATTAAACACGTTGACATAGGAGACACCCTGCAAAACAGAATACCAATAGAGCAGGCAGGAAGATCAACGGTTTATAAATGGAACCACATGAAACTGAAAGATTCTGTAAGGCTAAAGACACCACCAATGGAACCAAATGGCAGCCATCCTACAGAAATCTAATTTCAAAATTATAAAAAGAACTCAAGAAACTAGACATCAACAAACCACAAACTGCTTAACAGAGTTCTCAACAGAAGAATTTCAAATAGACATGAACGTTTCAGGAAATGCTTAACACTATTAGCTATCATAGATTGCAAATCAAAACTACTCTGACATTCTATCAATCACCTGCCAGAATAGCAAAAAAAAAAAAAAAAAAAAAAAAAAAAAAAGAATTAGAAGAAAACAAAACAAAACAAAAAAATAAAAACCCTCAAATGTCAGCTCATGCTGGCCAACATGTAGAGCAAGGGGAATACTCGTCCAATACTAATGGCAGTGCAAACTTGTACAACCACTTTACTTACCAATATGCTGATATCTCAGAAAATAGAGAAACATCTAACTCAAGACTCAGCTTTAGTATTCCTGGGCATATATGCCAAGGATAGTCTGTCCTGATACAAGGACACTTGCTCAGCTAAGCTCATAAAAGCTTAATATGTAATAGCCAGAGAGTTGAAACAAAATTGTTTTTCTTCTAATGAAGAATGAAGAATGAATAAAGAAATGAAGTATATTTACACAAGGGAATATTACTCGGGTTTTAATTACATCATAAAATTTGCAGGTAAATGGGTGGAACTAGAAAAAATCATCCAGAGAAAGGTAACTCACACCTGGAAACAAACATGGTATGTAATCACTTATGAGTAGACATTAACGTTAAAGTAAAAGACAATTATGCTACAGTTCACAAACACAAAGATTGGAATGGGCAGGAGGCCTCAAGAGGGGATCAATATTCAGAGTTAGGTGTAGAGGGAAGGAGATGCCATAAGAGGAGTAGGGAACAAATGCCATAATGAATGAAAGTCTGAAGATGGGGAGATAGAGAGGATCTCAAGGAAGACAGAGACATGGAAGAGAGGAGGTGACCAAGAATCTATGGGCTTGTCCTTAGCTCTGACTCATTGCATTGGAGAAATGCAGCATAGGGAGTTTGCCTCCAGTATCTAGGAAGAAACCCTGGTGGATCAAAAAATGAACAAACCCACCCACAAAATTCTGACCCAAAACTTATCATGTCTACAAGATTTTCAGATATTGGGAATAGAGCATAGACTTGGGGAATGGCAAACTAATAAATGGCCCATTCCATGGGCAAACACCAATCCATGACACTATTAGTGATACTCTGTTATGTTTGCAGACAGAAGTGTAGCATGGCTGACCTCTAAGACACTCTACACACAAAACTGACTCTACTGGATGCAGACACCCACAGCCAAACAGTGGATGGAGCTTGGAGACTCTTATGGAAAAATAGGAGGAAGGATTGTAACCCCTAAGGGGATTGCCTCCACAGGAAGTCCAATAGAATTATCTATCCTTGATTCTTGGGGAATCTCAGAGATGGAAGCACCACCAATGAAAAGTGGCTGGACCTAGGCCTCCTGCACATATATACCAGATGTGCAACTTTGTTTTAATGTGGGTTCTGAACAGCAGAAATGTACAAAGCTGTTGATTCTCCATTGGTTATGCTTTTCTAACTGTGCTGCCAGTCTCAGCTCAGTGACAGTGAAAGTGTCTAGTCTCACAGAGGCTGGAAAGGCCAGGGCTGGGGAATAGGCAGGGTGAACCTATGCACTACTAGAAGAATTGAAGGAGGGATGAGTGAAGGACTGTGAAGGACTGTTGGCATGGGTGGCTGGTAGAGGGGCAGTGAGAGGGATGTAAAGTGAAAAGAAAAATTAATTAATTAATTAAGAAAATTAATAAATACTGTCTTCAATTTGGAAAAGCTATTCTTTGCATATAAGCAGAGAAATGGCCAATCACCTCTTGAGTACTTATTACATGTAATTTTCAGGTGATTGTGTGTGATCTCATTTAACTCTGAAAGGTAAGATGACAAAATGGCAATTGTTTGAGCTTAAGATAGAAATGTATATCTAATGAGTCTATGTATTAAATATATTGTTCTTCAATATGAATTAAAAGTATTAACTTCAATAACAATATATGTGATAGAATGTTATTTTTTTCCAATAGCAATCTTTCATCATATGTAAACCATTACCTTAAGCCACAAATGTGACATGAGGTCAGCACTGCAAGTGCTTAAAGCATTAAGAAAATGATAACCTCCATACCCAAATCCCTCCTAGATAGGGCTGATCTCCCAGGAGTGATGACACACTCCCAGGAGTGAGATCAAAGATGAGACCACCACTTCTGCTCAAATTTGTGGCTCAAGAAGGAACAGCCTAGAGCCACCAGGACACAGGAACCAAGAAATAACTGGGGAAAGGATTCTTCTGTTTTCCACTTGCAATCTGAAGCTAACCCTGTGCCAGAGCTCTCCATACCCAAATTCTGCCCAAAGAGAGCTGGCCTTCCAGTAGTGTTGACACACTGGCTTACAGGAGAGACAAGACAAGAGTCAGAGAAAGCAAGACCAGCTAACACCACAGTTAACCAGATGGTGGAAGGTGAGTGCAAGAACGTAAGCAACAGAAACCAAGGATAATTGGTATCATTGGAAGCCTTTTCTCCTGCCACAGTAAGCCCTGGATACACCATCACACCAGAAAAGCAAAACCTGATTTAAAATCACATCTTATGATGATGAGAGAAAACTTTAAGAAGGGCCCAAATAACTCCCTTAAAAAGTACAGGCAAATACATGTGAACACCTAGAAGCCCTAGAAGAGGAAACACAAAAGTCTCTTTATGAATTACAGAAAAAAATACAACCAGAGAGTTGAAGGTATCAAACATAAACATCTATGATCTAAAAATAGCAATAGAAGCAATAAAGAAATCACAAAGGGAAACAACCCTGGAATTGGAAAGCCTAGGAAAGAGACCAGGAGTCATAGATGTGAATATTCCAAACAGAATACAAGAGATAGAAGAGAGAAGCTCAGTTGCAGAAGACACCATAGAAAATATCAACACAACAGTCAAAAAGTGCAAAAAAGCAAAAAGCTCCTAGCCCAAAACATCCAGGACATCCAGGATACAATGAGAAGATCAAACTGAATAATAGTAGGTATCAAACAGGTTTAAGATTCTCAACTTAGTGCTCTCTTCGGCAGCACATATACTAAAATAGGAACGATACAGAGAAGATTAGCATGGCCCCTGAGAAAGGATGACATGCAAATTCGTGAAGCGTTCCATGTTTTTAAAACAATCATCCATCCTGACCAAGTAGGATTCATCCCAGGGATGCAAGGATGGTTCAATATATGAAAATCCATCAATGTAATCCATTATATAAACAAACTCAAAGACAAAAACCACATGATCATCTCGTTAGATGCTGAAAAAGCATTTGACAAAATCCAACACCCATTCATGATAAAAGTCTTGGAAAGTTCAGGAATTCAAAGCCCATACCTAACCATGATAAAAGCAATATACAGCAAACCAGTAGCCAACATCAAAGTAAATGGTGAGAAGCTAGAAGCAATCCCACTAAAATCAGGGACTAGACAAGGCTGCCCACTCTCTTCCTACCTATTCAACATTGTACTTGAAGTCCTAGCCAGAGCAATTAGACAACAAAAGGAGATCAAGGGGATACAAATCGGAAAAGAAGAAGTCAAAATATCACTTTTTGCAGATGATATGATAGTATACATAAGTGACCCTAAAAATTCTACCAGAGAACTCCTAAGCCTGATAAATAGCTTCGGTGAAGTAGCTGGATATAAAATTAACTCAAGCAAGTCAATGGCCTTTCTGTACACAAAGGATAAACAAGCAGAGAAGGAAATTAGGGAAACAACACCCTTCTCAATATTCACAAACAATATAAAATACCTTGGCGTGACTCTAACTAAGGAAGTGAAAGATCTGTATGACAAGAACTTCAAGTCCCTGAAGAAAGAAATTAAAGAAGATCTCAGAAGATGGAAAGATCTCCCATGCTCATGGATTGGCAGGATCAACATTGTAAAAATGGCTATCTTGCCAAAAGCAATCTACAGATTCAATGCAATCCCCATCAAAATTCCAACTCAATTCTTCAACGAATTGGAAAGGGCAATCTGCAAATTCATCTGGAACAACAAAAAACCTAGGATAGCAAAAACTCTTCTCAAGGATAAAAGAACCTCTGGTGGAATCACCATGCCTGACCTAAAGCTGTACTACAGAGCAATTATGATAAAAACTGCATGGTACTGGTATAACGACAGACAAGTAGACCAATGGAACAGAATTGAAGACCCTGAGATCAAACCACATACCTATGGTCACTTGATCTTTGACAAGGGAGCAAAAACCATCCAGTGGAAAAAAGACAGCATTTTCAACAAATGGTGCTGGCACAACTGGCGGTTATCATGTAGAAGAATGGGAATTGATCCATTCCTATCTCCTTGTACCAAGGTCAAATCTAAGTGGATTAAGGAACTCCACATAAAACCAGAGACACTGAAACTTAT
Organism: Mus caroli; assembly: GCF_978045245.1. Lineage (NCBI taxonomy): Eukaryota > Metazoa > Chordata > Mammalia > Rodentia > Muridae > Mus > Mus caroli. The sequence goes on along the minus strand of NW_028227259.1, from coordinate 91,126,935 downwards.
AGAGGAGAAAGTAGGGAAAAGCCTTGAAGATATGGGTACAGGGGAAAAATTCCTGAATAGAACAGCAATGGCTTGCGCTGTAAGATCGAGAATCGATAAATGGGACCTCATAAAGTTGCAAAGCTTCTGCAAGGCAAAAGACACCGTCAATAAGACAAAAATACCACCAACTGATTGGGAAAGGATCTTTACCTATCCTAAATCAGATAGGGGACTAATATCCAATATATATAAGGAACTCAAGAAGGTGGACTCCAGAAAATCAAATAACCCCATTAAAAAATGGGGCTCAGAACTGAACAAAGAATTCTCACCTGAGGAATACCGAATGGCAGAGAAGCACCTGAATAAATGTTCAACATTCTTAATCATCAGGGAAATGCAACTCAAAACAACCCTGAGATTCCACCTCACACCAGTCAGAATGGCTAAGATCAAAAATTCAGGTGGCAGCAGATGCTGGCGAGGATGTGGAGAAAGAGGAACACTCCTTCATTGTGGTGGGATTGCAAGCTGGTACAACCACTCTGGAAATCAGTTTGGCGGTTCCTTGGAAAATTGGACATAATACTACCAGAGGATCCAGCAATACCTCTCCTGGGCATATATCCAGAAGATGTTCCAACCGGTAAGAAGGACACATGCTCCACTATGTTCATAGCAGCCTTATTTATAATAGCCAGAAGCTGGAAAGAACCCAGATGCCCCTCAACAGAGGAATGGATACAGAAAATATGGTACATTTACACAATGGAGTACTACTCAGCTATTAAAAGGAATGAATTTATGAAATTCCTAGGCAAATGGATGGATCTGGAGGGCATCATTCTGAGTGAGGTAACATATTCACAAAGGAACTCACACAATATGTACTCACTGATAAGTGGATATTAGCCCAAAAACTTAGGATACCCAAGATATAAGATACAATTTGTTAAATGCATGAAACTCAAGAAGAATGAAGACCAAAATGTGGACACTGTGCCCCTTCTTAGAATTGGGAACAAAACACCCATGGAAAGAGTTACAGAGGAAAGAGTTTGGAGCTGTGAAGAAAGGATGGACCATCTAAAGACTGCCATATCCAGGGATCCATCCCATTATCAGCTTCCAAACGCTGACACCATTGCATACACTAGCAAGATTTTGCTGAAAGGACCCAGATATAGCTGTCTCTTTTGAGACAATGCCGGGGCCTAGCAAACACAGAAGTGGATGCTCACAGTCAGCTACTGGATGGATCACAGGGCCCCCAATGGATGAGCTAGAGAAAGTACCCAAGGAGCTAAAGGGAACTGCAACCCCATAGGTAGATCATTATTATGAACTAACCAGTACCCCAGAGCTTTTGACTCTAGCTGCATTTGTATCAAAAGATGGGCTAGTCGGCCATCACTGGAAAGAGAGGCCCATTGGACTTGCAAACTTTATATGCCCCAGTACCGGGGAATGCCAGGGCCAAGGGGTGGGGGTGGGTGGGTGGGGGACTGGGGGGGGGAGTGTATTGGGGACTTTTTGGTTAGCATTGGAAATGTAATTGAGGAAAATACCTAATTAAAAAAAAAGACTGTGGTGATCTGATTGAATGCATGGGATTATTTCCATCTCCTTGTATTTGTTGAGGCATACTTTGTGCCCTATTTTATGATCAGTTTTGGAGGAAGTTCCATGAGGTGCTGAGTATAATGTATATTCTTTTATGTTGGAATGAAATGTTTTGTAGATATTTGTTAAATACACGTGGTTCATAGCTTCAAAAAAAAAAAAAAAAAAGAATTCAAGAAGTTAGACTCCAACCAAACAAATAATCCAATTAAAATGTGCAGTACAGAAGAAAACAGAATTTTCAACAGAGGAATCTTGAATGGCCAAAATGCACTTAGAGAAATGTTTTAATATCCTTAGTCATCAGGGAACTGTAATTCAATACATCACTGAGATTCCACATTAAACCCCTATGAATGAGTAAAATAAAAAACTCTAGTGACTAAAGTAGAAATTTCTGGTTTCTTTAACATCTCAGTTGTGTCAGGTATGGGGACATATAGGAGAGGGACACAGAGGACAAGGAGAATGAAAGGAAATCTGCAGTTGGACCATAGGGTATAAAGAGGAATAATTAGGATGTCTCAGAACCTGGAAAGTGGAGACTGCCAGCAGTTAAGGCAGATGACCTTAGTGAGTTGCCCAACAGTTGGAACACTGAACTTGCCTCTTGTTGGCAGGCAAGATTTCCAGTGGAGATAAGAACACAAACCTACCCATTAAATTTTGACCCAAAATTTGCCCTGTCTAAAAAATTAATAAAAAAAGAAGAAAGAAAGAAAGAAAGAAAGAAAGAAAGAAAGAAAGAAAGAAAGAAAGAAAGAAAGAAAGAAAGAAAGAAAGAAAAGGAAGGAAGGAAGGAAGGAAGGAAGGAAGGAAGGAAGGAGAGAGAGAGAGAAAGAAAGAAAGAAAGAGAGAGAGAGAAAAAGAGAGAGAGAGAAAGAGAAAGAAAGAAAGAAAGAAAGAAAGAAAGAAAGAAAGAAAGAAAGAAAGAAAGAAAGAAAGATGCAATGACAAAATGGAGCAGAGACTGAGTGAATGGTCAGCCAATTTCCAGCCTGTCTTAAGAGTCATCCCATGGGCAGGAGCCAATCCCTGACACTATTAATGATCCTCTCTTATGCTAGAAGACAGAAGCCTAGCATAATTGTCCTCTGAGAGGCCATGCACAGCAGTTGATTGAAACAGAAGCAGAGACCCACAGCTAAACTTTGGATAGAGGTTGGGGACTCTCTTGGTAGAGGTAAGGGAAGGCCCAAAGGTCCTGAAAAGGACAGATACCCATAGGAAGACCATCAGTGTCAACTAACCCAGACCACTGTGAACTTTCAGACACTGAACCATCAACCAAAAAGCATACATGGATTGGACCAAAGCCCCAGGCACATATGTAGCAGACATGCAGCTAAGTCTCCTTGTAGGTCCCCCAACAACTGGAGTGGAAGCTGTCCCTAAAGCTGTAGCCTAACTGTGGTATCTGCAACATGAGAGTATTGCCTTGTGTAGACTCAATGGGAGAGAAAGAAACTAATCCTTGGGAGATATGATGACCAGGTGGTGGTGGAGATACATATAGGGCCCCACACTTTCAAAGAGGAAAGGGATAGGGGAGGCACTCTGTGAAGAAGGAACAGGAAGAAAAGCAGCATTTAGGGAACAAATAAAGAAATATAAAGTAAAAAAAAAATTCTCAACTTAAAGTGACAGCAAATATCTTCAACAAAAATATACAAGAAAACTTCTCTAACCTAAATAAAGAGATGTCCATGAACATATAAGAAGCCTATATAACGCCAAATAGATTGGACCACAAAAGACCTTCCTTCCATCATATCATAGTCAAATCACCAAATACACACAGACACACACACACACACACACAAGAATATTAAAAGCATTAGTGGGAAAAGGTCAAGAAACTTATAAAGGCAGACCTATCAGAATTACACTAGACTTTTCAACAGAGTCTATGAAAGCTAAAAGATCCTGGATAGATGTCATAAAGAACATAAGAGAACACAAAAGCTAGCCCAGGCTACTATACTCTCAATTACAATAGATAAACCCAGAGATTCTATGACAAAAAGAAATTTACATAATATCTCTCCACAAATTCCGACCTACAAAGGATAATAGACAGAAAACTCCAACACAGGAAGGGAAACTATAACCTAGAAAGAGCAAGAAAGTAATCTTCTTTCAACAAACCCCAAAGAAGATTGCCATACAAACATAATTACACCTCTCACAACAAAAATAACAGGAAGGAACAATCACTATTCCTTAACATCTCTTAACATAAATGGACTCAATTCCCCAATAAAAACACATAGACTACCAGACTGAATATATAAATCAGTCTGGCAGTCAGAAATTTGGACATAATATTACCTGCGGGCCCACTATGCCACTCCTAGGCATATACCCAAAAGATGCTCTAACATAAAATTAGAACACATGCTTCACTATGTTGACAGCATTCGAATTTATAACAGCTTGAAGCTGGAAGGAACCCATATGTTCCTCAACAGATGAATGGATACAGAAATTGTGGGTCATTTACACAATGGAGTCCTAATCAGCTATTAAAAACAATGACTTCACAAAATTCGCAGGCTAATGGATGGATCTAGAAAAGTCAACCTGATTGAGGTAATTCAGTCAAAAAGAACTCACATGGTATGTGCTCACTTCTAAGTAGATATTAGGCAGAAAGTATGGTATACCCACGATACAACTAAAGGACCATATGAAGCTCAAGAGGAATGAAAACCAGTGAGTGGATGCTTCAGTCATACTTAGAAGGGGAAAAACTTAATAAAAGGAAGAAGAGGGTTGGAGAGACTATTAAGGAACACAGGAACTGGAGGACAAAACAGTGGTAGAACTGGGTATAAGAAGAAATAGAGGAGATGTACAGGGTGTTGGAAAGTTGAATAGAGGTCTGTAGCAATGGGGATGGGACCTGGTGATACCAACAACAAAGTCCCAGATACCAGGAAAGCAAGAGCCTCTCAGGATCCCACAGGGATGACATTAGCTGAAATACCCTACAAAGGGGAGGGAGAACCTATCAAAACCATATCCAGAGGTTAGGTACCCTCCAGTCCCATTTGAGGGATGTGGCCACACACCAATCTCCAAAATTTAAACCCGGAATGCTCCTGTCTAAAGGAAATACATGGACAAAGAGTGGAACAGAGACTGAAGGATATGCCATCCAGAGACTGCCCCATTTGGGGATCCATTCCACATACAGACACCTAAGCCAGTTACTATTGCTGATGCCAAGAAGTGCTTGCTAACAGGTGGAGCTTGATAGAGTTGTCTCCTGAGTGGCTCTGCCAGATCCTGACCAATACAGATGCAGATGCCCCTAGCCAAACATGGGGCTTAGCACAGGGACCCCAATGGAAAAGTTGTGGAAGCACTGAAGGAGTTGACGGGGCCCTGTCTGGATCAGTGGGAGGAGAGGCCTTTGGTCCTATGAAGGCTTAATGCCCAGTGTAGAGGAACGCTAGGGCAGTGAGGCAGGAGCAGGTGGGTAGGGGGAACACTTACGAAAAAGAAGGGTAAGAGGATATGGGATAGGAAGTTTCCAGAGGAGGAACTGAAAAAGGAGATAATATTTGCACTGTAAAATAATAAAATATCCAATTAAAAACTTGGATATAAAATAATAGTGACTAATGGGTTCATGATAAATCTCAAGTTCAAATATAGGTCTTGGATTACTCTAAGTAGAGACTGTGTTTTACTTACTAAGAAAACTACAATCTCAAGTTTTACTATGAGTAAATGAAAGTGTTCAAACAATAAACATGTATCCAAAAAGATTATCAATACATATGATTAAGATTAATATCAGGATCTCCTTTAGGAAATGGGAATTTTCAGCTAATCCCTTAGTTGCAGCAACAATAAAAATAATGTCAAAAATCTTCTCCACACTGAGAATTTATTCCATGGCAACTAAAATTGAAATCCTGAAGGTATACCCTGGGTGATCAGCCTCTGAAATGGAAATCCTCTTAGCTAATGTCTGCCATGATTCAATGAACTACTAAGAATGAAGAGATAACTAGTCTCATAGATGTGTCTAGAAATATTATATTTCATTAACATGTTAATAAGAGGAATGCTGTGAGGTGGGGCAAGAGACAAATAGAATTGTGAGGGGACATGTGGAGTGAATTTAGCAAATATGACTTATGTTTCCTATGGAGTTGCAAAGAAAGAAAGAATTAAGACTGAAAGCCAGTAGTGTAAATATCCTGGAGGGGAAGATTTTTAGTGTGTCTTAATTAGGGTCTTATTGCTGTGAACAGACACCATGATCAAGGCAAATATTATAAGGGGTAACATTTAATTGGGGCGGGGTTCCAGACTCAGTGATTCAGTCCATTATCAACATGACAAGAAGCATGGAAGTGTACAGGAACACATGATCCAGAAGGAAATGAGAGTCCTACATGTTGATCCAAAGACAAACTGGAGAGACTGTATCTTCCCCACTAGGCAAAACTGCTAAAAGCAATATGGCAGATGACAAATTAAGGAAATGACTCAACAGATGAGTGGATGAATGGGTATTATCTCAAAAACATCAGCTCCAGACCAACTTGACTTAGGATCAGCAGCACAGGAACAAGAGCACACACTCTCCCTCTACTTGACATGGTCCTTTGTGATCCATAGACTTCCTCCCTCATTTCAAAGACTTCCCTGCAACTGAAGCAATTTTTCACCTTTCATTTATCCAAAGCACTCCAACTTCTGAATGTATGGATTTCCGTCAACACTTTTCAGCTGAGTTTATTTTTAATGTTGAACCTTAGGAAAAAGTAAACTGAGGGTTAGCCTAGCAAGTGAGACTCTTGAGTGCTCACCAAGTGCTACATCAATGAAAGCACTGTCTAGACATCTAGACAATATAAAATAACTCACAGGAGAAGAGGTTTTGAAAAGGAATCAGATATGTGTCTGTGCCACAGACCCTCTGGGTCCCTTGTCTGCATGGAACAGGTCTCTGGGTGCATATGGGCAAGGAGTTTGCAGGAATGACAGACAGACCAACAGGCGAGATAGTGTAGAATCTGAATGTATTTTGTCAGGTCCAGCATTAAACTTTTTAGACAGCAGAACAGCAAGAAACCAGATGATATACAATCCACCAAGTTACAGTGATGCAAAACAAAAGGAATGTATACATCAAAAAAAGGCGGGGACAAGGGAGCCAGGTGTAAAGGTAGTCTATTGTTAAGCCCATCACCAGGGGTTCTACTTTAACAGACCTTCTCAAGACTACTGCAATACCACAACCCCCCTATTTCCTGGGCCCTGATAATTTCTAGTAATTTTTAAGTATCTGTGGAGAATCTCCATTTGTCAGAAGAATACACCAACTTGCTTCTAATATGCAATGTAGCCTGTACTGAAGATTTCTGTCTCAGTGGGTTTCCCTGGCTCTTTAATGGTAAACACTCTGCAGACCAGCCTTGAGCTGCTTTGGCTCCATCTTTTGTAATGCTTAATTAATTACTGAATAGGTAACTTCCTTACTGCATTCCTATCAGATTCCAAGCTCCTTGGCTCTGGAACCTTGGAACACTGGTGGGCACTTACTTATGTCAGATTTCAATCTTAAAAGACACTTATAATAAGATAATACTAAAAGAGAGTACGTGGATCCATACACCAGACTAAAGTGGGAATAGGGTATGAGTATATGGGTTAATGAGAACTCCAATGCTCCAGGAGGTGAGTTTCCATGAAACTTGTTGCCTCATGAGTGCCCCCAGGCCTCTTGGCCTGCCAAGAAAACTTCACTGAAGTGTGTGTAGTATGTCTGGATATCTCACAACTAATTTTATGATTCCAGGGTGTAGAAACTTGTATTACTGTGATTTTCCTAAGGACAAAAAAATAAAACCAGATTTTTCTTTAGTAATGCAGGTGGTACATGATACAACAGCATTTAAACAACAGAGACAACAATTCTGCCTCTCTTTGGCCTATATTGAAACATCTTGTAGTGTAACTACTCCGTCTATAGGAACATGAAATGCATCTGGACCTCCCAGATACCAGGCTAAACATAGTTCTTAGTACATACTCTGGACAGTACTCTGAAACTTATTGGAATTTAAAAATAGAGCAATCCTATGCTCTTGAGTAACACAGATATTTTCCAGTATGCATGGCAAGCAATTATCTGTGATGGATTTTAGTGAGCAACCTACTAAGTGCCAGCCTAATAGTTTGTTCATAACATTTTCTTTCCATTCAATGCCATCTAAGCTTTCTCTGAGAACATGTATTCTCAGAACAAAAGGGGAAATATTTTATCAGAATGTCTTTGAGTTCTTTTACTTAAAAATATGTAACAGGTTTTTGATACTGCAAAAGAAATTACCATAAAATAGGATTGTAGGGAGTTTGTCATAAGATAGTCTACAGTTGGCATAGATATGTTCTTTTCTCAAGTAACTCAAAAGGCACAAGAGAAAATTAGAAGGCAGTTCCATCCTCATAGCAAGGACATAGTTTCACACTTCATAAAATTATATCCTGTTTCATAGTGCTGAGGCACCCCAATTTGGTTTATTAATATTTAATGAACATAAGGCAACAAGCTTCTATGTGGGGTTTTCATATTCCAGTTGGGTGGATTTTCCTTGACCTCACCCTAGTCTCCCACAAAAAAGATCCATGATGCCATTGCCTATACTGGACTATGTTTACTCAGCATCATTCCTTTTTATTTCTATTGAATCCCCACCAGTTTCCTTTAAAGTTTACTTTAAATTTTAAAAGAAATAAAGTATTATAATTTCAGAAACACAGGTGGAGATAGAAAATGCAATAAGCACAGTAACCCATGCTCAGAAGACAAATACCATGTATTCCTTCTCATTTCCTAGACTGTAATAAAAATCAGTGTATTAAGGTCAGTGCAAATATGGATAAAGATAAAGACAGTAGAAAGAGGCCATGTGAATCATACCATCTTTTTTCAGGTCATGAGCCAGAGGACACTCTGATCTCATAGAGCCTAATTGTTACATGCTTCTCTCCAGTACAAAGAACCCTTACTATAAGTCAAAAGACTTTTTCTCCAACATGAAATCTCTAAATTCTTCTCCTTCCATTGTTATAGAATATTAAAAAAAAAAAAAACTTAACTGAAAAACTCAGGCCAACACAAGTATTGAGAGAGTAGAACTTTAAGAAGCCATCTAAAATGTATGCATTGCTAAGAAAGTGTATATGCTAAAAATTCTCTGTGAAAATATCTTATTTAAAGTTGTTTATTTTCTTTCTCCCACTGTTTGGTGATTGTCACAGAGGCCTCAGAGGACAACATGATCCTCAATGACCACTAGTTGCTTCAACTTTTCCTCTTCTTCTTGCTCTTTCTCCTCCTATTTGTCTTCCTCCCTGTGTTCTAGAACTTGTTCAACTACCCACTCCACCCTTTGGTGCATGATTACATCAACTACCTCCTATTTCTCCCTTTGATTTTCTTTATCTTTATATAACAATAGAGGACTATGCCTTGGATCCCTAAACAATTCTCCTTACTTAATGACAGAGACCCAGTCCCAGGCATGATTGTTCTCTTGTTGAGTGGGCCTTAAATCCAACCAAGACTTCCGTTACCAAGGTACATGTAGCATTATTGCACCCATAGAGTTACAATGCCATGGTAATCACTATTGTGGTTCATAGGCATCATAGTTGGGTAAGCATGTTAGTTGATCTCCTCCCTTGGAAACTTTCATCCTACTGTGAAATTATGAAAGCTCCTCACAAGTGAGAAAACTCCTGGGTCACATCATTTTAAAAACCTAACACAGAATAAGTACTGTGAGAATAGCTATGCTGTTATGCAATATTGTAATACTGACAACCTTAAAACCCATGAATATGCACATGCAGAAGGTGAGACTGTATAAAAAATTATGATGAAAATTGTTACAATGCAGAAATAAAAATTTATACTTGACCAAAGATATCATAATATAAAAAAGTTATATGTTCTTAAAATAACAAAAAGACAATGGGAACTTCTTACAGATCTACATAAATTCTTATGACTGTTGCAAATAAAATTTCTTCATCTAATTTCATATTTTCATGCATTACTTAAGTAAAATTTTGTACTCTTTTTTCTGCAGACCATTTTATTTCAAAGTATTCTAGAAATCAATGTGTGTTTGATAGGGTTGTATATATATAAACAATGATAAACTACCTCCTAAGCCTATGCGTAGTCTTAAGTATTTTCATATTATACAACATATCCTGTATGGTGTGTGTGTGTGTTAATATTTTTTATATTGTATATTTGGACAAGTTCATCTATTGTATCTTTGCCTTCTGATAGTGTTTTCCTTCTCTTTCACACATTCTATTAGTAAGGCTGTCCTTTGAATTCTTCCATCAGATTATTGGGATTTTCTGCTTCATGTTCATTTTTAGCTTGAGTCCCCCTCAATGTTTCAATCTCTTTATTGAATTCTGTTCTCAAGTACTGCACTTTCCTTCTCATCTCCCCCAGCCTTATCTTTGTGGTTTCCTGGGCATCACCTTCGTTTCCTTCCTCTTAAGCTCTTTCTCCTTGATTTCACTAAGCTGATGTTTGTGTCATTTAATACTCTGAGTCTTTGATGATGCTGATGATTGTTCATTTAAAGTCTGTGTTCTGGAGAGCATCTATTTCATTACCACTGGCAAGAATTTCTACAAGACTGGTAGGTTTTAGAAAGAAGATTTGGCTTGACCTTTCATATACTTTGTACTTCTTCAGTGAGATCTAAGCATGTTGAATACTTTGAAAAGTCCTAAGCCTGATATGAACAGAGCAGGTTGGAGTAGAAGTGAGATTATACAGGTGAATTTGGGTTCCCTGACAATTGCATCTGTTCATGTTGGGCACTCCATGAACTAATTCACCATATTTTCATCAATTGTGTATCTGTAATAGTTCACATTGGTTTCAAAGGAAAGACAAATCATTGTTTTTATAATGGAGAGCTACATTTATAATGGAGAGATACAAAGATGTAGAGCTGGCCAGTATAATGACAGTGGCATGTTACACACGCATGGGGTCAGAAGAACTACTAAATAGTTCCACCACCAGATGAGGAGCTACAGGTAATTAATGACTACTGAGAAGGTGAGAAACACTCGAGTTCAGGGACAAGCACTCACATAGGGAATGTAATCCCAATTTTTCAGGTCTGGACAGAAATAGATATGAAAAAGGGTAAATAAACTCAGTAGGTATGTTCACTGAATGCACAGGCAGGATTAGGGGATTTGTGTGGTCCTGTAGTCAGCAGAGCCAGGCCTATATACAAGTGTAGCCTCCCTTCCCCCAGCCTTAATGGTTCCACTGTTTACACCTGGATGGAGCTTGCAGCTCAATCATTCTGCCACTCGCACTGCTGGAGCCTGCCGCTTTCCTGTTCTGAAGCCATCACGTGGTCACCCTGTTACTGGACCCTGAGATTATTTGGCGGGAATCAGGTCCCCTTCCCCTGCTTCATAACTGCATGTGGAATAGTAAAATTGAGCTTTTATCACAATGCTTGTCTTAACTGCAGCTTTTCTTGCCCGCCTAGCCCTTCTTCTCTTCCAGGTTTCCAAAATGCCTTTCCAGGCTAGAACCCAGGCTGTGATCTGCTGGCTGGACCCAACATACAAGCAACCATATCCAAAGGAGTTGTTGGCACAGATCTTGGCACCACCTACTCCTGTGTGGCTGTCTTCCAGCATGAAAATGTGTAAATAATTACCATTGACAAGATTAAACACACCACACTTATCTGTGTTGCTTTCACTGACACAGAATTAACTGGGAATGCTGTGAAGTATCTGGTTTCAATGAACTCCACCAACACAGTTTTGATGCCAAATGTCTGATTGGATATAGGTTTGATGATGCTATTGTTCTGAATAATATGAACAACAAAAAACTAGCTCAATGGCATTTTGTAAAGTTTTTGGCTCAGTTTGGTTTTGGTTTGGTTTGGTGTCCTTTGCTTAGGTTTTGATTTTGTCTGCAATGTCTCTTGCATGTTTATTTTTTTAGTATTTAAGTGAAAATCTTAAAACAAACGCCTGGTTTTGTGTGTGTGTGTATGTGTGTGTGTGTGTATTTTTTATGTGTATGTTTGTGTATGTGTATGTTTGTGTGTGTTTGGATTCTTTAAAATAATTAGCAAGGCATGGTTTGATGGCATAAAGCTACAGTCATGGCCACTCAGAAGACATTGTTAATTCCAAAACCACCTACACCAGTGATTGTCAACCTGAGTGATCCCTGGGGTCATGTATCAGATATCCCACATATTAAATATTAACATTATGATTTCAAACACTTATGAAGTATTAAAAAAAAGAAACTTGTGTTTTGGGGTCACCAAAACATGAGGAAGTATAGGAAATGGTCACAGCATTAGGAAAACTGAGAATCACTGACCCAGATTATAGAGGTTCACCCTGCACATTAAAGGCACACTGCCCCAAATTTCAAAAAGAAAAAGATATCACCAATAATCGAAAACATTAAGTCCACTGTAATGCAATGCTCTGGGTTTACTCTCAGAACTAAACACAAATGACTTTCATAAGTCAACTTTGTGATATGTGAGAACAATGCATGAGACCAGATGGGTAGAAACTTATAAGTTCAAACTTAAAATACAGTTTCATTATTACTGTTTAAAACTTACAAATGAAACCGAGATAATATAAGCAGTAGAGTCATTTATTTCAGAAATTAGAAATGTTATTAGCTTGGTACCCTGAGAGACAGAGAAAGAGAGAGAGACAGAGAGAGAGAGACAGAGACAGAGGCAGAGAGAGACAGAGACAGAAAGATAGAGCGAAAGAAAAAGACAAGGACACAGAGAGAGAAGGAGAGAGAAAAAGAGAGAAAGAGAAAGGGAGAGAAAGAGAGACAGAGACTGAGACAGAGTGACAGATATTATGTGACTAGCAATAGAGAAACAAGTACTCAATAGTGAGCTTAATGCTCTTTCTCACTATTCTTACTAAGTACTCTGTTATAATCACAAGAAAATTCAGCTTTTTAAATATTTGTACTTCCCAAATACCATTTAATTTTAACATAACATATCAAATAACATGAGATTAACACATAAGTTGTCCTATAAGAACAATCAGAATAAATAACTCAATAACTCATCTCCTTTTTCTTTTCTTTTCTTTCTTCCTTCCTTTCTTCCTTCCTTCCTTCCTTCCTTCCTTCCTTCCTTCCTTCCTTCCTTCCTTCCTTCCTTCCTTCCTTCCTTCCTTTCTTTCTTTCTTTCTTTCTTTCTTTCTTTCTTTCTTTCTTTCTTTCTTTCTTTCTTTCTTTCTTTCTTTCTTTAATACTCTAGATTTTATTCTACTCCTAGACACCGCCTGACTTTTCCACATCCCATACATCCTCCACCCAACCCTCTCTCCAGAAGGATGTCACTACCACCCACCCCACCAGACCTCTAAATTCTCTGGGACCTTCAGTCTCTTAAGAGTTAGGTGCATCATCTCTGAATGAACACAGACTAGGCAGTCCTCTGCTGTATATGTGTGAGGGACCTCATGTCAGCTGGTGTATGCTGCCTGTATGGTGGTCCAGTGTTTGAGAGATCTCAGGTGTCTAGGTTAATTGAGACTGCTGATACTCCTATAGGGTCACCCTCCTCCTCAGCTTCTTACAGCTTTTCTGTAATTCAACCATAGGGGTCACCAGCTTCTGTCCATTGGTTGGTTGCAAATATGTGCATCTGAATCTTTCAGCTGCTTGTTGGGGCTTTTGGAGGGCAGTCATGATAGGTCCTTTTCATGAGCACTCCTTAGCCTCAGTAATACTGTCAGGCCTTGGGGTCTCCACTCAAGGTGAATCCCACATTAGGCTTGTCCCTGAAACTTCTTTTCCTCAGGCTCCTCTCCATTTCCATTCCTGCATTTCATCTAAGGTCCCTCCCTTTTAGTCATGAGAATCTCTCAACTCCTGAGTCTCTGGTATGCTCTGGAGCATCCCCCAAATCTCATAACTCCTAAGGTTGCCTGTTTCGATTCTTTCTGCTAACCCTCAGAGCTTTAGTTCTCCCCACCCCCATACAATATTACATTCTCCTCTTTCCCCAAACCCTGTCCACTCTCCCTCACTGATCTCTCCCTCCCTCCCTCTCCCTCCCTCCTTGTGATTGCTTTCTTCTCCCTCGAAAGTGGAACTGAAGCATCCTCACATGGGTCCTTCAGCTTGTTAATCTTTTTCAGTTCTGTGGACTATATCTTGGGTATTCTGTATTTTTTTTTTTTTTTTTTTTTTGGCTAACATCCACTTACTAGTTATTATATACCATGCATGTGTTTTGGGTCTGAGTTACTGCACTCAGGATGATATTTTCTTTTTCTGTCCATTTGCCTGCAAAATTCAGGTTATCCTCCGCTTAATGGCTGAGTAGAATTCCAGTGTGTAAATGAATCACATTTTCTGTATCCATTCTTCTGTTGTGGGACAACTGGTTGTTTCCAACTTCTGTCTATCACAAACAAGGCTTCTATAAACATAGAGGATTACGTGCCCCTGTGGTATTATGGGGCATATTTGGGTATCTACCTAACCATGTTATAGCTGGGTCCTAAGGTAGATCTATTTCTACTTTTCTGAAGAAGCTCCAGACTGATTTCCACAGTAGTTTTTACTGAGATTACTTCAAGTATCTCTCCATTTAATTTTATATTGGATATTGGTTTGCAGCAAATTGCTTTTATTATTTTATGAATGGGCCTAGAATTCCTGATCTCTCCAGTATTAATAATATGAAGAAGTACGGTGTTTTGTCAAATGTTTCCTCTGCATCTAAGGAGTTGAACTTGAGATTCTTTTTCTTTGAGTTTGTTTATATAGTAGATTACATTGTTGGATTTTCTTATATGAAACCAACCTTGCATCCCTGGGCTGGAGCCTACTTGATTGTGGTGAATGATGGTTTTGATGTGTACTTGGATTTAGTTTACAAGAATTTTATTGAGTATTTTTGCATAGATATTGCAATAATTTTATTGAGTATTTTTGCAGGGAGATTAGTCTGAAGTTCTTTTTTTTTTTTTTTTTTTTTTTTTTTTTTTTTTTGCTTGGCTCCTTGTGTGGTTTAGGTATCAAAGAGATTGTGGCTACATAGAATGAAGTAGAGTTAATTTTGTATCTGGAAACTGCTGAATTGTTGATCAGCTTCTATTTCTTTCTGTTTCTATTTTATGGAATAGTTTGAGAAATATGGGTATCAGCTCTTCATTGACTGTCTTATAGAATAATACACCAAATCTATCAGGCCTTGGGTTTTATTGGTTGGGAGGTTTTTAATAACTGCTTGTATTTCCTTATAGGATATGGGTACATTTCAATAGTTTCCATGCTCAGAATATAACTTTGGTATGTGTTATCTAACTAGAAAAACGTCCATTTCATCTAGATTTTCCAGATTTTTTGTGTAAAGGCTTTTGTAGTAGGTGCTTAGGATTTTTTTTTAATTTCCTTGTTTCTGTTATTATGTCTCACTTTTCATTTCTGATTTTGTTAATTCGTATAACATTTTTGGGCCCTTTAGTTAGTTTTGCTAGGGGAATATGTATCTTCTTGATTCTTTCAAAGAACCAGCTTTTGGAGTTTTTGATTCTTTATATTGTTCTCTTTGTTTCTGTTAAGTGATTTCAGCCCTGAGTTTGACTCTTTCCTGAGATCTACTCCTTTTGGATGAGTTTGCTCCTTTTTGTTCTAGAACTTTCAGGTGTACTGTTGATAGTGAAAGATCTCTCCAGTTTGTTTACCAGGGTATGCACCACAGGTCCTCATGTATTTATCTGAAACAAAATCACATTTTGAATCAATACACTGCGTCCTAAGGAAGGCTCAACCCCTTAGTGACTGACTATATTCAGAAATGAAAATAACTCAGAAACACACTATAATATTGGCAATGATTCTTCCTGTCTGTAAATCATCAGCTGAAGTTGATTTCTGAAGTTATCTCCTGATTTGTGTTTCTTTATTGCCAATAAAATTATATTACAACAAATATAAGTACTGAGAGTTTTGGTCCTCCATCCTCCACCACTCAAAATTAACTCACCAGAGTGTTTCAGACCAACACATTCACAGGCTAAGAAGTTTCTGTAAAGTAGGTACCCGGGAATAGGAATTCCTTTAACTTCACGTTAAGTGTTGCCCATCCATCAGATGTACCATTTTAATGGGCTACCTAGAAGATATTCTTGTTTCATTACTGTAAGAATAAGTACCGACACAAAAACAATGAGTCACAAACTGTATTACATTTTGAAAACTTACACAAACACCAGAAAAGTATTCATGTTGATCACCTAGAATAGTAAGTGATTCCAAAAAAGTAAGCCATTCCCTATTCTCCCAAGTGTAACTTACGGTTCTTTAAAATTCTTTTTTTTTTATTACGTATTTTCCTAAAATACATTTCCAATGCTATCCCAAAAGTCCCCCATACGCCCCCACTTCCCTACCCACCCATTCCCATTCCCCTGGCCCTGGCATTCCCCTGTACTGGGGCATATAAAGTTTGAAAGTCAAATGGGCCTCTCTTTCCATTGATGGCCTACTAGGCAATCTCTCGATACATATGCAGCTAGAGACAAGAGCTCCGGGGTACTGGTTAGTTCATCATGTTGTTCCAACTATAGGGTTGCAGATCCCTTTAACTCCTTGCTTTAACTCCTAGCTTCTCCATTGGGAGCCCTGTGATCCATCCAATAGCCCACTGTGAGCATCTACTTCTGTGTTTGCTAGGCCCAGCATATTTTCACAAGAGTCAGCTATATCTGGGTCCTTTCAGCAAAATCTTGCTAGTGTATGCAATGGTGTCAGCGTTTGGAAGCTGATTATGGGATGGATCCCTGGATGTTGCAGTCTCTAGATGGTCCATCCTTTCATCACAGCTCCAAACTTTGTCTCCGTAACTCCTTCCGTGGGTAATTTGTTCCCAATTCTAAGATCAGGCATAGTGTCCACACTTTGGTCTTCATTCTTCTTGAGTTTCATGCGTTTAGCAAATTGTATCTTATATCTTGGGTATCCTAATTTTTGGGCTAATATCCATTTATCAGTGAATATATATTGTGTGAGTTCCTTTGTGATTGTGTTACCTCACTCAAGTTGATGCCCTCCAGGTCCATCCATTTGGCTAGGAATTTCATAAATTCATAATTTTTAATAGCTGAGTAATACTCCATTGTGTAAATGTACCATATTTTCTGTATCCATTCTTCTGTTGAGGGGCATCTGGGTTCTTTCCAGCTTCTGGCTATTATAAATAAGGCTGCTATGAACATAGTGGAGCATGTGTCCGTTTTACCAGTTGGGACATCTTCTGGATATATGCCCAGGAGAGGTATTGCTGGATCCTCCGGTAGTGCTATGTCCAAATTTCTAAGGAACCTCCAGACTGATTTCCAGAGTGGTTGTACAAACTTGCAATCCCACCAACAATGGAGGAGTGTTCCTCTTTCTCCACATCCTCGCCAGCATCTGCTGTCACCTGAATTTTTGATCTTAGCCATTCTGACTGGTGTGAGGTAGAATCTCAGGGTTGTTTTGATTTGCATTTCCCTGATGATTAAGGATGTTGAACATTTTTTCAGGTGCTTCTCTGCCATTCGGTATTCCTCAGGTGAGAATTCTTTGTTCAGTTCTGAGCCACATTTTTTAATGGGGTTATTTGATTTTCTGGAGTCCACCTTCTTGAGTTCTTTATATATATTGGATATTAGTCCCTTATCTGATTTAGGATAGGTAAAGATCCTTTCCCAAATTGTTGGTGGTTTTTTTGTCTTATTGATGGTGTCTATTGCCTTGCAGAAGCTTTGCAGTTTCATGAGGTCCCACTTGTCAATTCTCGATCTTACAGCACAAGCCATTGCTGTTCTATTCAAGAATTTTTCCCCTGTGCCCATAACTTCAAGGTTTTTCCCCACTTTATCCTGTATAAGTTTCAGTGTCTCTGGTTTTATGTGAAGTTCCTTGATCCACTTAGATTTGACCTTAGTAAAAGGAGATAGGAATGGATTGATTCCCATTCTTCTATATGATAACAACCAGTTGTGACTGCACCATTTGTTGAAAATGCTGTCTTTCTTCTACTGGATGGTTTTAGCTCCCTTATCGAAGATCAAGTGACCATAGGTGTGTGGGTTCATTTCTGGGTCTTCAATTCTATTCCATTGGTCTACTTGTCTGTCACTATACCTGTACCACACAGTTTTTATCACAATTGCTCTGTAGTAAAGCTTTAGGTCAGGCAGCGTGATTCCATCAGAGGTTCTTTTATCCTTGAGAAGAGTTTTTGCTATCCTAGGTTTCATGTTATTTCAGATGAATTTGCAGATTGCACTTCCTAATTCATTGAAGAAATGAGTTAGAATTTTGATGGGGATTGCATTGAATCTGTAGATTGCTTTTGGCAAGATAGCCATTTTTACAATGTTGATCCTGCCAATCCATGAGCATGGGAGATCTTTCCATCTTCTGATATCTTCTATAATTTCTTTCTTCAGAGACTTGAAGTTTTTATTATACAGATCTTTCACTTCCTTAGAGTCACGCCAAGATTTTTTATATTATTTGTGACTATTGAGAAGGGTGTTGTTTCCCTAATTTCTTTCTCAGCCTGTTTATTCTTTGTGTAGAGAAAGGTCACTGACTTGTTTGAGTTAATTTTATATCCAGCTACTTCACCGAAGCTGTTTATCAGGCTTAGGAGTTCTCTGGTGGAATTTTTAGGGTCACTTATATATACTATCATATCATCTCCAAAAAGTGATATTTTGACTTCATCTTTTCCAATTTGTATCCATTTGATCTCCTTTTATTTCGAATTGCTCTGGCTAGGACTTCAAGTACAATGTTGAATAGGTATGAAGAAAGTGGACAGCCTTGTCTAGTCCCTGATTTTAGAGGTATTGCTTCCAGCTTCTCACCATTTACTTTGATGTTGGCTACTGGTTTGCTGTAGATTGCTTTTATCATGTTTAGGTATGGGCCTTGAATTCCTGATCTTTCCAAGACTTTTATCATGAATGGGTGTTGGATCTTGTCAAATGATTTTTCCGCATCTTAAGAGATGATCATGTGGTTTTTGTCTTTGAGTTTGTTTATATACTGGTCAAGTTCCCTAGTCAACATGTAGAAGTCATTCTCTTACTTTACACTCTGCATGGCATAGCCTTTTGGTGAACTAAAGGAGGATCTGCAAGTAAATATGAGAGCTCAGACTGAGGTAGAAAACTGAGAGAAATTAAGTTGGTGTCAACATGGAATGTTAAAAGCCTCTCCAAAACTGAAGAGGGCATACCAAAGAAACTTAAAAGGGTTACAAGGCAATGTCTATGGATACAAGTTTGGCCATGAATGGCCCATGGCATCTTCTACCAAAGCTCACAAAATTAACCATGAAAAGGCAAGTTTTAGGGTTAGACTATATACTGTGAATGTTTGTTCTACCTTGATTCCGTCAATAATCCATAACACCTATATTACACAGCATTCATGTAACCATGGGAAAGTTTACTTAATGTGTGCATGGACCTACAGATGTTAAAAGAAAATTGTACATCATTATAAATGTGACCGCAAAGGGACAAGTTTTTAGGGTTAACCTAAACTTTGGAATTGCTGAAGGCAATGATCAAATGACAAATTATGTAAAGAACTAAACAAATGAGTGAATAAATAAATGAGTAAATTCTTCAAAATATCAGCTCCACACCAGCCTGACATAGGATCAGCAGCACAGGAACAAGAGCACATACTGCTCCTCTTCTTGACATGGTCCTTTGTGTTCTATAGTCTTCCTAGCTCACTTCAAAGTCTTCCCTTCAACTGAAGCAATTCTTCACCTTTTATCTTTCCAAAGCACTGCAACTTCCTAAAGCATTTGTTTCCCTCAACACTTTTCAGCTCTGTTTATTTTTAATGCTGAACCAAAGGAAAAATGTGCTCTGAATAGGACTCAAGAATGATTATCATTATCAAACACATAATCTTATGACTCTAGAAGTTGGAAACACATATGACTATCATTTTCCAAAGGGATAAAAAACCAGAGATTTCTTTAATCATTCTGGAGGTACATAATACAACCACAACATTTCTAAAACAAAGACAACTTTTCAGCGTCTCTTGGGCATATATTTGAAACACCTTTCATTGTAACTACTCAGTCTGTATAGTCACATGCAATACATCAGGGCCTCCCTGATGCTAGGCTAAACATTTTTTCTTTATTCTTATTTATTTATTTATTTATTTATTTATTTATTTATTTATTTTACCTCATATTTTATTCCCCATGACAAACCATCCAACATTACCACATGTCATACCTTCTCTATTTTTATTAGATATTTTCTTCATTTGCATTTCAAATGCTATCCCAAAAGTCCCCTATTTACTCCTCTCACCCCACTCCCCAACCCAGACATTCCAATTCCTGTACCTGGCATTCCCATGTACTGGAGGCTATAATCTTAAGGGCCTCTCCTCCCAATGATGGCCGACTAGGCCATCTTCTGTCACATATGCAGCTAGAGACATGAGCTCTGGGAGTACTAGTTAGTTTATATTGTTGTACTTTATTTTTATTTTTTTTTTTTTTTTTTAGTTTTTAAAATTCAGCTTTATGGCAAGTATCATTTGGATTGAACCTTCTTCCATTTCTGGTGTCTCTTGTGACCATATGGAGTTTAGATGGCAGTGAATTCCCTTCCACTAACCCAAACCCTTTCTGCACCTGGGCACAATTTTGGATAAGGAAGTAAAGAAAACAGAAAACAAAAGACTCAGACTTAATATAGAGGATTGTGTAAAGAGAACTCAACTACATTATGAGCAAAAGAGCACTCATTTCTTTCTGTAAAACAAAGCAGCACAAACAAAACAACAACAAAAACCTAACCCAGGTTTGTTAGAGTTTTATAATATCAGAGATGAGATAGAAAATTCTTGTGTGGATTTGTGACTATGTCTTATCCTGGAAAGGTAAAGAAAGAAAAGGAGTCTGTGTACATATTTAGATTATCATAATTTAGCTGAAACTACTGGAATCATAATATTTTCGACACTTCAGAGTTTAGAAGGAGTTGAATGATCAGACTTCACTGCTAATATCAACTTCTTATCTATCAGGTGCTTTACATTAATCTCTGCAAATTTTGCTGTTCTTACAATAGTTTTTCTCCTACCTCTCCTTCCACCCCTCACATCTGCCTACCCCCACCCTCCATTTGCCTTCTTGCTGCCTCATTCATTAGTCTATCTTCAAATTCTGACCTCAGCCTGAAGATGCTGGGACTAGAAGTGTACACTGCCACATTTTTTTTATTTTTTTTAAATTTTTAATATTTTTATTACATATTTTCCTCAGTTACATTTCCAATGCTATCCCAAAAGTCCCCCATAGCGCCCCCCACTTCCCTACCCACCCATTCCCATTCTTTTGGCCCTGGCATTCCCCTATATTGGGGCATATAAAGTTTGCAAGTCCAATGGGCCTCTCTTTCCAATGATGGCCGACTAGGCCATCTTTCGATACATATGCAGCTAGAGACAAGAGCTCCGGGGTTCTGGTTAGTACATCATGTTGTTCCGACAATAGGGTTACAGATCCCTTTAGCTCCTTGGGTACTTTCTCGAGCTTCTCCATTGGGGGCCCTGTGATACATCCAATAGCTGACTGTGAACATTCACTCCCGTGTTTGCTAGGCCCCGGCATCATCTCACAAGAGACAGCTATATTTGGGTTCTTTCAGCAAAAACTTGCTAGTGTATGCAATGGTGTCAGCGTTTAGAAGCTGCTTATGGGATGGATCCCTGGATACGGCAGTCTCTACATGGTCCATCCTTTCATCACAGCTACGAACTTTGTCTCTGTAACTCCTTCCCTGGGTGTTTTGTTCCCAATTCTAAGAAGGTGCACAGTGTCCACACTTTGGTCTTCATTCTTCTTGAGTTTCATGCGTTTAGCAAATTGTATCTTATATCTTGGGTATCCTAAGTTTTGGGCTATATCCACTTATCAGTGAATACATATTGTGTGAGTTCTTTTGTGATTGTGTTACTTCACTCAAGATGATGCCCTCCAGGTCCATCCATTTGGCTAGGAATTTCATAAATTCATTCTTTTTAATAGCTGAGTAGTACTCCATTGTGTAAATGTACCATAATTTCTGTATCCATTCCTCTGTTGAGGGACATCTGGGTTCTTTCCAGCTTCTGGCTATTATAAATAGGGCTGCTATGAACATAGTGGAGCATGTGTCCTTTTTACCGGTTGGGACATCTTCTGGATATATGCCCAGGAGAGGTATTGCTGGATCCTCCGGTAGTACTATGTCGAATTTTCTGAGGAACCGCCCTACTGATTTCCAGAGTGGTTGTACAAGCTTGCAATCCCACCAACAATGGAGGAGTGTTCCTCTTTCTCCACATCCTCGCCAGCATCTGCTGTCACCTGAATTTTTGATCTTAGCCATTCTGACTGGTGTGAGGTGGAATCTCAGGGTTGTTTTGATTTGCATTTCCCTGATGATTAGGATGTTGAACATTTTTTCAGGTGCTTCTCTGCCATTCGGTATTCCTCAGGTGAGAATTCTTTGTTCAGTTCTGAGCCACATTTTTTAATGGGGTTATTTGATTTTCTGGAGTCCACCTTCTTGAGTTCTTTATATATATTGGATATTAGTCCCTTATCTGATTTAGGATAGGTGAAGATCCTTTCCCAATCTGTTGGTGGTTTTTTGTCTTATTGATGGTGTCTTTAGCCTTGCAGAAGCTTTGCAGTTTCATGAGGTCCCACTTGTCAATTCTCGATCTTACAGCACAAGCCATTACTGGTCTATTCAAGAATTTTTCCCCTTTGCCCATATCTTCAAGGCTTTTCCCCACTTTCTCCTCTATAAGTTTCAGTGTCTCTGGTTTTATGTGAAGTTCATTGATCCACTTAGACTTGACCTTAGTACAAGGAGATAGAAATGGATTGATTTGCATTCTTCTACATGTTAACAACCAGTTGTGCCAGCACCATTTGTTGAAAATGCTGTCTTTCTTCCACTGGATGTTTTCAGCTCCCTTGTCGAAGATCAAGTGACCGTAGGTGTGTGGGTTCATTTCTGGGTCTTCAATTCTATTCCATTGGTCTATTTGTCTGTCACTATACCAGTGCCATGCAGTTTTCATCACAATTGCTCTGTAGTAAAGCTTTAGGTCCGGCATGGTGATTCCAGCAGAGGTTCTTTTATCCTTGAGAAGAGATTTTGCTATCCTAAGTTTTTTGTTATTCCAGATGAATTTGCAGATTGCACTTTCTAATTCGTTGAAGAATTGATTTGGAATTTTGATGGGGATTGCATTGAATCTGTAGATTGCTTTTGGCAAGATAGCCATTTTACAATGTTGATCCTGCCAATCCATGAGCATGGGAGATCTTTCCATCTTCTGAGATCTTCTAGAATTTCTTTCTTCAGAGACTTGAAGTTTTTATTATACAGATCTTTCACTTCCTTAGTTAGAGTCACGCCAAGATATTTTATATTATTTGTGACTATTGAGAAGGGTGTTGTTTCCCTAATTTCTTTCTCAGCCTGTTTATTCTTTGTGTAGTCAAAGGCCATTGATTTGTTTGAGTTAATTTTATATCCAGCTACTTCACCGAAGCTGTTTATCAGGCTTAGGAGTTCTCTGGTGGAATTTTTAGGGTCACTTATATATACTATCATATCATCTCCAAAAAGTGATATTTTGACTTCATCTTTTCCAATTTGTATCCCTTTGATCTCCTTTTGTTGTCGAATTGCTCTGGCTAGGACTTCAAGTACAATGTTGAATAGGTATGAAGAAAGTGGACAGCCTTGTCTAGTCCCTGATTTTAGAGGGATTGCTTCAAGCTTCTGACCATTTACTTTGATGTTGGCTACTGGTTTGCTGTAGATTGCTTTTATCATGTTTAGGTATGGGCCTTGAATTCCTGATCTTTCTAAGACTTTTATCATGAGTGGGTGGTGGATCTTGTCAAATGCTTTTTCAGCATCTAACGAGATGACCATGTGGTTTTTGTCTTTGAGTTTGTTTATATACTGGATTACATTGATGGATTTCCGTATATTGAACCATCCCTGTATCCCTGGGATAAAACCTACTTGGTCAGGATGGATGATTGTTTTGATGTGTTCTTGGATTGTGTTATCAAGAACTTTATTGAGGATTTTTACATCAATATTCATAAGGCATATTGGTCTGATGTTTTCTATCTATGTTGGGTCTTTTTGTGGTTTAGGTATCAGAGTAATTGTAGCTTCATAGAATGAGTTGGGTAGAGTACCTTCTGTTTCTATTTTGTAGAATAGTTTGTGAAGAACTGGGATTAGATCTTCTTTGAAGGTCTGATAGAACTCTGCACTAAACAAATCTGGTACTAGGCTTTTTTTGGTTGGTAAACTATTAATGACTGCTTCTATTTCTTTGGGGAATATAGGGCTGTTTAGGTCATTAACCTGATCTTGATTCAACTTTGGTAGCTGGTATCTGTCTAGAAACTTCTACATTTCATCCAGGTTCTCCAGTTTTGTTGAGTATAGCCTTTTATAGAAGGATCTGATGGTGTTTTGGATTTCTTCAGGATCTGTTGTTATGTCTCCTTTTTCATTTCTGATTTTGTTAATTAGAATGCTTTCCCTGTGCCCTCTAGTGAGTCTGGCTAAGGGTTTATCTATCTTGTTGATTTTCTCAAAGAACCAGCTCCTTGATTGGTTGAATCTTGGAATAGTTCTTCTTGTTTCCAGTTGGTTGATTTCGCCCCTGAGTTTGATTATTTCCTGCCGTCTACTCCTCTTGGGTGAATTTGCTTCCTTTTTTTCTAGTGCTTTTAGGTGTGTTGTCAAGCTGCTAATGTGTGCTCTCTCTAGTTTCTTTTTGGAAGCACTCAGAGCTATGAGTTTTCCTCTTAGAAATGCTTTCCTTGTGTCCCATAAGTTTGGGTATGTTGTGGCTTCATTTTCATTGAAGTCTAAAAAGTCCTTAATTTCTTTCTTTATTCCTTCCTTGACCAAGGTATCATTGAGAAGATTGTTGTTCAGTTTCCACATGAATGTTGGCTTTCTACTATTTATTTTGTTATTGAAGATCAGCCTTAGTCCATGGTGATCTGATAGGATGCATGGGACAATTTCAATATTTTTGTATCAGTTGAGGCCTGTTTTGTGACCAATTATGTGGTCAATTTTGGAGAAGGTACCATGAGGTGCTGAGAAGAAGGTATATCCTTTTGTTTTAGGATATGACATCCAGAGACTGCCCCATATGGGGATCCATTCCACATGCAGACACCTAAGCCAGTTACTATTGCTGATGCCAATAAGTGCTTGCTAACAGGTGGAGCTTGATAGAGTTGTCTCCTGTGTGGCTCTGCCAGATCCTGCCCAATACAGATGCAGATGCTCCTATCTAAACATGGGACTTAGCACAGGGTCCCCAATGGAAAAGTTGTGGAAGCACTGAAGGAGTTGAAGGGACCCTGTCTGGATCAGTGGGAGGGGAGGCCTCTGGTCCTATGAAGGCTTAATGCCCAGTGTAGAGGAATTCTAGGGCAGTGAGGCAGGAGTGGGTGGGTAGGGGGAACACCTACGAAAAAGAAGGGTAAGAGGATATGGGATACGAAGATTCCAGAGGAGAAACTGTAAAAGTGGATAATATTTGCATTGTAAAATAATAAAATATCCAATTAAAAACTTGGATATAAAATTATAGTGACTAGTGGGTTCATGATAAATCTCAAGTTCAAATATAGGTCTTGGATTATTCTAAGTAGGGACACTGCGTTTTAGTTACTAAGAAAACTACAATCTCAAGTTTTATTATGAGTAAATAAAAGTGTTCAAACAATAAACATGTATCCAAAAAGATTATTAATACTTATGATTCAGATTAATATCAGGATCTCCTTTAGGAAATGGGAATTTTCAGCTAAACCCTTAGTTGCAGCAACAATAAAAATAATGTCAAAAATCTTCTCCACACTGAGAATTTATTCCATGGCAACTAAAATTGGAATCCTGAAGGTGCACCCTGGGTGATCAGCCTCTGAAATGGAAATCCTCTTAGCTAATGTCTGCCATGATTCAATGAACTACTAAGAATGAAGAGACAACTAGTCCCATAGATGTGTCTAGAAATATTATATTTCACTAACATATTAATAAAAGAGGAATGCTGTGAGGTGGGGCAAGAGACAAACAGAATTGTGAGGGGACATGTGGGGTGAATTTAGCAAATATGACTAATGTTTCCTATCGAGTTGCAAGGAAAGAAAGAATTAAGACTGAAAGCCAGCAGTGTAAATATCCTGGAGGGGAAGATTTTTAGTGTAAGTTTCTTAATTAGGGTTTTATTGCTGTGAACATACACCATGATCAAGACAAATATTATAAGGGATAACATTTAATTGGGGCAGGGTTCCAGATTCAGTGATTCAGTCCATTATCATCATGACAAGAAGCATGGAAGTGTACAGGAACACATGATCCAGAAGGAAATGAGAGTCCTACATGTTGATCCAAAGACAAACTGGAGAGACTGTTTCTTCCCCACTAGGCAAAACTGCTAAAAGCAATGTGGCAGATGACAAATTATGGAAATGACTCAACAGATGAGTGGATAAAGGGGTATTATCTCAAAAACATCAGCTCCAGACCAATTTGACTTAGGATCAGCAGCACAGGAACAAGAGCACACACTGTCCCTCTACTTGACATGGTCCTTTGTGATCCATAGACTTCCTCCCTCATTTCAAAGACTTCCCTGCAACTGAAGCAATTTTTCACCTTTCATTTATCTAAAGCACTCCAACTTCTGAATGTATGGATTTCCGTCAACACTTTTCAGCTGAGTTTATTTTTAATGTTGAACCTTAGCGATAAAAATCACTAAAGTGGGGGTTAGCCTAACAAGCGAGAATCTGAGTGCTCACCAAATGCTACATCTATGCAAGCAATTTCTAGACATCAAGACAATATTAAGTAACTCACAGGAGAAGAACTTTTGAAAAGGAATCGGGTATGTGTCTGTGCCACAGACCCTTTGGGTCCCTTGTCTGCATGGAACAGGTCTCTGGGTGCAGATGGACAAGGAGTTGGCAGGAATGACAGACAGACCAACAGGTGAGATTGTGTAGAATCTGAATGTATTTTGTCAGGTTGAGCATGAAACTTTTTATACAGCAGAACAGCAAGAAACCAGATGAGATACAATCCACCAAGTTACAGTGATGCAATATAAAAGTAATGTATATATCAAAAGAAGGCAGGAACCAGGCTGCTACCACTAAGAAAGGAGCCAGGTGTAAAGCTAGTCTATTGTTAAGCCCTTCACTAGGGGTTCTACTTTAGCCAACCTTCTCAAGAATACTGCAATACCACAACCCTCCTATTTCCTGGGCCCTGATAATTTCTAGAAACTTTTAAGTATCTGTGGAGAATCTCCATTTGTCAGAAGAATACACCAACTTGCTTCTAATATGCAATCTAGCCTGTACTGAAATTATCTATCTCAGTGGTTTTCCCTGGCTCTTTCATGGTAAACACTCTGCAGACTAGCCTTGACCTGCTTTGGCTCCATCTTTTGTAAAGCTTAATTAGTTACTGAATAGGTAACTTCCTGTCTGCATTCCTATCAGATTCCATGCTCCTTTGCCCTGAAACTTTGGAACACTGGTGGACACTTATATATGTCAGAATTCAATCTTAAAAGATACTTATAATAAGATAATACTAAAAGAGAGCATGTGGATCCATACACCAGACAAAAGAGGGGATAGGGTATGAGTATACGGGTTAATGAGAACTCCAACACTCCAGGAGGTGAGTTTCCATGAAACTCTTTGCCCCATGAGTGCTCCCAGGCATCTTGGCCTGCCAAGAAAACTTCAATGGAGTGTGCATAGCATGTCTGGATATCTCACAACTAATTTTATGATTCCAGGGTGTAGAAACTTGTATTACTGTGATTTTCCTAAGGACAAAAAAATAAAACCAGATTTTTCTTTAGTAATGCAGGTGATACATGATACAACAGCATTTAAACAACAGACACAACAATTCTGCCTCTCTTTGGCCTATATTGAAACACCTTGTAGTGTAACTACTCAGTCTTTTTAGGAACACGAAATGCATCTGGACCTCTCAGATACCAGGCTAAACATAGTTCTTAGTACATACTCTGGACAATACTCTGAAACTTATTGTAATTAAAAATAGAGCAATCCTATGCTCTTGAGTAACACAGATATTACCCAGTATATATGGCGATCAATTATCTGTGATGGATTTTAGTGAGCATACCTACTAAGTGGCAGCCTAATAGTTTGTTCATAACATTTTCTTTCCATTCAATGCCATCTAAGCTTTCTCTGAGAACAAATATTTTATCAGAATGTCTTTGATGTCATTTACTTAAAAACATGTAACAGGTTTCTGATACTGCAAAATAAATTACCACAAAATAGGATTGTAGGGAATTTGTTTGTCATAAGATAGTCTACTGTTGTGCTCACCTTGTCCAGCAAGAAAAAAACGCAACATGGCGGGATTCTTCTCAACAGCCTTTCTTTATTTCAGAACGCCTCCATGCTACGGGGGAACTCCGGAAACCCCAGGCGGACTGCCTATATCTACCCCAGCACTGGGTAGAGCTATGTGTCCTCCTGGGATTCGTCAGTCTGTTGGCACTTTGATATGTAACACCTGCTTGGGAGGGGCTGGCGCCAGATTAGGGCTGACACCTGCGCAATGGCGTTGTTTAAGGCTCCAGTGTACCGGAGGTCGGCGCCATCTTTTAGGCGTTTGGCTGCCTACATCTCCCACTTTTTTATTTAATAATATGATGCTGGACTAGGTCTGGGCAAGTCTGTCCATCGGCTACGGCTCCTGTCTTAGGTCGATCCTTTCATGTCACAGCCTTACCCGTTCTAGGGTTACCCTATCGCCACTGGGTCCCGTGTCTTAGGTTGGTCTGTGCATAAGGAAAGTTGCCTGTCTCTGGATACTGCAGTGTTGTGTGACAGTAACTGCTAAATGACCTAGGGCAAACTCTACAAAAGAGGAACTAAACTTCAGGGGAGACACCCTCTTTAATCGCCATCAATGCTTGGTACACCACTGCCTTATATTGAGTGTGCTCTC
This sequence comes from Mus caroli, assembly GCF_978045245.1. Lineage (NCBI taxonomy): Eukaryota > Metazoa > Chordata > Mammalia > Rodentia > Muridae > Mus > Mus caroli. Next base: position 91,098,111 of record NW_028227259.1, on the reverse strand, counting down.
ATTTGAATCGACACAACAGACAGACACAAAAGACACAACCCAGGAGGACCACTGCTCCCCAGGCCAATATTCCTGCCCACTCCTTAAAATATGAGAAGGCATTGGTAATCCAGGAGGTGAAGTTCCCCCAAGGTGATGGGGTCTAGTCAAGTGCTGTTGAGTTGGGCAATCTGGAGGAGCAGCTTTCTGGACAACTGCTCCTCTCTAGCTGACCAAATTTCTACTCAGATAAGAGGTGAATCTGTTTAAGAGACTGAGAGAAATTAGTTTATACAACTTTATACAAGGGGCACCTAATGGGCATAGGTGACAAACATTTCAACATCTACTATAGGCACAAAGGTGAGAAATTTCACAACCACAGCAGTATACCCTGCCAACATTCTGCTAAAAAACATGTCCTTCCAGAACTATTACAATCTATATCTTTTTCGGGGGGGAGCAATTTTTGTGTCAGCCTCTCTGGTACCCAAATCAGGTGTTCTTGACTTTGTAGAAAAACACAAACAGTTCCCCTGGATCTCAAAATAACGGGATCTGGGTCATACCATTTTCCAGTTAGGACATCTTTCCATTTGACATCCTGTTTAAGGATAGGCGAGGTCATGGCATGCCTATCTGCAGCCGAACGATGATGTTTGTCCAGAATTAAAAAATTTAAAGTAAAGAAGACTAAAGATAATTGTTCTTTGGGTGGCTGGCCATCTACGATTCCCCCTTTTGTTTTTGTAAGAGTTCTTTTAAGGTTCGGTGTGCTCTTTCTACAATGTCTTGGCCCTGTGGATTCTAGGGAAGGCCAGTAGACTGACTAACCTGCATTATTTTGTAAAACTTTTGGAATGATTTTGATGTATATGTGGGGCCATTATCAGTTTTTAAAGTATCTGGCCTTCTCCAAGCTGCCCAGGCTTTTAGGCAGTGGCCAACCACATTGGGGGATTTCTCACCGGACATGGGGGAGGCAAAAATGACACCTGAACAGGTGTCAATTGAAACATGAACACATTTTAATCTTTTAAATGCTGAGACATGAGTAACATCCATTTGCCACAGTTTTCAAGGAAGCAATCCGCGAGGGTTAATACCAACATGAGGAGGGTGGTGAAATTGTACACACTGTGGGCATTGTAACACCACATCTCATGCTGAGGCTCAAGAGATATCAAATTTTTGTTGAAGTGTAGTAGCAGGAACATGATACAATCGATGAAAATCTTTTGTAAGCTCCAGTGGGGTGGCATGAAAAATAAATTCCATGCGAGTGATAGCGTTCACTAAGGCATTTCTTTTTGCCATAGGGCCTGGTAAGGTAGAGTGAGCTCGTATGTGTTGAATAAAGAATTTCTGTGTTTTTTTCCAAATCAATTTCTGTAACTCTAATAAGATGGTGCACACAGGGCTGGTAGGTCTAATGGGTCCTGTAATTTTTAATGCATGTACTGCATTTACTACATAAGCCGAATCAGAGACTAGATAAAAGATTCCTTAAAAGCTTTGAATTCTACTAACACAATTTTACATTCAGTAAGTTGTGGGGTGCCAGGATTGTATTGAAAAAGAACGGGCTTTTGAGAATTAACTATATAGGCACCAACACCTGTGTTAGAACTATCTGTATAAATATCCAATGCACCCGATATGGGTTTAGATGCTGTGACTTTGGGGAAAATCACTGGATGTTCACTAAAAAATTGTAGCAAAGGATCTTTTGGATAATGATTACCTAATTCCTCATCAAAACTACAGCGCAATAGAGCCCAATCATCTATGAAAGAACTTAGAATCTGTATTTGATTAGCATTATAAGGTGTAATGATTTTTGGGGGGGGTGCTCCAAAATATGAATACACGATTTAATGCCCAAAATCGCTAATTGAGCTACAGCAATGGGATAATATTTAAGGGTTTTATTGGGAGATACATGAGGATAAATACACAATAGAGGACCTGACTGTCACAACACTCCTGTTGGTTGACGGAATGTCTTTAAAATGCATAAGAGGATGTCCTCTCCCTCTTTCCATCTATAGAGTTTGGCCTTTTCTAAATACCTTTCTACCTTTTCTAATGCTACTCGGGCCTTAGGGGTGAGAGCACGAGGTGACAAAAGCTGTGGATCACCCTTCAATAAATCAAAAAGAGGGATTAATTCAAAATTTGATAGCCTCATATATGGATGAATTCAATTTTTATCACCTAGCAATTTTTGGAAATCATTTAATGTTTTTAAATGATCTTTACGTAATTCTATCTTTTGAGGTGTAATAAAATGTGGAATAATTTGAGCACCCAAGAACTCTCCTAAATTTCCCATTTGAACTTTATCAGGAGCTATAAATAATTGTTTTATTTTTAATTCGTTTACTAGCTTAATATAGGCTTTATCTAAACTTTTTTTATTATTTGAGGCAAGAAGGACATCATCTACATAATGTACTATCCTTAACTTTGAGAATGTATCACGGACAGGTTGTAGGGCTTCTCCTACAAAAAGTTGACACATAGTAGGACTGTTTGTCATCCCTTGAGGTAAAATTATACATTGATACCATTTATCAGGCTCTTCATTATTTACAGAAGGAAGAGTAAAGGCAAAGCACTCACTATCACACAATGCAAGGGGAATAGAGAAAAAACAATCTTTAATATAAATGATTATAATAGGCCACTCTTTGGGCAAATTAGAAAGTAGGGGCAGACCCCTCTGTATGGTGCCCATAATCTGTATTTGATTGTTAATGGCTCGAAGATCATGCAGGAGCCTCCATTTGCCTGATTTTTTCTTAATCACGAACATGGGTGTATTCCAAGGTGACTGGGAAGGTTGAATATGTCCTAATTTTAATTGTTTTTCTATGAATTCTTTGGCAGCTACTAATTTTTCAGAGGAAAGAGGCCATTGAGGAACCCATACAGGCTCCTCTGTTTTCCAAGTAATGGGTATACCACCCTCAACGGCCCCTAGGAAAAACCCAATCCCTTTTTATCTTGTTTAAACTTTGTAGGCACTGACCTAGTCATGTCTTGTAATGACTTTCTTAACCCTTTTCTTGGGGTGTAGCCCATATTAGACATAATTTCTCGGGCCTGTGGGGAATACTCATTAGTTAGTATAAGATCCATTTGGGTTAAGACATCCCTATCCCATAGGGTTACAGGAATATTCACAATATAAGGAAAATTTTTTCCTGACTTACCTTCCTCATGGTTTTAAGTCCATTCCTTAGCACTTATAAGGGGAGCAGTCTTATAACCTAGACCGCGGAGGCTTTGAGATGATGTTTGCGAAGGCCATTTTGGCGGCCAATCATGAGTGGAGATAATACTGCGATCTGCACATGTGTCTAGCAACCCAAGAAAGGATCGTCCTTTAACTTCTAAAGTTAACATGGGGCGATCTCCTAATTCCATTGATAAGAAAGTGAACCAAGAACCTGTAGAACCTAGTCTACTCTCTCCTCTTATTTTATTATTTGTTGGAAAATGTTTATGCAAACTGGGCAATAGTAATAATTGAGCAATTCTATCTCCTGGCGAGATAGCTGAAAAACAACTGGGGGAGGCCACTAAGATTTTTACAACCCCCGTATAATCCGGATCAATCACTCCAGGGGTAATTTGTAATCCTTTTAAAGAGGAAGATGAACGGCCAAGCAATAGTCCTACAGTATCTTTGGGAAGGGGGCCTTTAAAATATGTATCTATGGGCTGTACCCCCATCTGTCGGGTTAATACGAGTCTGGTGGTAAAGTGGAGGTCCAATTCTGTGGAGCCAGTAGTGGCTCTCCGTGGTCTCTCAGACGATGGAGAGAAGGCCAAGGTCTCGTCTGGTCTTTCTGAAGAGCCCCATATATTTGAGGGCCCTGGGAACGTGGGCCCCGCTGTCCGTTTTTTGGCCTAGTGCCATTATATCCTGTTTGTAATGGTCGGCCTTCTATGTCCTTTGTTGATCTGCACTCATTAGCCCAATGTTTTCCTTTTCTACATTTATGGCATAATTCTGGCTGTCTAGGTTTATCTAATGGAGTCCTTTTCTCATTTTTGGGGCATTGTCTTTTAAAATGTCCTCTCTGGCCACATTTATAACAAGTATCATTATTAGATCTACCCAATTGTACTACAGCTGCCACAAGGCCTTTAATGGTTAATGGGCACCCTAGTTCTCGGCAAAACTTTATTCAAACTTTTAAACCTTTGTGTTTATAGGGTGTAATAGCTGCTCTACACTTCTTATTGCATTGCTCATACACTAGCTGTTTTACCAAAGGCATACCTATATCAGGGTCTCCAATAATTTTAGCGGCTGCTTCAATGAGGCGTGCTGCAAAGTCTGAAAATGATTCTGTGGGACCCTGCAAGATTTTCGTAAGATTGCCTGAGACTGTGCCTTTGTTTGGCAATGCCTTCCATGCTTTGGTAGCTACCTCATTTATTTGGGCATAGACTGCTTCAGGATAATTTGTTTGATCTAAAGTAAAACGTCCTAATCCTAGAAGCATGTCTGCATCCCAATGTCTCTGAGGATCTTGTCCTGTGGCTAAATTTACTGCTGTCTGACTGTTTGTATATTTATAGGAAAAGGACTTCTAATCTAAACACTGTCCAGATGACAAACAAGCCCAAGCAATATTATTCTAGTCCCCCGGGGTGAGGCAATATCTAGCAAGCACCTCGACCTGTGTAACTATAAAAGCTGCACTCACCCCATAGGTACAGACTGACTCAGACCGTTGCTTAATAGTTTTAAAATCTATTGGCTCATGATACCTTCGTCCCTGGCCATCTAAGAATACAGGGAAAGTCAGTTTAGTTTCTTTCCAAACCTCTGGGCACAATGAGGTACCTTGTTTACCAGCTTTTGTCGATTCCTTTTTTCCTATATACTCAGGGTTAAGAGGTGGAGCTGTCAGCACTTTAGTCCTTTGTCACCTGACCCCCTTTTTTCGTACCTATCCCTCCCATACCGAGCTGCCTCTTCTTTTAGGTCAGCTTCCTCATCTTTATCAAGCTCTGAGTCACTGGAGTCAGAACTTGCTGAACTTATTGTTAAGTCTTTTAATGAGGGATATCCTTTTGCTATTTCCTTTCCTTTTTCATTATTTCCTTTTCCTTTTGAATTTTCCTTTCCTCCCTTTTCATTTTCTCTCTCTTTTTTGCCCCTTTTCTTTCTTTTATTTATATGTTTCCTATCTTCCTTTGACATATTTTCTTGTTCCATAAAAATTTTTTGACCTGCCTTAACTGTTCCTATCACCCAAAAGCAGAGGCCAGAAATTACAAAAAAACAAAACAAAAACACTAAGAGCTACCCACACTGGGTCTATGGGCAAGAGCAACATATCCCTCCTTTTAACCAGGGATCAATTTTGGGAGACTGACCGGTACTGCAGTTCCTCAGCTGAAGAGTTCTGAATCCATGAAATCCTCCATTCCCCGTATGGGTCACCACTTTGTTGTGCTCACCTTGTCCAGCAAGAAAAAAACGCAACACGGTAAGATTCTTCTCAACAGCCTTTCTTTATTTCAGGAACACCTCCATGCTACGGGGGAATTCCAGAAACCTCAGGCGGACTGCCTATATCTATCCCAGCACTGGGAGAGCTACATGTCCTCCGGGGATTCGTCAGTCTGTTGGCACTTTGATATGTAATACCCGCTCGGGAGGGGCTGGCACCAGATTCGGGCTTGCACCTGCACAATGGCGTTGTTTACAATGCCAGTGTACCGGATGTTGGCGCCATCTTTTAAGCGTGCGGCTGCCTACAGTCTACAGTTGGCATAGACATGTTCTTTTCTCAAGTAACTCAAAAGGCACAAGAGAAAACTAGAAGGCAGTTTTATCCTCATCAAAAGGCCATAGTTTCACACTTCATAAAATTATATCCTGTCTCATAGCACTGAGGCACCCTATTTTGGTTTATTAATATTTAATGAACATGAGGTAACAAGCTTCTGTGAAGGATTTTCATATTCCAGTTGGGTGGATTTTCCTTGACCCCTACCATAGTCTCCCACAAACAAGATCCATGATGCCATTGCCTATACTGGACTATGTTTACTCAGCATCATTCCTTTTTATTTCTATTGAATCCCCACCAGTTTCCTTTAAAGTTCACTTTAAATTTTAAAAGAAATAATATATTATAATTTCTGAAACACAGATGGAGCTAGAAAATGCAATAAGCATAGTAACCCATGCTCAGAAGACAAATAAAATGTAATCCTTCTCATTTCCTATACTGTAATAAAAATCAGTGTATTAAGGTCAGTGCAAATATGGGTAAAGACAAAGACAGTAGAAAGAGGCCATGTGAATCATACCATATTTTTCAGGTCATGAGCCAGAGGACACTCTGATATCATAGAGCCTAATTGTTACATGCTTCTCTCCAGTACAAACAACACTTACTATAAGTCAAAAGATTTTTTTCCAACATGAAATCTCTAAATTCTTCTCCTTCCATTGTTATAGAATAAAACTTAACTGAAAAACTCAGGCCAACACAAGTATTGAGAGAGTTGAACTTTAAGAAGCCATCTAAAATAATGCCTTGCTAAGAAAGTGTACATGCTAACAATTCTCTGAGAAAAAAAATATCTTATTTAGCGTTGTTTATTTTCTTTCTCCCACTGTCTGGTGATTGTCACAGAGGCCCCAGAGGACAACATGATCCTCAATGACCACTAGTTGCTTCAACTCTTCCTCTTCTTCTTGCTCTTCCTCCTCCTATTTGTCTTCCTCCCTGTGTTCTAGAATTTGTTCAACTACCCACTCCACCCTTTGGTGCATGATTACATCAACCACCTCCTATTTCTCCCTTTGATTTTCTTTACCTTTATATAACAGTTCCTCTATGCCCTGGACCCCCAAACAATTCTCCTTACTTGGTGACAGAGACCCAGTCCCAGGAACGATTGCTCTCTTGTTGAGTGGGCCTTAAATCCAACTAAGCCTTTGGTTACCAAGGTACATGTAGCATTATTGCACCCATAGAGTTACAATGCCATGGTAATAACTATTGTGGTTCATAGGCATCATAGCTGGGTAAGCATGTTGGTTGCTCTCCTCCCTTAGAAACTTGCATGATACTGTGATATTATGAAAGCTTGTCACAAGGGAAGCTCCTGGGTCACATCATTTTAAAAACCTAACACAGAATAAGTAATGTGAGAATAGCTATGCTGTTATGCAGAGGACACTGACAAGGAGAAAGTCTTTGTGTAAATCCTTAAAATACCCAGAATATTGTAATACTGACAACTTTAGAACCCATAAAAACAGACTCTGCACATGCAGAAGGTGAGATTGTATCAAAAATTATAAAGATAATGGTTACAATGCAGAAATAAAAAAAATTATACTTGACAAAGATATCATAATATAAAAAAGGTATATGTTCTTATAATAATGAAAAGAAAATGGGAACTTCATACAGATCTACATAAATTCTTATGACTGTTACAAATACAATTTCTTTATCTAATTTAATATTTTCATGCATTACTTAAGTTAAATTTTGTACTCTTTTTTTCTGCAGATCATTTTACTTCAAAATATTTTAGAAATCAATGTGTATTTGATAGAATTGTATATATTAACAATGATAAACTACCTCTTAAACCTATGCATGACCGTAAGTATTTTCATAATATACAACATATCCTGTATGTTCCGTGTGTGTGTGTGTGTGTGTGTGTGTGTGTATTAATAATTTTTATATTGTATATTTGGACGAGTTCATCTGTTCTATCTTTGCCTTCTGATAGTGTTTTCCTTCTCTTTGACACATTCTATTTGTAAGGTTGTCCTTTGAATTCTTCCATTAGATTATTGGGATTTTCAGCTTCATGTTCATTTTAGTTTGAGTCCCCCTCAATGTTTCTATCTCTTTATTGAATTCTGCTCGCAAGTACTGCATTTTCCTTCTCATCTCCACCAGCCTTATCTGTTTTTTAATTAGGTTTTTCTTCATTTACATTTCAAAAGGTATCCTGAAAGTCCCCCATACACTCCCCCTCAACTACCCTACTGCCCACTCCCACTTCTTGGCCCTGGTGTTCCCCTGTACTGAGGCATATACACTTTGCAAGACCAAGGGGCCTCTCTTACCAGTGATGGCCAGCTAGGTCATCTTCTGCTACATATGCAGCTAGAGACACCAGCTCTGGGTGGACTGGTTAGTTCATGTTGTTGTTCCACCTAGAGGGTTGCAGACCCCTTTAGCTCTTTGGGTACTTTCTCTAGATCCACATTTGGGGGCCCTATGTTCCATCAATAGCTGACTGTGAGCATCCACTTCTGTGTTTGCCAGGCACCAGCATAGCCTCACAAGAGACAACTATATCAGGGTCCTTTCAGCATTAAGAATTTTAAAGAACCATAAGTTACAGGTGGTAGAATAGGGAATGGCTTACTTTGTTGGAATCATTTACTATTCTAGGTGATCAACATGAATACTTTTCTGGTATTTACATAAGTTTTCAAAATATAATACAGTTTATGAGTCATTGTTTTTGTGTCAGTACTTATTCTCACAGTAATGAAACAAGAATATCTTCTAGACTGCCCATTAAAATAGTACATCTGAGGGATGGGCAACACTTAACATGAAGTTAAAGGGCTTCCTATTCCCAGGTACCTAGCTTGCAGAAACTTCTTAGCCTGTGAATGTGTTGGTCAGAAACACTCTGGTGAGTTAATTTTGAGTGGTGGAGTATGGAGGACCAGAATTCTCAGCACTTACATTTGTTGTAATATAATTTTATTGGCAATAAAGAAACAAAAGTCAGGAGATAAAGCAACTTCAGCTGATGATGATTTACAGACAGGAAGAACCCTTGCCAACATCACAGTATGTTTATCCTTTGTTTTCATTTCCAAATATACTCTGTCACTAAGGTGTTGGCCTTCCTTAGGAAGCTGTATATTGAATCAAAATGTGATTTTTGTTTCAGATAAATACATGGGGACCTGTGGTGCATACCCTGGTAAACAAACTGGAGAGATATTACATTATCATCTTAGCAGCACACCTGAAAGCTCTACAACAAAAAGAAGCAAACTCACCCAAAAGGAGTAGATCTCAGGAAAGAGTCAAACTCAGGGCTCAAATCAACTTAATAGAAACAAAGAGAACAATATAAAGAATCAAAAAATCCAAAAGCTGGTTCTTTGAAAGAATCAAGACGATACATATTCCCCTAGTGAAAATAACTAAAGGGCCCAAGAACATTATATGAATTAACAAAATCAGAAATGAAAAGTGAGACATAATAACAGAAATGAGGAAATTCAAAAAAATCCTCAGCTTCTACTACAAAAGCCTTTACACAAAAAAACTGGAAAAATCTAGATGAAATGGATGTTTTTCTAGTCAGATAACACATACCAAAGTTACATTCAGATCAGGGAAACTATCGAAATATACCCATATCCTTTAAGGAAATACAAGCAGTTATTAAAAATCTTCCAACCAATAAAAACCAAAGCCTGATAGATTTGGTGCATAATTTTATAAGACAGTAATAATTCAAGGAAGACCTGATAACCATATTTTTCAAACTATTCCATAAAATAGAAACAGAAGGAAATAGAAGCTGATAAAAAATTCAGCAAAGTTTCCAGATACAAACTTAACTCTACTTCATTCTATGTAGCTACAATCACTCTGATTCGTAACCACACAAGGAGTCACCCCACCCCCCCAAAAAAAGAACTTCAGACCAATCTCCCTGAAAAACACTCAATAAAATTATTGCCATATCCATGCAAAACTACTCAATAAAATTCTTGCAAACTAAATCCAAGTACACATCAAAACCATCATTCACCACAATCAAGTCGGCTCCAGCCCAGGGATGCAAGGTTGGTTCCATATAAGAAAATCCAACAATGTAATCTACTATATAAACAAACTCAAAGAAAAAGAATCTCAAGGTCAACTCCTTAGATGCAGAAAAAACTTTGATAAAACACCGTACTTCTTCATATTAATAATATAGGAGAGATCAGGAATTCAAGGCCATACATAAAAAAATAAAAGCAATTTGCTGCAAATCAATAGCCAATATAAAATTAAATGGAGAGATACTTGAAGCAATCTTAGTAAAACCTACTGTGGAAATCAGTCTGGAGCTTCTTCAGAAAAGTAGAAATAGATCTACCTTAGGACACAGCTATAACACTGTTAGGTAGATACCCTAATATGCCCCATAATACCACAGGGGCACATAATCCTCTATGTTTATAGAAGCCTTGTTTGTGATAGACAGAAGTTGGGAATAACCAGTTGTCCCACAACAGAAGAATGGATACAGAAAATGTGATTCATTTACGTAGTGGAATACTACTCAGACATTAAGATGGAGGAAAACCTGAATTTTCTAGGCAAATGGACAGAAAAAGAAAATATCATCCTGAGTGCAGTAACTCAGACCCAAAACACATGTATGGTATATAATCACTAGTAAGTGGATATTACAAAAAACAAACAAAAAAACAAAAAAAAACCAAAAAAACCAAAAACAAACAAACAAACAACAAAAAAAAAACAAATACAGAATACCAGATAGAGCCCACAGAACTGAAAAAGATAAACAAGATGAAGGACATATGTGAGGATGCTTCAGTTCCACTTGGGAGAGAGTAGAAAGCAATCACAAGGTGGGAGGGAGGGAGGGATCTGTGAGGGAAAGTGGACAGGGTGTGGGGAAAGAGGACAATATAAACTTATATGCGGGTGGGGGAGAACTAAAGCTCTGAGGGTTATCAGAAAGAATGAAAACAGGCAACCTTAGGAGTTATGAGATTGGGGGGACGCTCCAGAGCATACCAGAGACTTGGGAGTTGGGAGACTCTCATGACTCAAAGGGAGGGATCTTAGATGAAATGCTTTACAGTTCGGAGAGGGAACTTGTAGAGCCTACTTCCAGCAGAAATACAGGACATCAAGTGATTTGCCATCCCACAGTCAAAACTCTGCCCCATCATTGTTCCTCTCTGAAAAAACTGCAGGAATGGAAATGGAGAGGAGCCTGAGGAAAAGAAGCTTCAGGGACAAGCCCAATGTGGGATTCACCTTGAGTGGAGGCCCCAGGGCCTGACAATGTTACTCAGGCTAAGGAGTGCTCAGGAGAAGGACCTATCATGACTGCCCTCCAAAAGCCCCAACAAGCAGCTGAAAGAGTCAGATGCAGATATTTGCACCCAACCAATGGACAGAAGCTGGTGACCCCTATAGTTGAATTAGGGAAAAACTGGAAGAAGCTGAGGAGTAGGGCGACCCTATAGGAGTATCAGCAGTCTCAATTAACCTAGACACCTGAGATCTCTCAAACAATGGACCACCATCCATGCAGCATACACCAGCTGATATGAGGCCCCTAACACATATACAGCAGAGGACTGCCTAGTCTGTGTTCATTCAGAGATGATGCACCTAACCTTATGAGACTAGAGGACCCAGGGAGTTTAGCGGTCTGGTGGGGTGGGTTGTAGTGACATCCTTCTGGAGAGACGGTTGGGTGGAGTATGTATGGGATGTGGAACAGTCAGAGGGTGTCCTAAGAGTAGAATAAAATCTACAGTATTGTGGGAAGCCATTCTGGACTCCCTCGCCAGCCCGACAGAAATCTGTGCCAGGCAGTAAACAAGCCCATATTTGGTGGATGGCTCACCCTTAATCCCTGATTGGCTGAGCAAGACTGCCTGGTGAGGTGATGTGACCTGTGGTGATTGTTTGAGGCATGGTTGTGGCTTGAGGGGAATCGCTTCTACACTGAGGCGTGGGGAATTTGAAGAGAGAAGCTGCCTGAGTAAACTGCTTTAAGAAGAACTGGAGGTTGTGTTTTCCTTGCTGGTCTAGTTGGATACAACAAGTGGTGCCGAAGAAACCCGGGAACCGACTCCCCCACCGAAGAGGTTCAGAACTTTCTGCAGGATGAGTACGTTAAGTAACTCACCATCCCGGGGTTGGGATTAGGCTCTCGGTAAAGAGACAATAAGGCTCTCTGGCTCTGGAGACAAGAAAGTAAAAGTAAGAGGGTAGTGAAAGTAAGAGGGTAATAGGGACACTCTATGGATTACTTTCTTTTTCTAGCCATTTGGGTAATTTTTCTTACTGCCTTTTGGTTTAAGGACTGGCCAAAAGGATGGCCGATACAGGAGTCAGAACAAATATTACAAGGCCTGGGCTATGCAAAGAGCCCAGACATAAGTGCCAGGATGCTCCCTTGGAAAGATAAGGAAGGGCATGATGGGATGTTTCAACCATATGTGCTTGAGCTGCTCATTACCTTATGGGGTAGGGATTTATTGAAGAATCTACAATTAAGACTTACTAATGAGTATTCTGATGCCTCCCAGAAGATGATGAAAGACATGGGATGGCACCCATCCTTCGGGTTGGGAAAGGGTTGCAAGGAAGGAAGTCCCTGATTCTCTCAATTAAAAGAAAGCCTCGGGAAGGAATGGGTTTTTCCTAGGGGCCGCTTGGGGATGCATTCCCATAACTTGGAAAACTGAGGGGCCGGTGTGGGTGCCTCAGTGGCCATTATCCTCAGAAAAATTACAAGCTGCTAAGGAATTAGTTGAAGAACAATATCTTTTGGGTCATATTCAACCTTCTGTATCTCCATGGAATAACCCAATTTTTGTTATCAGAAAGAAATCTGACAAATGGTGGTTATTACATGATCTGCGAACTATTAATGCACAGATGCAGGTGATGGGCTCCATTCAGAGGGGACTCCCTCTCTTATCTGCCCTGCTAGAAAAGTGGCCTCTAATAGTAATTGATATTAAAGATTGTTTCTTTTCCATTCCCTTGGATTTGAAAGATCGTGTTAGATTTGCTTTTACTTTGCCCTCCTGTAATCATGAAGAGCCTGATCAAAGATTTGAGTGGGTGGTGCTGCCTCAAAGAATGGTTAATAGTCCTACCATGTGCCAGCTTTATGTAGGAAAAGCATTGGAACCAATTAGGAAAGAATATCCCAAACTTTGCTGTGTTCATTACATGGATGACATCCTGCTTGCAGCAAAGGATGAAAAGTATTTGCAGGAAGCCTATGGAAAGATGGTGGAGAGTTTGAGGCAATGGGGTTTGCATATTGCCCCAGAGAAACTACAACAAGATAAAATAGTGTCCTATTTAGGAGCAAGGATTGCCCCTATGGCCATTTGGCCTCAAAAGATACAGTTGTGGGTTGATTCCTTGCATACTTTAAATGATTTTCAGAAATTGTTAGGCAATATCAATTAGATTCGGCCCTATTTGAAGATCCCAAATGTTAAATTAAAACCTCTGTTTTCTCTTCTGGTCAGACCAGCACCGGGGTAGCTAGGGCGCAGGGTCAACTGACACTCGCCAGCTACCCACAACACCCACCACAGGATCTTAAGACTTCTGGTGAGTGGAACACAGCTTCTGCTCCAATCCAATTGTGCACGGGACCTGAGACTGCATTAGTTAGGGAAGCAGAAAACCAGCCTGAGTAGGGCCACAAGCCTCTTCGGGTCTGACCAGCACCTGGGTAGCTAGAGCACAGGGTCTGCTGACACCCGCCAGCCACCCACTACACCCACAACAGGATTTTGAGACTTCTGGTGAGTGGAACACAGCTTCTGCTCCAGTCCAATCACGCGGGACCTGAGACTGCTTTGGTTGGGGAGGCAGAAATCCGGCCTAAGTAGGGCCACAAGTCTCTTCCGGTCAGACCAGCACCTGGGTAGCTAGAGCGCAGGGTCGGCTGACCCCAGCCAGCTACCCACGACACCCGCCACAGGATTTTGAGACTTCTGGTGAGTGGAACACAGCTTCTGCTCCAGTCCAATCACGCGGAACCTGAGACTGCTTTGGTTGGGGAGGCAAAAATCCGGCCTGAGTAGGGCCACAATCCTCTTCGGGTCTGAACAGCACCAGGGTAGCTAGAGCGCAGGGTCTGCTGACACTCGCCACAGCACCTGCCACAGGATTTTGAGACTTCTGGTGAGTAGAACACAGAGTCTGCTCTAATCTTTAAACAGTGACAACAATAACAACTAATCCCAGAGATTACCAGATGGCGAAAGGTAAACTTAAGAATCTTACTAACAGAAACCAAGACCACTCACCATCATCAGAAACCAGCACTCCAACTTCGCCCAGTCCAGGGCACCCCAACACACCGGAAAAGCTAGACCCGGTTCTAAAAGCATATCTCACTATGATGGTAGAGGACATCAAGAAGGACTTTAATAACACACTTAAAGAAATACAAAAGAAAAATGCTAAACAGGTAGAAGACATTAAAGAGGAAGTACAAAAATCCCTTAAAGAATTGCAGGAGAACACTGCTAAACTGGTAGAAGACATTAAAGAGGAAGCACAAAATTCCATTAAAGAATTGCAGGAAAACCAGACCAAACAGGGGATGGAATTGAATAAAACCATCGAAGACCTAAAAAGGGAAGTAGAGACAATGAAGAAAACCCAAATTGAGGCAACACTGGAGATAGAAACACTAGGAAAGAAATCTGGAACCATAGATTCGAGCATCAGCAACAGAATACAAGAGATGGAAGAGAGAATCTCAGGTGCAGAAGACTCCATAGAGAACATCAGCACGACAATCAAAGAAAATACAAAATCCAAAAAGATCCTAACTCAAAATATCCAGGAAATCCAGGACAAAATGAGAAGACCAAACCTGCGGATAATAGGAGTAGATGAGAATGAAGATTTTCAACACAAAGGACCAGCAAATATATTCAACAAAATTATAGAAGAAAACTTCCCAAACCTAAAGAAAGTGATGCCCATGAACATACAAGAAGCTTACAGAACTCCAAATAGACTGGACCAGAAAAGAAATTCCTTCCGACACATAATAATCAGAACAACAAATGCAATAAATAAAGATAGAATAAAAAAGCAGTAAGGGAAAAAGGTCAAGTAACATATAAAGGCAAGCCTATCAGAATTACACCGGATTTTTCACCAGAGACTATGAAAGCCAGAAGGGCCAGGACAGATGTTATACAGAAACTAAGAGAACACAATTTCCAGCCCAGGCTACTATACCCAGCCAAACTCTCAATTACCATAGATTTAGAAAACAAAGTATTCCACGATAAAACCAAATTCACACATTATCTTTCCAAGAATCCAGCACTTCAAAGGATAATAACAGAAAAAAAAAAAAAAAAAAAAAACAATACAAGGACAGAAACCACGTCCTAGAAAAAGCAAGAAGGTAATCCATCAACAAACCTAAAAGAAGACAGCCACAAAAACAGAACACCAACTCTAACAACAAAAATAAAAGGAAGCAAATATTACTTCTCCATAATATCTCTTAATATCAATGGACTCAACTCCCCAATAAAAAGACATAGACTAACAGGCTGGCTAGAGAAACAGGACCCAACATTTTGCTGCTTACAGGAAACACATCTCAAAGAAATAGATAGACACTACCTCAGAATGAAAGGCTGGAAAACAATTTTCCAAGCAAATGGTAGGAAGAATCAAGCTGCAGTAGCCATTATAATATCTGATAAGATTGACTTCCAACCCAAAGTCATCAAAAAAGACAAGGAAGGGCACTTCATTCTCATCAAAGGTAAAATCCTCCAAGAGGAACTATCAATTCTGAATATCTATGCTCCAAATACAAGGGCAGCCTCATTCATTAAAGATACTTTAGTAAAGCTCAAAGCACACATTGCATCTCACACAATAATAGTGGAAGGCTTCAATACACCACTTTCACCAATGGACAGATCATGGAAACAGAAACTAAACAGGGACACAGTGAAACTAACAGAGGTTATGAAACAAATGGATCTGACAGATATCTACAGAACATTTTATCCTAAAACGAAAGGATATACCTTCTTCTCAGCACGTCACGGTACCTTCTCCAAAATTGACCACATAATTGGTCACAAAACAAGCCTCAATATATACAAAAATATTGATATTGTCCCATGCACCCTTTCAGATCACCATGGACTAAGACTGATCTTCAATAACAAAATAAATAATAGAAAGCCAACACACATGTGGAAACTAAACAACACTCTTCTCAATGATACCTTGGTAAAGGAAGGAATAAAGAAAGAAATTAAGGACTTACTGGAGTTTAATGAAAATGAAGCCACGACATGCCCAAACTTATGGGACACACTGAAAGCATTTGTAAGAGGAAAACTCATAGCTCTGAGCGCCTCCACAAAGAAACTAGAGAGAGCACACAATAGAAGCTTGACAACACACCTAAAAGCTCTAGTACAAAAGGAAGCAAATTCACCCAAGAGGAGTAGACTGCAAGAAATAATCAAACTCAGGGGTGAAATCAACCAAGTGGAAACAAGAAGAACAATTCAAAGAATCAACCAATCGAGGAGATGGTTCTTTGAGAAAATCAAAAAGATAGATAAACCCTTAGCCAGACTCACTAGAGGGCATAGGGAAAGTACTCTAATTAACAAAATCAGAAATGAAAAGGGAGACATAACAACAGACCCTGCAGAAATCCAAAATACCATCATATCATTCTACAAAAGGCTATACTCAACAAAACTGGAGATCCTGGATGAAATGGACAAGTTTCTAGACAGATACCAGGTACCAAAGTTAAATCAAGATCAGGTTAATGATCTAAACAGTCCCATATCCCCTAAAGCAATAGAAGCAGTCATTAATAGTCTCCCAACCAAGAAAAGCCCAGGACCAGATGGGTTTAGTGCAGAGTTCTATCAAACCTTCAAAGAAGAACTAATCCCAGTTCTTCACAAACTATTCCACAAATTAGAATCAGAAGGTACTCTACACAACTCATTCTATGAAGCCAAAATTACTCTGATACCTAAATCACATAAAGACCCAACAAAAATAGAGAACTTCAGACCAATTTCCCTTATGAATATTGATGCAAAAATCCTCAATAAAGTTCTCACTAACCGAATTCAAGAACACATCAAAACAATCATCCATCCTGACCAAGTAGGATTCATCCCAGTGATGCAGGATGGTTCAATATACGAAAATCCATCAATGTAATCCATTATATAAACAAATTCAAAGACAAAAACCACATGATCATCTTGTTAGATGCTGAAAAAGCATTTGACAAAATCCAACACCCATTCATGATAAAAGTCTTGGAAAGATCTGTAATTCAAGGCCCATACCTAACCATGATAAAAGCAATATACAGCAAACCAGTAGCCAACATCAAAGTAAATGGTGAGAAGCTGGAAGCAATCCCACTAAAATCAGGGACTAGACAAGGCTGCCCACTCTCTCCCTACCTATTCAACATTGTACTTGAAGTCCTAACCAGAGCAATTAGACAACAAAAGGAGATCAAGGGGATACAAATCGGAAAAGAAGAAGTCAAAATATCACTTTTTGCAGATGATATGATAGTATACATAAGTGACCCTAAAAATTCCACCAGAGAACTCCTAAGCCTGATAAATAGCTTCAGTGAAGTAGATGGACATAAAATTAACTCAAGCAAGTCAATGGCCTTTCTGTACACGAAGGATAAACAAGCAGAGAAGGAAATTAGGGAAACAACACCCTTCTCAATAGTCACAAACAATATAAAATACCTTGGCTTGACTCTAACTAAGGAAGTGAAAGATCTGTATGACAAGAACTTCAAGTCCCTCAAGAAAGAAATTAAAGAAGATCTCAGAAGATGGAAAAACCTCCCATGCTCATGGATTGGCAGGATCAACTTTGTAAAAATGGCTATCTTGCCAAAAGCAATCTACAGATTCAATGCAATCCCCATCAAAATTCCAACTCAATTCTTCAACGAATTGGAAAGGGCAAACTGCAAATTCATATGGAACAACAAAAAACCTAGTATAGCAAAAACTCTTCTCAAGGATAAAAGAACCTCTGGACGAATCACCATGCCTGACCTAAAGCTGTACTACAGAGCAATTGTGATAAAAACTGCATGATACTGGTATAACGACAGACAAGTAGACCAATGGAACAGAATTGAATACCCTGAGATCAACCCACATACTTATGATCACTTGATCTTTGACAAGGGAGCAAAAACCATCCAGTGGAAAAAAGACAGCATTTTCAACAAATGGTGCTGGCACAACTGGCGGTTATCATGTAGAAGAATGCGAATTGATCCATTCCTATCTCCTTGTACCAAGGTCAAATCTAAGTGGATTAAGGAAATCCACATAAAACCAGAGACACTGAAACTTATAGAGGAGAAAGTAGGGAAAAGCCTCGAAGATATGGGTACAGGGGAAAAATTCCTGAATAGAACAGCAAAGGCTTGTGCTGTAAGATCGAGAATCGATAAATGGGACCTCATAAAGTTGCAAAGTTTCTGCAAGGCAAAAGACACCGTCAATAAGACAAAAAGACCACCAACAGATTGGGAAAGGATCTTTACCTATCCTAAATCAGATAGGGGACTAATATCCAATATATATAAGGAACTCAAGAAGGTGGACTCCAGAAAATCAAATAACCCCATTAAAAAATGTGGCTCAGAACTGAACAAAGAATTCTCACCTGAGGAATACCGAATGGCAGAGAAGCACCTGAAAAAATGTTCAACATTCTTAATCATCAGGGAAATGCAACTCAAAACAACCCTGAGATTCCACCTCACACCAGTCAGAATGGCTAAGATCAAAAATTCAGGTGACAGCAGATGCTGGCGAGGATGTGGAGAAAGAGGAACACTCCTTCATTGTGGTGGGATTGCAAGCTGGTACAACCACTCTGGAAATCAGTTTGGCGGTTCCTCGGAAAATTGGACATAATACTACCAGAGGATCCAGCAATACCTCTCCTGGGCATATATCCAGAAGATGTTTCAACCGGTAAGAAGGACACATGCTCCACTATGTTCATAGCAGCCTTATTTATAATAGCCAGAAGCTGGAAAGAACCCAGATGCCCCTCAACAGAGGAATGGATACAGAAAATGTGGTATATTTACACAATGGAGTACTACTCAGCTATTAAAAGGAATGAATTTATGAAATTCCTAGGCAAATGGATGGATCTGGAGGGCATCATTCTGAGTGAGGTAACATATTCACAAAGGAACTCACACAATATGTACTCACTGATAAGTGGATATTAGCCCAAAAACTTAGGAAACCCAAGATATAAGATACAATTTGTTAAAAGCATGAAACTCAAGAAGAACAAAGACCAAAGTGTGGACACTGTGCCCCTTCTTGGAATTGGGAACAAAACACCCATGGAAAGAGTTACAGAGATAAAGTTTGGAGCTGTGAAGAAAGGATGGACCATCTAAAGACTGCCATATCCAGGGATCCATCCCATAATCAGCTTCCAAACGCTGACAACATTGCATACACTAGCAAGATTTTGCTGAAAGGACCCAGATATAGCTGTCTCTTGTGAGACAATGCCTGGGCCTAGCAAACACAGAAGTGGATGCTCACAGTCAGCTATTGGATGGATCACAGGGCCCCCAATGGAGGAGCTAGAGAAAGTACCCAAGGAGCTAAAGCGAACTGCAACCCCATAGGTGGATCATTATTATGAACTAACCAGTACCCCAGAGCTCTTGTCTCTGGCTGCATTTGTATCAAAAGATGGCCTAGTAGGCCATTACTGGAAAGAGAGGGCCATTGGACTTGCCAACTTTTTATGCCCCAGTACAGGGGAATGCCAGGGCCAAGGGGTGGGGGTGTGTGGTTGGGGAATGGGGGGGAGTGTATTGGCGACTTTTTGGATAGCATTGGAAATGTAATTGAGGAAATTACCTAATAAAAAAAAGAAAAAAAAAACCCCTCTGTTTCACATATTTGATGGAGACTCAGAGTTAATTTCCAAAAGGGAATTAACACCTGAGGCCAGAAAGGTCCTTACCCTAGTGGAAGTAGAATTGTTTAAAGTCCAGCTTCAGCGTTGTAAAAAAGGTTTACCCGTCATTTTGATAATATTACCTACTGAGATGCAACCCACAGGATTATTGTGGCAAGAAGGCCCATTGTTATGGATACATTCCAAAATATCTGCTGGGAGGACATTAGACCATTACCCTACAACAGTGGCTTCTTTAGCCTTGTTGGTAATTCAGCATTGTTTACAATTTTTTGGTATAAAACCCAGCTCTATTGTAATCCCTTATGATGGGTATCAGCAAAAGGTCCTAACAGCAAATATTGATGAGTGGGCTATTTTAGCCTGTATTAATGAGGGCCCATTTCATAATCATTATCCCAAACATCCGTTAATGACCTTTTTAAAGGAACATCCAGTCATTTTTCCTCAAGTGGTGAGAAAAACACCCATTAAGGATGCAGTTAACGTGTTTACTGATGGATCAAAAACCGGATGTGGAATATATATGGTAGAGGGGAAAGATCCTGTGGTCAGGCAGTATTATCCCTGTACTCCGCAGCTGGTGGAATTACAAATAGTTATTGAGGTCATTAAGGATTATGATTTTCCTTTTAATCTAATTTCAGATTCACAATATGTAGTTAATTTAGTTTTATCCCTAGAAGTGGCTGGCCAAATAAAAGCTCATAGTACCATCCAAGCCTTTGCCTTACAATTACAGAAGTTGCTGTGGGAAAGACGCCAACCATTATATATTGGACATGTCCATGCCTATAGTGGGCTTCTAGGACCCTTAAGTAGGGGAAATGATATTGTGGATAATTGTACTCGTATGGAGTTCATATTTTTAGCATCCCCTATGGAGTTAGCCTTACAATTTCATTCTAAATTTCATGTTAATGCTAAAACTCTGCAGAGAAAATTTGGAATCTCTAGAGCACAAGCTCAGGATATAGTCACTACCTGTGGACGTTGCCTTGAGTTTCAACACCCACCTTCTTATGGAGTGAATCCTAGAGGATTGCTCCCTCTACAGGTGTTGCAGATGGATGTGACACATTTTTTCAGAATTTGGCAAATTGAAATACATTCATGTATCCATTGACACATGTTCAGGGATAGTTTATGCATCTCCCATGTCAGGGGAAAAGGCCTCCCATGTTATACAGAATTGTTTGGAGGCCTGGGCAGCCTGGGGTAAACCCCAACAACTTAAAACAGATAATGGCCCTGCATATAGTGCCAAAACCCTGGTGTCTTTTTGTCAACAGATGGAAGTACAAGTTAAACACGGCCTGCCATATAATCCTCAAGGCCAAGGAATCATTGAACGAGCACATAGAACCTTAAAAGAATTATTAATAAAACAAAAAGGGGGAATAGGCTATGGCCATACCCCAAAGATAAGACTCTCCTTAGCTCTTTTTACCTTAAATTTTTTACAATTGGATAAGGAAGGTAGTTCTGCTGCTGAACGACATGCTAATACCAGCCCCAATAGACTGGGGTATGCTAAATGGAAGGATGTGCTTACAGGATCATGGAATGGTCCGGATCCCATGTTGGCCTGGGCAAGAGGGTCTGTTTGCATGTTTCCACAGAATCGCGTAGAGCCAGTGTGGGTTCCGGAGCAGCTAGTACGATGCTGTCAAAATGAAGAAGCTGATCTTGTTGGTGATGAGCATGGGTCTGCCCCTGATTGGTGCGGAACCCAGATGGGGGATACTGTCTGTGTTTAAATTGGACTGCAAATTTTGATGTCAAGATGAATGAGCTTCGCTTGGCGATTGTCATTGTGAATTCGACCCGAGTGGATCCTGGATTGGCATTGGGAAAGAATGGACTGGGATAGGTGCTCTCGCTGTGGCCCTTGTTTTGGCATGCATGTTGTGTGTATGGTGTATGAGTCGGTTGCAGAATGCCCAGGTCTGCACTGCAGCCATGGTGGTGCAAGCTTTTGCCACAGTGGAAGCAGGGCAGTCACCTCAGATTTGACTTGCTGCCATGAAGAATGAACAATGAAGCCATCACTCCATAGGGTTGTAAGGCTAAGCACTGCACAGAGGTTAGTCTGGAAGCTGTTTGACAATCTCTGGGAGGTATGTCTGATTGCATGAGGGTTGAGTGTCCTAGTGTCCTTCCCCCAGGAAAAACTGCACGGGAGAAGGTCAGGGTTGCTCTGGGTAAAAACCTGTGAGCCTAAGAGTCAATCCTGTACATGGCCCCTATTTCTGCACACTGGGGATCAGACCGCTATCTTCACCCACGGAGCTTCCTTCAAAAGAATATAAAAGGGGGAATTGTGGGAAGCCATTCCGGACTCCCTGGCCAGCTGGACAGAAATCTATGCCAGGCAGTAAACAAGCCCATATTTGGTGGATGCCTCGCCCTTAATCCCTGATTGGCTGAGCAAGCCTGCCTGGTGAGGTGATGTGACCTGTGGTGATTGTTTGAGGCGTGGTTGTATCTTGAGGGTATATGCTTGTATCCTGAGGCATGGGGAATTTGAAGAGAGAAGCTGCCTGAGTAAACTGCTTTAAGAAGAACCGTTGGTTGCATTTTCCTTGCTAGTCGAGCTGGAAGCAATAAAGTATTAAATAAATAAATAAATAAATTTAAAAAAAAAGAAAAAGGAGATGAGTTGTTTATTCTGATTGTTCTTATAGGACAATTTATGTGTTAATCTCATGTTATTTAACATGTTATATTAAAATGAAGTGGTATGTGGGAAGTACCAACATTTTAAAAGCTGAATTTTCTTGTAATTATAACAGAGTACTTAGTAAGAATAGTGAGAAAGAGCATTAAGCTCACTATTGAGTACTTGTTTCTCTATTGCTAGTCACATAATATCTGTCACTCTGTCTCAGTCTCTGTCTCTCTTTCTCTCCCTTTCTCTTTCTCTCTTTTTCTCTCTCCTTCTCTCTCTGTGTCCTTGTCTTTCTCTTTCGCTCTATCTTTCTGTCTCTGTCTCTCTCTGCCTCTGTCTCTGTCTCTCTCTCTCTCTGTCTCTC
The DNA here is from genome assembly GCF_978045245.1 of Mus caroli. Taxonomy (NCBI): domain Eukaryota; kingdom Metazoa; phylum Chordata; class Mammalia; order Rodentia; family Muridae; genus Mus; species Mus caroli. The sequence goes on along the minus strand of NW_028227259.1, from coordinate 91,075,241 downwards.
TCTCTTTCTCTGTCTCTCAGGGTACCAAGCTAATAACATTTCTAATTTCTGAAATAAATGACTCTACTGCTTATATTATCTTGGTTTCATTTGTAAGTTTTAAACTGTAATAATGAAACTGTCTTTTAAGTTTGAACTTATAAGTTTCTACACATCTGGTCTCATGCATTATTCTCACATATAACAAAGTTGACTTAGCAAAGTCATTTGTGTTAGTTCTGAGAGTAAACCCAGAGCATTGCATTTACAGTGGACTTAATGTTTTCGATTATTAGTGATATCCTTTTCTTTTTGAAATTTGGGGCACTGTGTTTTTAATTGTGCAGGGTGAGCTTCTATAATCTGGGTCAGTGATTCTCAATTTTCCTAATGCTGTGATCATTTCTTATACTTCCTCATGTTTTGGTGACCCCAAAACACAAGTTTCTTTTCTTTTAATATTTAATAGGTGTTTGAAATCATAATGTAAATACCTAATATGTGGGATATCTGATACATGACCCCAGGGATCATTACCTACAGGATGACAATCACTGGTCTAGGTGGTCTTGGAATTAACAATGACTTCTGAGTGGACATGACTGTAGCTTTGTGCCATTGAACCATGCCTTGCTAATTAATTTAAAGAATCCAAACACACACAAACATACACATACACAAACATACACCTACAAAAAATACACACACACACACACACACACACACACACAAACAACCAGGTGTCTGTTTTATTATTTTTACTTAAATACTGGGAGAATCAACATGCAAAAGACATTGCCGACAAACCAAAACCTAAACAAAGGATACCAAACCAAACCAAACAAAACAAAACTGAACCAAAATCTTTACAAAATGCCATTGAGCTAGTTTTGTGTTGTCAAACTACTTCTGGGGATGGAGCCTCCACTGAAGTGTGGCTAATACACACAGTGAGACTTTTTTGGAGAGAATACCAATCATGTATTAATTGAAATACCTTCCTAGTAGTGATGGAAACCCATGCACACTGCCTGTCTCCCAGTAGGAGCCAACTGGACTTGAACCTGTGTAGACACTGCAGGTGTTGTTTTGAGTTCATGTGTGTGTCAGCCTTGATGCATACAGAGACCCTGTTTCTTGGAATCATCAATCTCTTCTGGATTTTTTAATCTTTCTGCATGGGTATAATGGGGGGGTGGGGGGGCTTCGATGAAGATATGCCACTTAGGACTAAGTGCTCCAAAGTCTTTCATTCTTTTTACATTTTCCTGTTGTAAGTCTATATTCTAGTTCAAATCTACTGTAAGAGGAAGTCATTTTAATGAGGACTGAGTGAGGTACTTATATATTGGTATAGCAGTATGTCATTTTATGATTTTTTTTCTAGCTATATACACACACACACACAACTCCTACTCAGTGATTTCTTTGTGATAATTTAAATAGTTTTACTATATATTCCCTATTACAACTGTCATGTAACATTACCCTATGGAATAATGTTGTACCCTAGTATTTGGATTGACTTAATCCACTTCTTCAATGGTTGGTCCTTATGAAACACAACCAGATAGAGGAATGCCTTCACCTGAGAAGCCACCAGGTATTCCCCCAAGCATACCATGAGCACTCTGGTACAGCTTGATAATGATAGGATATAAGCTTTCTCCAGTTCTTTCTGCTGATGCTCAAATTCTTCCTTCTCTGCAGTCTGGTTCTTATCCAGAGAGCTGATGATTTCATTACACTTGCTAAGAATCTTCTGTGTGTCCTCATCATTGACCTTTCCTTGAAGTTTCTCATCTTCAACAGTTGAAGGCATAAGACACTAGTGAATTCTTGGAGGAAACCTCATCTCTCTGCTTCTAATCCTCAGATTTGTACTCCTCAGCTTCTTGGTCTATGCACTCAATATCCTCCTTGCTCAAGAGTCTCTTGTCTTTAGTGATTGTGATCTTGATCTCCTTCCCTGTGCTTTTATTTCCAACACAAACATTGAGGATGCCATTAGCATTGATGTCAAAATAACTTCAAACTGAGGAACCCCTCAGGGTGCTGAAGGTATGTCTGTGTGCATCAACTTTCCAAGCAGGTTGTTGTTCTTGGTCATGAAGTCCTGTCCTTTCAACGTTTCTCCAGCAAAACACACTCAGACAACCGGATCCTCCTCACATCTCCCCCTTTTCTATTATTTAAGAGCAATAGGCCACCCATATAATGAGAGTGGAGATAGAGGTCAAATTCCCAGTGTGCAAAAATAGGGGCTTTACACAAAACCTCCTCCCAGGCTCATCACCCGGAGGGGTCTTGGTCTGCTCCCATGTCATTTTTCCTGGGGGGAAGGACACTTGGACACTCAACCTTCATATGAGATGACATGACTCCCTAGATTAGGCTCATTTTATGCCGTGGAGCCTTTCTACTGCAGTGCTTACCAGTACAACTCTCCTGGGCTGCTGAAGCACACTCACTCTATCCCGTGCAATGAGACTAGCCTCGTGGGGTGCAAGAGCTGAGCGGCCAGTGACCTACTGCTTAAGCATAGATAACCATATACCAGGGGAGGCACTGTGTTCGAGTGCTGCAAGTGCTTGGGTTATTGCCATCTTGTCCCTTTTTGTTTGGGCTTTAAGTTTACAGACCATCCAGAGCAAAAGCAACGCTCCACTGCATAGGATCATAGCAAACAAGCCTATCCCCACCCACTCCTTAAAGTAGGAAAATGCAGAGGATATCCAGGTGGAGAAACCCTTTGTCAGCGAAAGGTCAAGACACATAGAATTCACTTGTAGAATAGCAACTCTCAATTCTCGAAGCATTTGTTCAAATTCCATGGTCCAATTCTGTAACATATAGCGAGACAAAGTTTTTGATAAATTTGCTGCTCTTGTAAGATTTTCAAACTGAACAGAAGTAACACAAAGACCAGGCATCTTGTATTCAAAACCCAATTGAGCCAACTGCCAAAGAATATTCACCTGCTCTTGGACTAAGTCGATGCACTGATTTATCAGCATCAACCCTCCTTGTATTTGTGAGTTGGCTGTGGCTTGTTTATCTAAAGCTGTTGTGACCGTCATAGAAATCTCATTACTAGTTTGTGTTATTTGAATACTAGTAGATAGAGTGAGTGCCAATGCTGTGACAGAGGCTGCAACCGCCGCTGTGGCCACCAATCCAACTATAATAGCAGAAATACCAAAATCTCTTTTCTCTTGAAACAAACTCAACTATTAGGGGCATCTACAGGAACAGGGACAAATCTAGGCATGCGGGTAACCAAAGCAAAAGGATATTTATTGGCATCCCAGCATAGGACATAAAAACATTTTTCTTGTGAGCAATCTATCTCTACTTGATTCTGATTCAAGCTTGTTTTACTTAACACCCATAAAAACGGGGGCCATACACATACCGGGGTGGCAGTAAAATTTACCTCTTTTTGTTTTTTATATTTAACATTGGATGTAGTCCATTTAAAATTTGAACCCTGTTTTTCATTCTGGCGCGGGGTACTTCTCTAATCAAAGGTCATTTCTCCTTTCTCACTAGAACCTCCTCCAATCATTGCCATGGGGGCGAGATCAGTACAGCTTCCATTAACCCCACAAAGCAACCACTGATCAAAAGGGTTAGTATTAGTTCGGAGGGGGTCCATATTACTAAAATCATATCCAGTAAAAGTATCATTATACTCTCTACTAATATATGGGGAAAAGGAAAAATATTTCTCTACTGCCCAAGTATATTTTTTAGCTTGGCAGCCTGTCCAAGGTAGTGTTACATCTTCCATGGACCCTTCCTTGCAAAAGGGTGCCATTCTAGGTTGTGAAGGCGGCTTATTTCCAGAACTTCCACATGTTCAGCTGGGCCACCATCCTCTTATAACTATGGCATCAGCCTTCATGTCAAAAGCTGCTCCACCAAAAGAGGTTCTTTTTAACCAGGCTGCTGATTGATTATACAAGGATATGCATTGACTCTTATCTTGCAATAAAGAAATTAGTACAAAGCACAGGCTTCCCTGTATGAAGAAAGTTCTATTTTCTTGCAAGGCCTGAATCTGTTCATCTAAAGGCAAATAGGCAAGTCCTAGTTCTTTATCTGTAGTAAAAAAGCATGGTAATATTTGTGCATTATGCATTACTGGCATAGGAAGAGGGAAAGTTGACATAATTCCCCATCTAAACTCACCATATATACTAGGAACCAGAATCTCCAGCATGAGGAGTATGATCCATCGATGTCTTGAGATCTTGTTCTTGTGACTCATCGTCCTAGAGCTGGATTCTTCAAGTGAGGTGTTCCGGAATCCAAAAGGGATTATCTTCCTCCTTGGAAAAACACATATAGCTCCCCTGGATCTTATTAGAATAGGATCCGGGCTTCTCCATTTTCCTGTCAAGACATCTTTCCACTTTACCATTTCCTTGGGCCTATCAGGTTCTGAACAGTAATGTTCAGCAGCAGTATGGCCTTGAGCATCAAGATTTAAAAAAATTAAGAGTGAAGAGTGCCATAGAAACAGCTACTCTTGGTACTGAGGGTAGAGCCTCCTCAACTCCCCCCTTTTGTTTAATTAAATAGAACTTGAGAGTGCTAAGGGCACGTTCTACAATGCCTTGTTTTTGAGGATTATATGGAAGACCAGTCATATGAGTCACATTCATCTGATGACAGAACTGTTGAAATTTTTGAGAAGTATAGGCTGGTCCATTGTCTGTCTTAAGAAGTTTAGGTTTTCCCAAGCACTCCATGCCTCGAGGCAATGTTGAATTACATGTGAGGTCTTTTCTCCTGTTAGAGGTGTAGCAAATATGATACCAGAGCAGGTATCAATAGAAACATGTAAATACTGAAGTCTTCCAAAGGATGAGATATGAGTAACATCCATTTGCCAGACCTGCAAAGGCCTTATGCCACGTGGGTTTATTCCCACATAAGGAACAGGCAAAAATTCACAGCAATTTTGGCATTGAGTAACAATTTCTCTAACTTTTTTTCTAGTTAATGAGAAGCGGTGATGTAAAGTCTCAGCTGTCACATGAAAGCGTTTATGAAATTCTTTTGCAGCTTCTGTCTGGGAAGATAGAGCAACAGCCACGATTCTAGTGGCTTTGTCTGCTAAGTCATTTCCATGAGACATAGGGCCAGGAAGGCCAGAATGAACTCTGACATGAGTAATATAGACACGATGTCTTCTGTGTAACAAGGCTGACTGAATTTGTTGGAAAATGTGAGCAAGCTTACTAGATGGTTTAATTAAGCCTGCAGCTTCAAGTGTATTGACTGCATTAACTACATATAAGGAATCAGATATAATATTGAGTGGTCCTGGAAAAGTGTTAAGGACTTCTAGTACCACCAAACACTCTACAACCTGGGGTGATGTCTCATTATATTGTTTGGATTTTACTTGGTCATTTATTACATATGCACCTATGCCAGATTTGGATCCATCTGTATATACTACCACCCCATCTGCAAGTGGGTGTTTAGCTGTAATTATTGGAAACACTATGGTTTGAGTTAAGACAAACTGCAAAATTGGATGTTTAGGAAAATGATTATCAATTCTTCCTGAATAGGAGGCAACCAAGACTGCTCAATCATCATTCGTTGCTGCCAAGGTTTGAACTTGAGCAGAGATATAAGGCACGATTAGTATATGAGGTTCCTCTCCAAAGTGCATAATGGCAGCTTTTATTCCCCTAACTGCAAGTTGAGCGACTGCATTAGGATACCATTCAATAATTTTTGCTGGGGAAGCATTAGGGTGGACCCGCAATAAGGGTCCATTTTGCCACAAGACTGCTGTTGGCAACTGTGCAGTTTTAATATGCACAATTCAAATGACTTTGATTTATCAATACGTAGTAATTGGGCATCTTGTAAGGCTTTTTCTATAGTTTGTAAAGCTTGACATGCAGCTGGGGTAAGTGCTCTTTGGGAGGAGATGTGAGTATCTCCTTCTAAAATATCAAATAAAGGCTTTAACTCTGCGGATGGAATTTTCAAAAATGGTCTCAGCCAATTAATATATCCCAGTAATTTTTGAAAATCATTTAAGGTATGTAATTGATTTTTGCGAATCTCTAATTTTTTGAGGAACAATTTTATCAGGATAAATACGTGACCCTAGGAAGGTTCCCATTTGAGCAACTTGCACCTTATCAGTGGCTACTTGCAATCCCCATTGACCTAATGTCTGTATTAATATAGGGTATGCATCTTGCAATAATTGTGAATTTTCATGACAAAGGAGTATGTCATCCATATAAATTTCTACGAGCAGAGATGGAAAGTGATTTCTAACTGATTTAAGTGCCATTTGCACGTACAGTTGATACATGGTAGGACTATTTGCCATCAACTGAGGTAGGACCTTCCATTGGTACCATTGATCAGGTTCCAAATGGTTAATGGCTGGGATGGTAAATGCAAATCTTTGTCTATCTTGAGGACACAGAGGTATAGAGAAAAAACAGTCTTTAATATCTATAATTATAATCTCCCAATTTTTTGGTAAGGCATAAAACAATGGTAGTCCTCGCTGAACTGGCCCAAACAGGCACATTTGTGCATTAATTGCTCTGAGATCATGTAATAAGCGCCATTTGCCTGATTTTTTCTTAATGGCAAAAATTGGAGTATTCCAGGGTGAGGTAGAGGGCTCTAAATGTCCCAAATGTACCTGTTCTTTGACTATTCTGGTTACAGCTTCTAATTTTTCAGAGGATAGAGGCCATTGAGGAACCCATACAACTTCCTCCATAAGCCATGGTATGGGCATAGAGCCCCCAATGGCCCCTAGAAAACACCCAGACCTTGTCTTCCCTTATTGCCTTCTTGAGAGATAGGTTCAAGTCCACCCTGCTCTCCTTTCCCTAATCCTTTTCCTTCTGTATAGCCCATTTTTCTCATCATTTGAACAGCTTGTGTTGAGTATTCATTAGTCAAGGTCATTTCCATTGCCTGTAAAATATCTCTCCCCCAGAGATTAACTGGGAATGGTAAGACATAAGGAGTGAATTGTCCCGCTTGACCTTCAGGCGGGTGCCAGCTCAAAGAACGGGAGCTAATAGTGGGACAGGACTGATACCCTAAGCCTTGTAAAGAGTGTGATGACTGAGTTACGGGCCAGGCTTTTGGCCACCAGTGAGAAGAAATAATACTTTTGTCTGCTCCTGTATCTAAAATCCCCTTAAATTGTTTCCCTTCTACAACTAACTCTAAGGATTGCCTGGAACCTAAAGACACTATTAAGTAAGCAGAATCATTTCCAGTAGAACCAATTCCTCTGGCAGCTCGAGGGACACCAGAGGAGGGAAAACAGCCATGTAGGCTTGGCAGAATTATTAGTTATGCTATTCTATCCCCTTGTGATATAGAAAAGACACCTTGTGGACAAGAACAGAGAACCTGGAGTTCCCCTTTATAATCCTGATCTACAACTCCAGGGTGAACAATGAGACTTTGTAATGTGAGAGAAGCCCGGCCCAAAATTAGACCGACACTTTCAGATGGCAAAGGTCCCTTGTAATCAGTAGGAATTGGCTGCACTCCCAGCTGAGGCATCAGCATGAATTGGGTGGAGGCATGGAAGTCCAATCCAGCCAAGCCTTCTGTTGCCCTGCGGACCATGGTGTCCACCTGTTGCTCACCTATGTCCCATATGTTTTGGGGCCCTGGGACTTGAGGGCCCTAAACTCGTTTTTTTGAAATGCTTTCATTCTCATTTTCTACCACTTGAGGGGGTCCTGGCTGCAAGAGCCTGCCTTGTACATCTCTAATTGTACGACAGTCCTTAGCCCAATGATATCCTTTACCACATTTCGTACACAATCCTGGTGCTGACCTTTTTATAGGGACTCTGCAGTCCTTTTTTAAATGTCCTGGTTTGCCACAATTAAAGCAAAGTTTGAGGTCAGCTGAATCCGAGTGCTTCCTCCCCTGCAGAATGGCTGCTGCCAATCCAGCATTAGTAAGTGGCCCTCTAAGCTCATGGCAAACCTTTAACCAGTCCTGTAACCCTTTACTCTTCCTAGGTGTGATTGCTGATCTGCATCCTGCGTAGCTTGTTCATAAACCAATTGTTCAATTAAAGGCATAGCTGCTTCTGGGTCTCCAAATATTCTCCCTGCTGCCTCTGTCTTGCTGGCTACAAAATCTGAGAATGACTCCTGTGCACCTTGGATAATCTTTGTCAAATGTCCACTCGCCTCCCCCTTCCTAGGTAGTGCTTTCCACTCCTGAACAGCGGCAGCTGAGATCTGAGCATATGCTCCCCAATGATAATTTGTCTGGTTAGCAGCGTGTTTTCCCTGACCTGTAAGTAATTCAAAAGTCCACGTTCTTTGATCCCCTTCCATGGTAGCATTAGCCCTTGCCTGCGTCTGGCAGAAATCTTGCCACAATGCTTTCCATTCAAGATACATTCCCATATTTGGAGCCACAGCTTTTATCACCGTTGTCCAGTCCCTGGGAGTCACTGCCAAGGCCGCAAGCCTTTTGACTTGTGCTACAGTGAAATTGCCACTGACTCCATAATTAAGGACAGACTCGGTAAGCTCTTAATCTGTGGATACTCTACCTGAGCATGAACACGCCCACCCTCTGCTCCTTCAAAGACCAGAAATGCCTGTTGCATCTTCCTTTGTTTCTCTCTTGGAATGAATGAGTCTGTGCACTGCCTCTCTGGGCAGGGCTGACGCACTATGCAGGGTGGGAGCTCTGCATAGTGCAGAGGTGCACTATGACCTTGAAGCCGAGAGCCCAGAGGCTGAGCAGCAAGCTATCCTTCCCAGCCGCTTTTGGCTTTTTTTCTTGACTGATTAGCTCACATTTTATCTGGCTGGTACTTTTCTCTCTCATAACAAGCTTTTTCCTCCTCCAAGTCTGTTTCCTCAGAGGGGCTAAGTTCTTCATCTGATTCTGAGCTGCTAAGAGCTAGCTCCTTAAACTCATCTATCGGCAGGTATAGGCTCCCTCTTCTAGGGACCTCTGCTGATTGAGCTTTTTTCTTTTGTTTTTTTCTCCTCCTTTCTTCTTATCTCTCCCCGGGTATTCTTCCCCAACATAATCTTTTCCTCGGGTTCGAGACCTGTGGAAAGGCCTGTATGCTTATTTGGTGCACCGTGTTTCCTCTTTGCTCCTACTCTCTCTCCCTGCTCTGCCCCTGATAGGCTTTCTTGAACTTCGTCCAGAATTTTCTGCCCTGCCTTAACTACTTGTTGACATTCCTTGTCCTTTAAGCACGATCTAATGAGCTTCCACAATGGCATGGTTCCTGCTTTAAGTTTGCCGTTCTCCTGCTCCCTAACTAAATCTTCCCTGAGTTTCTCCCAAGAGGGGATAGTTAAGGACCCTGAGCACGCAAACCATGGTGCTATTCGATCTATCTCTTTTACAAAGCCTTCTAGTGTCTTGGTGGAGATTTTCAAGCCACGCTGCCTCAGGACCGACTGTAAGACGGTCACCACAGAGTGGGAGGCTCCCATGCTATCTTCTTGCCTTTTTTCTAACCTTGCCTGACCTCCTCTGAACACTAGTTAGCAATTCCTCCTGTGGAAACTGTATGCAACCTAAAGAAAAGAATGAGCCCTGTGAAAAGGAACAGAAAGGCTTCTAACGCTGGAGAAAATTCAAGGCCATACCTTGCAGAGCTGTATTGTCCCATAGTTCTGAATCTGCCCCGTGTGAAACGGGGGTCTCCTTTAGGCGCCTGGGGATGATATAGTCCCGGGTATCTGCGCCACTATGTCCTTGTAATGTTTTGCCAGCAAAACACACTCGGACAACCGGATCCTTCTACGGCAAAGCTTTATTGCTTACTTATCAGGAAGACCCCGAATCCAGGAAACTCATTCCTTTTATAACCCACAAAAAGTGGTTGGAGATGTGTACCTCCCTGACTGGCTGCTCACCATTAGCCCAGATGACGCCACAGGACAGGCAGGGCACAAGGCATGGAAAAATACCCCAGCACATGTGCAGACTACTTGTTTACCAGTTAGAACACCTGATATCAGCGCCATTGCAAGGGCGGCTCCTCACAAAGTCCCTTTTACCTTCATACATCTGAATGACTACACCTGGCTGGTTGTCAGAGTAGGTGGTAAAGTCTGTCTGCTTGGTGTGGATGGTCATATTGTGCTTGATTGTGACAGTCTTGACTCCACTAGCAGTTTCAATACCCTGGGAAAGAGGAGTGACATCTAAGAGCAGCAAATCCTGAACATTCTCAGACTTGTCTCCACTTAGAATGGCTTCCTGGACAGCTACACCATAAGCAACAGCTGCATTGGGGTTAATGCTCATGTTCAGTTAGCTTTCATTGAGGAAGTATTGCAGAAGTTTCTGAATGTTGGGGATTCCGGTAAAAAAAAGACGGTCAATATCATGGATATGTGAATTGTCTAAAAGACATTTTGAAGACCTGTTTCTACAGGGTCCAGCTCACCACAGATCAGTTAAACATTTAATCCCTCCAATTGAGCCTGGGTAATGGAGCTATAGAAGTCAATTCATTCATAGAGATAATAAATCTCAATACTCGCTTGGGTACTGGAGGAGAGGATACCCTTGGCCTGCTCACAGGCAGTGCAGAGGAGCTCGACAGCTCTGCTGTTCTCACTGATATCTTCTTGTGCTTTCACTTAAACTTAACAATGGGATGTTTGACTATTCAGTTGTCAAAGTCTTTTCCACCCAAGTAGGTTTCTCCAGATGTTGATTTGACTTTAAAAGTTCTATGCTCAATAGTGACAATTAGCACAACAAAAGTGGCACCTCCAAAGTAAAAAATCAAAACTTTCTTTACAGGTGTGACCTTCTTATCCAAACCATAAGCAATAGCATCAGCAGTTGGTTCATTGAAAATTCAAAGTCTGTTGAGGCCAGCCTTAGTTCAAGCACCTTTTGTTGCCATCCTCTGAGAGTCCTTGAAGTAATCTGCGTCAGTGACCATAGCACTGATAACCATCTTTCCAAGGTAAGCTTCTGTAATTTCCTTCATCTTTTTCATAACCATTGAGTACACTTCTGCTGGGGAGAATTTGCCTCTTTTTTGTATTTGAGTTAGATCTTGGACCTGCCTGCATCACTTACCATATGAGGGCCAGTGCTTCATATTATACAGAACAATAGTATCATCAGACCTATATCCAATCAGACATTTGGGATCAAAACTGTGTTGGTGGAGTTCATTTAAACCAGATTTTTAGCAGCATTCCCAGTTAATTCTCTGTCAGTGAAAGCTACACAGACAAGTGTGGTGTGTTTACTACTGTCAATGGTAATTATTTACACATTGTCATGCTGGAAGACAGCCACACAGGAGTAGGTGGTGCCAACATCAGTGTCAACACCTCCATTGGATATGGTTGCTTGTATATAGGCCTGGCTATGCTGTCTATAGGACCACACAAATCACCTAATGCTGCCTCTGTGTTCAATGAGCACACCTACTGAGCTTATTTACCTTTTTAAAATATATATTTCTGTCCAGGGCTGAAAAATTAGGATTACATTCCATATGTGAGTGTTTCTCTGAACTAGAGTATTTCTCGACTTCTCAACAGTCATCAATCACCTGTAGCTCCTCATCTGCTGATGGAATTCTTCAGTAATTCTTTTGACCCCATGCGTATCTAATATGCCACTGTCATTATACTGGCCACATCTACTACATCTTTGTATGTAAATATAGCTCTCCATTATAAAAACAAATGATTTCTCTTTCCCTTGAAACCAATGTGGACTATTAAAGATATATAGCTGGTGAAAATATGGTGAATTAGTTCATAGAGTGCCCAATATGAACAGATGCAATTGTCAGGGAAACCTAACTTACCTGAATATCCTCTCTTCTACTGCAAACTGCTCTGTCCATATCAGGCTTAGGATTATTCAAAGTATTCAACATGCTTAGATCTCATTGAAGAAGTACAAAGTATTTGAAAGGTCAATCCAACATCTTTCTAAAACCTACCAGTCTTGTAGAAATTCTTGCCAGTGGTAATGAAATAGATGCTCTCCAGAGCACAGACTTTAAATGAATACTCATCAGCATCATCAAAGACTCAGAGTATTAAATGACACAAAGCATCAGCTTAGTGAAATTAAGGAGAAAGAGCTTAAGAGGAAGGAAACCACGGTGATGCCCAGGAAAACAGAAAGATAAGGCTGGTGGACAGGGAACTCCTAAACCTGATAAACAGCTTCAGTGATTTATAAAATTAACTCAAACAAGTCAATGGCCTTTCTCTACCCAAAGAATAAACAGGCTGAGAAAGAAATTAGGGAAACAACACCCTTCACAATAGTCACAAATAATATGAAATACCTGGGCATGATTCTAACTAAGGAAGTAAAAGATCTGTAAGATAGGAACTTCAAGTCTCTGAAGAAAGAAATCACAGAAGATCTCAGAAGATGGAATGATCTCCCATGCTCATGGATTTGCAGGATCAATATAGTAAAAATGGCTATCTTGACAAAAGCAAACTACAGATTCAGTGCAATCCCCATCGAAATTCCAACTCAATACTTCAATGAATTAGAAAGGGAAATTTGCAAATTCATCTGGAATAACAAAAAACATAGGAGAGCAAAACCTCTTCTCAATGATAAAAGAACCTCTGGTGGAATCACCATGCCAGACATTAAGCTGTACTACAGAGCATTTGTGATAAAAAAAAAAAAAAAAAAAAAAAACCAAAAAACCAAAAAAAAAAAAAAAACAAAAAAAACTGCATGGTACTGGTATAGCAACAGACAAGTAGACCAATGGAATAGAATTGAAGACCCAGAAATGAACCCACACACCTATGGTCACTTGATCTTTGACAAGGGAATTAAAACCATTCAGTGGAAATAACACAGCATTTTCAACAAATGGTTCTGGCACAACTGGCGGTTATCATGTAGAAGAATGCGAATTGATCCATTCCTATCTCCTTGTACCAAGGTCAAATCTAAGTGGATCAAGGAACTCCGCATAAAACAAGAGACAGTGAAACTTATAGAGGAGAATGTGGGCAAAACCCTCCAAGATATGGAAACAGGGGAAAAATTCCTCAATAGAACAGCATTGGCTTGTGTTGTAAGATCAAGAATTGACAAATGTTACCTCATAAAATTGCAAAGCTTCTGTAAGGCAAAAGACACTGTCAATAAGACAAAAAGGCCACCAACAGATTGGGAAAGAATCTTTACCAATCCTAAATCAGATAGGGGAAAATATCCAATATATATTAAGAACTCAAGAAGGTGGAGTCCAGAAAATCAAATAACCCCATTAAAAATGGGGCTCAGAAGTAAAAAAGAATTCTCACCTGAGGAATACTGAATGGCTGAGAAACACCCGAAAAAATGTTCAGCATCCATAATCATCAGGGAAATACAAATCAAAACAAACCTGAGTTTCCACCTCACACCAGTCAGAACGGCTAAGATCAAAAATTCAGGTGACAGCAGATGCTGGCAAGGATATGGGGAAAGAGGAGCATTCCTCCATTTTTGGTGGTATTTCAACCTTGTACAACCACCCTGTAAATCAGTCTGGCAGTTCCTCAGAAAATTGGACATAGTACTACCAGAGGATCCCTCAATATCTCTCCTGGGCATATATCTAGAAAATGTTCCAACTGGTAAGAAGGACACATGCTCCACTATGTTCATAGCAGCCTTATTTATAACAGCCAGAAGCTGAAAAGAACCCAGATGCCCCTCAACAGAGGAATGGATACAGAAAATGTGGTACATTTATACAATCGAGTACTACATAGCTATTAAAAAGAATAAATTAATGAAATTCCTAGGCAAATGGATGGACCTGAAGGGTATCAACATGAGTGTGGTAACCCAATTACAAAAGAACTCACATGATATGTACTCACTAATAAGTGGATATTAGACCAGGAACTTAGAATACCCAACATACAAGTTGCAAAACACAAGAAACTCAAGAAGAAAGAAGAGCAAAGTGTAGACACTTTGCCCCTTCTTAGAATTGGGAACAAAACACCCATGGAAGTTGTTACAGAGACAAAATTTGGAGCTGAGGTGAAAGGATGGACTATCTAGATACTGCCACACCCGGGGTTCCATCTCATAATTAGCCTCGAAATGCTGACACCATTGCTTACACCAGCACAATTTTGCTGAAAGGACCCTGATATAGTTGTCTCTTGTGAGGCTATGCCTGGCAAACACAAAAGTGGATGCTCACAGTCAGCTATTGGATGGAACACAGGGCCCCCAAAGGAGGAGCTAGAGAAAGTACCCAAGGAGCTAAAGGGGTCTGCAACCCTATAGGTGGAACAACCATATGAACTAACCAGTACCCCCAAAGCTGGTGTCTCTAGCTGCACATGTAGCAGAAGATGGCCTAGTAGGTCATCACTGGTAAGAGAGTCCCCTTGGTCTTGCAAAATTTATATGCCTCAGTACAGGGGAACACCAGGGCCAAGAAGTGGGAATGGGTGGTAGGGGAGTGTAGGGAGAGAGTATGGGGGACTTTTAGGATAGCATTTGAAATGTAAATGAAGAAAATCCTAATTAAAAAAAGGTAAGGCTGGTGGAGATGAGAAGGAAAATGCAGTACTTGCCAGCAGAATTCAATAAAGAGATAGAAACATTGAGGGGGACTCAAACTAAAATGAACATGAAGCTGAAAATCCCAATAATCTAATGGAAGAATTCAAAAGACAGATTTACAAATAGAATGTGTCAAAGAGAAGGAAAACACTATCAGAAGGCAAAGATAGAACAGATGAACTCGTCCAAATTTACAATATAAAATATTAATACACACACACACAAACACGGAACATACAAGATATGTTGTATATTGTGAAAATACTTAAGGTCATGCATAGCATTAAGAGGTAGTTTATCATTGTTTATATATACAACCCTATCAAACAGACATTGATTTCTAGAATATTTTGAAGTAAAATGATCTGCAGAAAAAAAGAGTACAAAATTTTACTTAAGTAATGTCAGAGACCATCCCGTGAGAAAGTGATCCCCTCTCAAATCTCTTTAACAAATCAAATGGCCTTGTGCTAAGAGCTGGTTGCCACCCCCTTTCCTCCCTATTCCCTTCCTAACACCTAAGGCTGTAAAGCTGAATAATGGTCCCCTCTTCCTTATCTCTTCCTGAGTTCCCATGACATCCAAGGACATGAGTTACGCCTGAGCCCAGCCTGACACCCAAGGCTGTCAAGGAGGATCTATGTTCCAGAGATAAGATGCAGAGTGCCCGCAAGTTTGGCGCCTGACCTCAGCCCCCATGTCAGCAGATGCCCACTTCTTTGTTCTTTGTATAATTCCCCCTCGACCCCTCCCATATTCTCCGCGATGTATGCTTTAAAAAGAAGGCACCTCAGCTTAATAAACGAGACCTTGATAGGTACAATTCTACTTGGTCTCCGCCTCTCTTTCTTTTCCTCCCATTTCCTTCCAGGTTCTCGGTCCCCCTCGCACCCACGAATAACTGAATCCCGCGGGACGGGATAAAGTAATGCATGCAAATATCAAATTAGATGAAGAAATTGTATTTGTAACAGTCATAAGAATTTATGTAGATCTGTATGAAGTTCCCATTTTCTTTTCATTATTATAAGAATATATACCTTTTTTATATTATGATATCTTTGGTCAAGTATAAATTTTTTATTTCTGCATTGTAACCATTATCTTTATAATTTTTGATACAATCTCACCTTCTGCATGTGCAGAGTCTGTTTTCATGAGTTCTAAGATTGTCAGTATTACAATATTCTGGGTATTTTAAGGATTTACACAAAGACTTTCTCCTTGTCAGTGTCCTCTGCATAACAGCATAGCTATTCTCACATTACTTATTCTGTGTTAGGTTTTTAAAATGATGTGACCCAGCACCTTCCTCCCCTGTGACAAGCTTTCATAATTTCACAGAAGCATGCAAGTTTCCAAGGGAGGAGAGCAACCAACATGCTTACCCAGCTATGATGCCTATGAACCACAATAGTGATTACCATGGCATTGTAACTCTATGGGTGCAATAATGCTACATGTATCTTGGTAACCGAAGGCTTAGTTGGATTTAAGGCCCAATCAACAAGAGAGCAATTGTTCCTGGGACTACGTCTCTGTCACCAAGCAAGGAGAATTGTTTGGGGGTCCAGGGCATAGAGGAACTGTTATATAAAGGTAAAGAAAATCAAAGGGAGAAATAGGAGGTGGTTGATGTAATCATGCACCAAAGGGTGGAGTGTAGTTGAACAAATTCTAGAACACAGGGAGGAAGACAAATAGGAGGAGGAAGGGCAAGAAGAAGAAGAAGAAGAGTTGAAGCAACTAGTGGTCATTGAGGATCATGTTGTCCTCTGGGGCCTCTGTGACAATCACCAGACAGTGGGAGAAAGAAAATAAACAACGCTAAATCAGATATTTTTCACAGAGAATTGTTAGCATATACACTTTCTTAGCAAGGCATTATTTTAGATGGCTTCTTAAAGTTCTACTCTCTCGATACTTGTGTTGGCCTGAGTTTTTCAGTTAAGGTTTTTTAGATATTCTATAACAATGGAAGGAGAAGAATTTAGAGATTTCATGTTGGAGAAGAAGTCTTTTGACTTATATTAAGGGTTCTTTGTACTGGAGAGAAGCATGTAACAATTAGGCTCTATGATATCAGAGTGTCCTCTGGCTCATGACCTGAAAAAAGATAGTATGATTCACATGGCCTCTTTCTACTGTCTTTATCTTTACCCATATTTGCACTGACCTTAATACACTGATTTTTATTACAGTATAGAAAGGAAATGAGAACGAATACATGGTATTTGTCTTCTGAGCATGGGTTACAGTGCTTATTGAATTTTCTAGCTCCACCTGTGTTTCAGAAATTATAATATTTTATTTCTTTTAAAATTTAAAGTAAACTTTAAAGGAAACTGGTGGGGATTCAATAGAAATAAAAAGGAATGATGCTGAGTAAACATAGTCTAGTATAGGCAGTGGCATCATGGATCTTGTTTGTGGGAGACTATGGTGGGTTCAAGGAAAGTCCACCCAACTGGAATATGAAAATCCTACACAGAAGTTTGTTACCTCATGTTCATTAAATATTAATAAACCAAATTGGGGTGCCTCAGCACTATGAAACAAGATATAATTTTATGAAGTGTGAAACTATGGCCTTTTGATGAGGATGGAAATGCCTTCTAGTTTTCTCTTGTGCCTTTTGAGTTACTTGAGAAAAAAATATGTTTATGCCAACTCTAGACTCTCTTATGACAAACAAACTCCCTACAATCCTATTTTGTGGTAATTTATTTTGCAGTATCAGAAACCTGTTACATGTTTTTAAGTAAAAGACATCAAAGACATTCTGATAAAATATTTCCCCTTTTGTTCTGAGAATACATGTTTTCAGAGAAAGCTTAGATGGCATTGAATGGAAAGAAAATGTTATGAACAAACTATTAGGCTGCCACTTAGTAGGAGTGCTCAATAAAATCCATCACAGATAATTGATTGCCATACATACTGGAAAATATCTGTGTTACTCAAGAGCATAGGATTACTCTATTTTTAAATTTCAATAATTTCCGGAATATTGTCCAGAGTATGTACTAAGAACTATGTTTAGCCTGGTATCTGGGAGGTTCAGATGCATTTCGTGTTCCTATAAAGATTGAGTTATACACTACAAGATGTTTCAATATAGTCCAAAGAGAGGCAGAATTGTTGTGTCTGTTGTTTAAATGCTGTTGTATCATGTAACACCTGCATTACTAAAGAAAAATCTGGTTTTATTTTTTTGTCCTTAGGAAAATCACAGTAATACAAGTTTCTACACCCTGGAATCATAAAATTAGTTGTGAGATATCCAGACATGCTATGCACACTCCAGTGAAGTTTGCTTGGCCTGCCAAGAGGCCTGGGAGCACTCATGAGGCAAAGAGTTTCATGGAAACTCACCTCCTGGAGTGTTGGAGTTCTCATTAACCCGTATACTCATACCCTATCCCCACTTTAGTCTGGTATATGGATCCACGTGCTCTATTTTAGTATTATCTTATTATAAGTGTCTTTTAAGATTGAATTCTGACTTATGTAAGTGTCCACCTGTGTTCCAAAGTTTCAGGGCCAAGGAGCTTGGAATCTGATAGGAATGCAGACAGGAAGTTGAAATAGAAATCTTCAGTACAGGCTACATTGCATATTAGAAGCAAGTTCGTATATTCTTATGACAAATGGAGATTCTCCACAGATACTTAAAAATTACTAGAAATTATCAGGGCCCAGGAAATAGGGGGGTTGTGGTATTGCAGTATTCTTGAGAAGGTCTGCTAAAGTAGAACCCCTAGTGATGGACTTAACAATAGACTAGCTTTACACCTGGCTCCCTTCTTAGTGGCAGCAGCCTGGTCCCTGCCTTCTTTTGATGTATACATTACTTTTGTATTGCATCACTGTAACTTGGTGGATTGTATCTCATCTGGTTTCTTGATGTTCTGCTGTATAAAAAGTTTGATGCTCGACCTGACAAAATACATTCAGATTCTACACAATCTCGCCTGTTGGTCTGTCTGTCATTCCCGCCAATTCCTTGTCCATCTGCACCCAGAGACCTGTTCCATGCAGACAAGGGACCCAGAGTGTCTGTGGCACAGACACATACCCGATTCCTTTTCAAAAGTTCTTCTCCTGTGAGTTATTTAATATTGTCTAGATGTCTAGAAAGTGCTTGCATTGATGTAGGACTTGGTGAGCACTCAGAGTCTCACTTGTTAGGCTAACCCCCACTTTAGTGATTTTTATCCCTAAGGTTCAACATTAAAAATAAACTCAGCTGAAAAGTGTTGATGGAAACCCATACATTCAGAAGTTGGAGTGCTTTGGATAAATGAAAGGTGAAAAATTGCTTCAGTTGCAGGGAAGTCTTTGAAATGAGGGAGGAAGTCTATGGATCACAAAGGACCATGTCAAGTAGAGGGACAGTGTGTGCTCTTGTTCCTGTGCTGCTGATCCTAAGTCAAGTTGGTCTGGAGCTGATGTTTTTGAGATAATACCCATTCATCCACTCATCTGTTGAGTCATTTCCTTAATTTGTCATCTGCCATATTGCTTTTAGCAGTTTTGCCTAGTGGGGAAGATACAGTCTCTCCAGTTTGTCTTTGGATCAACATGTAGGACCTCATTTCCTTCTGGATCATGTGTCCCTGGACACTTCCATGCTTATTGTCATGATGATAATGGACTGAATCACTGAGTCTGGAACCCTGCCCCAATTAAATGTTACCCCTTATAATATTTGCCTTGATCATGGTGTCTGTTCACAGCAATAAAACCCTAATTAAGACACACTAAAAATCTTCCCCTCCATTATATTTACACTGCTGGCTTTCAGTCTTAATTCTTTCTTTCCTTGCAACTCCATAGGAAACATTAGCCATATTTGCTAAATTCACCCCACATGTCCCCTCACAATTCTGTTTGTCTCTTGCCCCACCTCACAGCATTCCTCTTTTATTAATATGTTAGTGAAATATAATATTTCTAGACACATCTATGGGACTAGTTCTCTCTTCATTCTTAGTACTTCATTGAATCATGGCAGACATTAGCTAAGAGGATTTCCATTTCAGAGGTTGATCACCCAGGGTGCACCTTCAGGATTCCAATTATAGTTGCCATGGAATAAATTCTCAGTGTGGAGAAGATTTTTGACATTATTTTTATTGTTGCTGCAACTAAGGGATTAGCTGAAAATTCCCATTTCCTAATGGAGATCCTGATATTAATCTGAATCATATGTATTGATAATCTTTTTGGATACATGTTTATTGTTTGAACACTTTTATTTACTCATAATAAAACTTGAGATTGTAGTTTTCTTAGTAACTAAAACGCAGTGTCCCTACTTAGAATAATCCAAGATCTATATTTGAACTTGAGATTTATCATGAACCCATTAGTCACTATTATTTTATATCCAAGTTTTAAATTGGATATTTTATTATTTTACAATGCAAATATTATCTCCTTTTTCAGTTCCTCCTCTGGAAACTTCCTATCCCTTATCCTCTTACCCTTCTTTTTCGTAGGTGTTCCCCCTACCCACCTGCTCCTGCCTCACTGCCCTAGCATTCCTCTACAGTGGGCATTAAGCCTTCATAGGACCAAAGGCCTCCCCTCCCACTGATCCAGACAGGGTCCCTTCAACTCCTTCAGTGCTTCCACAACTTTTCCATTGGGATCCCTGTGCTAAGTCCCATGTTTAGATAAGAGAATCTGCATCTGTATTGGTCAGGATCTGGCAGAGCCACTCAGGAGACAACTCTATCAAGCTCCACCTGTTAGCAAGCACTTCTTGGCATCAGCCATAGTAACTGGCTTAGGTGTCTGCATGTGGAATGGATCCCCATATGGGGCAGTCTCTGGATGTCATATCCTTTAGTCTCTGTTCCACTCTTTGTTCATGTATTCCCTTTAGACAGGAGCATTCTGGGTTTAAATTTTGGAGATTGGTGTGTGGCCACATCCCTCAAATGGGACTGGAGGGTACCTAACCTCTGGATATGGTTTTGATAGGTTCTCCCTCCCCTTTGTAGGGTATTTCAGCTAATGTCATCCCTGTGGGATCCTGAGAGGCTCTTGCTTTCCTGGTATCTGGAACTTTGTTGTTGGTATCACCATGTCCCATCCCCATTGCTACAGACCTCTATTCAATTTTCCAACACCCTGTACATCTCCTCTCTTTCTTCTTATACCCAATTCTACCGCTGTTTTGTCCTCCAGTTCCTGTGTTCCTTAATAGTCTCTCCAACCCTCTTCTTCCTTTCATTAAGTTTTCCCCCTTCTAAGTATGACTGAAGCATCCACTCACTGGTTTTCATTCCTCTTGAGCTTCATATGGTACTTTAGTTGTATCGTGGGTATACCATACTTTCTGCCTAATATCTACTTAGAAGTGAGTACATACCATGTGAGTTCTTTTTGACTGAATTACCTCAATCAGGTTGACTTTTCTAGATCCATCCATTAGCCTGCGAATTTTGTGAAGTCATTGTTTTTAATAGCTGATTAGGACTCCATTGTGTAAATTACCCACAATTTCTGTATCCATTCATCTGTTGAGGGACATATGGGTTCCTTCCAGCTTCAAGCTGTTATAAATTCGAATGCTGTCAACATAGTGAAGCATGTGTTCTAATTTTATGTTAGAGCATCTTTTGGGTATATGCCTAGGAGTGGCATAGTGGGCCCGCAGGTAATATTATGTCCAAATTTCTGACTGCCAGACTGATTTATATAATATATATATATATAAATATATTTACATATATTTATATATTCAGTCTGGTAGTCTATGTGTTTTTATTGGGGAAATTGAGTCCATTAATGTTATGAGATGTTAAGGAATAGTGATAGTTCCTTCTTGTTATTTTTGTTGTGAGAGGTGTAATTTTGTTTGTATGGCTATCTTCTTTTGGGTTTGTTGAAAGAAGATTACTTTCTTGCTCTTTCTAGGTTATAGTTTCCCTTCCTGTGTTGGAGTTTTCTGTCTATTATCCTTTGTAGGTCGGAATTTGTGATGAGATATTATGTAAATTTCTTTTTGTCATAGAATCTCTGGGTTTATCTATTGTAATTGAGAGTATAGTAGCCTGGGCTAGGTTTTCCAACTCCAGGGTTGTTTCCCTTTGTGATTTCTTTATTGATTCTATTTCTATTTTTTGATCATGGATGTTTATGTTTGATACCTTCAACTCTCTGGTTGTATTTTTTTCTGTAATTTATAAAGAGACTTTTGTGTTTCCTCTTCTAGGTGTTCACATGTGTTTGCTTGTACTTTTTAAGGGAGTTATTTAGGCCCTTCTTAAAGTCTTCTCTCATCATCATAAGATGTGATTTTAAACCAGGTCTTGCTTTTCTGGTGTGATGGTGTATCCAGGGCTTGCTGTGGCAGGAGAAAAAGCTTCCAATGATACCAAGTATCCTTGGTTTCTGTTGCTTACATTCTTGCACTCACCTTCCACCATCTGGTTAACTGTGGTGTTAGCTGGTCTTGCTTTCTCTGACTCTTGTCTTGTCCCTCCTGTAAGCCAGTGTGTCAGCACTACTGGGAGGCCAGTTCTCTTTGGGCAGAATTTGGGTATGGAGAGCTCTGGCACAGGGTTAGCTTCAGATTGCAAGTGGAAAACAGAAGAATCCTTTCCCCAGTTATTTCTTGGTTCCTGTGTCCTGGTGGCTCTAGGCTGTTCCTTCTTGAGCCACAAATTTGAGCAGAAGTGGTGGTCTCATCTGTGATCTCACTCCTGGGAGTCTGTCATCACTCCTGGGAGATCAGCACCCTCTAGGAGGGATTTGGGTATGAGGTTATCATTTTCTTAATGCTTTAAGCACTTGCAGTGCTCACCTCACCTCACATTTGTGGCTTAAGGTAATGGTTTACGTATGATGAAAGATTGCTATTGGAAAAAAAATAACATTCTATCACATATACTGTTATTGAAGTTAATACTTTTAATTCATATTGAAGAACAATATATTTAATACATAGACTCATTAGATATACATTTCTATCTTAAGCTCAAACAAGTGCCAATTTGTCATCTTACCTTTCAGAGTTAAATGAGATCACACACAATCACCTGAAAATTGCATGTAATAAGTACTCAAGAGGTGATTGGCCATTTCTCTGCTTATATGCAAAGAATAGCTTTTCCAAATTGAATACAGTATTTATTAATTTTCTTAATTAATTAATTAATTAATTTTTCTTATCACTTTACATCCCTCTCACTGCCCCTCTACCAGCCACCCACGCCAACAGTCCTTCACTCATCCCTCCTTCAATTCTTCTAGGAGTGCATAGGTTCACCCTGGCTATTCCCCAGCCCTGGCCTTTCCAGCCTCTGTGAGACTAGACATGTTCACTGTCACTGACATGAGACTGGCAGCCCAGCTAGAAAAGCATAACCAATGGAGCTTTGTACACTTCTGCTGTTCAGAACCCACATTAAAACCAAGTTGCACATCTGGTATATATGTGCAGGAGGACTAGGTCCAGCCAATTATCATTGGTGGTGCTTCCATCTCTGAGATTCCCCAAGAATCAAGGATAGATAATTCTATTGGACTTCCTGTGGAGGCACTATCCCCTTAGGGGTTGCAATCCTTCCTCCTATTCTTCCATAAAAGTCTCCAAGCTCCATCTACTGTTTGGCTGTGGGTGTCTGCATCCAGTAGAGTCAGTTTTGTGTGTAGAGCATCTTAGAGGTCAGCCATGCTACACTTCTGTCTGCAAACATAACAGAATATCACTAATAGTGTCATGGATTGGTCTTTGCCCATGGGATGGGTCTCAAGTTGGGCCATTTATGAGTTTGCCATTCCCCAAGTCTATGTTCTATTCCCAATATCTGAAAATCTTGTAGACATGATAAGTTTTGGGTCAGAATTTTGTGGGTGGGTTTGTTCATTTTTTGATCCACCAGGGTTTCTTCCTAGATACTGGAGGCAAACTCCCTGTGCTGCATTTCTCCAATGCAATGAGTCAGAGCTAAGGACAAGCCCATAGATTCTTGGTCACCTCCTCTATTCCATGTCTCTGTCTTCCTTGAGATCCTCTCTATCTCCCCATCTTCAGACTTTCATTCATTATGGCAATTGTTCCCTACTCCTCTTATGGCATCTCCTTTCGACTACACCTAACTCTGAATATCGCTCCCCTCTTGAGGCCTCCTGCCCATTCCAATCTTTGTGTTTGTGAACTGTAGCATAATTGTCTTTTACTTTAACGTTAATGTCTACTCATAAGTGATTACATACCATGTTTGTTTCCAGGTGTGTGTTACCTTTCTCTGGATGACTTTTTTCTAGTTCCACCCATTTACCTGCAAATTTTATGATGTAATTAAAACCTGAGTAATATTCCTTTGTGTAAATATACTTCTTTTCTTTATTCATTCTTCATTTTTCATTAGAAGAACAACAATTTTGTTCAACTCTCTGGCTATTACTTATTAAGCTTTTATGAGCTTAGCTGAGCAAATGTCCTTGTATCAGGACAGACTATCCTTGGCATATATGCCCAGGAATACTATAGCTGAGTCTTGAATTAGATGTTTCCCTACTTTCTGAGATATCAGCATATTGGTAAGTAAAGTGGTTGTACCAGTTTGCACTGCCATTAGCATTGGAAGAGTATTCCCCTTGCTCTACATGTTGGCCAGCATGAGCTGACATTTGAGGGTTTTTATTTTCTTTTTTTGTTGTTGTTTTGTTTTGTTTTATTTATTTATTTATTTATTTATTTATTTATTTATTTATTTATTTATTTTTGCTATTCCGGCAGGTGATTGATAGAATGTCAGAGTAGTTTTGATTTGCAATCTATGATAGCTAATAGTGTTAAGCATTTCCTGAAATGTTCATGTCTATTTGAAATTTTTCTGTTGAGAACTCTGTTAAGCATTTTGTGGTTTGTTGATGTCTAGTTTCTTGAGTTCTTTATATAATTTTGAAATTAGATTTCTGTAGGATGGCTGCCATGCTGTCCCATTGGTGATGTCTTCATCCTTACAGAATCTTTCAGTTTCATGTGGTCCCATTTATAAACCGTTGATCTTCTTGCCTGCTCTATTGGTATTCTGTTTTGGAGGGTGTCTCCTATGCCAACGTGTTCAATGCTATTTACTACTTTCTCTTCTCTTAGATTCAGTGCATCTTGTTTTATGTTAAGGTCTTTGATCCATTTGCAGTTGAGTTTTGTGCAAGGTGATAGATATAGACCTATTTGCATTCTTCTTCATGCAGACATCTAGTTAGAGCAACACCGTTTATTGAAAATGCTATCTTTATTTTCATTGCAAAAATCTGTCACCTTTATCAAATTCTATTCTTATGTATCCTTTAGGTCTATGGAATTATGTCTGGGTCTTCTCCTCTATTCCACTGATCTACCTCTCTGTTTTAATGCTAATGTCATGCATTTTTATTAACTGCAGCTTGAAATCTCCAAAAGTTCTTTTATTGTACAGAATTTTTTACATATCCTGGAATTTTGTTTCACCATATGAAATGAAATATTGTTCTTTCAAGGTCTGTAAAGAATTGTATGGATTTACATGGGGATTGTGTTGAATCTCTACATTGCTTTTGGAAGAATGACTAATTTTATTATATTAATTCTTCAGATCTGATCTATGAACATAGGTGATCTTTCCATTTCTGCTATAGTCTTTTATTTCTTTCTTAAAAGACTTGAAATTCTGCTTACATAGGTGTTTCACTCCAAGATGTTGTATTTTGTTTGTATCTATTGTGAAAGGTTTTGTTTTCTGATTTCTGTCTTAACCCAATTTTCATTTGTATTTAGGAGGGCAACTGATTTTATTTTTTAGTTAAATTGTATCCAGTAACTTTGCTGAAGGTGTTTTTCAGCTGTAGGAGTTCTGTGGTAGAATTTTTTGGTCACTCATGTATGTTATTATATCAGCTGCAGATACTACTTTGATTTCTTTCTTAATAGTTTTTATCTACTTGATTTTCTTTAGCCTTGTTACTACTGTAGCCAAAATTTCAAGTGTGATATTAAATAGATATGGAAAGAATAGTCAGCCTAGTGTTTTTCTGGATTTTAGTGGATTAGCTTAAAATTTGTCCACATTTAATTTGAAATTTGCCATTTTATTTCTCTAAATTGCCTTCCTTATATTTTGTTATGTTTCTTGTATCTCCAATATTTCCAAGACTTTTCTCTGGGGTGTTGGATTTTGTCAAAGGCTTTATCAGCCTCTAATGAGATAATCATGTGGTTTTTCTCTCTTAAGTTTCTTTACATTACATTGACAAACTTTCATAGTTTGAAGCATCCCTGCATGTATGAATACATCCTACTTATGATGATGGATGTTTTTTCTTGTGTTTTTATGCCAAAATAAAATATTCAGTCGGTGAGTATTTATTGGGGATTTTTGTATCAATTCTCACAAGGGAAATGGGTTTGTAATTTTCTTCCATTTTTTGTTGTTGAGTCTTTGTGTAGTTTGGGTATTGTGATGATTGTGACATTATGAAATGAATTGAGTTAAATTTCTTAGCACTGCTTTCTTTGTCTTCCAATATTTTGGGTTTACTTAATATTAATTTTCATTGTATTTTTGAAACCTTATCTTCTTTCTTATTTATTCCTTGACCAAGTAGTCTGTCAATAGAGAATTTTTCATTTTCTGTGAGTTTAGAATAAGACAACTTTTTTGTATATGTTGAGACTTGCTTTGTGCCTGAGTATATTGTTAAATTTTGAGAATATTCTCTGAGGTACTGCAAAAAATGTATATTCTTTTGTGTTAGTGTGAAATCTGTAGGTATCATATAGCTGTATTATGTATATATATATATATATTATATGTTTTACATAATATATATCATATATAATATATTAGACATAGTCTTGTATAAATATAATATAAATATAATATAAATATAATAATGTATAATATATTATAATACAACATATAACATATGATACATGTTTATGATATATTATATATACAATATATTATATATTATATAATGTTTAATATATAATATAAAATACATAATATATGATATATAACATCATATATAATATACCAATCATAAATCATAAATCACAAATCATAAACCATATATCATATAATATATTTTATTTTCTGATATATTATACATGATTATGATGTATTATATATTATATAATTACAATATATATAATTAAAATTATATAATTATATATAATTACAATATATATATTTATAATTATATAATTATATATAATTACAATATATATAATTATAATTATATAATTATATATAATTACAATATATATAGTTAATATATATAATATATGATATATTATATATATTGTAAATGTTATAAATATAAAAATAAATAGGAATTCTTTATATGTTAATATAAGCCTTAATTTTGTGAGCAGATACAATTCTTTATACAAAACGTTAATAAAATTGTGGCTATGAATTTTAAAGTCTAGAAATTTTCAAATAGAAAAGCTAAGAAGTGCTCCTCACTTAGGTAATGTGCCAAAACCTGTCATTTTCTTCTCATTAATATTGCCAAGGCATCTGTTGTCTCAAAAGAACATATGAACGCACATACCTCAATCATACCCAGTATATGCATGCACAAATCTAGTTAGAAAATATGTTGGAACTTTTTACTGGGTGTCTTAGTCAGGGTTTCTATTCCTGCACAAACATCATGACCAAGAAGCATGTTGGGGAGGAAAGGGTTTATTCAGCTTACACTTCCATACTGCTGTTCATCACCCAAGGAAGTCAGGACTGGAACTCAAGCAGGTCAGAAAGCAGGAGCTGATGCAGAGGCCATGGAGGGATGTTCTTTACTGGCTTGCTTCCCCTGGCTTGCTCAGCCTACTCTCTTATAGAACCCAAGACTACCAGCCCAGGGATGGTCCCACCCACAAGGGGCCTTTCCCCCTTGATCACTAATTGAGAAAATGCCTTACAGTTGGATCTCATGGAGGCATTTCCTCAACTGAAGCTCCTTTCTCTGTGATAACTCCAGCTGTGTCAAGTTGACACAAAAATAGCTAGTACAATTGACCCCTTGTCAACTTGACACACAAACACATCACTAGTAAGCCTCAACCCTTACATTCTTATTCATCCCCAGGATCTAAATAACTTTAAAAGTCCCACAGTCTTTACATATTCTTAAAATTTCAATCTCTTTAAAATATCCATCTCTTTTAAATCCAAAGTCTTTTTACAATTAAAAGTCTCTTAACTGTGGGCTCCACTAAAACAGTTTCTTCCTTCAAGAGGGAAAATATCAGGGCACAGTCACAATCAAAGCAAAAATCAATCTCCAACCGTCCAACGTCTGGGATCCAACTCACAACATTCTGGTCTCCTCCAAGGGCTTGGGTCACTTCTCCAGCCATGCCCTTTGTAGCACACACGTCGTCCTCTGGGCTCCAGATGCCTGTACTCCACTGCTGCTGCTGCTCTTGGTGGTCATCTCATGGTACTGGCATCTCCAAAACACTGCATGACCCCTTCAGTCCTGGGCCATTAATTGCAACTGAGGCTGCACCTTCACCAATGGCCTTCCATGGCCTCACAGTGCCGAGCCTCAGCTGCTCTGCATGACCCATTCATGCCTTCAAAACCAGTACCACCTGGGTGACCCTTACACATTACCAAGTTCCACTGCAGAAGAAGTACAACCGTGCCTATCTCTGGAACACAGCCTCTTTGTGCTCCCAGAAAACAATTTCCAGAAGATTTCACCTCAGTGATGCTGTTCTCTTCTTAATCACCGCTAATTTCTTAGCTCCAGCTAACCAGCATCAATAGTCCCAGTAATGCAAAGTTTTTGCTTTAGTAGTTCTGGTATCTTATTAATCACAGCTGATTCTTCAGCCCCAGCTAACCAGAACTACAAAATCTTCACAATAAAAACAGCAATGGCCCTGAAGAGAGTCTTTAATTTTCCCCCTGAAATTTCACAAACCAGGCCTCCATCTTCTGCACTGTTCTCAGAATTATCTTCCAAGCTCCTACACAACATCTGACAGAGCTCTTAACAATGAATGGATCTTCAAGCCCAAAGTTCCAAAGTCCTTCCACAGTCCTCCCCAAAACATGGTCAGGTTGTCACAGGAATACCCCACTCCTGGTACCAATTTGTCTTAGTCAGGGTTTCTATTCCTGCACAAACATCATGACCAAGAAGCAAGTTGGGGAGGAAAGGGTTTATTCAGCTTACACTTCCATACTGCTGTTCATCACCCAAGGAAATCAGGACTGGAACTCAAGCAGGTCAGAAAGCAGGAGCTGATGCAGAGGCCATGGAGGGATGTTCTTTACTGGCTTGCTTCCCCTGGCTTGCTCAGCCTACTCTCTTGTAGAACCCAAGACTACCAGCCCAGGGATGGTCCCACCCACAAGGGGCCTTTCCCCATTGATCACTAATTGAGAAAATGCCTTACAGTTGGATCTCATGGAGGCATTTCCTCAACTGAAGCTCCTTTCTCTGTGATAACTCCAGCTGTGTCATGTTGACACAAAAATAGCTAGTACACTGGGTATTTTAGATATATTTCAAATATTATCTCCTGTCCTGGTTTCCCCTCCAAAAGCCCCTATTCCATCCCCTCTCCCTCTGATTCTATGAGGGTGTTCTACCTTACACCCACCCATTCCCACATCACCACCTAGTATTCACCTACACTGGGGAATGCAGCCTTCACAGAAAAAGAGCATCTCCTCCCATTGATGCCGGATAAGAACATCCTCTTCTACATATGCAGCTGTAGTCATGGGTCTCTCTATGGTTACTCTTTAGTTTGTGGTTTAGTCCCTGGGAACTCTGAGGGGTCTGATTGGTTGATATTGTATTTCTTCTTATGGGGTGGAAAGACCTTCAGCTCCTTCAGCCCTTTCCCTAACTCCTTCATTGGGGGGTCCCTGTGCTCAGTCCAATGTTTGTCTACAAGCATCCACATGTGTATTTGGTATGTATTCACCGATAAGTGGATATTAGCCAAAAAGCTTAGAATACCCATGATATTAATCACAAAACATATGATGCTCAAGAAAAAAGGAAGACCAAAGAGTGGATGCTGCAGTCATTCTTAGACAAGTGGAGCAAAATACTGATAGGAGGTAGAGTGTAGGAGTGACTTGGGAGGAAGAAGGGAGAGAGAGGGGGGAAAAGAGGGGAAAATCTGGTTTGGGAAGAGATGGGGGAGATGTACATAAAGCCAGGAGTTTGAGCAGAGTTGTGTAGCAATGGGGAATGGGGAACTGGAGTTAGCAACCTCATAGTCTCCAATACCAAGAAAGAAAGTGGCTCTTAGGACCCAAAAAGGATGAAATTATCTGAAATGCCCAACAAAGGGCAGGGAGAACCTGTAGAAACCATATTGAGAAGTTATGCAACATGCCTGTTTGAGGGAAGATGTCACCCACTCATCTCCAAATTTTTAACAAAATATTGCTCCTGTGTAAAGGAAATAAAGGAACAAAGGGTCGAGCAGAGACTGAAGGACAGGTCATCCAGAGGTTGCCCCACCTGGGTATCCATCCCATGTACAGACATAATGCCAGACAATATATTTGTAACCAAGATGTGCTTGCTGACAAGAGCCTAATACAACTGAGTCTGGAGAGGCTCTGCCAAATCCTGAAAAATATAGATGTATAAGTTTATTTAAACTAAAATTTGCTCTGTCTTCTTGAACATTGACATACTGACCATCTTAGATTGTAATAAACCTACCCTATACTGTTGCCACCCACAGAAAGTGTGATGAAATCTCTCCTGGTTCCATTGTGGAAGGTAATTTGCTTAGCAGTTTGAGTAATGTTACTTCTACCATTTGGAGTACTGTCTGTAGAAGTTGGAGCGATGTTGTCTGAAGCATATTCGGTATTGCCTCCTGTCTCAGTTGGAGCAGTGTCATCTTTGGTAGTTGAGATAGTCTGATCTGACCAACCCATTTGTGGAAGTATCAGGCTGGATGCTGCTAGGAGGAGTGATGGCATTTGTATCTCTACATTTGCTAACAGAAACAGCAGAAGCAGTTGTGATGGCAAACATAGTTGTTGTAGCTGAAGTGGATTCAACATTGGGAGTGGGTGGCTTGCAATGTTGGTTCCTTGGGTGCTTAGGAGAAGAGGATTCAAAAGAGAAAAGGAGAACTGTAGGGTTTCTACGAAATGAGCCTCAAAGTATAGGACAATGTTTTGTGTTTCCAAGAGAACAGGAAGCAGGTAGTAGTTAGTGTTCTGAGTTCCCAGACCCTTTCATGTCACTTGCTTCCCCATAGCTTCTAGATCTTAATGAGGTGCTGATTTAGATAGTTTAATGTTCTCTTCAGAAGTGAGAATAATCTTTAGAGAGAGAATAAAAACAGAACAAAACAAAAGTCAATTCTATTGCAATATGTGCCCCATCTCATTTTGATTTTCTTGGAATATGCTTCTTCTTATAATTGAAGGTTCATATGGAAGTTTGGGTATAAGCACTATAGTGCCTTGGTAACTGGGAAGGTGTGTTACTAGAACAGAGGTGCATGCCAATAAATGTCTGTATTCAAGTGCTCTATCCAAAATGATGTATAATTTTCTTTTACCTTTTATAGATTCTTCAACACATTAAACAGTCTTTGGCTTGTGGATAATTCTCCCACTAATTTGAATGCTGTGTAATATAGCTGATGTGAATTATTGAAGGTATTATGGTAACATAGAATATGCTCTGTACACATGCAACATATTTTTAAGTCTTTTTCAGCAAATTTTGTCGAATCCATGCATGTAGAATACTTGTTGTGTTAAATATAATGATGACTCCTACTCAATAATTTTAGGAACATGTTGTGTGAAGGCATATTTTAATATATACCACCATGTTTTTTAATTCATAATTATTTGATGGATGACACTCAAGGGGACATTTTAATTATAGAGCTTGGAGGTTGTACTATTATTGTCTTTTCATCTGTTTTCATGATAGTAAGTTGCAGTCATATTTCCACTAAAGAACTCTATGTCTTGTGGAATAAGGTTAGGTTTCTGGAAAGATTAAATTTATGCAAATAGCACATTAATAAATAAGGTAGTCACAATGAGGAAAACAGTAGATGCTTTATAATGCTGCTCATCTTTTTATTTTCATTTTGTATAATGCTTGGTAAAGGGTGTTTCTTAAACCTTTGAAGCGTATCACCCAAAATTCCACAGTGCTTTGGTTTATGCTGTTTTGACTGCCAAAAGGAATTCATTGTTTTCCAGTATCATCAAAAAGTATCAGTGGAATTTGGAGCTTTAGCGGTAGTTTTGCAGTTATTGGCCCTCATATAGTATTTGCTTTTACTGTGGGAGGAGTTTGGTTGGGAGGATTTCTTTGAGGGCTAGGATCTGAACATCAATTTAAAATAGGACCAGGAATTAAAATTATAATACTTGGAGGTTGTACTACTATTTCAATGCCAGCATCATTGACAGAAAAAGAACCTGGCTCAAGAGATCCTGACCTAGTGGTACAGAGTGGTCCACCAAATTGTACATGATTGGGATTGGGCTGAGGATAAAGATGATCATGATGAGGGTGATTTGAAGAAGTTTGTGTTCTTCTACGATCATGTTGTCCTCTGGGTGCTCTGTGACACTCACCAGACTGTTTATGGAAGGAAATAAACAATTTCAAATTAGATATTTCAGAGAGAATTGTTAGCATATTTGTTTTCTGAGCAAGGTGTAATTGTAGATGGCTTAAAGACACCTGCTCTTCTATGACATGGGCTGGCCTGGGGTTATCAGCCATGGTCTTTCAAAAAAATTCTCTAACACTAGAAGTAGACAAAGTTAGAGATTTAATGTTGCAGACAAAAGTACTTTTACATATAATAAAGGTTCTTGTACTGGAGAGAAGCATTTGGAAGTTAGGATACAGAAGATCATAATGGCCTCTGGCTTATGATCTTCAAAAATCAGGTTTGCTTCTCAATGCCTCTATCTGCTGTCTTGGCCTTTGCTCATAATGATACTGACTACACATATTCCAGTATGTCTAAGTGTTTGAGTTTGGGAAGACTAATGTAAGATCAAAGTAAATCCATTGAATTAGAATATGAAATCCCACTCGGAAGCTTGTTACTTCTTGTTCATTAAATATTAATAAACCAAATTTGGGATACTCATCATTATGACACAGGATGGAATTTTATGAATTATGAAAAGCATGTCCCTAGGATGAGGATGGAACTGCCTTTCAGGTTCCTGTTCTGCCTCTTGAGTTTCTTGAGAAAACAACATGTTTATGGCAAGTGTAGACTATGCTTTGACACAAAGGGTCAACAGAGTCCTATTTTGTGGTAATTTATTTTCCAGCAAAATATATTTATTGAAAGTCCTTGAAGTAAAAGTCCTGTAGGAAGACCACCATTAACAATTAATCTGGACCCCTGAGATCTATGAAAAACTGGACCACCAAACAGTCACTATATACCAGCTGATATGAGGTCCCCAACACACATATAAGAGAACAATTACAGGTGTATTCATTCAGGGGTGATACACCTAACCCTCAAGAGACTGGAGACCCACGGAATTTATAGTCAGGAGGGGTAAGAAGTGGGGACATCCACATCAAGACAGGGGAGTTAAGAGGATGTATGGGATGTGGTACTGTTGGATGGTGGCTGTGATCCTGAAGAGATGCTATACAGACACTAAAAGAATACAAATGCCTGCCGAGGTTACGATACCCACAAAACTGTCAATTACCATTGTTGGAGAAACCAAAGTATTCCATGAGAAAACCAAATTCACACAATATCTTTCCATGAATCCAGCCCTTAAAATGATAATAAAGGGAAAACTCCAACACAAGGACAGAAATGACACCCTAGGAAAAGCAAGAAAATAATTCCTCAACAAACCTAAAAGAAGATAGCTGTAAGAACAGAACCCCAACTCTAAAAACAAAAATAACAGGAAGTAGCAATTACTTTTCCTTAATATCTCTTAATATCAATGGACTCAATTCCCCAATAAAAAGTCATAGACTAACAGATTGGCTACATAAACAGTAACCAACATTTTGCAGAATATATGAAACCCACCTCAGGGACAAAGACAGACACTACCCCAGATTAAAAGGCTGGAAAACAATTTCCAAGCAAATTGTCTGAAGAAACAAGCTGAAGTAGCCTTTCTAATATCAAATAAAATCAACCTCCAACTCAATGTTAACAAAAAAGACAAGGAGGGGTACTTCATACACATCAAAGGGAAAATCTTCCAATATCTATGCTCCAAATACAAAGACAGCCACATTCATTAAGGAAACTTTAGTAAACTAAAAGCACACATTGCACCTCACACAATAATAGTGGGAGACTTCAACACCCCACTCTCATCAATAGACATATTGTGGAAACAGACATCAAACAGAAAAACATTGAAACTAACAGAAGTTATGAAACAAATGGATTTAACAGATATCTACAGAACATTTTATCCTAAAACAAAAGGATATACATTCTTCTCAGCACCTCATTGAATTTTCTCCAAAATTGACCATAAAATTGGTCACAAAACAGGCCTCAACAGATATAAACATATTGAAATTATCCCATATATCCTATCAGATTACCATGGACTAAGTGTGATCTTTAATAACAACATAAATAAAAGAAACCCAACATTAACTTTTAATAACACATTACTCAATGATAGCTTTGTCAGGGAAGAAATAAAGAAGGAGATTAAAGACTTTAAGGGTTTAATGTAAATGAAGCCACAACATAGCCAAACTTAAGGGACCAATGAAAGCAGTCCTAAAAGGAAAACTCATAGACCTGAATGCTGTCAAAAAGAAACTAGAGAGAGCATACACTAGCAGTTTGATAGAACACATAAAAAGCTCTAGAATAAAAGAAAGCAAATTTACACAAGAGGTATAGAAGGCAGGGAACAATCAAACTTAGGGCTGAAATCAACCAAGTAGAAATAAAAGAAATATATAAAAAAAAAATCAGCCAAACTATGACCTGGTTGTTTGAGAAAATCAACACGATAGATAAACCCTTAGCTATACTAACTAGAGGGCACAGAGACAGTATCCTAATTAACAAAATCAGAAATGCAAAAGGAGAATCTGAAGAAATCCAAAACAACATCAGATCCTACTACAAAAGGCTATACACAACAAAACTGGAAAACCTGAATGAAATGGACAATTTCCTAGACAGATACCAGGTATCAAAGTTAAATAAGGATCAGATTAATGATCTAGACAGTCCCATTTCCTCTAAAGTAATAAAATCAGTCATTAATGGTTTACCAAACAAATAAAGCCGAAGACCAGATGGCTTTAGTGCAGAGTTCTATTATACATTCAAAGAAGACCTGATTCTAATTCTCTTCAAACTATTCCACAAAATAGAAACAAAAGGTACTCTACCCAATCTATTCTAGGAAGCCACAATTACTCTGATACCTAAGCCACACAATGATTCAACAAAGAAAGAGAACTTCAGACCAATTTCCCTTATGAGTATCGATGCAAAAATCCTCAATAAAATCCTCGTAAAATGAATCCAAGAACACATCAAAACGATCATCCATAATGACCAAGTAGGCTTCTTCCTAGGGATGAAGGAATGGTATCATATATGGAAATTCATCAATTTGATCGAGTTTATATACAAACTCAAAGACAAAAACGACATGACCATCATCTGAGATGTTGAGAAACATTTGACAAAATCCAACACCTCTTCATGATAAAAGCCTTGGAAATATCAGGCATTCAAGGCCCATAACTAAACATAGCATAAGCAATATACAGCAAACCAGTAGCCAACATCAAACTAAATGAAGAGAAGATGGAAACAATCCCACTAAAATCAGGGACTAGACAAGGTTGCCCACTTTTTCCCTACCTATTCAATATAGTACTTGAAGTCCTAGCCAGAACAATTCGACAACAAAAGGAGATCACGGGATACAATTTGGAAAGGAAGAAGTCAAAATATCACTATTTGCAGATGACATGATAGT
This sequence comes from Mus caroli, assembly GCF_978045245.1. Classification (NCBI taxonomy): domain Eukaryota; kingdom Metazoa; phylum Chordata; class Mammalia; order Rodentia; family Muridae; genus Mus; species Mus caroli. The sequence continues at coordinate 91,039,656 of NW_028227259.1, read as the reverse complement.
ATATATAAGTGAGACTGAAAATTCCTCCAGAGAACTCCTAAACCTGATAAACTGCTTCAGTACAGTGGATGGCTATAATATTAACTCAAACAAATCAGTGGCCTTTCTCTACACAAAGGATAAACGGGCTTAGAAAGAAATTAGGGAAACAATACCCTTCACAATAGTCACAAATAATATAAAATACTTTGTTGTGACTCTAACTAAGGAAGCAAATGATCTGTATGAAAAAACTTCAAGTCTCTGGAGAAAGAAATTGAAGTAGATCTCAGAAGATGGAGAAATATTCCATGCTCATGATTGGCTGGATTAATATAGTCAAAATGGCAATCCTGCCAAAAGCAATCTCCAGATACAATGCAATACCCATCGAAATCCCAACTCAATTCTTCACCGAATTAGAAAGATCAATTTGCAAACTGAACTGGAATAACAAAAAACCTAGGATAGCAAAAGCTATTCTCAACAATAAAAAAAAAAAAAAAAAAAAAAAACCAACAACAACAACAACAACAACAACAACAACAAAAACCTCTGGTGGAATCACTATGCCTGACCTTAGGCTGTACTACAGTGCAACTATGATAAAAACTGCATGATTCTAGTACAGGGACAGACAGATATATCAATGGAATAGAATTGAAGACCCAGAAAGAACCCACACCACTATGGTCCCTTAATCTTTGACAAAGAAACTAAAACCATCCAGGGGAAAAAAGACAGCATTTTTAACAAATAGTGCTGGCTCAACTGGCAGTTATCATGTAGAAGAATGGGAATTGGTACATTTGTTTTTCCTGGTAGAAAGTCCAAGTGTAAATGGATCAATAAACTCCAGATAAAACCTGAGACACTTAAACTTATAGAGGAGAAAATGGGTAAAAGCCTCGAAGATATGGGCACAGGGGGGAAATTCCTGAACAGGACAACAATGGCTTGTCCTGTATGATTGAGAATGACAAATGGGACCTCATAAAATTGCAAAACTACTGTAAAGCAAGAGACACTGTCAATAAGACAAAATGGCCACAGGCAGATTGTGAAAGGATCTTTACCAATCCTAAATCATATAGGGGACTAATATCCAATATATACAAAGAACTCAAGAAGCTGGACTCTAGAAAATCAAATAACCCCATTAAAAATGGGGTACAGAGCTAAACAAAGAATTCTCAACTGAGAAATACCGAATGGCTGAGAGGCACCTGAAAAAATGTTCAACATCCTTAATCATCATGGAAATGCAAATCAAAACAGCCTTGAGATTTCACCTCACACCAGTCAGAATGGCTAAGATAAAAAATTCAGGTGACAGCAGATGCTGGTGAGGATGGGTAGAAAGAAGAACTCTCCTCCATTGCTGGTGGGATTGCAAGCTGGACTACTCTGACAATCAGTCTGTGTTTCCTCAGAATATTGGACATTGTACTATTAGAAGATCCAGCTATACCACTCCTGGGCATATACCCAGAAGATGTTTCAACTTGTAATAAGGACACATGCTTCACGATGTTCACAGCAGCCTTATTTATAATAGTCAGAGCTAGAACGAACCCAGATGTCCCTCAACAGAGGAATGGATAGAGAAAATGTCTTACATTTACACAATGGAGTACTAATCAGCAATTCAAAACATTGAATTTATGAAATTCCTAGGCAAATGGATGGATTTGTAAGATATCATCCTGAGGGAGATAACTTAGTCACAAAGAACACACATGATATGCACTCACTGATAAGTGGATTTTAGCCCAGAAACCTTGAATATCCAAGATAGTATTTGCAAAACATTTGAAACTCATGAAGATGGAAGACCAAAGTGTGGATACTTTGTTCCTCCTCAGAATGGGGAACAAAATACCCATGGTATGTGTTATAGAGACAACATCTGGAGCTGAGATTGAAGGAAGACCATCCAGAGACTGCCTCACCTGGGGAATCCATCACATAAACAGCCACCAACCCAGACACTATTGCATATGCCAGCAACTTTTTGCTGACAGGACCCTGATATAGCTGTCTTTTGTGAGGCTATGCCAGTGTTTGGCAAATACAGAAGAGGATGCTCACAGTCATCTATTGGATGGAACACAAGGCCCATAATTTAAAAGCTAGAGAAAGTACTCAAGGAGCTGAAGGCATTTGCAACCCTATAGGAGGAACAAGAATATGAACTAACTAGTACTCCCAGAGCTCATGTGTCTAGCTGAATAGGTAGCAGAAGATGGCCTAGTTGGCCATCATTGGGATGAGAGGTCCTTGGTCTGTTGAAGGTTGTTCGCCCCAGTACAGGGGAATGCCAGGTCCAGGAATTGGGAGTGGCTGGGTTGGGGAGCAGGGTGAGAGGAGGGTATAGGGGACTTTTGGATAGCATTTCAAATGTAAATGAAGAAACTATCTAATAAAAAAGAGCAGGTATGGGATGTGGTACTGTTGGATGGTAGTCATGGGGAATAAAATAGGAGTATAAAATAAATATACAGATAGGTAGATAGATAGATAGATAGATAGATAGATAGATAGATAGATAGATTAAACAAATAAGAATAAAGAAAGAAATGTTTAGCCTAGCATCAGGGAGGCCCAGATGTGTTGCATGTGACTATAGAGACTGAGTAGTTACAATAGAGATGTTTCAAATATAGGCCCCAGAGATGCTGAATAGTTGTCTCTGTATTGAAAATGATATGGTTGTATTATGTACCACCAGAATGATTAAAGAAATCTCTGATTTTTATCCCCTTGGAAAATGATAGTCATATATGTTTCCAGCAACTAGAGTCATAAGACTATGTGTGTGACAATGATAATCATGCCTGAGTCCTATTCAGAGCACATTTTTCCTTTGGATCAGCATTAAAAATAAACACAGCTGAAAAGTGTTGAGGGAAAATATTTTTTAGAAAGTTGGAGTGCTTTGGATAGATGAAAGGTGTAGAATTGCTTCACTTGCAGGGAAGTCTCTGAAATGATTTCAGAAGACTATAGAACACAATGGGCCATGTCAACCAGAGGGACAGTGTGTGCTCTTGTTTCTGTGCTGCTGATCCTAAGTCAAGCTGGTCTAGAGCTGATATTTTGGAGAATATACTCATCTATTTATTCACTTATTTGCTGAGTTATTTCCCTAATTTGTTATCTGACTCATTGCCTTCAGCCATTCTAAAGTTTAGGTTAACCCTTAAAACATGTCCCTATTTGATCACTTTTATGATGATGTACAATTATCTTTTAACATCTGTAGGTCCACACATACATTAAACAATCTTTCCCATGGTAATATGAATGCTGTGTAATATAGGTGCTATGGATTACTGAAGGAATAAAGGTAGAATAAAACATGCTCAGTATACAGGGGATAAGCATTGGAAATGTAAATGAAGAATATATCTAATAAGATTAAATAAAAGAATATATCTAATAAAAAATTGAAAAAAAGAACAGCAGGGACAGAAACAAGCACAAAGTGGCATCCAGCTTGAGGAGAGGCCCCAGGGCCTGACACTATTCCTGAGGCCATGGAGTGCTCACAACAAGGCACCTAGCAATACTAGCACTACAGAAGACCCAACAAGCAGCTGAAAGTGTCAGGTGCAGATATTTGCACCCAACCAATGGACAGAGGCTGCTGACCCCTGTTGTTGAATTAGAGAATGTTGAAAGAAGGTGAAGAGAAGGGCAATCCTGTAGGTGGACCAGAAGTCTCAATTATTCTGGACCCCCAAGATCTCTCAAACTCTGGAACACCAACCAGGCAGCATACACCAGCTGAAGTAACATACATACAGTAGAGGAATGACAGGTCTGTGTTCATTCAGAGATAATGGGCCTAACCCTCATGAGACTGGAGGCCCCAGGGGTTTAGTGGTCATTTGGCTTGGCGAAGAGGCATGGGATGTGAATTGTTGGAGGATGCCTGGGGTGGGAATCAAATATGGAGTGTAAAATATAAATAAATAAACTTATAAAAACCCTAAAGGGAGTCTTCCATTTTGCATTTGTTTTAGCTATAATGCATATAAAACAAAGACATTCCTCAGAAAATGAACATCAATTAACATAATACCCACTTTAAAGATCTTGATACCCAGGATCTTCCTGTGCTTGCTTTTATTCTGACCCCATCCTTTCTTTGCATCTGTGTAGTAAAGGTCATGTATGCATGCCCTATTCACTCCTCATAACTCCTCAGAGTTCTGTTTGTCTCTTTTCTCCTTGATGTCATATAACTTTTAATCATAATATTGATGGACTATATGATGTCACTTCACATCTATGTTACTAGTGCTCTTTCTATCCCATTAGTTCATTGACTCATGAAAGACAGTAGATACATAGTATGCAATTTTAAATGTTGGTCATTGCATGTAAGGTTAGTCACAATTTTATTTTTAATTACCTATTCATAAACTGTAGGAAAAGATTTTACACCATCTTTATTTTTGCTGTCTTGAAGACTTTGCTGAATATCTTTGTGTTTCCCTTTGGAAACCCTATATTGATATTGATATTATCTGATATTTTCATAATGATTTATTACAATCTCTGTGATAAATAAAAACATATTTTCAAATTGGGAGTCATAGCACTTGATTGGCATTTCTTCAGTAATTTGCATCTTGTATATATTAGGAAATGCTGATAAATAATGTTACAATATATTATATAATAGTTAATAAGAAAAGCTGAAGGTTTGTGGTAGAAAAAAATTGAACTCACCAGGAAGCATCCTATAAGAACCCAGAGGCCAAATACCATATACAGTGGCTTCATCTTTTTTTAGAGTCTGAAAGTTAGCACAGTGACTTGTTAGCATTATTTTTTAAATGAAATAGCATTATTTGGAAAATGTCCTAAAACACGGTGTGTATATTTTACAATGTATCTTAAAATAATTTTCTTATTCTTATGTTGGATTCAATACTAGTGGCATAACATTGTTCAGCTCATAGTATTTGACTCTCAAATGATAGGGCTACTTTTTATTTTTGAGTTTTGTTAAGGCCTACAAAGCTCCAAATTGATTGAACTAGAATAGAAATTCCCCGGTCACATAATAATCAAATCACCAAATGCACAAAACAAACAAAGAATATTAAAAGCAGTAAGGGAAAAAGGTGAGGAAACATATAAAAGCAGAGCTCAAAAATTACTCCAGACTTCTGAAGTTAAACTATGAAAGCCAGAAGACCCTGGGCAGACATCATACAGACACTAAAAACAAAAATGCCAGCCCAGGTTACTATGCCCAACAAAACTCTCCATTATCATAGATGGAGAAACCAAGATGTTCCATGACAAAACAAATTTACACAAGATCTTTCTACAAATACAGCTCTTCAAAGGATAATAAATGTACATTTCCTACACAAGAAGGAAAACTATACCATACAAAAAGCAAGAAAATAACTTTCTTTCAACAAAACCAAAAGAAGGTAGCCACATAAACATAATTCTACCTCTAACAACAAAAATAACAGAAAGCAACAATCACTTTTCTTTAACATTGTTATATTAATAACAATGGACTCAGTTCCCCCAAATTAAGAGACATAAACTTCAGACTCAAAACTTATATAGAACCCTACATTTTGCTACATGCAGGAAACCCAAGTAGCAAAGACAGACACTACCTCAGAGTAAAAGACTGGAAAACATTTTTCCAAGCAAATGGTCCCAAGAAACAAGCTGGAGTAGCCATTCTAATATTGAATAAAATTGGCTTTCCAGCTAAAGTTATCAAAATAGATAAGGAAGGACACTTTATACACAAATGAAAATCTACCAAGATGAACTCTCAATTCTCACCATGTATGCTCATAATGCAAAGGCAACCACAATCATAAAAGAAACTTTACTAAAGTTCAAAGCAAACATTGCTCCTCACACAATAATAGTGAGGGCTTTCAATACCCCACTCTCATTAATAAACAGGTCATGGAAACAGAAACTAAACAGAGACACAGTAAAACAAACAGAAGTTATGAACCAAATGAATTTAACAGGTACCTATAGAACATTTTATACTAAAGAAAAGACTATACTTTCTTGTCAGCAATGCACACACATTACCTTCTCCAAAACTGACCATATAATCAGTCACAAAACAGGACTCAACAGATACAGGAAGGATGAAATAATTCCATGCATCCTAGTAGATCAGCACAGATTAAAGTGCAAATACACCCAAAAAAAAAAAAAAGGAGCAGAAGGAAGGAAATAATCATACTCAGGCCTGAAATCAACCAAGTAGAAAGAGAGGTAAGTATACAAAGAATCAACCAAACAAGGAGCTTGTTCTATGGAAAAATCAGCAAGATAGCTAAACTTAGCCACACTAACCAGAAGGCACAGAGACAGTATCCAAATTAACAAAATCAGAAATGAAAAGGAGACATAACAACAGAAGAAGTGGAAATTCAATAAATATGCAGATTCTACTACAAAAGCCTATATTCAACAAAACTTGAAAATCTGAATGAAATGGACAATTTCCTAGACCGATACCAGGTACCAAAGTTAAATCAAGATGAGATAAATTATCTAAACAGTTACTTAAACCCTAAAATAATAGAAGCTGTAATTAATAGTCTCTTAAAGAAATAAAGCCCTGAACCAGAGTGGTTTAGTGCAGAGTTCTATAAGAACTTCGAAGAAGACCTACTATAATATTCTTCAAACTATTCCACAAAATAGAAACAGAAGGAATACTACCTAATTCGTTGTATGAAGATACTATTATTCTGATACCTAAATCACACAAAGACCCAACAGAGAAAGAGGACTTCAGTCCAATTACTCTTATTTATATCAATGCAATATACTCAAAATTCTCACAAACCACCTCCAGGAACACATCAAAAGGATCATGCAGCATGATCAAGTAGGCTTCATCCCAGGAATGCAGGGATAGTTCAATAGATGGGAATTAATCAACATACTCTGCTTTATAAACAAACTCAGAGGGGGGAAAACACATGAACATGTAATTAGATGGGAAGAAAGCATTCAAAAATGCAAACCCATTCATGATATAAGTCTTGGAAAGATCAAGAATTCACAACTCATACCTAAACATAGTAATAGCAATATACAGAATACCAGTAGCCAACATCAAACTAAATGGGGAGAAATTTGAAGCAATCCCACTAATATCAAGGACTAGACAAGGCTGCCGACTTTCTCCCTATCTAGTCAATATAGTACTCAAAGTCCTAGCCAGAGTAATTAGACTACAAAAGGAGTTCAATGTGATATAATTTGGAAAGGAAGAAGTCAAAATATTACAATTTGCAGATGGTATTAGAATATACTTAAGTGACCTAAAATTCTACCAGAGAACTCCTAAAGCTGATAAACATTTTCAACAAAGTGGCTGGATAAAAAAATAACTCAAAACAAATTAGTGACCTTCCTCTACTCAAAGGATAAAAAAGGCTGAGAAAGAAATTAGGGAAATAACACCCTTTACAATAGTCACAAATAATATAAAGTACATTGGTGCAACTCTAACTAAGCAAGCGAAAAGTTTGTATGACAAGAACTTCAAGCCTCTGAAGAAAGAAATCAAAACACTCAGAATATGGAAACATCTCCTATTCTCATGGATTGTCAGGATTAATATAGTAAAATTGGCCATCTTGCCTAAAATAATCTATAGACTAAGTGTAATTCCCATCAAAATTCCACCTCAATTTTTCATAGAGTTAGAAATAGCAAAAGAAAAAACCTAGGGTCACGAAAATTATTCTCAGAAATAAAAGATCCTCTGTCAAAATCACCATCCCTGACCTCAAGGTGTACTACAGTGCAATTGTGATAAAAACTGCATGGTAGTGGTACAGTGATAGGCAGGTAGATCAATGGAAAAGAATTGAAGATCCAGAAATGAGCCTCTACACCTATGGCCAATTTGATCTTTTAAAAAGTATCTAACCATCGAGTGGTAAAAGGACAGCATTTACAACAAATGGTGTTGGTTCAGCTGGAGGCTATCATTCCTGGAACACATGAGCACAAGGGAAAATTTCTTGAACAGAACACTAATAGGCTATGCCATAAGATCAAGAATTGTGAAATGGGACCTCATAAAATTGCAAAGCTTCTGCAAGGAAAAGGACACTGTTAATAGGACAAAATGGCAACCAACATAATGGGAAAAAGATCTTTATGAAACCTACATCATTTAGAGGGCTAATATCCAATATATACAAAGAATTCAAGAAATTAGACTCCAGAGAACCAAATAATCCTATTAAAAAAGGGGTAAAGAGCTAAACAAAGAATTCTCAAGTGAAAATGCTGAATGGCTGAGAAACAACTAAAGAAATGTTCAACATCCTTAGTCATCAGGGAAATGCAAATCAAACTAGCCCTGAGAATCCATATCACATCATTCAAAATGGCTAAAGTGAGAAACTCAGGTGAAAGAAGATGCTGGTGAGAATGTGAAGAAAGAAACACTCCTTCATTGCTGGAAGGATTGCAAGCTGGTACAACCACTCTGGAAAGCAGTTTCATGATTCCTCAGAAAACTGGACATAGAACTTCCTGAGGACCCAGCTATATACCAATCATGGCCATATACTCAGAAGATACTTCAATGTGAAATAAGGATACATGCTCCACTATGTTCATAGCAGCCTTATTTATAACAGCCAGAAGCTGGAAAGAACGCAGATGTCACAAAGCAGAAGAATGGGTACAAAAAATGTGGTACATTTACATAGTAGAGTACTAATAAGCTATTAAAAAACAATGAATTCGTGAAATTCTTAGACAAATGGATGGAACTAGAAAATATCATCCTGAGTGAGATAACTCAATCACAAAAGAACACACATGGTATGCAGTCACTGATGAGTGGATATTAGCCCAGAACCTCAGAATACCCAAGATACTATTCACAGACCACAATGAAGCTGAAGAAGAAGGAAGATCAAAGTGTGGATACTTTAGTCCTTCTAAGAAGGGGGGAAATACCCATGGGAGGAGTTACAGAGATAAAGTGCAGAGCAGAAACTGAAGTATAGGCCATCTGTAGAATGCCCACCTGGGGATCTACCCCATATGCATCCACCAAATTAAGGCACTATTTTGGATTCCAAGAAGTTCTTGCTGATAGCATCCTGATGTAGCTGTCTCTAGAGACTTCTGCCAATGCCTGACAAATACAGAGGTGGATGATTTAGCCAACCATTGGACTAAGTACAGGGTCCACAGTGGAGGAGCTGGAGAAAGAATCCAAGGAGCTGAAGGGGTTTTCAGGACAATAGAAGGAACAACAATATGAACCAAACAGTACCCCCAGAGTTTGCAGGGACTAAACTACCAACCAAAGAGGGAGCCATGGAGGTACCCATTGCTCCATCCACATATATAGTAGAGGATGGCCTTGGAGGTCATCAGTGGAAGGAGAGGTCCTTGGTCCTGTGATGGCTGGATACCCCAGTTTACAGAAAATGGAAGACAGGCAAGCAGGAGTGGGTGGGTTTGTGAGCTTGGGGAGGCAGAAGGAGATAGGGGGTTTGGGGAGCAGAAACCAGGAGAAGGGATAACATTTGAAATGTAAGTAAAGAAAATATCTAATAAAAATAAAAATTGCAGTTCTATAGCAACAAGTTTCTGTAAACTCATATTTGAGTTGTTACTACATTTACTTAATCACATTCATTTTTAAGAGAAGTAATACATAAGAAGTCTTTCTATTAAATACGGCAAAAATCGAAGCATGACAATATACAGACTAGTGTTAACAGTGACTCATTTTGTGTAGAATGAAAGTTCTCAAATATGCTGTCTATTATCAACTGTGTTCCATCATAACTATGACTGAATCAAGCAGAAGTATTTAGGTCCATTTCTTTCAGCTTTTCAAGGGTTGTGATAAATTTCTCCAGCCAGATGGACTGAATTCTTTTATACCACTGACCACAGTGGCCTGTCAGCTCCTCTATTCAACACTGTTGATAGGTTTAATGTGGCCATAATCAACAAAACAAATTGGCAACCTAAAGATTGGGAAAAAATCTTCACTAATCCCACATTTGATAGAGGGCCAATATTCAAAATGAATGAAGAACTCAAGAAGCAAATCACCAAAGAAAAACAAACGACCCAATCAAAAAATGGGTTATAGACCTAAACTGAGATTTCACAACTGAGGAATCTCTAACGGCTGAGAAGCAATTAAAGAAATGTTCAAAATCCTCAGTGATTAGAGAAATGCAAATTAAAATGACTCTGAGATTCTACCTTATACTAATCAGAATGGCTAAGATCAAAAATTCATGTGGTAACACATGTTGGAGGGAATGTGGAGAAAATGATTGCTCCTCCATTGCTGGTGGTATTGAATACTTGTGCAAGCTCTCTGGAAATCAATTTGGATGTTCCTAGAAATTTGGAAATAGATCTACCTGAAGACCCAGCTATACCAAAAATATATACCCAATATACCCAAAAGATGCCCTACCATGCCACAGGGGCACGTGTACCACTATGTTCATAGCAGACACATTCGTGATAGCCAGAAGTTGGAAACAACCTAGATGTCCTAAGACAGAAAAAGGTATAAAGAAAATGTGGTTCATTTACACAATGAAATACTACTCAGCTAGTTTCATTTTTGAGACAGTTTTTTCTCTGCATAGCCCTGGTATTCTGGAACTCAGTCTGTAGACCAGACTGGCCTGGAACTCAGAAATCCACCTGCCTCTGCATTCCAAGTGCTGGGATTTAAGTTGTGCACTCCAGCATCCAGCCTACTCAGCTATTAAGAATGAGGACATGCTCAGTTTTTCAGGAAAATGGATGGAACTAGGAAATATTCTGATTGAGGTTACTCAGATCCAAAAGGACATATATGGCATGTACTCATTAGTGAGTATTAGAAAAAACAAGTACAGAATACCCAAGATACAATCCAATGAACTCAAAAAGTTCAGCAGGCTGAAGGGCCCAAATGAGGACACCACATCTCACTTAGGAGGGAGTACACAGCAATCACAAGTATGGAGGGAGGGAGGAACCTGGGAGGGAAAGTGGATGGCAGGGTTGGTCTGAAGAGAGAGACAGAGAGAGAGAGAGTCACCTGATAGGGTATTCGATGAAGGAAAAGGACTGAAGCCCTTAGGGCCAACAGACAGATGGAAACAGGAATCCTCAGGAAATAGGTGGTTGAGGGCACCCTCTAGAATGCACCAGAGAAAAGGGAGGTAAGAAGATCTCGGGAATCAAAAAGAGGGACCTTAGATGAAATGCCCAACAGTAGGGAGAGGAACTTATAGAGTCCACCTCTATAAACAAAACAAAACAAAACAAAACAAAACAAAACAGAACAAAACAAAATAAAACAAAACAAAAACTCTATTGAAAAACTGAATCAGCAATATTGTGTATCAAGTCAATATTTCTTTATATTTTCTAATATCTTACACTTCGTCTTCTATACGTAGAGTTTTTGTGATTATAGAAACGGAGCCATAGAGGTAAAAAAAAATGTGAGCTGAACAATGCCAACCTTGAAGAATCTTAGGAACAGTTTCTCAGTACGTATTATGAGCTAGTGTCACACATTAGTTTTTCCTGAGCTATATTTCATTTGAACCTTAAAAGCATGCAAAATTAGTTGTAAATATACACTTTAGAATACAACTGAGAGCAGCTCATCATTAAGAATGTTAAAGAACTCTAAGGTAGAGGAAGAAGAAAAGGGAATTGCAGACTTTGGTGGATTCACTATCCTACATGGTCAACATGAGTATTTTTTGTTGTTTACATGTGTTTTAAAAACATCATACATTTTATGACTCACTGTTTTGTGTAGTTACTTATTTTCACAGAAATGAAACTTAAATATCTTAAAAGCAGCTCACTGAAATTCTACCACTGACGTTTGGGCAACATTTTATATAAAAGTATAGGGCTTCATATTCCCAGGTACCTACCTTGGAGAAGCTTCTTTGCTGGTGAATGTGCTGGTCAGAAGCAGTCTGTTCAATTATTTTTGAGTGGTGGAATACAGAGGACCAGAACTCTAAGCTCTTATATAGTTTATATTATTTTATTGGCAATAAAGAAACAGAAGTCCGAAGACAAAGCAACTTCATCTGATCCTTTATGGACAGGAAGCATCCTTGCCAATTTGGCACAGTGTTCCTGCATGTGTTTCATTTCTGAATATACTCAGTCACTAAGGGGTTGAGGCTGCCTTAGGACGCTGTACAGTGAGTCAAAAAGTGATTTTGTTTCAGATAAATACAGGGGGACCTGAGGTGCCCTTTTTTAATTTTAAGAAAGAAAGTGATGAGTTGTTTTTTAATATTTATGTGACATCTTTCCTTCTGTGTTAATCTTATGGTATTTCCTACGTAATTTTAAAAATAAATGTTACCATTGAACTGAGCATAGAGTCCCCAATAGAGAGAGGACTTAGAAAAAGGATTGAAAGAGTTGAAAGGGTTTTGTTCTTTCTATGGGGTTGCAAACTCTTTCAACCCCATAGAAAGAACAACAATGTCAACCAACCAGATCCCCCAGAATTCTCAAGGAATAATCCATCAATAAAGGAGTACACATGACTGCAGCTTGATATGTAGCAGATGATGACCTTGTCATGCATCAATAGAAGTAGAGGTCCTTGGTCCTATGAAGGCTAGATAGATTCCCTAGTATAGGGTATGAGTGGGTGGGTCGGTGGAAGAACACCCTCATAGAGGCATGGGGTAGGAGGATGTAATAGGGCGTTTCCATGAGGGAGGGAAACTGGAAAATTGGATAACATTTAAAATGTAAATAAAGAAAATATCCGATAAAAATGCTATGTGGGAAGTACAAACATTTACAAAGTTGAATTTTCTTATGATTGTAGGAGAACATTTAGTAAGAAAAATGAGAAAGAACATTAAAATCACAATTGAGTACACATTGCTTTATTGCTAAATAACACCCAGACATTTTTTTCTGTGTCTCTCTCTGCCTTTCTCCTTCTGTCTCCCTCTTTCAAGGTTCCATGGTACTATCATTCATAATTTCTAAAATAAATGACTCATCTGCTTAGATTATCTGAGCTTCAGTTTTAAGGTTTAACCTGTAATAATGTAGTGATACTTTAAGTTTGAACTTTCAGGTTTCTACAAATCTGGTCTCATGCATTATTCTAACGTTTCACAGAGCTGACTTAGTATAGCCTTTTGTGTTTAGTGCTGGGAGTGAACACAGAGCATTGTACTTCCAGTGGACCTAATGCTTTTATGTTTTTGAGATCACCTTTTCTGTTTTAATTTGGAGCAGTGTGTCATTTGTTGCTCAGGCTGAACCTCTATAGTCTAGGATAGTTGTTCTCAATTTTCCCAGTGATAAGACCCTTTCTTATACATCCTTATGATTTGTTGACATGCAAACATAAATAATTTTTATACTTCGTAAAAGTTATAAATCATAATGTTAATTTTAATGTGCCGGATATCTGATATGTGACCCCAATTGATCCTAATGCACAGATTGACAAGCATTGGTCTAGGTGGTCTTGGAACTAACAATGTCGTCTGAGTGGTCATGACTACAGCTAATGGACTCCAAAGAATCTAAATACACACAAACACACATACTCTCAAGCATACACAGACAACTTGGTGTTTGGTTTGAGATTTTCACTAAAGCACTGTGAATCTAAACAGGCTGAAGGTATGGTAGAGAAAATAAAAACCAGACCAAATCCAAGCAAACAATCCCAAACAAAACTGAATGAGCCAAAAACTCACAGAATGTCATTGGGCTAGTTTTGTTTTGTCAAACTACATCTGGGGATGGAGCCTGTCCTGAAGTGTGACTCATACACAGTGAGACACTTGAAGAAAATACCAATCATGTATTAATTGCAAATAGCTTCCTGGTAGTGATGGAGTCCCATGTGCACTCCCTGTCTCAGTGCAAGTAGTCCATTGGACTTGCATTTGTGTAGACCTTTCATGTGTTGCCTTGAGTTCATGTTTGTCAGCCTTGATGAATACAGAAGACCATGTTTTCTTGGAATCACCAATCTCCTCTGGATTTTACAGTCTTGCTGCATGGGTGTGATGGGAGGGCCTTGATGAAGACACCCCACTTAGGTCTGAGTGCTCCAAAGTTCTTTGGACATTGTCCTGTTGTAGGTCTATGCTTTAGTTCAAATCTACAATAAGAAGAAGCCCTTTTAATGAGGACTGTTTGAGGTACTTACTTATTGGTATAGCAGTATGTCGTTTTATGAGTATGTTTATAGCAATGTTCTTTTGTGAGAATATTAGTATTGAATTTTTTCTTAGGGCCATGACCCATCTAATTCCAGATACTAGACTACTTCAGCAGTGTCAGGTATGTCTTCTATCTAATGAGTGGGCCTTAAATCCAATCAAACAATCATTCTTTACTCCCTAAGTTTTATGCCACAATGACTCCAATATTTCTTGCACACAAATCTCTCTTCTTGTAAAACAAAGCAAAAAAAGAGAAATACATGATGAGAAGGCGAGAAATGATGACTAATTCATGGCTTCCAAAGCTTGGACCTAATATTCTGTAGACTAATACATTCATAGAGCTGATGTCTCTCGTCACAGGAAACCCATAGAACAGTAGAATCATGATATTGTTTTGAAAGAACCTCATGTAGTAGGTGATAATATTTTCCTAATTTAGTTAGATTAGCACACTTACAAGCAACAATGTAGTGACATTTGATATTTGATGACTTTTGCCCTGTGGTCAGATATTTATTTCTGTTAATATGTAGAAACAAAACTGTTATTTTCATTTGGAAATTCATACAAATGTTATTATTTTACAGTACTCATTCACATTAATTAGTTTCTTGATTAATGCTTTCCTAAGCATTTATCATGCTTTACAAATAATACGATGCTTATAATTCTGTGGAAGAATGAAAGATACCATTGCCTGGATTATACATTCTGACTTTGTAAGATGGTTAGGGGTAGAGCTGGCAGATCAGTGAAAACTAACACCTTTGATGTCTTCGTAAGAGTTGGTACAAAATCTCCACACTGAAAAGTTGAAATGATGTTGTAACGTCCCAGCACCCAAAGCTAGCAGGACAATGAAATTAGGTAAAAATTCATATTATCAACAAAGTACAATCATAGTAATTATTTATGAGTATCAGCTTTCTTTTCTAGTAAAAGTCATATAAAAATATTCAGATCAGAAGTAGATTACTTCTACTTCTGCTAGCAGTAATTAAGCAGGAAAGTGGACATGTAATATTACCTGAAAATCTTAAGCTTATGAATATAAGCAAGCATACAGTTCATATTATAATCTGGTGTATAAACCAAACAATTTCACTTCTCTCAATGTCTCTCTTTTTCAGTATTTCTGGATTTATCCTAAATTTTGTTTAAAATTTTTTTTGAAAATTTCATAGTCAGCATTAGAGCTATATATAGCACAACAATTCCTTTCCCTCTCCTTTCTAATGCATGTTTACCTGCTTCTCCATTCATGATTTCTTCTGTTTATTACAGTTAAAAGTATACATATGTGCTTATGAACATCCATTCATATGTATGTATATATGGATAGATAGGTAGATTGATGGATAGATGGATAGATATATAGATAGATATAGATAGATAGATAGATAGATAGATAGATAGATAGATAGATAGATAGATAGATAGATAGATGGAGAACTATAAATAGACACACACAGACATTAGGAAGGTGTAGGACATTATGAAGAGTCTTCAGGTCATGCACAGGTTTAGAAGGAGTTTTACTGTAAAGTATATACAGAATCCTATGAAATACATACAGAATACATTTATACAAAATGATACACGGAAGAACTTGTACCAAATTTTATTTAAGTAATTCTTGAAAACATTGCAATAGAGAAGGAAATCCTGTTTGCCATAGTCATAAAGAAAATCTATACAGACCTGCAAGAAGTTGCCATTTTCTCTCAATGATTTTGAAAGCATATGTGTTTTTTAGACTATGATATTTTTGAAGGCAAGTGTCAATTTTTACTGTTATTAAGCTATTATTTTCATAATTTATATACAACCCCACCCTCCATATGTGCTTGAGTCTCTTTTGATGGGTTCCAACTTTGTCAGTTTAACACATATTATGAATATTTGAAGTATTTACACAAAGTCTTTCTTCCTGACAGTTTCATCTGAATAACAGCACAGCTGATCTCACAGTACTTTTTCTGTTTTAGGTTTTGAAAATGATGTGACCCAAGAACTAACTTCCTGGGTGCTATCTGTCATAATTCCACTCTGTAGCTTGCAAAATTACAAAGGAGGAGAGCAACCAACATGCTTACCCATCTAGGATACCTACAAATCACATCAATGACTACCATGCCATTGTAACTCTGTGGGTGCAATATTGCTACAGGTGCTTTGGTAACCAAGATATTTGATGGATTTGAGGCCCATTCAACAAAAGTACAATCATACCTGGGACTGTATCTGTGTCACTAAACAAGGCTATAGAAGTCAGAATTCTGGAGGAGAAACTATAATCTCCACTTTAGCAAGCCACAGTAATCCCCAACTCTATGCTTAATATTTCTTTGTCTACTCACAGATCAGTGAATTTGTCACCCCCTCATCAAAATAGTTCCTTTTGAAGTTATCAAAAACTTTAGCGAAAACTGAAATAGATCAGAGTGCAGGGAGCAAAAGCCTGTGGTCCCCAGTCTCATCTGAAACCTAAGCAGCATGGCTCCTATACTAAGACTCAGGGATAATTGCAGATGATGGAGATAAAAGAATGCATGTGCCAGAGGAAGAATATTTTTCCTGTTGTATTGGCTTTCCTAGAAACATCAGAGAAGCTACAGTCATGAAGCCTCATCAACATGGCCATCTAATCAGGACCTGGGAAAGAATGAGATCACTATCCTTGGTAGCATGGAATGTGGAAAGCTCATGAAGCCTCAATCCTAGACAAAGAACTACAGACAACTATGGAGTGCTGAGAATGGGCAAATTGTTTTGTTCAGGGAAGAGCCTCCCATTTTGATAAGCAATCCAAAACAGTCATCCATGAGTTCATGTATATAGACTGAGGAGGTTGTATTTATATTCATTGGAATATATGTTACCATAGCTTATCAGGAATGAGGCCATGAATTTTACAGAGACCGCAGAAGGGAATTTGGGAATCCCTGGGATGAGTTCATGGAAGTATGAAAATGAGGTGAGTAAAATTGCAAAAATTAAAATTTACCATTTAGTGTGGTCTACTAAGAATTTGAAATGTTTCTTAGAAGATATGGAAATCAGTTTGGTGGCTCCTCAGGAAATTGGACAAAGTACTACCCGAGGACCCAGGTATACCACTTCTGGGCCTATACCCAGAAGATGCTCCAACATGTAATAAGGACAGAAGCTCTACTATGTTCATAGCAGCCTCATTTATAATAGCTAGGAGCTGGAAATAACCCAGATGTCCCTCAACAGAAGAATGGATACAGAAAATGTCATACATTTACACAATGGAGTACTACTCACCTATTAAAAGAATATGAATTCATGAAATGGACAGAAGTACAACATATCATCCTGACTGAGGTAACCCAATCGACAAAGAACACACATGATATGTACTCAATGGTAAGTGGATTTTAGCCAAAAAGCATCAAATACCCAAGATACAATTCACAGACCACCTGACAGAAAGAATCAAGAACAAAGTGTGGGTGCTTTAGTTCTTCTTAAAAAGGACACCAAAATACATGTAGGAGTATATATGGAGATAAAATATAGAGCAGTGACTGAAGGAAAGGCTCTCCAGAGACTCTCACACCTGGGGCTTCATGCCATATACAGTTACTAAACCCAGACACTAATGTGGATGCCAAGAAGGGCATATTGAAAGAATCCTGATAGAGCTGTCTCCTGAGAGGCCTTGCCATAGCCTTAGAAATACAGAGATGGATGCTTGCAGCCATCTACTGGACTGAGCACAGGGTCCCCAATAGAGGAGTTAGAGAAAGGACCAAAGGAGTTGAAGGAGATTACAACCACACAGGAAAAATATATCAACCAACCAATTGCTCTAGATCTCCCTGGGACTAAGCCGTCTACAAAGGAGTACACATGGCTCCAGCTGCATAAGTAGCAGATAATGGCCTTTTCATGAGTTGGTGGGAAGAGAGGTCCTTGGTTGTATGAAGGCTGGTTAGATGCCTCAGGTAGGGAAGTTGTGGGTGGGGAGGTGGGAGTGGGCAAGTTGGTAGGTGGAGGAACACCCTCATAGAAGCAGGAAGAGGGAAGATGTGATAGGGGGTCTCCAGTGGGGGTGTAAACTGCTAAAGGGGATAACATTTGAAATTTAAATAAAGGAAATATCAAATTAAAAAATGAAAAAGAAGAAGATACACATATGCTATAATCACTTTGCATGGCACTTTAAGGGATTTGAGTGTTTATTGCATTAAATATTGTTGGCAGGTTTGGGAAGTCTATAGAACAGAAAGGACCATGTCAACTGGAGGAACAGTATGTGCTCTTGTTCCTGTGCTGCTGATTGTAAATCAAACTCTTTCTGGGCCAAATCATTGACTTACCTATTGTGTTCTTTTTCTAGTTTGTCATCTGACACATTGCCTTCAGCAATCAAAAGTTTAAGATATACCTATAAAATTGTCCTATTAAGATCAATTTCATGAACAGTGGCCAGACTTGTTCTAAGTCACTGACTTGTAATCCTCTCAAGTATCTTTAGTTAGCCCTCTCTGGTTTGTGAGAGGTTTAAAATGTTCTATGTTGATATATATTTTCTTTTTCTTGGTTTTCTACCTCATCCTGATCCCCCATATTTACCTGCAGTTGGCTCCTATCTTACTTTACCAAGAGGTCGCAGCAGGTAGGAATGAACTCTCCCATCTAGGCCATGCAGCCTGAAGAGTCACTGATGAGTTCAGAGAACTTCTCCACTGTTTCCTGAGGGACCTGACTTTTTTTGTTTTCTATTACTCGGTAACATATGTAAATTCATTTTCCTAGCACATTTCATTTAGAAAGTGACCACAACTATGCCCAATCACCCAACAATCTCCTAGAGGTGTGCACATACTCCACAATTCTGTTTTGCTTGCTCTCAACATCTCTCAATTTTCCTGATTTCTATTTGAATCAATATATTGAGTTTTCAAAAAACCTGGACTCATATTCTACATTAGTTTCTCTCACAGCTAAAGTGCACAGAGATTAAAGACCTTCCTCAGAAGATGAAAATCAATTAACATCATTGCCCACCTTAAAGCTGCTGCTCCCCAGGATCTTCATACTGCCTACTTTTACTTTGACCTTGTTCTCTGTTTGCAGCTCTGTAGTAAAGGTCAGGTACATATGCCCTGTTCACTACTCATGGCCTCTCACTGTTCTTTTTTTCTTTTCTCCCATCATGCCATATTATTTTCATTCATATTACCTTTGAACTATTATTTCACAACACATCTGTTCCTAATACTCTCTGTATCTAATTAGTTCTTTGACTCATGGCATACATGAGATATGAGGTGTTACATTTTAAATGTTGATCGTTGCATGCAAGTTCATTCAGAATTTTATTGATAGTTATTCTAGGAATAAAGTGTGGGAAAAATAATTCACATTATTTTACTTTTGAAGAAACTTTATAACAAGCTGTACATATACACACCTATATTTCCCTTTGGACATCCTGATTTTGATCTGAACATTATTCAGTTGCCAACTTTCTTGGGCATATTTGTTATTATTATTATGTTTTATTATAATCTTTGTGATTACTAAATTAATATAATTTTTCTTTTTTTTTAATTACAAGGAGTTTCATTGATGGTGTACTTGACCTCAAGTTATATTTTCCCAGAATCCCCTCTTCTTTCAGAGGCTCCCAGCATTTCTCAGGTCATAGACATATTTTTTTTCATATAAAACTATTTTTTATTACATCTTTTCCTCAATTACATTTCCAGTGCTATCCCAAAAGTCCCCCATACCCTCCCCCCTACTTCCCTACCCTCCCTTTCCCTCTTTTTTTGGCCCTGGCGTTCCCCTGTACTGGGGCATATAAAGTTTGCATGTCCAATGGGCCTCTCTTTCCAGTGATGGCCAACTAGGCCATCTTTTGATACATATGCAGCTAGAGTCAAGAGCTCCAGGGTACTGGTTAGTTCAAAATGTTGTTCCACCCATAGGGTTGCGGATCCCTTCAGCTCCTTGGGTACTTTCTCCAGGTCCTCCATTATGGGCCCTGTGATCCATTCACTAACTGACTGTGAGCAGCCACTTCTGTGTTTGCCCGGCCCCTGCATAGTCTCACAAGAGACAGCTATATCTGGGTCCTTTCAGCAAAACCTTGCTAGTGAATGCAATGGTGTCAGCATTTGGATGCTGACCATTGGATGGATCTCTGGATATGGCAGTCTCTAGATGGTCCATCCTTTCGTCACAGCTCCAAACTTTGTCTCTTCAACTCCTTCCATGGGTGTTCTGTTCCCAATTCTAAGGAGGGGCATAGTGTCCACACTTCAGTCTTCATTCGTCTTGAGTTTCATGTGTTTAGCAAACTGTATCTCATATCTTGGGTATCCTAAGTTTTGAGCAAATATCCACTTATCAGTGAGTACATATTGTGTGAGTTCCTTTGTGATTGTGTTACCTCACTCAGGATGATGCCCTCCAGGTCAATCCATTTGCCTAGGAATTTCATAAATTAATTCTTTTTAATAGCGGAGTAGTACTCCATTGTGTAGATTTACCACATTTTCTGTATCCATTCCTCTGTTGAGGGGCATCTGGGTTCTTTCCAGCTCCTGGCTATTATAAATAAGACTGCTATGAACATAGTGGAGCATGTGTCCTTCTTACTGGTTGGAACATCTTCTGGATATATGCCCAGGAGAGGTATTGCTGGATCCTCCAATAGTACTATCTCCAATTTTCTAAGGAACTGCCAGATTGATTTCCTGAGTGGTTGTACAACCTTGCAATCCCACCAACAATCGAGGAGTGTTCCTCTTTCTCCACATCCTCGCCAGCATCTGCTGTCACCTGAATTTTTGAGCTTAGCCATTCTGACTGGTGTGAGGTGGAATCTCAGGGTTGTTTTGATTTGCATTTCCCTGATGATTAAGGATGTTGAACATTTTTTCAGGTGCATCCCTGCCATTTGGTATTCCTCAGGTGAGAATTCTTTGTTCAGTTCTGAGCCCCATTTTTAAATGGGGTTATTTGATTTTCTGGAGTCCACCCTATTGAGTTCTTTATATATATTGGATATTAGTCCCCTATCTCATTTAGGATAGGTAAAGATCCTTTCCCAATCTGTTGGTGGTCTTTTTGTCTTATTGATGGTGTCTTTTTCCTTGCAGAAACTTTGCAGTTTCATGAGGTCCCATTTGTCAATTCTTGATCTTACAGCACAAGCCATTGCTGTTCTACTCAGGAACCTTTTCCCTGTGCCCATATCTTCAAGGCTTTTCTGCACTTTCTCCTCTATAAGTTTCAGTGTCTCTGGTTTTATGTGAAGTTCCTTGATCCACTTAGATTTGACCTTAGTACAAGGAGATAGGAATGGATTGATTCACATTCTTCTACATGATAACAACCAGTTTGCCAGCACCATTTGTTGAAAATGCTGTCTTTCTTCCACTGGATCATTTTAGCTCCCTTGTCGAAGATCAAGTGACCATAAGTGTGTAGGTTCATTTCTGAGTCTTCAATTCTATTCCATTGGTCTACTTGTCTGTCACTATACCAGTACCATGCAGTTTTTCTCACAATTGCTCTGTAGTAAATCTTTAGGTCAGGCATGGTGATTGCACTAGAGGTTCTTTTATCATTGAGAAGAGTTTTTGCTATCCTAGGTTTTTTGTTATTCCAGATGAATTTGCAGATTGCTCTTTCTAATTCTTTGAAGAATTGAGTTGGAATATTGATGGGGATTGCATTGAATCTGTAGATTGCTTTTGGCAAGATAGCTATTTTTACAATGTTGATCCTGCCAATCCATGAGCATGGGAGATCTTTCCATCTTCTGAGATCTTCTTTAATTTCTTTCTTCAGAGACTTGAAGTTCTTATCATAGAGATCTTTCACTTCCTTGGTTAGAGTCACGCCAAGATATTTTATATTATTTGTGACTCTTGTGAAAGGTGTTGTTTCGCTAATTTCTTTCTCAGCCTGTTTATTCTTTGTGTAGAGAAAGGCCACTGACTTGTTTGAGTTAATTTTATATCCAGCTACTTCACCAAAGCTGTTTATCAGGTTTAGGAATTCTCTGGTGGAATTTTTAGGGTCACTTATATGTACTTTCATATCATCTGCAAAATGTGATATTTTGACTTCATCTTTTCCAATTTGTATCCCCTTGATCTCCTTTTGTTGTGGAATTGCTCTGGCTAGGACTTCAAGTACAATGTTGAATAGGTATGGGGAGAGTAGACAGCCTTGTCTAGTCCCTGATTTTAGTGGCATTGCTTCAAGCTTCTCACCATTTATTTTGATGTTGTCTACTGGTTTGCTGTAGATTGCTTTTATCATGTTTAGGTATGGGCCTTGAATTCCTGACCTTTCCAAGACTTTTATCATGAATGAGTGTTGGATCTTGTCGAATGCTTTTTCTGCATCTAACGAGATGATCATGTGGTTTTTTTCTTTGAGTTTGTTTATATACTGGATTACGTTGATGGATTTCCGTATATTAAACCATCCCTGCATCCCTGGAATAAAACCTACTTGGTCAGGATGGATGATTGCTTCAACGTGTTCTTGGATTCAGTTAGCGAGAATTTTATTGAGTATTTTTGCATCAATATTTATAAGGGAAATTGTTCTGAAGTTCTCTTTCTTTGTTGGGTCTTTCTGTGGTTTAGGTATCAGAGTAATTGTGGCTTCATAGAATGAGTTGGGTAGAGTTTCTTCTACTTCTATTTTGGGGAATAGTTTTTGCCGAACTGGAATTAGATCTTCTTTGAAGGTCTGGTAGAACTCTGCACTAAAACCATCTGGTCCTGGCCTTTTTTTTTTTTTTTTTTCCGCTGGGAGACTATTAATGACTGCTTCAATTTCTTTAAAGAATATGGGACTGTTTAGCTCATTAACTTGATCCTGGTTTAATTTTGGTACCTGGTATCTGTCCAGAAATTTGTCAATTTTGTCCAGGTTTTCAAGTTTTGTTAAGTATAGCCTTTTGTAGAAGGATCTGATGGTGTTTTGGATTTCTTCAGGATCTGTTGTTATGTCTCCCTTTTCATTTCTGATTTTGTTAATTAGGATGTTGTCCCTGTGCCCTCTAGTGAGTCTAGCTACGTGTTTATTTATCTTGTTGATTTTCTCAAAGAACCAACTCCTCGTTTGGTTAATTCTTTGAATAGTTCTTGTTTCCACTTGGTTGATTTTGCCCCTGAGTTTGATTATTTCCTGCCATCTACTCCTCTTGGGTGAATTTGCTTCTTTTTTTTCTAGAGCTTTTAGATGTGTTGTCAAGCTGCTAGTGTGTGCTCTCTCTAGTTTCTTTTTGGAGGCACTCAGAGCTATGAGTTTTCCTCTTAGGAATGCTTTCATTTTGTCCCATAGGTTTGGGTAAGTTTTGGCTTCATTTTCATTAAACTGTTAAAAGTCTTTAATTTCTTTCTTTATTCCATCCTTGACCAAGGTATCATTGAGAAGAGTGTTATTCAGTTTCCACGTGAATGTTGGCTTTCTATTATTTATGTTGTTATTGAAGATCAGCCTTAGTCCATGGTGCTCTGATAGGATGCATGGGACATTTTCAATATTTTTGTATCTGTTGAGGCCTGTTTTGTGACCAATTATATGGTCAATTTTGGAGAAGGTCCTGTGAGGTGCTGAGAAGAAGGTATATCCTTTCGTTTTAGGATAAAATGTTCTGTAGATATCTGTCAGATCCATTTGTTTCATAACTTCTGTTAGTTTCACTGTGTCCCTGTTTAGTTTCTGTTTCCAGGATCTGTCCATTGATAAAAGTGGTGTGTTGAAGTCTCCCACTATTATTGTGTGAGGTGCAATGTGTGCTTTGAGAGTTCCTCTTGGAGGATTTTACCTTTGATGAGTATGAAGTGTTCCTCCTTGTCTTTTTTGATAACTTTGCGTTGGAAGTCGATTTTATTCGGTATCAGAATGGATACTCCAGCTTGTTTCTTCAGACCATTTGCTTGGAAAATTGTTTTCTAGCCTTTCACTCTGAGGTAGTGTCTGTCTTTTTCCCTGAGATGGGTTTCCTGTAAGCAGCAGAATGTTATAATTTTTCAAAGTGTGAATTAAAGCACTTGATTGACATTTCCTCAGTGATTTGAAGCTTGTATATATTAGGAAATGCAGAAAACTAAAGTTAAATCCTCTGATGTAAAAGTTAATATGTGAAAATGAAGGTTTGGTTTAGGGACAATTGATATTCATCAGGAAGGATTCTCTAAGAACACAGAGGTCAAATCCAAATACAGTGACTCCACCTTAGGTAGCCTCTGATAGAGCACAGTTGCTGCTTAGTATTGTTTTTTGTTTTTTTTTAATGTTATTATTTGTAACATGTTCTAACACCTGGTGTATATGTAGTACAGTGTGTCTTAAAATATTTTTCTGATTCATATCTTGGTGTCATTATTAGTGGCATAATATTTTTCAGCTCATATCCTTTGAGTCTTAAATGTTAGGGCTATTTTACCTTTTTGAGGTTTGAACTGAGGAGGGGAAAATGCCATATATTTGTCCTTGATGAGTCTGAGCAACAGAAGACTTTAAAAAATTTTTTGGCTTAACAGGTGTTATTGTGAAATTGACTATTTTCATTTGTGCTTTTCATTTTACTTTCTTTAGATACTTGAAGTTCAAGTAACAGAAATTGTGACTTCTTTGGTTAGAGTTACCCTAAGATAATTTATATTGGTTTTGACTGCTGTGAAGGGTATCATTTCCCTAATTTCTTTCTCAGCCCTTTTATCCTTTGAGTAGAAGATAGCTACTGAGTAGTTTGATTTAATTTTATATCCAGCCACTTTACTGAGTTGTATATCAGTTTAGGAGTTTTCTGGTGGAATTCTTGGGGTCACTTAAGTATACTATCGTATCATCTGCAAATATATTGATATTTTGACATTCTCCTATTCAATTTATATCACTTTGGCCTGCTTTTGTTGTTTAACTCTTATCTAGAACATTGAATACTATATTTAAAAGATAGAGAGAGAGTTAGCAGACTTGTCTAGTCCCTTATTTAGTGTGATGCTGGCTACTGATTTGCTGTATATTCCTTTTACTGTTTTTTGGTATGGCCCTTGAATTCCTGATCTTTCCAAAAGTTTTACCGTGAAGGGGAGTTAAATTTTAGAAAACGCTTTCTCAGCATCCAAATAGATGCCCATGCCCCCCCTTTTTGAGTTTGTTTATATAATGGAATGTGTTGATGGAGTTCCATATATTGAACCATCCTTGCATCCCTGGGATGAAACCTACTTGATCAGGGTGAATGATCACTTTGAGCTGGATTCTGATGATGTCATGTATCCTTTGTTTTTGTTGCTTATATTGCTTATGTTCTTGTACTTGCCTCTTGCCATCAGTTTATCTGTAGTTTTAGCTTGTCTTGCTGTCTCTGATTGTGTCTTGTCCCTATTGTCAGTCTGTGTTTCAGCAGTCTTAGAAGTCCAGCTATCTCCAGGCAGTATTTCGATATGGAGAACTGTGGCATAGGATCAACTCTGTGTCACAGAAGGAAACCAGAAGTATCCTGTCCCTGCCTGTCTCTTGGTTCTTTTGTCCTGATGGTTCTGGTTGTGTCCCTCTTGGGTCAGGAATTTGATCAGCTATTGTGGTCTTACTTGTGCTCTCAAGTGTGTCAAAACTCTTAGGAGACCAGCTCCTTCATGGCCCATTCAACAAGGGGGCAATCCCACCTGTGCCTGGGACTTTGTATCTGCCCAAGCCTGGAGAAGTCAGGATATTTTTAGGAGAATATAACCAACAATTTAGTAAGCCATAGTAATCCGAAACTACATGCTTAATAGTTATTCATCTACACAAATGTCAGTGAAGTTCTCACTCCTCACAAAACATTTCTGTTTTTATTTTTTTTTCACTGTTTTTTTTTATTACATATTTTCCTCAATTACATTTCCAATGCTATCCCAAAAGTCCCCCATACCGCCCCCCACTTCCCTGCCCTCCCATTCCCATTCTTTTGGCCCTGGCATTCCCCTATATTGGGGCATGTAAAGTTTGCAAGTCCAATGGGCCTCTCTTTCCAGTGGTGGCCGACTAGGCCATCTTTCGATACATATGCAGCTAGAGACAAGAGCTCCGGGGTACTGGTTAGTTCATCATGTTGTTCCAACTATAGGGTTGCAGATCCCTTTAGCTCCTTGGGTACTTTCTCTAGCTTCTCCATTGGGAGCCCTGTGATCCATCCAATAGCTGACTGTGAGCATCCACTCCTGTGTTTGCTAGGCCCCTGCATAGTCTCACAAGAGACAGCTATCTTTGGGTCCTTTCAGCAAAATCTTGCTAGTGTATGCAATGGTGTCAGCTTTTAGAAGCTGATTATGGGATGGATCCCTGGATACGGCAGTCTCTAGATGGTCCATCCTTTCATCACAGCTCCGAACTTTGTCTCTGTAACTCCTTCCCTGGGTGTTTTGTTCCCAATTCTAAGAAGGGGCACAGTGTCCACATTTTGGTCTTCATTCTTCTTGAGTTTCATGCGTTTAGCAAATTGTATCTTATATCTTGGGTATCCTAAGTTTTGGGCTAATATCCACTTATCAGTGAATACATATTGTGTGAGTTCCTTTGTGATTGTGTTACCTCACTCAAGATGATGCCCTCCAGGTCCATCCATTTGGCTAGGAATTTCATAAATTCATTCTTTTTAATAGCTGAGTAGTACTCCATTGTGTAAATGTACCATAATTTCTGTATCCATTCCTCTGTTGAGGGTCTGTTTTTAAATGATGGAGAACATTACAGAAAACACATCACATCTAGATTACAATGCAGAGAGCAAGGGCCTGTGTGTGACCCATTCACATCTGAAACCTAAACAGCACAGTTCTATACCTAAGACTCAGGGACGATTGCAGAAGATGGAGATGAAAGAATGTAAGTACCAGAGTAATAGGATGCCTTCTGTGAGACTGAGTCTCTCCCTCTCTCTCTCTTTTCATTGTCAACCTGCCTTTTTGGTTTAATTGCTGGGCACTACTATCTCTCACCTGGGAACCTTACTCTTATCTTTACTCTTAGCTCAGTACCTCTCAATTTGTGTGGTCTTTGGGATATTGCTACATGTACCAGTTGGAGTACTGTCTATAGAAGTAGGAGAGGCATTTTCTGAATCATTTGGTGTATTGCTTTTTGCCTCAGTTGGATCAGTGTCATCTTTGGTAGTTGAGATAGTCTCGGCTGCCACAGCATTTATGGAAGGATCAAGCTGGAGGGTGCTAGGAGGGAGGACAGATGACATTGGCATCTATACCTTTGCTGACAGAGGTATCAGAAGTGACTGTGATGGCAACCATAGTTGAAGGAGCTGAAGTTGCTTCCACTTTGTCACAGGGTGGTTTGCAATGCTGGTTCCTCGGATGATTAGAAGACGAATCAGAAGAGAAATGGAGGGCTACAGGGTACAGCCTAAGACTGAATGACAAGGGTTCATGTTTCTAGTACAACAGGAAGCAAGTAATGGCTTAGGCCAATTAGAGTATTTTGAGTTCCCAGATACTTTGGGGTTTATTTGTTTTCCAATATATGAAGGTTTTTCATGCGGTTTGGATTTAGATAGGTTAATTTTTTCTTCAGAAACATGAGTAGTCTTCAGAGTGAGAATATAAACAGAAGAAAGCAAAAGTCACTTACATTCCATTATATAACCCATCTCATTTTTATCTTCTTGGAATATGCATCTTTTTTATAGTTGAAACTATATTTGGAAGTTTGTTAAAAGCAATATAGTCTCTTGGTATTTTTGGTGGCCCGTTTCTAGAGTTTCTGTGTGTGCTATGAATTGTACACATTTAAGTACTCCAGTTAAAATAATGTATAATTTTCTTTTAACTTCTATCAGTTTTTCCACACATTGAACAAACTTTGGATTGGCGATAATTCACATGTTGACAAGAATACTGTAAAATACAGCTTCTAGGGATTGTTGAATGATTTGTGGTAGAATAGACCATGTGTGCTCCGTACACATATTTTGAACCTTTTGTGTGCATGGTTGTCTGAATCCATGGATGTGGAATCCACTTTGAGTTAAATATAATGATGACACGTTACCCATTAATTGTCAGGAAATGTTGTGTATATACATACCACCATGTTCTGTGATTTATATTTATTTGATGTGTGACACTCATAAGGGGATATCTTATCATCCTTTCTTCTGATTTCATGATTGTACATTACAGTTGTATTTCCCTAATAACCAGTTTGTCTCCTGGAACAAGGTTAGGTTTCTAGAAGTATTAATTATATGGCAATAACACAGTAGAGGGTACAGTAGTCACAATGACTGCAAGTGCATGCTTTATAGTGCTGCCTGGCTCTTTCTTTTAATTTTGTGTAATACTTGCATAAAGGTTGTTTAATTTAAAGATTATTTCTCCCCAAATTCCACAGTGCTCTGCTTTATTTTATTCTGACATCAAATTTATTTAGTGTTTTCCACCAGGTTCAAAAATTAATGGGGAAATTTGATAGAGGAGGTTGATTTATTAAGGTATTGGCAGGTTGTATTTGTTTGCTTTACTATCAGAGGAGGTAGAAGAGTAGAATTGTTTGGACGTCTAGGAAGTAGAGAAAGACTTATCTAAGGATAATGAAAATCAAAATGAGGAAGAGGTGGTGCTTGATATAATCCTAGACCAAAGGGTGGAAGGGGTCATTGACAACAGAGAAGAAGATGAAGACAAGGATGAGGAGAAGGAGGAGGAGGATGAGCAGGAGGAGGAGGAGGAAGAGGGGGAGGAGAATGAGGAGGAGTACAAGGAGGAGGAGGAAGAGAATGGGAGCTAGTGTTTGAAGGAGCTTGTATTCCTTTAGGATCATGTTTTCTCCTGGGGCCTTTTTGAAAGTCCCCAGATTGTGGGAGAAAGACAATAAACTATTTTAATTTAGATATTTCACAGAAAATTATTAGCATATAAACTTTCTGAGCAAATTGTAATATTAAATGGCTTCTAAAACACTCCCAAAACATTTGCTGACCTGTGTTCATCATCTATGTTCTTTTAAAAAATTCTGTAATACTGGAAGCAGAATAAGTTAGAGATTTCATGTTGAAGAAAATGTTCTTTTGACTTGTAGTAAAGGTTCTTTGTACTAGAGAGAAGCATGTAACAATTAGGCTATATGGAATCAGAATGGCCTCTTGATCATGACCTACAAAAATTAGGGATTTTTTAAAATTTTATTTCTTTTAATTTCATTTGTAATTTATCTTTTACACTCCATATTCTATTCCCTAAGCCCCTCCTCCCTCCGATTGCTTCACATCCCATATCTCCTCTCCAGCCCAACCCATCTCTGAGTGGATTCCACAACCCCCACACCAGCTGACCTCTAAAGACCCTGTGGCCTCCAGTCTCTTGAGGGTTACGTGCATGGGCTGTAGAGCTGGCTCATTTGCTAAAGGCTAGCCTCACAATCAAAACTCAGTGACTCTTTTACTTTCTACAATCTTGGTCTTTACCCATATTTACCCTGACCTTTATATACTAATTGACATTTCAGTCTAGGAAGTAAGAGAGAAAATATTGTATTAGTCTTCAGAGTATGGGTTACTGTGCTTACGATGTTTTCTACTTACACCTGTATTTCTGAAATTTTCATACTATAATTCTTTAAAAAAATAAAAAAACAAAGTTCCAGAGAAAATGGTTGCAATTTAATAGAAACAAAGGTGAATTACTCAGAGTACACATAGTCCAGTATAGGTGAGGGTATTATGGATCTCTGTTGGGGACGACTAATGTGCAGTTAAGGAAAATCCAACCATTTTGAATATGAAAATTCCACAGGAATCTTGTTACTTCTTGTTAATTAAATATTAATAAACCAAATTGCAGCTTGTCAGCACCATGTTGCACAATAACATTTTATGAAGAATGAAAGGATTGCCTTGGGATGAGGATATAACTACCTTCCAAGTTCCTCTTCAGCCTCTTGAATCACATGAGAGAAGGAAATGTCTATGCCAAGTATAGACCAAGTATAGACTAACAGACTCCCTAATGTCCTACTTTGTGGTAATTTATTTTCCAGCAATAGAAACCTATTACATTTTTTTAAGTAAAAGTCCTCAAAGACATTCAGAGAAAACATTTCACCTTTTGTTCTGAGCATACAAGTTCTCAGTGAAAGCTCAGATGACATTTAATGGAAAGTAAATATTATGAACGAACTCTTAAAATGGCTCTTTGTAGATGTCCTCATTAAAATCAATCCCAAAAGGAAATAGAGGCCATAAATACTGGGAAAGGTCTCTGCCACTTTAGTGTTTAGGAACAAAGAAGAAGCCTACAAAATTCCAAATAGACTGGACCAGAAAAGAAATTCTTCTTGACACATAATAATCAGAACAACAAATGCACTAAATAAAGATAGAATATTAAAAGCAGTAAGCGAAAAAGTTAAGACACACAAAGGCAGACCTATTAGAATTACACCAACTTCTCACAAGAGACTATGAAAGCTGAAAGATCCAAGACAGAGGTGATACAGACCCTAGGATAACACAAATGCCAGCCTAGGCTACTATACCCACAGATGGAAAAACCAAAGTATTCCATGACAAAACCAAATTCACACAACATCTTTCCACAAATCCATCCCTTCAAAGGATAATAAAGGGAAAACTCCATCACAGGGAGGGAAATTACACCCTAGAAAAGGCAAGAAAGTAATCCTTTAACAAACCTAAAAGAAGATAGCCCCAAGAAGAGATTCCCAACTCTATCAACAAAAATAACAGAAAACACCAACTACTTTTCCTTAATATCTCTTAATATCAATGAACTCAATTCCTTAATGAAAGACATAGACTCTTTGATCTTCCACAAGGGAGCTAAAACCATCCAGTGGAAGAAAGACAGCATTTTCAAGAAATGGTGCTGGCACAACTGGTTGTTAACATGTAGAAGAATGCGAATGGATCCATTCCTATCTCCTTGTACTAAGGTCAAGTCTAAGTGGATCAAGGAACTTCACATAAAACCAGAGACACTGAAACTTATAGAGGAGAAAGTGGGGAAAAGCCTTGAAGATATGGGCACAGGGGAAAAATTCTTGAATAGAACAGCAATGGCTTGTGCTATAAGATCGAGAATTGACAAGTGGGACCTCATGAAACTGCAAATCTTCTGCAAGGCAAAAGACACCATCAATAAGACAAAAAAACCACCAACAGATTGGGAAAGGATCTTTACCTATCCTAAATCAGATAAGGGACTAATATCCAATATATATAAAGAACTCAAGAAGGTGGACTCCAGAAAGTCAAATAACCCCATTAAAAATGGGGCTCAGAACTGAACAAAGAATTCTCACCTGAGGAATACTGAATGGCAGAGAAGCACCTGAAAAAATGTTCAACATGCTTAATCATCAGGGAAATGCAAATCAAAACAACCCTGAGATTCCACCTCACACCAGTCAGAATGGCTAAGCTCAAAAATTCAGGTGACAGCAGATGCTGGCGAGGATGTGGAGAAAGAGGAACACTCCTCGATTGTTGGTGGGATTGCAAGCTTGTACAACCACTCTGGATATCAGTCCGGCGGTTCCTCAGAAAACTGGACATAGTACTACTGGAGGATCCAGCAATACCTCTCCTGGGCATATATCCAGAAGATGTCCCAACCGGTAAGAAGGACACATGCTCCACTATGTTCATAGCAGCCCTATTTATAATAGCCAGAAGCTGGAAAGAACCCAGATGTCCCTCAACAGAGGAATGGATACAGAAATTATGGTACATTTACACAATGGAGTACTACTCAGCTATTAAAAAGAATTAATTTATGAAATTCCTAGGCAAATGGATGGACCTGGAGGGCATCATCTTGAGTGAGGTAACACAATCACAAAGGAACTCACACAATATGTATTCACTGATAAGTGGATATTAGCCCAAAACTTAGGATAACCAAGATATAAGATACAATTTGCTAAATGCATGAAACTCAAGAAGAATGAAGACCAAAGTGTGGACAATATGCCCCTTCTTAGAATTGGGAACAAAATACCCATGGAAGGAGTTACAGAGACAAAGTTTCGAGCTGTGATGAAAGGTGGACCATCTAGAGACTGCCATACCCAGGGATCCATCCCATAATCAGCTTCCAAACGCTGACACCATTGCATACACATGCAAGATTTTGCTGAAAGGACCCAAATATAGCTGTCTCTTGTGAGACTATGCCGGGGCCTAGCAAACACAGGAGTGGATGCTCACAGTCAGCTATTGGATGTATCACAGGGCTCCCAATGGAGAAGCTAGAGAAAGTACCCAAGGAGTTAAAGGTATCTGCAACCCTATAGGGGGAACTACATGATGAACTATCCAGTACCCCGGACCTCTTGACTCTGGCTACATATGTATCAAAAGATGGCCTAGTCGGCCATCACTGGAAAGAGAGGCCCATTGGACTTGCAAACTTTTTATGCCCCAGTACAGGGGAATGCCAGGGCCAAAAGAATGGGAATGGGTGTGTAGGGAAGTGGGGGGTGGTATGGGGGACTTTTGGGATAGCATTGGAAATGTAATTGAGGAAAATATGTAATAAAAAATATTAAAAAAGAAAAAAAGAAATAGACTCACTGACTTGCTACATAAACTGGACCCAATATTTCACTGCTTTACAGGAAAAACATCTCAGGGAAAATGACAGAAACTAACTCAAGGTGAAAGGCTGGAAAACAAATTTCCAAGCCAATGGTACGAAAAATCCAACTGGAATATCCACTCAAATATCGAATAAAATGGACTTACAACCCAAAATTATCAAGAAAGACAAGCAGGGGCACTTCATACTCATCAAAGGTAAAATCTTCCAAGATGAACTCTCAATTCTGAATATGTATGCTCCAAATGCAAGGGCATCCACATTCATTTAAGAAACTATAGTAAGCACAAACCACATATTGCACATCACACAATAATAGTGGGAGACTTCAACACACTACTCTCATCAATGGACAGATCTTGGAAACAGAAACTAAACAGAGACACATTGAAATTATGAGAAGTTATGAAAGAAATGGATTTAACAGATATGTATAGAACATTTTATCCTAAAACAAAAGGATATGCCATATTCTCAGCACCTCATGGTACCTTCTCCAAAATCGACCATATAATTGGTCACAATACAGGCCTCTACAGATACAAAATTATTGAAATTATCCCATGCATCCTATCAGATCACCACGGACTAAGGTTGGTCTTCAATAACAACATAAATAATGGAAAGCAATCATTCACTTGGAAGCTGATCAACACTCTACTCAATGATATATTGGTCAAGGAAGAAATAAAGAAATTTAAGACTTTTTAGAGCTTAATGAAAATGAAGCCACAACATATCCAAATAGAATGAAATCATTCCTAAGTGGAAAATTCATAGCTCTGAGTGCCTCCAAAATGAAACTAGAGAGAGCATACACTAGCAGCTTGACAGCTCTAGAACAATAGGAAGCAAACTCACCCAGGAGGAGTAGAATGCAGGAAATAATCAAACTCAGAGCTGAAATCAGCCAAGTGGAAAGAACTATTCAAGGAATCAACCAAACCAAGAGCTGGTTCTATGAGAAAATCAACAAGATCAATAAACCCTTATCCAGACTCACTAGAGGGCACAGGGACAGTATCTTAATTAACAAAATCAGAAATGAAAAAGCAAACATAACAACAGAACCCCAGGAAGTCCAAAACACCATCAGATCCTACTACAAAAGGCTAAATTCAACAAAACTGGAAAACCAGGATTAAATTGAAAATTTCTTGACAGATACCAGGTACCACAGTTAAATCAGGATAAGATTAATGGCCTAAACAGTCCCATTTCCCCTAAAGAAATAGAAGAATTCATTAATAGTCTCCCAACCAAAAATCCCAGGACCAGATGGGTTTAGTGCAGAATTTTATCAGACCTTCAAAGAAGATCTAATTCCAATTCTCCTCAAACTATTCCATAAAATAGAAACAGAAGTTGCTCTACCCAATTCATTCTATGAAGCCACAGTTACTCTGAATGCTAACTACATAAAGACCTAACAAAGAAAGAAAACTTCAGACCAATTTCCCTTATTAATATCTATGCAAAAATACTCAATAAAATTCTCACAAACTGAATCCAAGAACACATCAAAATGATTATCCATCATGATCAAGCAGCCTTCATCACAGGGATGCAGAGATGGTTTAATATACGGAAATCCATCAACATAATCCATTATATAAACAAACTCAAAGCAAAAACCACATGATCATCTCATTAGATGCTGAGAAAGCATTTGAAAAAATCCAAAACCTGTTTATGATAAAAGTTTTGGGAAGATCTGTAATTCAAGGTACGTATCTAAACATAATAAAAGAAATATACAGCACACCAGTCGCCATCACACTAAATGGTGAGAAATAATAAAAAAGATCTTGTTGTGACTCTAACTAAGAAAGTGAATCACCTGTATAATAAGATCTTCCAGTCTCTGAGGAAAAAAAAATCAAAGAAGATCTCAGAAGTTGGAAATATCTCCCATGCCCATGGTTTGGTAGGATTAATATAGTTAATATGGCTATCATGCCTAGGGAATCTACAGATTCAGTGCAATGCCCATCAAAATTCCATCTCAATTCTTCACCTAGTTAGAAAGGGCAATTTGCAAATTCATCTGGAATAACAAAATACCTAGGATAGCAAAATCTATTCTCAACAATAAAACAATCTCTGGTGGAATCACCATGCCTGACCTCAAGCTGTACTACAGAGCTATTTGGATAAAAACTGCATTGTACTAGTACATCAACAGACAGGTAGATCAATGGAATAGACTTGAAGACCCAGAAATGAACCCATACACCTATGGTTACTTGATCTTTGACAAGGGAGATGAAACCATCCAGTAGAAAAAGACAGCATTTTCAACCAATGGTGCTGGCTCAACTGGCGGTTATCATGTAGAAGAATGCAAATTGATCCAAATTTATCTCCTTGTACAAAGCTCAAGTCTAAGTGGATCAAGAAACTGCACTTAAATGGATCACAGGGCCCCCAATGGAGGAGCTAGAGAAAGTACCCAAGGAGCTAAAGGGAACTGCATCCCCATAGGTGGATCATTATTATGAACTAACCAGTACCCCAGAGCTCTTGTCTCTAGCTGCATTTGTATCAAAAGATGGCCTAGTAGGCCATCACTGGAAAGAGAGGCCCATTGGACTTGCCAACTTTATATGCCCCAGTACAGGGGAATGCCAGGGCCAAGGGGTGGGAGTGGGTGGGTGGGGGACTGGGGGGGGGAGTGTATTGGGGACTTTTTGGATAGCATTGGAAATGTAATTGAGGAAATTACCTAATAAAAAAAATAATTTATTTAATGATAAAAAAACAAAAACAAACAAAAAAAACAAAAAAAAAAAAACAAACAAACAAAAAAAGAAACTGCACTTAAAACCAGACACACTGAAACGTATAGAGGAGTAAGTGGGGAAAGCCTCAGAGGTATGGGCACAGGGGAAATATTCCTGAACAGAACAGCAATGTCTTGTGTGTTAGATCGAGAATCAACAATTGGGACCTCATAAAATTGCAAAGCTTCTGTAAGGCAAATGACACTGTAAATGAGACAAAATGCCACCAACAGATTGGGAAGGGATCTTTACCAATCCTAAATCAGGTAGGAGACTAATATCCAATTTATACAAAAACTAAAGAAGGTGGACTTCAGAAAATCAAATAATCCCCTTAAAAATGGGGTACTGATATAAACATTCTCAATTTAGGAATACCTAATGACTGAAAAGAACCTGAAAAAAATGCTCAGCATCTTTAATCATCAGGGAAATGCAAATCAAAACAACCTTGAGATTCCACCTCACATCAGTCAGAATGGCTAAGATAATAAACTCAGGTGACAGCAGATGCTCTCGAGGATGTGAAGAGGAACACTCCTGCATTGTTGGTGGGATTGCAAATTTGTACAACCACAAATCAGTCTGGCGGTTCCTAGGAAAATTGGACATAGTACTACTGGAAGATCTAGCAATACCTCTCTTGGGCATAAACACTGAAGATGTTTCAATTGTAATAAGGACATATGCTCTACTATGTTCATAGCAGCCTTATTTATAATAGCCAGAAGCTGGAAAGAACCCAGACATCACTCAACAGAGGAATGGATACAGAAAATGTGGTACATTTACACAATGGAGTCCTACTCAGCTATTAAAGACAATGAATTTATGAAATTCTTAGGCAAATGGGTAGATCTGGGGGATATCATTGTGAGTGAGGTAACCCAATCACAAAGGAACTCACATTCTTTGCACTCACTGATAAGTGGACATTAGCCCATAATCTTAGAATATCCAAGATACTATTTTCAAAACACATCAAACTCAGGAAGAACGAATACCAAAGTGTGGATTCTTTGTTTCTCCTTTGAATGGGGAACAAAATACCCATGGAAGGAATTACAGAGACAACGTTTGGAGCTGAGATGCAAGGAAGGACCAACCAGAGACTGCTCAACCTGAGGATCCATACCATAAACAACCACCAAATCCAAAAGCTATTGCATACGCCTGGAAAATACAGAAGTGGATGCTAACAGTCATCTATTAGATGGAACACAGGACCCACAATGGAGGAGCTAGAGAAAGTACTCAAGGAGCTGAAGGGGTCTGCAGTCCTATAGGAGGTACAACAATATGAACTAAACTGTACTCCCAGAGCTCATGTCTCTAGCTGCATATGCAGCAGAAAATGGACTATTTGGCCATCACTGGGAGGAGAAGCTCTTGGTCTTGCGAAGATTATATGCCCCAATACAGGGGAATGCCAGGGCCAGGAGGCAGGAGTGTGTGGGTTGGAGAGCAGGGTGGGAGGAGCATATAGGGGACTTTCGGGATAGCATTTGAAATATATATGTAGTTAATATCTAACAAAAATTTAAATCAAAATATGATATAATTAATATGATTATTATTTATATGGTGCTGGCTATTAAACTTATGGACTTGTGCATGATGCACAAGTATTCTACCACTAAACTCCAGCCTCAGTTACTTGGTTAAATTATGCTGTGTTTGTTTAAAAAAAATTAGGTCAATAAAGTTACCCGGGAAGTTGCTGGAGTATGGAAACACACATGATTTATTTGTATAGTAAAATCTGCATTATGTTATAGAGCTGAGATTTCAACATGGCAGTCATAATTCTTCTCTGACAATTAAATTGAACCAGAATTTCAACGTGGAAATGAAAATAGTAGAGTGTAGTTTTAGGGGGCAATTTGTAGCTTTTATATAGTAGGGAGTGCAGCTAAGTGATGTTAAACATCTGACATTAAAGTTAATAAGAGAATATGAAGATATATGGTAAGGACAATTGACACCAGGAAGGATCCTTTAAGATCCCAAAGGCCCAAGACCAAATACAATGGTTTCATCTGTAGGTATCCCATTAAAGAAAGCACAGTGGATGTTTAGCAACATGTTTTAAAAAAAGAAATGACATTATTTGGAACATGTCCTAACACATTGTGTGTACATAATATAGGATATCTTAAATTAACTCCTGAGCTTTACTTTGGATTTAGTAATAGTGCTATAATATTTCAGCTCATAATATGTGACTATAAAATGATGGGGCTTATTTTCACATTTTTATATTTTATATAACAATTAAGAACAAGCAAAATGAATTATAAATATATATTTTAGAATAAATTCTCTTTCAGAGTTCATTTGATTAGCTCATTATTATGAACATTAGAGAACAATAAGGTACAGGTAAAAGAAAAAAATAAAAATGTGTCACCCTTTGCCCACACAGTTCCTCAGAGTCTGAACTGCCAGTCTTTCCTTATTCATTGTGTGTAGATCTTGCTTTGTTTCCTTACTGTTTGTTTTTCTATTCTTCTCTCATATATTATTACATCCCAACTAAAGTTTCTTTCTGCTCCCCTCCCTCTAAGCTCTCTCCCCAAACTCCCCTCTCCCATAGAGCCAGCACAACCAGCTCTTGTATCACATCAGAATAAAACAGGCTTCCCAGGGACATCAACAAAATGAGGCAAAGGAAGCTACAATAAGGCACATACAATCACATGAAGGCAGGTCAAGGCAATGGAGTAGGAACACAAAGTTCTCACAAGTAGGCCAAAGAGTCAGAGACAGCTCAACCCTATCATTATGATTCTTATAAGAACTCCATAATATAAATGTAGAGGACCTAGGAATGATCACTTCAGGCTGCAAGTTCCCATTATTTCTGGTCAGTTTTCTCTGAGGCCAATATTTTGTGGGATGTCCCTGACGTCTCTGTTTCCTCTGTTTCTTCCTCTTCCTCTTCTGTATGAGTGCCAACACTATACCTAATGTTTGTGGAATTCTGCTTTAGCTCCCATCAGTTACTAGATGAATTCTTTCCAGTTTCTTTGATGATGATTTTATTAGTCTCCAGTCCCTTCCCACTCTTCAAGCAGGACAAAATGTATGTTAAAGTTTTTGTGGGTGAGTTGCTGTCCCAATGCCTCCAGCTAACTCCTTGCCAAGTGTATTAGTCAGGGATCTCTAGAGTCACAGACCTTATGGGTAGTCTCTATATAGTAAAGGAATTTATTGATGACTTACAGTCTGTAGTCCAACTCCCAAAAATTGTCAGTATCAGCTGTGATTGGAAGACCAAGGATCTAGCAGTTGTTTAGTCCCACAGGACAAGCAGGCAAGAGAGAGAGGGAGGGAGGGAGGGAGAGGGAGAGAGAGAGAGAGAGAGAGAGAGAGAGAGAGAGAGAGAGAGAGAGAGAGAGAGAGAGAGAGAGAGAGAGAGCCTTTCTTCTTCCAATGTCCTTATATTGTCTCTAGCAGAAGGTTTAGCCCAGATTAAAGGTTTGTGCCACCATACCTTTAATCCCAGATGACCTTGAAGTTGGATATCTCCGTGTCTTAATCTTCTGGATTTCATAGCCACCTTGCCTCAAGATCTCTAAACCAAGATCCAGGTCAGAAACTTCTATCTCCCAGCCCCCAGAATACTGGTGAGCTTTCCAATTCTGGATTGTAGTTCATTCCACATATAGTCACGTTGACAACCATTAATAGCCACTGCCCTAGTTACTGAAGATGAATCTTTCAGGCCCCATGTGACTAGAATCTTTGCTAGGCTCACTCTCCATGGTGTAAGCATTCTATGGGGTTACCATTACACTAGCTTCCTACCTCAACCCCAAAATGCTCTCTCCCCTCAAGTCCAATCTTTTCTGAAGTCCAATCTTTTCTGTTGTCCCTTCCTAGGTTGATCCTTGCCTCCTCGCTTAAGCACTCATTGTTATTTAACCTATCTGTGTTTGTGCATTGTTGCATGATTGAATTTTACTTTACAGGTAATGTCCACATATAAGTGAACACTTACAAGTTTTGGGTTTCAGGTGTGGGTTACTTCACTTTGAATGATTTTTTTCTAGTTCCATTCAATTACCTGCAGATTTCAAAATATAATTTTTTAACTGCAAAGTGATAATCCTTTCTTAAATGTACCACAATTTCTTTATTTATTGTTTTTTGATTCTGCTGTCTGGTTAATGCAAAACAAGCTGTTATGAGCATAGGTGAGCAAGCGTCATTGTGGAAGGGTAGAATATCCTGGGTATATATGTCCAGGAATAGTATAGGTGAGTCTTGATTTAGTTTGTTTTCCAAAATTCTAGACTACGTGAACATTGATATCTAAAGTGTTTGTACATGTTTGCATTACCACCAACAATGGAGGCGTATTTCCTTTTCTCACCATGCTTTTTAGCTTGAGTTTTTGATCTTAGCCACTCAGACAGGTGAAGGATAGAATCAGATTTGCAATTTCATGACGGCTAATGAGATTGACCATTTCCCTAAGTATTTCTTGTCCATTTAAAATTCCTCTATGGAGAACTTTCTGTTTAGCATTTTGTGGTTTATTGATGAAAAGTTTTTTGAGTTCTTTATATAATTTGGAAATTAGCTTTCTGTAGGATGGCTGCCAATTTGGCCTATTGATGGTGTCCTAAGCCTTGCAGAAGATTCTCAGTTTTATGAGGTCCCATTTATTAACTGTTGACATTATTGCCTGTGCTATTGGTGTTCTGTTTTGGAAGGTGTCTCCTATGCCAATGCATTCAATGCTATCTTTTATTTTCTTTTTTGATAAATTCAGTGAATTTTGTTTTATGTTGAGATCTTTGATCCAATTGCACTTGAGTTTTGTGCAAGTTGAAGATATATATCTATTTGCATTCTTCTCCATGCAAACATCTATTTATACCACTACCATTTATTGAAGATTTTTTCTCTTTTTGCATTGCACATACCTGGAATCTTTATAAAATTCAGATATCCTTAGTTTTATGAAACTATGTCTGCTAGTTGTACTCAATTCCATTGCTCTACCTGTCTGTTTTTAGGCTAACACCATACCTTTTTATTACCCGTGAAGCTTGAAATCTCCAGAAGTCCTTTTATTGTACAGGATTATTTTATATATCTTGGATTTTAATTTTCTTTCTTTTTTTTTAATTTTTAATATTTTTATTACATATTTTCCTCAATTACATTTCCAATGTTATCCCAAAAGTCCCCCATAGCGCCCCCCACTTCCCTACCCACCCATTCCCATTCTTTTGGCCCTGGCATTCCCCTATATTGGGGCATATAAAGTTTGCAAGTCCAATGGGCCTCTCTTTCCATTGATGGCCGACTAGACCAACTTTCGATACATATGCAGCTAGAGACAAGAGCTCCGGGGTTCTGGTTAGTACATCATGTTGTTCCAACAATAGGGTTGCAGATCCCTTTAGCTCCTTGGGTACATTCTCTAGCTTCTCCATAGGGAGCCCTGTGATACATCCAATAGCTGACTGTGAACATCCACTCCTTTGTTTGCTAGGCCCCGGCATCGTCTCACAAGAGACAGCTATATTTGGGTCCTTTCAGCAAAATCTTGCTAGTGTATGCAATGGTGTCAGCGTTTAGAAGCTGCTTATGGGATGGATCCCTGGATACGGCAGTCTCTAAATGGTCCATCCTTTCATCACAGCTACGAACTTTGTCTCTGTAACTCCTTCCCTGGGTGTTTTGTTCCCAATTCTAAGAAGGGGCACAGTGTCCACACTTTGGTCTTCATTCTTCTTGAGTTTCATGCGTTTAGCAAATTGTATCTCATATCTTGGGTATCCTAAGTTTTGGGCTAATATCCATTTATCACTGAATACATATTGTGTGAGTTCTTTTGTGATTGTGTTACTTCACTCAAGATGATGCCCTCCAGGTCCATCCTTTTGGCTAGGAATTTCATAAATTCATTCTTTTTAATAGCTGAGTAGTACTCCATTGTGTAAATGTACCATAATTTCTGTATCCATTCCTCTGTTGAGGGACATCTGGGTTCTTTCCAGCTTCTGGCTATTATAAATAGGGCTGCTATGAACATAGTGGAGCATGTGTCCTTCTTACCGGTTGGGACATCTTCTGGATATATTCCCAGGAGAGGTATTGCTGGATCCTCCAGTAGTACTATGTCCAATTTTCTGAGGAACCGCCAAACTGATTTCCAGAGTGGTTGTACAAGCTTGCAATCCCACCAACAATGGAGGAGTGTTCCTCTTTCTCCACATCCTCGCCAGCATCTGCTGTCACCTGAATTTTTGATCTTAGCCATTTTGACTGGTGTGAGGTGGAATCTCAGGATTGTTTTGATTTGCATTTCCCTGATGATTAAGGATGTTGAACATTTT
Source organism: Mus caroli (assembly GCF_978045245.1). Classification (NCBI taxonomy): domain Eukaryota; kingdom Metazoa; phylum Chordata; class Mammalia; order Rodentia; family Muridae; genus Mus; species Mus caroli. The sequence goes on along the minus strand of NW_028227259.1, from coordinate 90,997,648 downwards.
TTCAGGTGCTTCTCTGCCATTCGGTATTTTTCAAGTGAGAATTCTTTGTTCAGTTCTGAGCCCCATTTTTAATGGGGTTATTTGACTTTCTGGAGTCCACCTTCTTGAGTTCTTTATATATATTGGATATTAGTCCCTTATCTGATTTAGGATAGGTGAAGATCCTTTCCCAATCTGTTGGTGGTTTTTTTGTCTTATTGATGGTGTCTTTAGCCTTACAGAAGCTTTGCAGTTTCATGAGGTCCCACTTGTCAATTCTCGATCTTACAGCACAAGCCATTACTGTTCTATTCAGGAATTTTTCCCCTGTGTCCATATCTTCAAGGCTTTTCCCCACTTTCTCCTCTATAAGTTTCAGTGTCTCTGGTTTTATGTGAAGTTCCTTGATCCACTTAGACTTGACCTTAGTACAAAGAGATAGGAATGGATCGATTCGCATTCTTCTACATGTTAACAACCAGTTGTGCCAGCACCATTTGTTGAAAATGCTGTCTTTCTTCCACTGGATGTTTTTAGCTCCCTTGTCGAAGATCAAGTGACCATAGGTGTGTGGGTTCATTTTTGGGTCTTCAATTCTATTCCATTGGTCTATTTGTCTGTCACTATACCAGTACCATGCAGTTTTTATCACAATTGCTCTGTATTAAAGCTTTAGGTCCGGTATTGTGATTCAACCAGAGGTTCTTTTATCCTTGAGAAGAGTTTTTGCTATCCTAGGTTTTTTGTTATTCCAGATGAATTTGCAGATTGCACTTTCTAATTCGTTGAAGAATTGATTTGGAATTTTGATGGGGATTGCATTGAATCTGTAGATTGCTTTTGGCAAGATAGCCATTTTTACAATGTTGATCCTGCCAATCCATGAGCATGGGAGATCTTTCCATCTTCTGAGATCTTCTATAATTTATTTCTTCAGAGACTTGAAGTTTTTATTATACAGATCTTTCACTTCCTTGGCTAGAGTCACGCCAAGATATTTTATATTATTTGTGACTAGTGAGAAGGGTGTTGTTTCCCTAATTTCTTTCTCAGCCTGTTTATTCTTTGTGTAGAGAAAGGCCATTGATTTGTTTGAGTTAATTTTATATCCAGCTACTTCACCGAAGCTGTTTATCAGGCTTAGGAGTTCTCTGGTGGAATTTTTAGGGTCACTTAGATATACTATCATATCATCTGCAAAAAGTGATATATTGACTTCATCTTTTCCAATTTGTATCCCTTTGATCTCCTTTTGTTGTGGAATTGCTCTGGATAGGATTCAAGTACAATGTTGAATAGGTATGGAGAAAGTGGACAGCCTTGCCTAGTCCCTGATTTTAGAGGGATTGCTTCAAGCTTCTCACCATTTACTTTGATGTTGGCTACTGGTTTGCTGTAGATTGCTTTTATCATGTTTAGGTATGGGCCTTGAATTCCTGATCTTTCCAAGACTTTTATCATGAATGGGTGTTGGATCTTGTCAAATGCTTTTTCTGCATCTAACGAGATGACCATGTGGTTTTTGTCTTTGAGTTTGTTTATATACTGGATTACGTTGATGGATTTCCGTATATTGAACCATCCCTGCATCCCTGGGATGAAACCTACTTGGTCAGGATGGATGATTGTTTTGATGTGTTCTTGGATTCGGTTAGCAAGAACTTTATTGAGGATTTTTGCCTCAATATTCATTAGGGATATTGGTCTGAAGTTTTCTATCTTTGTTGGGTCTTTTTGTGGTTTAGGTATCAGAGTAATTGTGGCTTCATAGAATGAGTTGGGTAGAGTACCTTCTGTTTCTATTTTGTGGAATAGTTTGTGAAGAACTGGGATTAGATCTTCTTTGAAGGTCTGATAGAACTCTGCACTAAACCCATCTGGTCCTGGGCTTTTTTTAGTTGGGAGACTATTAATGACTGCTTCTATTTCTTTGGGGGATATAGGGCTGTTTAGATCATTAACCTGATCTTGTTTCAACTTTGGTACCTGGTATCTGTCTAGGAACTTCTCCATTTCATCCAGGTTCTCCAGTTTTGTTGAGTATAGCATTTGGTAGAAGGATCTGATGGTGTTTTGGATGTCTTCAGGATCTGTTGTTATGTCTCCTTTTTCATTTCTGATTTTGTTAATTAGGATGCTTTCCCTGTGCCCTCTAGTGAGTCTGGCTAAGGGTTTATCTATCTTGTTGATTTTCTCAAAGAACCAGCTCCTCGATTGGTTGATTCTTTGAATAGTTCTTCTTGTTTCCACTAGGTTGATTTCGCCCCTGAGTTTGATTATTTCCTGCCGTCTACTCCTCTTGGGTATTTTTGCTTCCTTTTGTTCTAGTGCTTTTAGGTATGTTGTCAAGCTGCTAATGTGTGCTCTCTCTAGTTTCCTTTTGGAGGCACTCAGAGCTATGAGTTTTCCTCTTAGAAATGCTTTCATTGCATCCCATAAGTTTGGGTATGTTGTGGCTTCATTTTCATTGAACTCTAAAAAGTCCTTAATTTCTTTCTTTATTCCTTCCTTGACCAAGGTATCATTGAGAAGAGTGTTGTTCAGTTTCCACGTGAAGGTTGGCTTTCTATTATTTATTTTGTTATTGAAGATCAGCCTTAGTCCATGGTGATCTGATAGGATGCATGGGACAATTTCAATATTTTTGTATCTGTTGAGGCCTGTTTTGTGACCAATTATGTGGTCAATTTTGGAGAAAGTACCATGAGGTGCTGAGAAGAAGGTATATCCTTTTGTTTTAGGATAGAATGTTCTGTAGATATCTGCCAGATCCATTTGATTCATAACTTCTGTTAGTTTCACTGTGTCCCTGTTTAGTTTCTGTTTCCATGATCTGTCCATTGGTGAAAGTGGTGTGTTGAAGTCTCCCACTATTATTGTATGAGGTACAATGTGTGCTTTGAGATTTACTAAAGTTTCTTTAATGAATGTGGCTGCCTTTGTATTTGGAGCATAGATATTCAGGATTGATAGTTCCTCTTGGAGGATTTTACCTTTGATGAGTATGAAGTGTCCCTCCCTGTCTTTTTTAATGACTTTGGGTTGGAAGTCAATCTTATCAGATATTAGAATGGCTACTCCAGCTTGTTTCTTCATACCATTTGCTTGGAAAATTGTTTTCCAGCCTTTCATTCTGAGGTAGTCTCTATCTTTTTCTCTGAGATGAGTTTCCTGTAAGCAGCAAAATGTTGGGTCTTGTTTGTGTAGCCAGTTTGTTAGTCTATGTCTTTTTATCGGGGAGTTGAGTCCATTGATATTAAGAGATATTAAGGAAAAGTAATTGTTGTTTCCTGTTATTTTTGTTGTTAAAGTTGGCATTCTGTTCTTGTGGCTGTCTTCTTTTAGGTTTGTTGAGGGATTACCTTCTTGTTGTTTCTAGGGTGTGGTTCCTGTCCTTGTATTGGTTTTTTTCTGTTATTATCCTTTGAAGGGCTGGATTCGTGGAGAGATAATGTGTGAATTTGGTTTTGTTGTGGAATGCTTTGGTTTCTCCATCTATGTTAATTGAGAGTTTGGCTGGGTATAGTAGCCTGGGCTGGAATTTGTGTTCTTTTTGTGTCTGTATAACATCCGTCCAGGATCTTCTGGCTTTCATAGTCTCTGGTGAAAAATCTGGTGTAATTCTGATATGCTTGCCTTTATATGTTACTTGGCCTTTTTCTCTTACTGCTTTTAGTATTCTATCTTTATTTAGAGCATTTGTTGTTCTGATTATTATGTGTCGGGAGGTATTTCTTTTCTGGTCCAGTCTATTTGGAGTTCTGTAGGCTTCTTGTATGTTCATGGGCATCTCTTTCTTTAGATTTGGGAAGTTTTCTTCTATAATTTTGTTGAAGATATTTGCTGGTCCTTTGAGTTGAAAATCTTCATTCTCATCCACTCCTATTATCCGTAGGTTTGGTCTTCTCATTGTGTCCTGTATTTCTTGGATGTTTTGAGTTAGTATCTTTTTGCATTTTACATTTTCCTTGATTGTTGTGCCGATGTTCTCTATGGAATCTTCTGCACCTGAGATTCTCTCTTCCATCTCTTGTATTCTGTTGCTGATGCTGGTATCTATGGTTCCAGATTTCTTTCCTAGGGTTTCTATCTTCAGTGTTGCCTCATTTTGGGTTTTCTTTATTGTGTCTACTTCCTTTTTTAGGTCTAGTATGGTTTTGTTCATTTCCATCATCTGTTTGGATGTGTTTTCCTGTTTTTCATTAAGGACTTCTACCTGTTTGATTAGGTTATCCTCTTTTTCTTTAAGGATTTTTAACTCTTTAGCAGTGTTCTCCTGCAATTCTTTAAGGGATTTTTGTGCTTCCTCTTTATTGTCTTCTACCTGTTTACCAGTGTTCCTTTGTATTTCTTTAAGTGTGTTATTAAAGTCCTTCTTGAAGTCCTCTACCATCATCAGGAGATATGCTTTTAGATCCGTGTCTAGTTTTTCCGGTGTGTTGGGGTGCCCTGGACTGGGCGAAGTGGGAGTGCTGGGTTCTGATGATGGTGAGTGGTCTTGGTTTCTGTTAGTAAGATTATTACGTTTACCTTTCGCCATCTGGTAATCTCTGGGGTTAGTTGTTGTCGTTGTCACTGTTTAAAGATTGGAGCAGAAGCTGTGTTCCACTCACCAGCAGTCTCAAAATCCTGTGGCGGGGGTCGTGGGTAGCTGGCGGGTGTCAGGCGACCCTGCGCTCTAGCTACACAGGTGCTGTTCCGGCCAGATGAGGCCTGTGGCCCTACTCAGGCCGGTTTCTGCTTCCCTAACTAATGCTGTCTCAGGTCCCGCGAGCAATTGGATTGGAGCAGAAGCTGTGTTCCACTCACCAGAAGTCTTAAGATCCTGTGGAGGGTGTTGTGGGTAGCTGGCGAGTGTCAGCCGACTCTGCCCCCTAGCTACCCCGGTGCTTCTCTCGGATTTTAATTTTCCATGTGATATTGAATATTGTTCTTAAATGGTCTGTAAAAAATGTGTTGGAATTTTGATGCAGATTGTGTTGAATTTATAGATTGCTCTTGGAAAAATGGCTAATTTTACTATATTAATTCAATGGATCTGATCCTTGAACATGGGAGATCTTTCCATTTCTGATATATTCATCTACTTCTTTCTTCAAAGGTTTGACATTCTGGTTATATAAGTCTCTATTGTGTTAGGTATTAAAACAGTACATGAATTTGCATCTTTTATCCATTTGCTTGGAAATGTGTTTTTACCAAACCCTGTAATCTGAGCTAATGACTGACTTTAATGTTGAGGAGTATTTCATCCATGTAGCAGAAGTTTGGATCCTGTTTTCACATCCAATCTGCTAGCTTTTGTCTTTTCATTGGGGAATTGATTCCATTGTTGTTGAGAGAATTTCAGGACTAATGATTGTTATTTTCTATGATTTTTTTTTGATGGTTGTATGTGTGGTGTGTGTGTGTGTGTGTGTGTTTATGAGAGAGAGAGAGAAAGAGAGAGAGAGAGAGAGAGAGAGAGAGAGAGAGAGAGAGAGAGAGAACATATTTTTTCAAAACCTACTAATAAGGATTCCTAAATGTTCCGACCACACTTCTAGCCTAATATATAAAGGTAGACGGATTCTGCAGGTCTGAGGTGTGGAGTTTGGATTGTATGTAAAACTACCATGAAAGAGCTACAGTATGATTAACTTGCTTTGAACTATCCAAAGCACCCAAAGCAACAAATCATTTATATAGCTATATTTTATATATATTATAATTGTTATAAATATAAATAAGCCATGTGTTTATATAAACCTTCATTTTGTTTGTATATACAATTCTTTCTATAACAATTGAATAAAGTAAAAGTGCACATGAATTTTACAGACTAGAATTGGTCAATTAAAAAGGATAAGATGAACTCTTCACTTAGATAACATGCCTAAGCACTGTCTCATTTTCTTCTCATGGATTATGCCAAGGAATCTGTGTCACACAGGCACACATGCACACATATACCTCACACATATGGTGTGTGTGCATGCACAAATCTAGTACGCAAATTCATTGCATTTTCTTATCCTTTGGTTTGCCTTGTCTTCTTATACTTTGTTATACTGACCATCTTAGATTGTTGTGAATTCTGGCTTTCTGTAGTGCTGCCACCTACGGCAAGAGAAATGAAATCTCTCCCATTTCCATGGCGTTTCCCATAGCATTGTGGGAGGTAATTTGTGCAGCAGTTGAAGTATTGTCATTTTCGTAGTTAGAGTACTGTCTGTAGAATTTGGAGTGATGTTATCTGAATCCCTCTGCCTTAGCTGAAACAGTGTCATTTTTGGTATTTGAGATATTCTCAGCTGCCACACAATTTGTGGAAGTATCAGGGGTTTTGCTGCTAGGAATTGTGATGGCATTGACATCTGTACATTTGCTAACAAAAGCAGCAGATGAGGTTTTGATTGCATCCATAGCTGAAGGAGCAAAAGTAGTTTCCATATTGTCAGATGATGGCCTGCAGTGCTGGTTACTTAGGTGGTTAGGAGAAGAGGAGGCAGAAGAGAAAAAGAGCACTGCAGTGTATCTAAGATAAGAGCCTTAGAGTGAAGGACAATGGTTTGTGTTTTGAAGAGAATAGGGAGCAGGTAGTGGCTTATGCCAAATAGTCAGAAATGTTCAGAGTTCCAGACCCTTTCAGGCTCATTTGCTTCCCCATAGCTTTTAAAGTTTTATGAGTTGTGGATTAAGATAGTTTAATTTTCACTTCAGAAATGAGCATAGGTGGACAGTGGTGGCACAGGACTTTAATCCCAGCACTTGGGAGATAGGGGCAAGTGGATATCTGAGTTAGAGACCAGTCAGGTCTACAGAGTGAGTACCAGGACAGCCAGAGCTTCACAGACAAACCCTCTCTTAAAAAAAAAAAAAAAACAAAACAAAAGAAACAAAACAAATAAAAAGGAAAGAAAAAGGAAGGAAGAAAGAAAGAAAGAAAGAAAGAAAGAAAGAAAGAAAGAAAGAAAGAAAGGAAGGAAGGAAGGAAGGAAGGAAGGAAGGAAGGAAGGAAGGAAGAAAGAAAAAGAAAGAAAGAAAGAAAGAAAGAAAGAAAGAAAGAAAGAAAGAAAGAAAGAAATGACCAATTCCCTCAGAGAAAGAATACAAGCAGAATAAAATAAAAGTCCATTATATTTCAATATATGGCTCATCTCATTTTGATTACCTTGGAATACACTTCTCTTTAGACTTGAAAATTTATATGAAAGTTTCCTTCTAAGCACAATAGTCCCTCAGTAACTTTGGCGACCTCTTTCTAGAGCGTTTGTACACTCTATGAATTGTCCATATTTAAGTGCTACATTTAAAATAATGTATACATTTTATTTTTATAGTTTCTTACACTAATTAAACAAAGATTGAATTGGTGATAATTCCCATGATAATATGGATGCTGTGTAATGTAGCTGATATAGATTATTGAAGGTGTTGTGGTAGAATAGACGATGCTCTCTATACATGCAATATATTTTTGAGTCTTTTTCCATGCAGACTTATTTGAATCCATGTATATAGAATACTAGTTGGGTCAAACATAATGATGACATCCTACTCATTAATTTCCAGGAAATGTTGTGTGGATATAGATCAACGTGTTCTGTGAATACTAGTTATTGGATGGGTGCCAATCAAGGGGACATATTATTATATTTCCATCTGTTTTCATGAGTATATATTACAGTTGTATTTTTCCAAATGACTATTTGACTTCTGGAACAAGGTTAGGTTTCTGGAAGAATCTCTTTTTTAAATTTTTTTTTTTTTTTTTTTTTTTTTTTTTTTTTACAAATAGGACAGTAGGTGATATGGTATTCACAATGTCACAATGATGAAAACAGTGGATGCGTTATAATGCTGCTCAGCTGTTTTTTAAAAATATTTTATTAGATATTTTCTTCATTTACATTTCGAACGCTATCCCAAAAGTCCCCCATACCCTCCCCCCACACTACCCTACTCACCCACTTTCACTTCTTGGCCCTGGCGTTCCCCTGTAATGAGGCATATGAAGTTTGCAAGACTAAGGGACCTCTCTTCATAATGATGGCTGACAAGGCCATCTTCTGCTACATAGGCAGCTAGAAACAGCACTGGGGGTACTTGTTACTTCATATTGTTGTTCCACCTATATGGTCACAGACCCCTTTAGCTCCTTGGGTACTTTCTCTAGCTCCTCCATTGGGGGCCCTGAGTTCCATACAATAGCTGACTGTGAGCATCCACTTATGTGTTTGCCAGCCACCCGCATAGCCTCACAAGAAACAGGTATATCAGGGTCCTTTCAGCAAAATCTTGCTGGCAAATGCAATACTGTCTGTGTTTGAAGGCTGATTATGGGATGGATTCCCATGTGTCAGTCTCTAGAAGGTCCATCCTTTCGTTTCAGCTCCAAACTTTGACACTCCTTCCATGGGTGTTTTGTTCCCAATTCTAAGAAGGGGCAAAGTGTCCACACTTTGGTCTTCGTTCTTCATGAGTTCAATGTGTATTGCAAATTATAACTTGGGTATTCTAAGTTTCTGGGCTAATATCCACATATCAGTGAGTACATATCATGTGAGTTCTTCTGTGATTGGGTTACCTCACTCAGGATGATACCAGCCAGGTCCATCCATTTGTCTAGGAAATTCATAAGTTCATTCTTTTTAATGGCTGAGTAGTACTCCATTATGTAAATGTACCACATTTTCTGTATCCATTCCTCTTTTGAGGGACATCTGGGTTCTTTCCAGCTTATAGCTATTATAAATAAGGCTGCTATGAACATAGTGGAGCTTGTGTCCTTATTATCAGTTGGAACATCTTCTGGAACATCTTCTGAGGAACTGCCAGTCTGATTTCCACAGTGATTGTACAAGCTTGCAATCCCACTTACAACGTAGAAGTGTTCCTCTTTCTCCACATCCTTGCCAGAATCTGCTGTCACCTGAATTATTGATCTTAGACATTCTGACTGGTGTGAGGTAGAATCTCAGGGTTGTTTTGATTTGCATTTTCCTGATGATGAAGGATGATGAACATTTTTTCAGGTGCTTCCCAGACATTCAGTATTCCTCAGGTGAGAATTTTTTTTTTAGAATTAATTTTTTATTAGGTATTTTCCTCATTTACATTTCCAATGCTATCCAAAAAGTCCCCAATACACTCCCCTACCCACCCACTCCCAGTTTTTGGCTCTGGCATTCCCCTGTACTGGGGCATATAAAGTTTGCAAGTCAAATGGGCCTCTCTTTCCAGTGATGGCCAACTTGGCCATCTTTTGATACATATGCAGCTAGAGTCAAGAGCTCTGGGACACTGGTTAGTTCATAATGTTGTTCCACCTATATGGTTGCAGTTCCCTTTAGCTCCTTGGGTACTTTCTCTAGCTCCTCCATTGGGGGCCCTGTGATCCATCCAATAGCTGACTGTGAGCATCCACTTCTGTGTTTGCTAGGCCCAGGCATTGTCTCACAAGAGACAGCTATAACTGGGTTCTTTCAGCAAAATCTTGCTAGTGTATGCAATGGTGTCAGCGTTTGGAAGCTGATTATGTGATGGATCACTGGATATGGCAGTCTTTAGATGGTCCATCCTTTCATCACAGCTCCAAACTTTATCTCTGTAACTCTTTCCATGGGTGTTTTGTTCCCAATTCTAAGAAGGGGCACAGTGTCCACACTTTGGTCTTCATTCATCTTGAGTTTCATGCGTTTAACAAAGTGTATCTTATATCTTGGGTATCCTAAGTTTTGGGCTAATATCCACTTATCAGTTAGTACATATTGTGTGAGTTCCTTTGTGATTGTGTTCCCTCACTCAGGATGATGCCCTCCAGGTCCATCCATTTGCCTAGGAATTTCATAAATTCATTCTTTTTAATAGCCGAGTAGTACTCCATTGTGTAAATGTACCACATTTTCTGTATCCATTCCTCTGTTGAGGGGCATCTGGGTTCTTTCCAGCTTCTGGCTATTATGAATAAGGCTGCTATGAACATAGTGGAGCATGTGTCCTTCTTACCGGTTGGGACATCTTCTGGATATATGCCCAGGAGAGGTATTGCGGGATCCTCCAGTAGTACTATGTCAAATTTTCGGAGGAACTGCCAATTCTCACCTGAGGAATACCGAATGGCTATGAAGCACCTGAAAAAATGTTCAACATCCTTAATCATCAGGGAAATGCAAAGGAAAACAACACTGAAAAACAAATGGTATGAAGAAACAAGCTGGAGTAGCCATTCTAATATCTGATAAGATTGACTTCCAACCCAAGGTCATCAAAAAAGACAGGGAGGGGCAATTCATAGTCATCAAAGGTAAAATCCTCCAAGAGGAACTATCAATCCTGAATATCTATGCTCCAAATACAAAGGCAGCCACATTCATTAAAGAAACTTTAGTAAATCTCAAAGAACACATTGCACTTCATACAATAATAGTGGGAGACTTCAACACACCACTTTTACCAATGTACAGATCATGGAAACAGAAACTAAACAGGGACACAGTGAAACTAACAGAAGTTATGAATCAAATGGATCTGGCAGATATCTACAGAACATTCTATCCTAAAACAAAAGGATATACCTTCTTCTCAGCACCTCATGGTACCTTCTCCAAAATTGACCACATAATTGGTCACAAAACAGGCCTCAACAGATACAAAAATATTGAAATTGTCCCATGCATCCTTTCAGATCACCATGGACCATGGCTGATCTTCAATAACAATATAAATAATAGAAAGCCAACATTCATGTGGAAACTGAACAACACTCTTCTCAATGATACCTTGTCAAGGAAGGAATAAAGAAAGAAATTAAGGATTTTTTAGAGTTCAATGAAAATGAAACCACAACATACCCAAACTTATGGGACGCAATGAAAGCATTTATAAGGGGGAAACTCATAGCTCTGAGTGCCTCCAAAAAGAAACTAGAGAGCACACACTAGCAGCTTGACAACACACCTAAACGCTCTAGAACAAAGGGAAGCAAATTCACTCAAGAGGATTAGACAACAGAAAATAATCAAACTCAGGGGTGAAATCAACCAAGTGGAAACAAGAACTATTCGAAGAATCAACCAAACGAGGAGCTGGTTCTTTGAGAAAATCAACAAGATAGATAAATCTTTATCCAGACCCACGAGAAGACACAGGGACAGCATCCTAATTAACAAAATCAGAAATGAAAAGGGAGACAAAACAACAGATCCTGAAGAAATCCAAAACACCATCAGATCTTTCTACAAAAGGCCATACTCAACAAAACTGGAAAACCTGGACAAAATGGACAAATTTCTAGACAGATACCATGTACCAAAGTTAAATCAGGATCAAGTTAAGCATCTAAACAGTCCCATATCCCCTAAAGAAATAAAAGCAGTCATTAATAGTCATTAACAGTCTCCCAACCAAAAAAACCCCAGAACCAGATGGGTTTAGTGCAGTGTTCTATCAGACTTTCAAAGAAGATCTAATTCCAGTTCTTCACAAACTATTCCACACAATAGAAGTAGAAGGTACTCTACCCAACTCATTCTATGAAGCCACAATTACTCTGATACCTAAACTACAAAAAGACGCAACAAAGATAGAGAATTTCAGACCAAGTTCCCTTATGAATATCGATGCAAAAATACTCAAAAAAATTCTCGCTAACCGAATCCAAGAACACATTAAAACAATTATCCATCCTGACCAAGTAGGTTTTATTCCAGGGATGCAGGGATGGTTTAATATACGGAAATCCATTAACGTAATCCAGTATATGAACAAAATAAAAGACAAAAACCACATGATCATCTCCTTAGGTGCGGAGAAAGCATTTGACAAAATCCAACACCCCTTTATGATAAAAGACTTGGAAAGATCAGGAATTCAAGGCCCATACCTAAATATGATATAAGCAATCTACAGCAAACCAGTAGCCAACATCAAAGTAAATGGTAAGGAGCCGGAAGCAATCCCACTGAAATCAGGGACTAGACAAGGCTGTCCACTATCTCCCTACCTAATCAACATTGTACTTGAAGTCCTAAGCAGAGCAATTCAACAACAAAAGGAGATCAAGTGATACAAATTTAAAAGGAAGAAGTGAAAATATCACTTTTTGCAGATGATGTATATATATATATATATATATATATATATATATATATATATATAACCCTAAAAATTCCACCAGAGAACTCTTAAACCTGATAAACAGTTTCGGTGAAGTAGCTGGATAAAGAATTTACTCAAACAAGTCAATGGCCTTTCTTTACACAAAGAATAAACAGGCTGAGAAAGAAATTAGGGAAACAACATGCTTCTAAATAGTTACAAATAATATAAAATACCTTGGCTTGACTCTAACTAAGGAAGTGAAAGATCTGTATGATAAGAATTTCAACTTTCTGAAGAAAGAAGATCTCACAAGTTGGAAAGATCACCCATGCTCATGGATTGGCAGGGTCAATATAGTAAAAATGGCTATCTTGCCAAAAGCAATCTACAGATTATATGCAATCCCCATCAAAATTCCAACTCAATTCTTCAATGAATTAGAAAGAGCAATCTGCAAATTCATCTGGAATAACAAAAAACCTAGGAGAGCAAAAACTCTTAGTAAGGATAAAAGAACCTCTGGTGAAATCACCATGCCTGACCTCAAGCTGTACTACAGAGCAATTGTGATAAAAACGGCATGGTTCTGGTATAGCAACAGACAAATAGACCAATGGAATAGAATTGAAGACCGACCCAGAAATGAATCCACACACCTATGGTCACTTGATCTTTAACAAGGTAGCTAAAACCATCCACTGGAAAAAAGACAGCGTTTTCTACAAGTGGTGCTGACACACTGGTGGTTATCATGTAGAAAAATGAGAATTGATACATTCCTATCTCCTTGTACTGAGGCCAAATCTAAGTAGATCAAGGAACTCCACATAAAACCAGAGACACTAAAACTTATCGAGGAGAAAGTGGGGGAAATTCTCGAAGACCTGGGCACAGGGGAAAAATTCCTGAATAGAATAGCAATGGCTTGTGCTGTAAGATCAAGAATCGACAAATGGGACCTCATAAAATTGCAAACCTTCGGCAAGGCAAAAGACACCATCAATAAGACTAAAAAGGCCACCAACAGATTGGGAAAGGATGTTTACCTATTCTAAATCAGATAGGGGACTAATATTCAATATATGTATAGAACTCAAGAAGGTGGACTCCAGAAAATCAAATAACCCGTTAAAAAATGGGGCTCAGAGCTAAACAAAGAATTCTCACCTGAGGAATACCAAATGGCTGAGAAGCACCTGAAAAAATGTTCAGCATCCTTAATCATCAGGGAAATGCAAATCAAAACAACCCTGATTTTCCACCCCATACCCATCAGAATGGCTAAGGTCAAAAATTCAGGTGACAGCAGATGCTGGCGAGGATGTTGTAAAAGAGGACCACTCCTTTGTTGGTGTGATTGCAAGCTTGTACAACCACTCTGGAAATCAGTCTGGTGGTTCCTCAGAAAATTGGATATAGAACTACTGAAGGATCCCACAATACCTCTCCTGGGCATATATCCAGAAATGTTCCAACTGGAAAGAAAGACACAAATGTAATTGAAAGAAATGAAATTGAGGAAAATATGAAATAAAAAAAAGGACACATGTTCCACTATGTTCATAGCAGCCTTATTTATAATAGCCAGAAGCTGGAAAGAACCCAGATGCCGCTCAACAGAGGAATGGATATAGACAATATGGTACATTTACACAATGGAGTACTACTCAGCTATTAAAAAGAATGAATTTATGAAATTCATAGGCAAATGAATGGACCTCGAGGGCATCATCCTGAGTGAGGTAACACAATCACAAAAGAACTTGCACAATATGTACTCACTGGTAAGTGGATATTAGCCCAGAAATTTAGGATACCCAAGATATAAGATATAATTTGTAAAACACATGAAATTGGAGAATGAAGACCAAAGTGTGGACATGTTGTCCCTTCTTAGAATTGGGAACAAAACACCCATGGAAGGAGTTACAGAACAAAGTTTGGATTTGGAACAAAAGGATGGACAATCTAGAGACTGCCATATCCAGTGATCCATCCAATAATCAGCCTCCAAACGCTGACACCATTGCATATAATAGCAAGCGTTTGCTGAAAGGACCCTGATATAGCTGTCTCTTGTGAGACCAGGCCAGGGCCTAGCAAACACAGAAGTGGATGCTCACAGTCAGCTATTGGATGGATCACAGGGCCCCAATGGAGGAGCTAGAGAAAGTACCCAAGGAGCTAAAGGGAACTGCAACCCTATAGGTAAAATAACAATATGAACTAACCTGTACCCCGGAGCTCTTGTCTCTAGCTGCATATGTATCAAAAGATGGCCTAGTCGGCCATCACTGGAAAGAGAGGCCCATTCATCATGCAAACTTTATATGCTCTAGTACAGGGGAACGCCAGGGCCAAAACGTGGGAATGGGTGGGTAGGGAAATGAGGGGGAGGGTTGGGGGACTTTTGCGATAGCATTGGAAATGTAAATGAAGAAAACACCTTATAAAAATATTAAAAAAAAAAAAAGAACAAGGACATCCTGAGTTTTGCATGCAAATGGATGGAACTAGAAAATATAATCCTGAGTGAGTTAATTCAACCCCAAAATGATGTACACGGTATATACTCATCAATAAGTGGATATTCGACCCGCCCCCAAAGTGCAGACTACCCAAGATACAATCCACAGTACTTAAGGTCAACAAGCTGAAAGGCCCAAGTGAGGACATCTCAGTCCTACTTGTGAGAGAGAAGAAAGCAATCATAAATGGGGAGGGAGGGAGGAACCTAAGAGGGAAAGTGGAGAGCAGGGTGAGTGGGAGAGAGAGGGAAACATGATTTGGTATTGGATGAGGGAAAAGAACTGAAGCCCTGAGGGCCAACAGAAAGAATGGAAACAGGCAATCTCAGGAATAGGAGGTTGAGAATGCACCAGAGACCAGGGAGGTAAGGGAATCTCAGGAATTAAATGGAAGGACCTTAGATGAAATGCCCAACAGTAGGGAGAGGGAAGCTATAGAGCCCACCTCTAGCAGAAAGACACAGCATAAAAAAGTGATGGGGTTGCCATCCCCAGTCACATCTCTGAGCCGTAATTTTTCCTATCTGAAAGAATTCCAGGGATGGAAACGGAGAGGAGGCTAAGAAAAAGAAGGTCCACTGACAGGCCCAAAGTGGGATCCAGGTCAAGGTGAGGTAAATGGGACCTATTATGACTACCTTCAGAAAGACCAAACAAATAACTGAAAGAGTCAGATGCAGATATTTGTATTGTAACAATTTACAGAAGCACTGACACTTGTTGGTAAATTCAGTAAGGCTAAAAGAAGTTGAGGAAGATGGCAACCCTTTAGGAGGTCCATGAGTCTCAATTATTCTTGATCACTTAGATTTCTGAAACACTGGATCATCAAACAGACAGCATACACCAGCTGATATGAAGCCCCAACACACATACAGTAGAGGACTTCCGGGCCTGTGTTCATTCAGAGATGATGCATCTAACCCTTAAGAGACTGGAGGCCCCAAGGAGTGTAGAGGCCAGGTGGGGTAGGGGTAGGGGGCATCCACATGCAGACAGGGGGTGGTAGGGAAGAGATGTGGGATATGGAGCAGTCAGAGTTGGATGGGGGGGAGTAAGGAATGGAATATGGAGTGTAAAAAAATGAACTAAATTATAAGAAAAGGTATAATAGTGAGTTCTCATGATAATTAAAAAACTAAATATGTAATTAGCACTACTGTGTATCAAGTAAACACATCTTTATATATTTTTGTTGTTGTTCTTCTTCTTCTACTTCTTCTCCCTCTCCTCCTTCTCCTTCTTCTCCCTCTCCTCCTTCTCCTTTTCTTCTTCTCCTCCTCCTCCTTCTTTTTCTTCTTCTTCTTCTTCTTCTTTTTTTCTTCTTCTTCTTCTTCTTCTTCTTCTTCTTCTTCTTCTTCTTCTTCTTCTTCTTCTTCTTCTTCTTCTTCTTCTTCTTCTTCTTCTCCTTCTTCTCCAAGTCCTCCTTTCTTTCTTTCTTTCTTTCTTTCTTTCTTTCTTTCTTTCTTTCTTTCTTCTTCTTCTTCTTCTTCTTCTTCTTCTTCTTCTTCTTCTTCTTCTTCTTCTTCTTCTTCTTCTTCTTCTTCTTCTTCATCTTCTTCTTCTTCTTCTTCAGGTGCTTTTTTTTTTTTTTTTTTTTTTTTTTGAGAAAGGGTTTGTCTATATACACCTGGCTATCCTGGAACAACTGGAACTTACTCTGTACACCACTCTGGCCTCAAACTCAGAAATCTGTCTGCCTCTGCCTCCCAAATGCTGGAATTAAAGGCACATTCCACCACTGCCTGGATGCCTTACACTTTCTCTTCTATATGTAGATTCATTGTGATTACATAAAAAAGGCTTTAGATGTAAAAAAAAATGTGGGAGCTGAAAAATGCAAACCCTGAAAGAATCTTAAGAACAGTTTCTTCCTATGTATTATTAGCAAATGTCACATATCATTTTTTTTCGTGAGCTATATTTCATATGAAGCTTAAACACAAGCAAAATTAGTTGTAAATATACACTTTATAATACAACTGAGAGAAGCCCATCATTAAGAATGTTAAAGAACTCTAAGGTAGAGGAAGGAGAAAAGGGAA
Source organism: Mus caroli (assembly GCF_978045245.1). Lineage (NCBI taxonomy): Eukaryota > Metazoa > Chordata > Mammalia > Rodentia > Muridae > Mus > Mus caroli. The sequence continues at coordinate 90,981,012 of NW_028227259.1, read as the reverse complement.
TTGCAGACTTTGGTGAATTCACTATCCTACATGACCAATATAAATACTTTTTTGTTGCTTACATAAGTTCTCAAAACTTTATACTTTTTATGACTCACTGTTTGTGTAGTTACTCATTTTCACAGAAATGAAACTAGAATATCATGTAAGTAGGCCATTGAAATGCTACCTCTGAAGTTTGGGTAACCTTTTATATAAAAGTATAGGGCTTCATATTCCCAGGTACCTTCCTTGTAGAAGCCTCTTTGATGGTGAATATGTTGGTTTGAAGCAGTCTTGTCAGTTACTGTTGAGTGGGGGAATACAGAGGACCAGAACTCTCAGCTCTTATATATGTTATATTATTTTATTGACAATAAAGGAACGGAAGTCCGAAGATAAAGCAACTTTGGCTGATGTTTTACAGACAGGAAGCATTCTTGCCAATTTGGCAGTGTCTTCCTGCATTTTTTTCATTTCTGAATACACTCAGTCACTAAGGGTTTGAGGCTTCCTTAGAATTTGTACAGTCACCTGCCACAGGATCTTGAGACTTCTGGTGAGTGGAACACAGCTTCTGCTCCAGTCCAATCGTGCGGTACCTGAGACTGCTTTGGTTGGGGAGGCAGAAATCCGGCCTGAGTAGGGCCACAAGCCTCTTCTGGTCTGACCAGCACTGGAGTAGATAGAGCGCAGGGTCAGCTGACACCCGCCAGCTACCCACGACACCCACCACAGGATTTTGAGACTTCTGGTGAGTGGAACACAGCTTCTGCTCCAGTCCAATCTCATGGGACCTGAGACTGCTTTGGTTGGGGAGGCAGAAAACGGGCCTGAGTAGGGCCACACGCCTCTTATGGTCAGACCAGCACCAGGGTAGCTAGGGTGCAGGGTCGGCTGACACTCGCAAGCTACCCACGACACCCTACACAGATCTTGAGACTTCTGGTGAGTGGAGCACAGCTTCTGCTCCAGTCCAATTGCACGGGACCTGAGACTGCTTTGGTTGGGGAGGCAGAAATCCGGCCTGAGTAGGGCCACAAGCCTCTTCCGGTCTGAACAGCACCTGGGTAGCTAGAGCACAGGGTCAGACAGCTGTCTCACAGCTGACACCCGCCAGCTACCCACTACACCTGCCACAGGATTTTGAGACTTCTGGTGAGTGGAACACAGAATCTGCTCCAATCTTTAAACAGTGACAACAATAAAAACTACCCCAGAGATTACCAGATGGCGAAAGGTAAACGTAAGAATCTTACTAACAGAAATCAAGACCACTCACCATCATCAGAACCCAGCACTCCCACTTCGCCCAGTCCAGGGCACCCCAACACACCGGAAAAGCTAGACCCAGATCTAAAAGCATATATCATGATGACGGTAGAGGAAATCAAGAAGGACTTTAATAACACACTTAAAGAAATACAAAAGAACACTGGTAAACAGGTAGAAGACATTAAAGAGGAAGCACAAAAATCACTTAAAGAATTGCAGGAGAACACTGCTAAACAGGTAGAAGACATTAAAGAGGAAGCACAAAATTCCATTAAAGAATTGCAGGAAAACCAGATCAAACAGGTGATGGAATTGAATAAAACCATCCAAGACCTAAAAAGGGAAGTAGAGACAATGAAGAAATCCCAAATTGAGGCAACACTGGAGATAGAAACACTAGGAAAGAAATCTGGAACCATAGATTCGAGCATCAGCAACAGAATACAAGAGATGGAAGAGAGAATCTCAGGTGCAGAAGACTCCATAGAGAACATCAGCACGACAATCAAAGAAAATACAAAATCCAAAAAGATCCTAACTCAAAATATCCAGGAAATCCAGGACAAAATGAGAAGACCAAACCTATGGATAATAGGAGTAGATGAGAATGAAGATTTTCAACTCAAAGGACCAGCAAATATATTCAACAAAATTATAGAAGAAAACTTCCCAAACATAAAGAGATGCCCATGAACATAAAAGAAGCTTACAGAACTCCAAATAGACTGGACCAGAAAAGAAATTCTTTCTGACACATAATAATCAGAACAACAAATGCTCTAAATAAAGATAGAATACTAAAAGCAGTAAGGGAAAAAGGTCAAGTAACATATAAAGGCAAGCCTATCAGAATTACACCGGATTTTTCACCAGAGACTATGAAAGCCAGAAGGGCCTGGACAGATGTTATACAGAAACTAAGAGAACACAATTTCCAGCCCAGGCTACTATACCCAGCCAAACTCTCAATTACCATAGATGGAGAAACCAAAGTATTCCACAATAAAACCAAATTCACACATTATCTTTTCACGAATCCAGCACTTAAAAGGATAATAACAGAAAAAAAAAAAAAAAACAATACAAGGACGGAAACCACGTCCTAGAAAAAGCAAGAAGGTAATCCCTCAACAAACCTAAAAGAAGACAGCCACAAAAACAGAACACCAACTCTAACAACAAAAATAAAATGAAGCAACAATTACTTCTCCATAATATCTCTTAATATCAATGGACTCAACTCCCCAATAAAAAGACATAGACTAACAGACTGGCTACAGAAACAGGACCCAACATTTTGCTGCTTACAGGAAACACATCTCAGAGAAAAAGATAGACACTACCTCAGAATGAAATGCTAGAAAACAATTTTCCAAGCAAATGGTAGGAAGAAACAAGCTGGAGTAGCCATTATAATATCTTATAAGATTGACTTCCAACCCAAAGTCATCAAAAAAGACAAGGAAGGGCACTTCATTCTCATCAAAGGTAAAATCCTCCAAGAGGAACTATCAATTCTGAATATATATGCTCCAAATACAAGGGCAGCCTCATTCATTGAAGATACTTTAGTAAAGCTCAAAGCACACATTGAACCTCACACAATAATAGTGGGAGACTTCAACACACCACTTTCACCAATGGGGATATCATGGAAACAGAAACTAAACAGGGACACAGTGAAACTTACAGAGGTTATGAAACAAATGGATCTGACAGATATCTACAGAACATTCTATCCTAAAACAAAAGGATATACCTTCTTCTCAGCACCTCACGGTACCTTCTCCAAAATTGACCACATAATTGGTCACAAAACAAGCCTCAATATATACAAACATATTGAAATTATCCCATGCACCCTACCAGATCACCATGGCCTAAGGCTGATCTACAATAACAAAATAAATAATAGAAAGCCAACACACACATGGAAACTAAACAACACTCTTCTCAATGATAACTTGGTCAAGGAAGGAATAAAGAAAGAAATTAAGGACTTTCTGGAGTTTAATGAAAATGAAGCCACAACATACCCAAACTTATGGGACACATTGCAAGCATTTCTAAGAGGAAAACTCATAGCTCTGAGTGCCTCCAAAAAGAAACTAGAGAGAGCACACATTAGCAGCTTGACAACACACCTAAAAGCTCTAGAACAAAAGAAAGCAAATTCACCCAAGAGGAGTAGATGGCAAGAAATAATCAAACTCAGGGGTGGAATCAACCAAGTGGAAACAAGAAGAACAATTCAAAGAATCAACCAATCGAGGAGCTGGTTCTTTGAGAAAATCAACAAGATATATAAACCCTTAGCCAGATTCACTAGAGGGCATAGGGAAAGTACTCTAATTAACAAAATCAGAAATGAAAAGGGAGACATAACAACAGACCCTGCAGAAATCCAAAACACCATCAGATCATTCTACAAAAGGCTATACTCAACAAAACTGGAGAACCTGGATGAAATGGACAAGTTTCTAGACAGATACAAGGTACCAAAGTTAAATCAAGATCAGGTTAATGATCTAAACAGTCCCATATCCCCTAAAGAAATATAAGCAGTCATTAATAGTCTCCCAACCAAGAAAAGCCCAGGACCAGATGGGTTTAGTGCAGAGTTCTATCAAACCTTCAAAGAAGAACTAATCCCAGTTCTTCACAAACTATTCCACAAAATAGAATCAGAAGGTACTCTACCCAACTCATTCTATGAAGCTACAATTACTCTGATACCTAAACCACATAAAGACCCAACAAAAATAGGGAACTTCAGACCAATTTCCCTTATGAATATTGATGCAAAAATCCTCACTAAAATTCTCGCTAACCGAATTCAAGAAAACATCAAAACAATCATCCATCCTGACCAAGTAGGTTTCATCCCAGGGATGCAAGGATGGTTCAATATACAAAAATCCATCAATGTAATCCATTATATAAACAAACTCAAAGACAAAAACCACATGATCATCTTGTTAGATGCTGAAAAAGCATTTGACAAAATCCAACACCCATTCATGATAAAAGTCTTGGAAAGATCAGGAATTCAAGGCCCATACCTAACCATGATAAAAGCCATATACAGCAAACCAGTAGCCAACATCAAAGTAAATGGTGAGAAGCTGGAAGCAATCCCATTAAAATCAGGGACTAGACAAGGCTGCCCACTTTCAACTACCTGCTCCCTACCTAATCAACATTGTACTTGAAGTCCTAAGCAGAGCAATTCAACAACAAAATGAGATCAAGTAATACAAATTTAAAAGGAAGAATTGAAAATATCACTTTTTGCAGATGATGTATATATATATATATATATATATATATAAATGCAACTCAAAACCCTGAGATTCCACCTCACACCAGTCAGAATGGCTAAGATCAAAAATTCAGGTGACAGCAGATGCAGGCAAGGATGTGGAGAAAGAGGAAGACTCCTTAATTGTTGGTGGGATTACAAGCTGGTACAACCACTCTGGAAATCAGTTTGGCGGTTCCTCAGAAAATTGGACATAATACTACCAGAGGATCCAGCAATACCTCTCCTGGGCATATATCCAGAAGATGTTCCAACCGGTATGAAGGACACATGCTCCACTATGTTCATAGCAGCCTTATTTATAATAGCCAGAAGCGGGAAAGAACCCAGATGCCCCTCAACAGAGGAATGGATACAGAAATTATGGTACATTTACACAATGGAGTACTACTCAGGTATTAAAAAGAATGAATTTATGAAATTCCTAGGCAAATGGATGGATCTGGAGGGCATCATTCTGAGTGAGGTAACATATTCACAAAGGTACTCACACAATATGTACTCACTGATAAGTGGATATTAGCCCAAAAACTTAGGATAACCAAGATATAAGATACAATTGGTTAAACGCATGAAATCAAGAAGAACGAAGACCAAAGTGTGGACATTGTGCCCCTTCTTAGAATTGGGAACAAAACACCCATGGAAAGAGTTACAGAGATAAAGTTTGGAGCTGTGAAGAAAGGATGGACCATCTAAAGACTGCCATATCCAGGGATCCATCCCATAATCAGCTTCCAAACGCTGACACCATTGCATACACTAGCAAGATTTTGCTGAAAGGACCCAGATATAGCTGTCTCTTGTGAGACAATGCCTGGGCCTAGCAAACACAGAAGTGGATGCTCACAGTCAGCTATTGGATGGATCACAGGACCCCCAATGGAGGAGCTAGAGAAAGTACCCAAGGAGCTAAAGGGAACTGCAAACCCATAGGTGGATCATTATTATGAACTAACCAGTACCCCAGAGCTCTATACTCTAGCTGCATTTGTATCAAAAGATGGCCTAGTAGGCCATCACTGGAAAGTGAGGCACATTGGACTTGCCAATTTTATATGCCCCAGTACAGGGGAATGCCAGGGCCAAGGGGTGGGGGTGGGTGGGTGGGGGACTGGGGGGGGAGTGTATTGGGGAGTTTTTGGATAGCATTGGAAATGTAATTGAGGAAAATACCTAATAAAAAAAATTAATAAAAAAAATATTGAAAGTAAAAAAAAAAAAAAGGAAGTTGTACAGTGAGTCAAATGTGATTTTGTTTCAGATAAATACAGGGGAAACTGAGGTGCACTTTTTGTATTTTAAGAAAGAAAGAGATTAATTATTAGTTTATTACTTTATGTGCCATCTTTCTTTTTGTGTTAATCTCATAGTAATTTCCTATGTAATTTTATAAACAAATGTTACCATTGAACTAAGCATAGGGTCCTCAATACAGGAGTTAGAAAAAGGACTGAATGAGTTGAAGGGATTTGCAACCCCATAGGAAGAAACACAAAGACCCCCCTCTTCCCACCCCCTGAACTCCAGGGGACTAAGCCATCAACAAAGGATCACACATGGCTCCAGCTACATATGTAGCAGAGGATGGCCTTTTCAGTCATCAATGGAAAGAGAGGTCCTTAGTCCTATGAAGGCTCCATAGATGCCCCAATATAAGGGAATTGAGGGTGGTGAGGTGGGGTTGGGTAGGTTGGTAGAGGAACACCCTCATAGAATCAGGGAGAGGGAGAATGTGATAGGGTGTTTCTAGGAGGGAAGGAAGCCAGGAAAGGTGATAACATTTGAAAGGTAAATAATGAAAATATCCAATTAAAAAAGAAAAAAGAAGAACTGCTATGTGGGAAGTACACACATTTACAAAGTTGAATTTTCTTATGATTGTAGAAGAGTATTTAGTAAGAAAAATGAGAAAGGTCATTAAAATCACAATGGAATACATGCTGCTCTATTATTACATAACACCCAGACAGTTTTTCTCTGCTTCTCTCCTTCTCTCTCCCTCTTTCAGGGTTCAATACTACTAACATCCATAGTTTCTAAAATAAATGCCTCATCTGCTTAGATTATCTGGGTTTCAGTTTTAAGGTTTAACCTGCAATAATGAAGCTATACTTTAAGTTTGAGTTTGCAGGTTTATACACATCTGGTCTCATGCATTATTCACACATTTCACAAAGCTGATTTTGCATAGCCATTTGTGTTTAGTGCTGGGCATGAACCCAGAGCATTGTACTTTCAGTGGACCTAATGTTTTTGTGTTTTGAGATCACCTTTACTGTATTAAATTAGGAGCTGTATGTTATTATGTTGCTCAGGTTGATCCTCTCTAGTCTAGGATTGTGGTTCTCAATTTTTTTTAGTGCTGAGACCCTTTTACATACATCCTTATGATGATATACCAGCATAAGTTATTTTTTCATACTTCATAAAATTTTTAAATCATAATGTAAATATGTAATATGCAGGATATCTGATATGTGACCCCAAGTGATCCTAACCCACAGCTTGACAACCATTGTTCTAGGTGGTCGTGGAACTAACAATGTCTTCTGAGTGGCCATGACTCAAAGCATGACTCAGAGGAGACAAAACCAAAACCAGACCAAATCCTAGCAAACAAACCCAATCAAAACTGAATGAGACAAAACATTTATAAAATGCCATTGAGTTAGTTTTGTATTGTCAAAATAATTCTGGGTATGGAGTCTGCCCTGATGTGTGGCTCATACACACAGTGAGACTTTTGTAGAAAATACCAACCATGTATTAATTGCAAATATTTTCCTAGTAGAGTTAGAAGCCCATACACCTTTTCTGTCTCAGTGCAAGTATTCCATTGGGCTTGAACCTGTGTAGGCATTGGACATGTTGCCTTGAGTTCATGTATGTTAGCCTTGATGTATACAGAAGACCCTATTTTCTTGGAGTCAATTATCTCTTCTGGATCTTTCAGTCTTTCTCCATGGGTGTGATGGGGGTGATTTGACAAAGATATTACACTTAGGACTGAGTGCTCCAAAATTCTTTGTACTTTGTCCTGTTGTAGGTCTGTGTTTTAGTTCAAATGTACATTAAGAGGACTTTTTTAATGATGTCTGAGTAAGGCACTTTTATATTGGTATATCAGAATGTTGTTTTATGAGTTTGTTTGTAGCAATGCTCTTATGTGAGAATATTACTATTGAATTTTTTTCATAGGTCTTTGATGACCCATCTAGATACTCGACTACATCAGCAGTATCTTATATGGGTTCTATCTAATAAGATATGGGCCTTAAATCTAGTCAAACTGTGAATCCTTACTCTCTAAGTTTTGTGGCACAATGACTCCAATATTTATTGCACACATTTCTCTCTTATTTTTCAACAAACCATGACAACAAACAGGACGACAAAGAGAGAAATGATCACTAATTCATGGCTTTCAAAGCTTGGACCTAATATTCTGTAGACTAATACTTTTATAGAGTTGATGTCTCTCATCAGAGGAAATCCATTAAATAGTAGAATCATGCAATTGCTTTGATAGAAACTCATGTAGTAGGTGATAATATTATTTAGTTTGATTAGCACACTTACAAACAACATTGCAGTGACATTTAATATTTGATGAATTTTGCCCTGTGGTCAGCTATTTATTTCTGTTGATATGTTGAAACAAAACTGTTATTTTCATTTGTAGACTCATACAAATGTTATTATTTTGCATTATTCCTGTATATTAATAAGTTTCTTTGTTAATGCTTTTCCAAATATTCATCATGCTTTACAAGTAATAGAATGTTTCCAATTCTATCTAAGAATGGAAGATCCCATCACCTGGATTATACATTCTGGCCTTGTAAGATGTGGTTAGGGGTAGAGCTGGCAGATCAATGACAACCTAAAACTCTGATGTCTTCTCCAGAGTTGGTGCAAAATGCCCACACTGAAAAGTTCAAATAACGTTGCAATGTCCCAGCACCCAAAGCTATCAGGACAATGAAATCAGGTAAAAATTCCTATAATCAACAAAGTACCATCATAATAATTATTTATGAGTACCATCTTTCCTTACTCTTAAAAGTTATGAGGAAAATTCCCCTTAATGTTCAGACCAGAAGTATATTACTTTATATCAAGAGGAAAGTGGATATGTAGTATTACCTGAATAACTTATGCTTATAAATATAAAGAAACATACAGTTTCCCTTTTAACCTGCTATATAAATCAAACTATTTTACTTCTCTCAATGTCTCTCTTTTCTAGTATTTCTGGATTTATCCTAAATTTAGTTTAAATTTTTTTTTGAAAATTTCATAATCAGCATTAGACTTATAGCACAAAAACACTTTCCCTCTCTGCTGCTGCTTCTTCTTCTTCTTCTTCTTCTTCTTCTTCTTCTTCTTCTTCTTCTTCTTCTTCTTCTTCTTCTTCTTCTTCTTCTTCTTCTTTCTCCTTCTTCTCCTTCTCCTCCTTCTCCTCCTTCTCTTACTTCCTCTTCCTCCTATTCCTCATATTCCTCCTCTTCCTCTTCTTCCTCTTCCTCTTCTTCCTCCTCCTCCTCCTCACCTCCTCCTCCTCCTCCTCCTCCTCCTCCTCCTCCTCCTCCTCCTCCTCTTCTTCTTCTTCTTCTTCTTCTTCTTCTTCTTCTTCTTCTTCTTCTTCTTCTTCTTCTTCTTCTTCTTCTTCTTTTTAAGTATTTTCTTCATTTACATTTCCAGTGCTATTCCAAATGTACCCCATGCCTTCACCCCCACTCCCCTGTTTCTTACTAATATGTGCAATAAATATGTATTAAGAATTAAAAATAAAATTTGTAAATTTTGCGTATGGAGAAATATAAATATAGAGGGAAACCCATCCCCACTCACATGAAGTTTCCTGATGTTGTCAGCACAGCCTTTTAGCAGCAATTCCCCATATTCACAGGTTGTAGTTAACTCCTGAAAATCTTGGAGAACTGGTTTGCCCTCAAGGCAGGTGGCAGGCAGTGTCACATCAAAGGAAACTAGTAGAGTGGAGAAGCAGCACAGCAGGTGGCCCTGCCTCAGTAGTGAAAGATCTGAACCAGCCTGCTAGGCTGAAGGAGGTTTTATATATATATGCAGGCAAACATACACACAAACAATAGGATTTGTGGAAAACTATGAAAAGTCTTAAGTTCATGAACAGGCTTAGAAGGTAGGTTACTGTTATATATATATATATATATATATATATATATATACAATCCTATGAAATACACATTGACTGCTAGAATAACTTTAAATAAAATTATCCACAGAACAAATACTACCAAATTCTCCTTAAGTAATTCTTGAAAATATTGCAATAGATAAAGAAATCATGTTTGCCATAATCATAAAGAAAATTTATACAGACCTGTAAGAAGTTACGATTTTCTTTACATGATTTTAAAAAACATGCCATTTTTAGACTAAGATAGCTTTGAAGGCAAGTGTAAATTTTAATTTTGTCGTAGCTCTTATCATCATAATTTTAGATACAACCCCACCCTTTACATGTGCAGAGTCTGTTTTCATGAGTTCTAAGGTTGACTATATTACAAGTATTCTGAAGGTTTTAAGTATTTACACAAAGTCTTTCTTCCATTTTCATCTGGATAACAACACAGCTATTTTCACAGTGCTTTCTCTGTGTTAGGTTTGAAAATGATGTGACCTAAGAGCTAACTTCCTGGGGATTATCTTTCATTATTCTATTGAGATTCCAAGGGAGGAGAACAACCAACATACTTACCCATCTAGGATGTCTATGAATCACAACAAAGTTTACCATGGCATTGTAACTCTGTGGGTGCAACAGTGCTACAAGTGTCTTGATAAACAAGAACTTTGATGGACTTGAGGCCCATTCAACAACAATGCAATCATGCCTGGGACTGTAACTGTGGACTAACCAAGGCTACAGAATTAAGAATTTTGGAGCAGAACCTATAACCATCATTTTAGCAAGCCACAGTAATTCCCAACACTATGCTTAATATATCTTTGTCTACTCACAGGTCAGTGACATTGTCACTCCTCATCAAAATAGTTCTTTTTGAAATGATGAAGAACATTACAGAAAACTGAAATAGATCCCAGTGCAGAGAACAAGAGCCTGTGTTTTGCCCAGTCAAATCTGAAACCTAAGTAGCACAGCTCAGTAAGACTCAGGAATAATTGCAGAAGATGGAGATGAAAGAATGTAAGTGTCAGAGGAACAGGATGCTTTCTGTGAGATTGGGTTTGTTAGAAACATCAGAGAAGCTACAATCATGAGGCCTCTTCAACATGGTGATGTAATAAGGATCTTGGAAAGAATGATGTCATGAGCCATGTTAACATGAAAGGTGGAAAGCTCATGAAGCCTCAAACCTAGACAAAGAACTACAGACAACTAAGGAGTGCTGACAATGGGCAAATTGTTTTGTTAAATCAAGAGCCTCCCGATTGGATAAGTAATCCAAAACAGTCATCCCTGAGTTCATGTATATTGAAGTTATATTACACAGACTGAGGTGGTTGAATTTATATACATTGGAATACATGTTACAACAGCAAATAAGAAATGAGGCCATGAATTTTACAGAGACCAAAGAAGGGAATTTGGGAAGCTCTGGCAAGAGTTAAGAGATGTGTGAAAATGAGGTGATTATAATTGTGAAAAATCAAACTTAACACTTTGTGTGGTCTACTAAGAATTTGAAATGTTTCTTAGAAGATATAGAAATCAGGTTGGTTGGTCCTCATAAAATTGGACATAGTACTACCTGAGGACCAAGGTATACCAGTAGTGGGCCAATACAAAGAAGGTGCTCCAGCATGGCATATGGAGAGAACCTCCACTATGTTCATAGCAGCCATATTTATAAGATGTCTTTCAGCAGAGATATGGATAAAGAAAATTTGGCACAATGATACAATGGAGTACTACTCAGCTCTTAAAAATAATGAGTTCATGAAATTTTTAGGCCAATAGACAGAAGTAGAAAATATCATCCTGAGTGAGGTAACCCAATCAGCAAAGAACACACATGGTATGCACTCACTGGTAAGTGGATATTAGCCCAAAAGCTCCAAATACCCAAGATACAATTTACAGACCACATGACTCTCAAGAAGAAGGAAGACCAAAGTGTGGGTGCTTCGGTTCTTCTTAGAAGGACAACAAAATACAGGAGTAAATATGGAGATAAAATACAAATCAGAGATTGAAGGAAAGGCCATCTAGAGAATGCCTCATCTGGGGATCCATCCCATATAAGGTCACCAAACCCAGACACTAGTGTGGATGCCAAGAAGTGCATGGTGAAAGGAGCTTGATATAGCTGTCTCATGAGAGGCCATGCCAGAGCCTTACAAAAACAGAATTGGATGCCTGCAGCCAACCATTAGAATGAGCCCTGTGTCCCCACTAGAGAAGTTAGAGAAAGGACTGAAGGAGTTGAAGGGGATTACAACACCACAGGAAAAACAAATCAACCAACCAGTCTCTCCAGAGCTCCCAGGGACTAAGTAAATTATAAAAGAGTACACATGGGTCCATCTGTATATGCAGCAGATGATAGCGTTTACATAAATCAGCGGGGGGAGAGGTCCTTGGTCCTATGAAAGGCTCATTAGATGTCCCACTGTAGGGAAATTGAGGGTGAGGAGGTGGGAGTATATGGGTGGATAGGAAGAGGAACACCCTCATAGAATCAGGAGAAGGGAAGATGGGATAGGGAGTCTCCATTGGGGGTATAAACCTAAAAAGGGGTAACATTTGAAATGTAAATTAAGATATCAAAGAAAAAATAAATAAAAAGAAGATATGTATATGCTACATTCACTTTGCAAGGCAATTTAAGGGATTTGAGTATTTATTGCATTAGGTATTGTTTGCAGGTTCTGGGAAGACTATAGAACAGAAAGGACCATGTCAACATGTGCTTTTATTCCTGTGCTACTGATTGTAAGTCAAAATAGTCTGTGCCAAATCATTAACTTATCTGTTGTGTTCTTTTTTTCTTTTTTTAAAAATTTTAATATATTTTTATTACTTATTTTCCTCAATTACATTTCCAATGCTATCCCAAAAGTCCCCCATACCCTCCCCTCAACTCCCCTATCCACCCATTCCCATTTTTTTGGCCCTGGCATTCCCCTGTACTGGGGCATATAAAGTTTGCATGTCCAATGGGACTCTCTTTCCAGTGATGGCCAACTAGGCCATCTTCTGATACATATGCAGCTAGAGTAAAGAGCTCCGGGGTACTGGTTAGTTCATAATGTTGTTCCACCTATAGGGTTGCAGATCCCTTTAGCTCCTTGGGTACTTTCTCTGCCTCCTCCATTGGGAGCCCTGTAATCCATCCAATAGCTGACTGTGAGCATCCACTTCTGTGTTTGCTAGGCCCAGGCATTGTCTCACAAGAGACAGCTATATCTGGGTCCTTTCAGCAAAATCTTCCTAGTGTATGCAATGGTGTCAGTGTTTGGAAGCTGATTATGGGATGGATCCCTGGATATGGAAGTCTCTAGATGGTCCATCCTTTTGTCACAGCTCCAAACTTTGTCTCTGTAACTCCTTCCATGGGTGTTTTGTTCCCAATCGGGGTACCTTCTCTGAAAGAGGAGAGCTTGTGTTCTTTTCTAATTTGTCATTTGACACATTGCTTTCAGCAATTTGAAAGTTTAACATAATCCTAAAAACTTGTCCTATCAAGGTCAACTTCATGAACAGTGGTAGAAGATGCCATGTGTAATTTATGGCCAGACTTGTCTAAGTCACTTGTCATCCTGTCACGTGTCTTTAGTCACCTCTCTCTGGTTTGGGAGAGATTTATAATGTTCTATGTTGATATACAGCTTCTTTCTCTCCATTTTCTACCTCATCCTGATCCCCCATATTTACCAGCAGTTGGCTCTTGTCTTAAGTTACCAAGTGGTTGCAGCATATAGGAATGAACTCTCTGTCTAACCCATGTAGCCTGTACTGTCATTGATGAGTTCTGAGAACATCTCATTTGCTCATGAACCTGACAGATATACCCAAGAAATATTGCAGCTGCATTATATTCAGATCAATATCAGGATGTCCAAGGGGAAACACAAAAATGTCCAGCTTATTATTAAGTTTCATCCAAAATAAAATAATGTGAATTATTTTCCACACATTATTCCTAGATAATTAATAAAATTCTGAATGAACTTGCATGCAGTGATCAACACTTAAAATGGAACACCTGTCAACCCAGTTACAAAATTGCTTGGGTCTATCTGTTATTATCATGCTTTATTGCAATATTTATAACTACTAAATTAAAATAGGTTTTCAAAAAGGAATTAAAGCATGTGATTGGCATTTCCTCAGTAATTTGCAGCTTTTTTATATTAGGAAATTCAGAAAAATAAATTTATATACTCTGAAGTAACAGTTAATAAGAGATGATGAAGCTTTCTTATAGGGACAACTGATACTCACCAGGAAGCATCCTATAAAAACCCAGAGGCCAGATCCAAATAAAGTGGCTTCATATTAAGTAGCCCCTGATAGACTACAATGGCTGCTTAGGATTATTATTATTTTTTTAATGGTATTATTGTAATTACTTTAATATGCTCTTACACCTTGTGTATATGTAGTAAAGTGTGTCTTAAAATAATTTTGTGATTCATATCTTGGAGTCAGTATTAGTGGCATAATACTGTTCAGCTCATAATCTTTGACTCTTAAATGTGAGGCCTATTTTACCTTTTTGATGTTTGAACTGATGAGGGGAAAATGCCATATATTTGTCCTTGATGAGTCTGAGCAACAGAAGACTTTAAAGATAACTTTTGGCTTATCAGGAGTTATTTTGAAATGGACTCTTTTCATTTGTGCATTTCATTTTACTTTCTTTAGAGATTTGAAGTTCATGTCACAGAACTTGTCACTTTTTTGGTTAGAGTCACACTAAGATATTTTACATTGTTTGTGACTGCTATGAAGAGTGTCATTTCCCTAATTTCTTTCTCAGCCATTTTATCTTTTGAGTTGAGGAAGGCTACTGATTTGTTTGAGTTAATTTTATATCCAGCCACTTTAATGGAGGTAGCCACCAGAAAGTCCCCAATACCAAGAATGCAAGAAGCTCCTAGGACCCAAAAGGTATGAAATTATCTGTAATGCCCAACAAAGGGCAGGGAGAAACTATCTGAAAGGCAGGGAGAAACTGTAGAAACCATATCAGGAAGTTATGCAATGTCCTTGTTTGAGGGAAGATATCACCCACTCATCTCCAAATTTTTAATTCAATATTGCTCCTGTGTAAAGGAAATACAGGAACAAAGGGTCGAGCAGAGTCTGAAGGACAGGCCATCCAGAGGTAGCCTCACCCTGGGATACATCCCATGTACAGACAGTAATGCCACACACTATATTTGAAACCAAGATGTACTTGCTGACAAGAGCCAAATACAACTATGTCTGAAAAGGCTCTGCCAGAACCTGACAAATATAGATATGGAAGTTTTTTTAAACCAAAATTTGTCCTGTCAGCTTGGATATTGATATTCTGACCATCTTAGCTTGTAGAGAAACCTACCCTGTAGTGTTGCCACCCACAGAAAGTGTGATAAAATCTCTCCCTGTTGCATTGTGGAAGGAAACTTGTTTAGTAGGTGCAATAATGTTACTTCTACCAGTTGGAGTTCTGTCTGTATAAGTTGGTGTGATGTTATCTGAAGCATATTTGGTATTGCCTTCTGCCTCAGTTGGAGCACTGTCATCTTTGGCAGTTGAAATAGTCTCATCTTCCACAGCATTTGTGAAATTATCAGGCTGGATTCTGCTAGGAGGAGTGATGGCACTAGCATCTCTACATTTGCTGACAGAAGCAGCAGAAGTGGTTTTGATGGCAAACATAGTTGTTTTAGCAGAAATGGCTTCAATATTGTGAGCGGGTGACTTGCAATGCTGGTTCCATGTGTGGTTAGGAGAAGAGGAGGCAAAAGAGAAAATTAGAACTGTAGGGTATCTACAAAATGAGCCTAAAGGTGAAGGACAAGGGTTTGGGTTTCTAAGAGATAATGAAGCATGTAATAGTTAGTGTTCTGAGTTCCCAGACCCTTTCATGGCACTTTCTTCCCCATAGCTTTTAGATTTTCATGAAGTATGGATTTAGATAGTTTAATTTTCTCTTCAGGAATGAGAATAATCTTTAGAGAGAGAATAGAAACAGAACAAAACAAAAGTCAATTCTATTGCAATATGTACCCCATCTCATTTTGATTTTCTTGGAATATGCTTCTTCTTATAATGAAGGTTCATATGGAAGTTTGGGTATAAGCACTATAGTGCCTTGGTAACTGTGAAGGTGTGTTACTAGAACAGAGGTGCATGCCAAGAACTGTCCATATTCAAGTGCTACATCAAAAATTATGTGTAATTTTCTTTTAACTTTTATAGATTTTTCAACACATTAAACAACTTTTGACTTGTGGATAATTCTCATGCTAATTTGAATGCTGTGTAATATAGCTGCTGTGGATTATTGAAGGTATTATGGTAAAATAGTATATGCTCTGTACACATGCAACATATTTTAAGTCTTTTACATGCAAATTTGTTCGAAACCATGTATGTAGAATTCTTCCTGTGTTAAATATAATGATGACATCCTACTCAATAATGTTAGGAACATGCTCTGTGGAGGCATACTTTTAATATATACCCCAATGTTCTGTGATTAATAATTATTTGATGGCTGACACTCAAGAAGACATTTTAATTATAGATCTTGGAGGTTGTACTATTACTGTCATTTTATCTGTTTTCATGATTGTATATTGCAGTTATATTTCCCCTAAGAATACTATGACTTCTGGAATAAGGTTAGCTTTCTGGAAGGATTAAATTTATGCAAATAGCACAGTAGTCAATAGGGTAGTCACAATAAGGACAATAGTAGATGCTTTATAATGCTGCTCATCTCTTTATTTTCATTTTGTATAATGCTTGGTAAAGGATGTTTCTTAATCCTTTGAAGATTATTTCACTCAAAATTCCACAGTGCTTTTGTTTATGCTGTCTTGACTGCCAAAAGGAATTCATTATTTTCCACTATCATCCAAAAGTATCAGTGGAATTTGGAGCTTTGGCAGTAGTTATGCAGTTATTGGCCCTGGTATTATATTTGCTTTTACTCTGGGAGGAGTTTGGGCAGAACAATTTCTTTGAAGGCTAGGATCTGCACTTAGATTTAAAATAAAACCAGGAATATGAACTGTAAGAACTGAAGGTTGTAATACTATTTCAAAGGGAGGAAGAGAAAGTGATGAAGAACTTGTTTTACAAAATCCTGAAATAGTGCGTAAAAAGGGTGGTAAACCAAACTGTACATGATTGGGATCTGGCAGAGGATAAAGATGATCATGATGATGGTGAGTTGAAGGAGCTAGTGTTCTTCTTGGAACATGTTGTCTTCTGGGTGCTCTGTGACACTCGCCAGACTGTGGATGGAAGGAAATAAACAATTTTAAATTAGATATGTCAGAGAGAGTTGTTAGCATATACACTTTATTAACAAGGTATAATTGTAGATGGCTTCTAAGAGACCTGCTCTTACAAGACATGGGCTGGCCTGGGGTTATCAGGTATGGGCTTTTAAAAAATTCTCTAACACTAGAAGCAGACAAAGTTAGAGATTTAATGTTGCAGACAAAAGTTATAATAAAGGTTCTTGTACTGCAGAGAAGCATATGGAAGTTAGCCTACATAAGATCAGAGTGGCCTCTGGCTCATGATCTTTAAAAACCAGGGATGGGTCTCAATGCCTCTATCTGCTGCCTTGGCCTTTGCACATAATTATTCTGAATTTGATATACTCATTGATGTTACAGTACAGTAAGAGAGAGAGAATACATGGTATTTTTCTTTTGAGCATGGGTTCCCGTGCTTACTACATTTTCCAATTCTACTTGTGCTTCTGAAAATTTCTTGTTATATTTCTTTAAAAAAAACTTTCTGGGAAACTGCTAGGGAATCAATAGAAATAAAAAAATGATACTGAGTACACATATTCCAGTATGACTAAGGGACTTATGGGTCTTGGTTTGGGGAGAGTAATGTGAGGTCAAAGTAAATCCATTGAATTAGAATTTGCAGTCCCACTCAGAAGCCTGTTACATCTCCTTCATTATACATTAATAAACCAAATTTGGGCCACACATCACTATGATACAGAATGGAATTTTATGAATTGTGAAAAGGATGTCCTTGGGATGAGGATGGAGCTGCCTTTCAGGTTCCTGTTCTGCCTCTTGATTTACTTGAGAAAAGGACATGTTTATGCCAAGTGTAGACTATTCTATGACAAAAAGGGTCAACAGTCCTATTTTTTGGTAATTTATTTTCCAGCAAAATAAACTTGTTGAAAGTCCTTGAAGTAAAAGCCCTGTAGGAGGACCAGCATTATCAATTAATCTGGACCCCTGAGATCTATTAAATACTGGATCACCAAACAGGCAGCACATACCAGTTGATATGAGGTCCCCAACACACATACAATAGAACATTTTCAGGTGTGTTCATTCAGGGGTGATACACCTAATGCTCTAGAGACTGGAGGCCCAGGGAAATTAGAGTTAGGAAGGGTAAGAGGTGAGGACATCAACATCAGGACAGGGGAGTTAAGAGGATGTATGGGATGTGGTACTGTTGAGTGGTGGCTGTGATCCTGGACAGATGCTATAAGGACACTAAGAGAACACAAATGCCAGCAGAGGCTATTATTCCCAACAAAACTCTCAATTACCATAGATGGAGAAACCAAAGTATTCCATGACAAAACCAAATTCACACAATATCTTTCCATGAATCCAGCTGTTCAAAAGATAATAAAGGGAAAACTCCAACCCAAGGAGGGAAATGACACACTAGAAAAAGCAAGAAAGTAATTCTTGAACAAACCTAAAAGAAGACAGCCTCAAGAACAAAGTCCAACCTCTAACAACAAAAATAACAGGAAGCAACAATTACTTTTCTTTAATTTCTCTTAACATCAATGGACTCAATTCCCGAATAAAAAGACATATACTAACAGAATAGCTACATAAACAGGACCCAACATTTTGTGGAATATAGGAAACCTACCTCAGGCACAAAGACAGATACTACTTCAGAGTAAAAGGCTGCAAAACAACTTTCTAAGCAAACAGTCTGAAGAAACAAGCTGTAGTCGACCTCCAACATAAAGTTACAAACAAACAAACAAAAACAAAGAGGGGCACTTCGTACACATCAAAGGTAAAATCTTCCAAGATGAATTCTCTATTCTGAATATCTTTGCTCCAAATAAAAGTGTATCCATATTTATTAAAGAAACTTTAGTAAAGCTCAAAGTATACATTGCACCTCACACAATAATTGTAGGAGACTTCAATATCCCACTCTCATCAATGGACATATCCTGGAAACAGACATTAAACAGAGACACATTGAAACTAATAGAAGTTATGGAACAAGTGGATTTAACAGATATCTACAGAACACTTTTTTTCCTAAAACAAAAGGCTCTAGCTTCTTCTAAACACCTCATGGTATCTTCTCCAAAATTGACCATATAGTTGGTCACAAAACAGGCCTCAACAGATACCAAAAATGTTGAAATTATCCCATACATCTTATCAGATTGCCATGGACTAAGGCTGATCTTTAATGACAACATAAATAATAGAAACCCAATATTAACCTTGAACAACACACTACTCAATGATAACTTTGTCAGGAAAGAAATAAAGAACAAGATCAAAGACTTTTAGTGTTTAATGAAAATGAAGCCACAATATACCCAAACTTATGGGACACAATGAGAGCAGTCATAAGTGGAAAACTCATAGCTCTGAGTACAGCCAAAAAGAAACTAGAGAGAGCACACAGAGCAGCTGGGCAGAACACTTAAAGCTCTAGAACAAAATGAAGCAAATTCACCCAAGAGGAGTATATGGCAAGCAATAATCAAACTTAGGGCTGAAATCAACCAAGTGGAAAAAAAGAATTATATAAAAAATCAACCAAAACAGGATATGGTTCTTTGAGAAAATCAAGAAGATAGATAAACCCTTAAATAGACTAACAAAGGGGAACAGGGATAGTATACTTATTAACAAAATCAGAAAATAAAAAGGAGAAGCTGAAGAAATCCAAAACTTCAGCAGACCCTACTACAAAAGGGTATACACAACAAAACTAGAAAATCTGAATGAAATGGAAAATTTCTTAGACAGATACCAGGTACCAAAGTTAAATAAGGATCAGATTTATGATCACAATAATCCCATTTCTCCTGAAGAAATAGAAGCAGACATTAATGGTTTCCCTACCAAATAAAACACAGGACCAGATGGGTTTAGTGCAGACTTCAATAATACCTTCAAAGGAGACCTGATTCAAATTTTCCTCAAACTATTCCACAAAGTAGAAACAAAAGTACTCTAACCAATCCATTCTAGGAAGCCACAATTACTCAGATACCTAAACTACAGAAAGACCCAATAAAGAAAGAGTTCTTCAAACCAATTTCCCTTATGAATATTGATGCAAAAATACTCAATAAAATCCTCGTAAACTGAATCCAGGAACACATCCAAATGATTATCCCTCATGACCAAGCAGGCTTTATCCCAGGGATGCAGGGATGGTTTAATATATGGAAATTCATCAATGTCATCAGGTATATAAAAAAACTCAAAGACAAAAACTACGTGAATATCTAGTTAGATGCTGAGAAAGCATTTGAAAACATCTGACACTCATTCATGTTAAAAGTCTTGAAAAGATCAGGAATTCAAGACCCATACCTAAACATAATGAAAGCAATATAAAGAAGTAAACCAGTAGCCAACATCTAACTAAATGGTGAGAATCTTGAAGCAATCCCACAAAAATCAGGGACCAGACAATGCTGCCCAATTTCTACCTACCTATTCAATATATTACTTGAAGTGGTAGCCAGAGCAATTTGACAACAAAAGGAGATAAAGGGGATACAAATTGGAAAGGAAGAAGTCAAAATATCACTATATTATATGATAGCATATATAAGTGACCCTCAAAATTCTGCCAGAGAACTCCTAATCCTGATAAACAGCTTCAGTTTAGTAGCTGGATATTAGTTAACTCAAATAAATCAGTGGCTTTTTTCTACACAAGGGATAAACGGGATGAAAAAGAAATTAGAGAAACAACATCCTTCACAATAGTCACAAATAATGTAAAATACCTTGGTGTGACTTTAACTAAGAAAGCAAAATATCTGTAGGATAAGAACTTCATTCAGAATGTGGAGAGATCATCCATGCTCATGAATTGGTAGGATTAATATAGTAAAAAAGGCTATCTTGCAGAAAGCAAGCTACAGATTCTATACAATCCCCATCAAAATCCCTACTCAATTCTTCAAGGAATTAGAAAGGGCAATTTGCAAATTCAACTGGAATAACAAAAAACCTAGGATAGCAAAAACTATTCTCAACAATTAAAAACCAACCAACCAACCAAACAAACAAACAAACAAACAAACAAAAAACCAAAAAAAAAAAAAAAACTCTCTTTGGTGTAATCACCTTGCTTGACCTCAATCTGTACTACAGAGAAATTGCAATAAAAACTGCAGGATACTGGTACAGCAACAGACAGGTAGATCAATGGAATAGAGTTGAAAACCCAGAAAGGAACCCACACTACTTTGGTCACTTGATCTTTGACAAGGGAGCTAAAACCATCCAATGGAAAAAAGAGAGCTTGTTCAACAAATGGTGCTGGCTCAACTGGCAGTTATCATGTAGAAGAATGGGAGTTGATATATTCGACTCTCCTGGTACAAACTCAAGGTTAAGTAGATCAAGGAATGTCACATAAAACCACAGATACTAAAAGTTATAGAGGAGAAAGTAGGGAATAGCCTCAAAGATATGGGCACATTGGAAAAATTCCTTAACAGAACAATAATGGCTAGTGCTGTAAGATGGAGAATAACAAATGGGACCTTATAAAATTGCAAAATTACTGTAAAGCAAAAGACACAGTCAATAAGACAAAAAGGCCACCAACAGATTGTGAAAGGATCTTTACCAATCCTAAATCAAATAAGGGACTAATATCCAATATATACAAAGAACTCAAGAAGCTAGACTCTAGAAAATCAAATAACTCCATTAAAAATTGGGTACAGAGCTAAACGAAGAACTCTCAACTGAGAAATACCGAATGGCTGAGAAGCACTTGAAAAAATGTTCAGCATCCTTAATCATCAGGGAAATGCAAAGCCAAACAACCCTGAGATTCCACCACACACCAATCAGAATAGTTAAGCTCAAAATTTCAGGTGCCAGCAGATTCTGGAAAGGATGTGGAGAAAGAGGACCACTCCTCCATTGTTAGTGGGATTGCATGTTGGTACAACAATTGTGGAAATCAGCCTCACAGTTCCTTGGAATATTGGATATAATCTTATCTGAAGATCCAGCAATAACCCTCCTGGGCATATACCCAGAAGATTATCCAACTTTTAATAAAGACACATGCTCCCCAATGTTCATAGCATCCAGAAGCTCAAAAGAATCCAAATGTCCCTCAACAGAGGAATGGATACAGAAAATGTGGTACATTTACACAATGGAGTACTAAACAACAATTCAAAACATTTAATTTATGAAATTCCTAGGCACATGGATGGATCTGGAGGATATCTTCCTGAGTGAGATAACTCAGTCACAAAGAACACACATGATATGTACTCACTGATCATTGGATATTAGCCCAGAGACTTAGAATACCCAAGATACTATTTGCAAAACACAAGAAACTCAGAAAGAAGGAAGACCAAAGTTTGGATACTTTGTTCCTCCTTAGAATGGAGAAAAAATACCCATGGACAGAAGTTACAGAGACAACATTTGGAGCTGAGACAGGAGGAAGGACCATCCAGAGATTGCCCCACCTGGGGATCCATAGCATAAACAGCCACCAACCCAGACTCTATTGTATATGCCAGTATAGTTTTGCTGACAGGACCCTGATATAGCTGTCTGTTGTGAGGCTATGCCAGTGCCTGCCAAATATAGAAGTAGATGGTCAGAGTCATCTATTGGATGGAACACAGGGCCCCTAATGTAGGAGGTAGAGAAAGTACTCAAGAAAAGAGCCAGGATAGCTAGGGCGCAGGGTCGGCTGACACCCGCCAGCTACCCAGAACAACAGGAAACAACAATTACTTTTCCTTAAAATCTCTTAATATCAATGGACTCAACTCCCCGATAAAAAGACATAGACTAACAAACTGGCTACACAAACAAGACCCAACATTTTGCTGCTTACAGGAAACACATCTCAGAGAAAAAGATAGACACTACCTCAGAATGAAAGGCTGGAAAACAATTTTCCAAGCAAATGGTATGAAGAAACAAGCTCGAGTAGCCATTTTAATATCTGATAAGATTGACTTCCAACCCAAAGTCATCAAAAAAGACAGGGAGGGACACTTCATACTCATCAAAGGTAAAATCCTCCAAGAAGAACTATCAATCCTGAATATCTATGCTCCAAATACAAAGGCAGCTACATTCATTAAAGAAACTTTAGTAAATCTCAAAGCACACATTGCACCTCATACAATAATTGTGGGAGACTTCAACACACCACTTTCACCAATGGACAGATCATGGAAACAGAAACTAAACAGGGACACAGTGAAACTAACAGAAGTTATGAATCAAATGGATCTGGCAGATATCTACAGAACATTCTATCCTAAAACAAAAGGATATACCTTCTTCTCAGCACCTCATGGTACCTTCTCCAAAACTGACCACATAATTGGTCACAAAACAGGCCTCAACAGATACAAAAATATTGAAATTGTCCCATGCATCCTATCAGATCACCATGGATTAAGGCTGATCTTCAATAACAAAATAAATAATAGAAAGCCAACCTTCACGTGGAAACTGAACAACACTCTTCTCAATGATACCTTGGTCAAGGAAGGAATAAAGAAAGAAATTAAGGACTTTTTAGAGTTCAATGAAAATGAAGCCACAACATACCCAAACTTATGGGACACAATGAAAGCATTTATAAGAGGAAAACTCATAGCTCTGAGTGCCTCCAAAAGGAAACTAGAGAGAGCACACATTAGCAGCTTGACAACATAGCTAAAAGCACTAGAACAAAAGGAAGCAAATTCACCCAAGAGGAGTATATGGCAGGAAATAATCAAACTCAGGGGCGAAATCAACCAAGTGGAAACAAGAAGAACTATTCAAAGAATCAAACAATCAAGGAGCTGGTTCTTTGAGAAAATCAACAAGATAGATAAACCCTTAGCCAGACTCACTAGAGGGCACAGGGAAAGCATCCTAATTAACAAAATCAGAAATGAAAAAGGAGACATAACAACAGATCCTGAAGACATCCAAAACACCATCAGATCCTTCTACCAAAGGCTATACTCAACAAAACTGGAGAACCTGGATGAAATGGAGAAGTTCCTAGACAGATACCAGGTACCAAAGTTGAATCAAGATCAGGTTAATGATCTAAACAGCCCTATATCCCCCAAAGAAATAGAAGCAGTCATTAATAGTCTCCCAACTAAAAAAAGCCCAGGACCAGATGGGTTTAGTGCAGAGTTCTATCAGACCTTCAAAGAAGATCTAATCCCAGTTCTTCACAAACTATTCCACAAAATAGAAACAGAAGGTACTCTACCCAACTCATTCTATGAAGCCACAATTACTCTGATACCTAAACCACAAAAGACCCAACAAAGATAGAAAACTTCAGACCAATATCCCTTATGAATATTGATGCAAAGATCCTCAATAAAGTTCTTGCTAACCGAATTCAAGAACACATCAAAACAATCATCCATCCTGACCAAGTAGGTTTCATCCCAGGGATGCAGGGATGGTTCAATATACGGAAATCCATCAATGTAATCCAGTATATAAACAAACTCAAAGACAAAAATCACATGGTCATCTCCTTAGATGCGGAAAAAGCATTTGACAAGATCCAACACCCATTCATGATAAAAGTCTTGGAAAGATCAGGAATTCAAGGCCCATACCTAAACATGATAAAAGCAATCTACAGCAAACCAGTAGCCAACATCAAAGTAAATGGTGAGAAGCTTGAAGCAATCCCTCTAAAATCAGGGGCTAGACAAGGCTGTCCACTTTCTCCATACCTATTGAACATTGTACTTGAAGTCCTAGCCAGAGCAATTCGACAATAAAAGAAGATCAAAGGGTTACAAATTGGAAAAGATGAAGTCAAAATATCACATTTTTCAGATGATATGATAGTATATATAAGTGACCCTAAAAATTCCACCAGAGAACTCCTAAGCCTGATAAACAGCTTCGGTGAAGTAGCTGGATATAAAATTAACTCAAACAAATCAATGGCCTTTCTCTACACAAAGAATAAATAGGCTGAGAAAGAAATTAGGGAAACAACACCCTTCTCAATAGTCACAAATAATATAAAATATCTTGGCGTGACTCTAACTAAGGAAGTGAAAGATCTGTATAATAAAAACTTCAAGTCTCTGAAGAAAGAAATTATAGAAGATCTCAGAAGATGGAAAGATCTCCCAAGCTCATGGATTGGCAGGATCAACATTGTAAAAATGGCTATCTTGCCAAAAGCAATCTACAGATTCAATGCAATCCCCATCAAAATTCCAAATCAATTCTTCAACGAATTAGAAAGTGCAATCTGCAAATTCATCTGGAATAACAAAAAACTTAGGATAGCAAAATCTCTTCTCAAGGATAAAAGAACCTCTGATGGAATCACCATGCCGGACCTAAAGCTTTACTACAGAGCAATTGTGATAAAAACTGCATGGTACTGGTATAGCGACAGACAAATAGACCAATGGAATAGAATTGAAGACCCAGAAATGAACCCACACACCTACGGTCACTTGATCTTCGACAAGGGAGCTGAAAACATCCAGTGGAAGAAAGACAGCATTTTCAACAAATGGTGCTGGCACAACTGGTTGTTAATATGTAGAAGAATGCGAATCAATCCATTCCTATCTCCTTGTACTAAGGTCAAGTCTAAGTGGATCAAGGAACTTCACATAAAACCAGAGACACTGAAACTTATAGAGGAGAAAGTGGGGAAAAGCCTTGAAGATATGGGCACAGGGGAAAAATTCTTGAATAGAACAGTAATGGCTTGTGCTGTAAGATCGAGAATTGACAAGTGGGACCTCATGAAACTGCAAAGCTTCTGCAAGGCTAAAGACACCATCAATAAGACAAAAAAACCACCAACAGATTGGGAAAGGATCTTCACCTATCCTAAATCAGATAAGGGACTAATATCCAATATATATAAAGAACTCAAGAAGGTGGACTCCAGAAAGTCAGATAACCCCATTAAAAAATGGGGCTCAGAACTGAACAAAGAATTCAGTTGACAGCAGATGCTGGCGAGGATGTGGAAAAAGAGGAACACTCCTCCATTGTTGGTGGGATTGCAAGCTTGTACAACCACTCTGGAAATCAGTCTGGCGGTTCCTCAGAAAATTGGACATAGTACTACAGGAGGATCCAGCAATACCTCTCCTGGGCATATATCCAGAAGATGTCCCAACCGGTAAAAAGGATACATGCTCCACTATGTTCATAGCAGCCCTATTTATAATAGCCAGAAGCTGGAAAGAACACAGATGTCCCTCAACAGAGGAATGGATACAGAAATTATGGTACATTTACACAATGGAGTACTACTCAGCTATTAAAAAGAATGAATTTATGATATTCCTAGCCAAATGGATGGACCTGGAGGGCATCATCTTGAGTGAAGTAACACAATCACAAAAGAACTCACACAATATGTATTCACTGATAAGTGGATATTAGCCCAAAACTTAGGATACCCAAGATATAAGATACAATTTACTAAACGCATGAAACTCAAGAAGAATGAAGACCAAAGTGTGGACACTGTGCCCCTTCTTAGAATTAGGAACAAAACACCTAGGGAAGGAGTTACAGAGACAAAGTTCGTAGCTGTGATGAAAGGATGGACCATTTAGAGACTGCCGTATCCAGGGATCCATCCCATAAGCAGCTTCTAAACGCTGACACCATTGCATACACTAGTAAGATTTTGCTGAAAGGACTCAAATATAGCTGTCTCTTGTGAGACGATGCCGGGGCCTAGCAAACACAGGAGTGGATGTTCACAGTCAGCTATTGGATGTATCACAGGGCTCCCAATGGACAAGCTAGAGAAAGTACCCAAGGAGCTAAAGGGATCTGCAACCCTATTGTCGGAACAACATGATGTACTAACCAGAACCCCGGAGCTCTTGTCTCTAGCTGCATATGTATTGAAAGATGGCCTAGTCGGCCATCATTGGAAAGAGAGGCCCATTGGACTTGCAAACTTTATATGCCCCAATATAGGGGAATGCCAGGGCCAAAAGAATGGGAATGGGTGGGTAGGGAAGTGGGGGGTGCTATGGGGGACTTTTGGGATAGCATTGGAAATGTAACTGAGGAAAATATGTAATAAAATATTAAAAATTAAAAAAAAAGAAAAAAAATTTAAAAAAAATGTGGCAGTGTACACTTCTAGTCCCAGCATCTTCAGGCTGAGGTCAGAATTTGAAGATAGACTAATGAATGAGGCAGCAAGAAGGGAAATGGAGGGTGGGGGTAGGCAGATGTGAGGGGTGGAAGGAGAGGTAGGGAAAAAACTATTGTAAGAACAGCAAAATTTGCAGAGATTAATGTAAAGCACCTGATAGATAAGAAGTTGATGTTAGCAGTGAAGTCTGATCATTCAACTCCTTCTAAACTCTGAAGTGTCGAAAATATTATGATTCCAGTCGTTTCAGCTAAATTATGATAAACTAAATATCTACACAGACTCCTTTTCTTTCTTTACCTTTCCAGGATAAGACATAGTCACAAATCCACACAAGAATTTTCTATCTCATCTCTGATATTATAAAACTCTAACAAACCTGGGTTAGGGTTTTGTTGTTGTTTTGTTTGTGCTGCTTTGTTTTACAGAAAGAAATGAGTGCTCTTTTGCTCATAATGTAGTTGAGTTCTCTTTACACAATCCTCTATATTAAGCCTGAGTCTTTTGTTTTCTGTTTTCTTTACTTCCTTATCCAAAATTGTGCCCAGGTGCAGAAATGGTTTGGGTTAGTGGAAGGGAATTCACTGCCATCTAAACTCCATATGGTCACAAGAGACACCACAAATGGAAGAAGGTTCAATCCAAATGATACTTGCCATAAAGCTGAATTTTAAAAACTAAAAAAAAAAAAAAAAGAAAGTACTCAAGGAGCTGAAGGTGTCTGCAACCATATAGGTAGAACAACAATATAAACTAACTAGTACTCCCAGAGCTCATGTCTCTAGCTGCATATGTGACAGAAGATGGCCTAGTCGGCCATCATTGGGAGGAGATGCCCTTAAGATTATAGCCTCCAGTACATGGGAATGCCAGGTACAGGAATTGGAATGTCTGGGTTGGGGAGTGGGGTGAGAGGAGTAAATAGGGGACTTTTGGGATAGCATTTGAAATGCAAATGAAGAAAATATCTAATAAAAATAGAGAAGGTATGACATGTGGTAATGTTGGATGGTTTGTCATGGGGAATAAAATATGAGGTAAAATAAATAAATAAATAAATAAATAAATAAATAAATAAATAAATAAGAATAAAGAAAAAATGTTTAGCCTAGCATCAGGGAGGCCCTGATGTATTGCATGTGACTATACAGACTGAGTAGTTACAATGAAAGGTGATTCAAATATATGCCCAAGAGACGCTGAAAAGTTGTCTTTGTTTTAGAAATGTTGTGGTTGTATTATGTACCTCCAGAATGATTAAAGAAATCTCTGGTTTTTTATCCCTTTGGAAAATGATAGTCATATGTGTTTCCAACTTCTAGAGTCATAAGATTATGTGTTTGATAATGATAATCATTCTTGAGTCCTATTCAGAGCACATTTTTCCTTTGGTTCAGCATTAAAAATAAACAGAGCTGAAAAGTGTTGAGGGAAACAAATGCTTTAGGAAGTTGCAGTGCTTTGGAAAAATAAAAGGTGAAGAATTGCTTCAGTTGAAGGGAAGACTTTGAAGTGAGCTAGGAAGACTATAGAACACAAAGGACCATGTCAAGAAGAGGAGCAGTATGTGCTCTTGTTCCTGTGCTGCTGATCCTATGTCAGGCTGGTGTGGAGCTGATATTTTGAAGAATTTACTCATTTATTTATTCACTCATTTCTTTAGTTCTTTACATAATTTGTCATTTGACTCATTGCCTTCAGCAATTCCAAAGTTTAGGTTAACCCTAAAAACTTGTCCCTTTTCGGTCACATTTATAATGATGTACAATTTTCTTTTAACATCTGTAGGTCCATGCACACATTAAGCAAACTTTCCCATGTTTACATGAATGCTGTGTAATATAGGTGTTATGGATTATTGACGGAATCAAGGTAGAACAAACATTCACAGTATATAGTCTAACACTAAAACTTGCCTTTTCCTGGTTAATTTTGTGAGCTTTGGTAGAAGATGCCATGGGCCGTTCATGGCCAAACTTGTATCCATAGACATTGCCTTGTAACCCTTTTAAGTTTCTTTGGTATGCCCTCTTCAGTTTTGGAGAGGCTTTTAACATTCCATGTTGACACCAACTTAATTTCCCTCAGTTTTCTACCTCAGTCTGAGCTCTCATATTTACTTGCAGATCCTCCTTTAGTTCACCAAAAGGCTATGCCATGCAGAGCGTAAAGTAAGAGAATGACTTCTACATGTTGACTAGGGGACTTGACCAGATTTTGTTCGGTTTTGTTTTTTGGTTTTTATTTTTGTTTTAAATCTGCAACTGTATGTTACTAGCACACTTCAATTAGTATATAACCAAAACTTTGTACAATTACCCAACACCATCCCAA
This sequence comes from Mus caroli, assembly GCF_978045245.1. Taxonomy (NCBI): domain Eukaryota; kingdom Metazoa; phylum Chordata; class Mammalia; order Rodentia; family Muridae; genus Mus; species Mus caroli. Next base: position 90,951,469 of record NW_028227259.1, on the reverse strand, counting down.
GGTTTGCTTTTGTTCCTCAATTCTGTTTTTTCTGCTCTCACCTTCCCTCATCTTTTCTGTGTTATATTTGTATCATTATAATGAGTTTTTACAAAACCTGAACTGATTGGTGTAAGGTGGAATCTCAGGGTCATTTTGATTTGTATTTCTCTAATCACTAAGGATTTTGAATATTTCTTTATGTGCTTCTCAGACATTAGAGATTCCTCAGTTGTGAAATCTCAGTTAATGTCTATACCCTATATTTTGATCTGTTTGTTTGTTGTTCTTTGGTGCTTAGCTTCTTGAGTTCTTTATTTATTTTTGGATATTAGCCCTCTGTCAAATGTGGGGTTAGTAAGATATTTTCCCTCTCTGTGGGTTGCTAATTTGTCTTATTGACAATGTCCTCTGCCTTACACAAACTTTCTAGTTTCATGAGGTCCCATTTATCAATTCTTTATCTTAGAGCATGAGCCATTGGAGTTTTGTTTAGGAAATTTCCCCCTGTGCTGATGAGTTCCAGGCTCTTTACCACTTCCTGTTCTGTGAGATTCAGTATATTATATCTGGTTTTATGTTGAGGTCCTTGATCCAATTGGCCATGTGCTTTATGCAAGTTAGAAGGGACCATGATCTGGTATTGGGTGAGGTAAAAGACTGAAGACCTCAGGGCAATCAGAAACAATAGAAACAGGCAACCTCGAGAGATATGAGTTTGGAGGGACCCTCCAGAATGCACCAGAGACCAGGGAGGTCAGAGACCCTCAGGACTCAAAGGGAGGTACCACAGATGAATGACAGACAGTATGGAGAGGGAACTTATAGAGCTCAACTCCAGTAGGATGACAGGGTATCAAAGGAGGTAGAGGAGGGCCATCCCACAGTCACCACTCTGACTCATAGTTGTTTTTTTTCTGGAACTGCGAGCCCCCAATGAAGGAGCTAGACAAAATACCTGAGGAGCTAAAGGGATATGCAACCCTATAGGTGGAACAACAATATGAACTAACCAGTTCCCCACCCCCTTCAGAGCTTGTGTCTCTAGTTGCATGAGTAGCAGAGGATGGTCTTGTCAGCCACTAATGTGAGGAAAGACCCTTGGTCTTGCAAAGATTATATGCCCCATTACAGGGGAATGGCATGGTCAGGAAGCAGGAGTGGGTGGGTTGGAGAGCAGGGCAGGGGGAGAATATAGGGGACTTTCAGCGAAGAAACTAGTAAACGGGATAGCATTCGAAATGTAAATGAAGAATATATAATAAAAATAAATAAAAATATATAAAAGAATATATCTAATAAATAATTGAAAAAAAGAACAGCAGGGACAGAAACAAGCACAAAGTGGCATCCAGCTTGAGAAGAGGCCCCATTTCAAGACACGTGTATGTTACTAGTGCCCTCTCTATCTTCGTTCAATGGCACATGACCAACATTAGATACAAGATGTTCCATTTTAAATGTTGATCTACACACAATTGTTTTTCAGAATTTTCTTGTTAATTATCTAGAGAATAATGTGGTAAAATATAGTTCATATTCCTTTTCTTTTTGATGCAACAAAGAATTCGCTAACTATTTTGTGTTTCCTTTTAGATATCGTGATATTGAATTGGATATCAGGAAGTAGTAAACTTTCTTGGGTATATCTATTACTTTCCTTTTGATTTTTTATTATCTTTGTGACTATTTAGTAAAAACAGATTTTCAATTAGGAAATTATAGCACTTGGTGGACATTTCATCAGTAATTTGCAACTTGTATATATTAGGAAATGCAGATATATATAGTTAAACTGTCTGACATAAAAATTAGTAAGAGAACATGAAAGCTTTTGTTATGTAAATTGATACTCACAGGAAGCATCCTATAAGATCCCAGAGGTCAAGGACCAAACACAGTGACTTCATCTTTCTGTAGATCCTGAAAGTTAGCACAATAGCTGGTTAGCATTATTTTAAAAAATGAAATGTCATTATTTGTAACATGTCAAAAGACATGTAATATATATTGTTTCATGTATCTTAAAATGACTTTCTAATTTTTTATCATGGACTCAGTATTAGTAACATAATATTGTTAGCTCATAACTTTTCATTCTCAAGCAATGGGGCTAATTTTTCATTTTTGAGTGCTTAGCAGATTGAGGAAAAGTGCTGCATATTTGTCCTTCAAGAGTCTAAACAACCAAGAATTTAAAAGAGAAAGCTTTGGCTTAAGTGTAATTGTTTTGTAGTGGACATTTTCATTTGTTCACTTGGTTTTATTTTACAGTTGCAGTTCTATGGCATCAAGATTCTGTAAACTCATATTTGAGATGATATGACTTTAACTTGATCACATTCATTACTCTTGACAAACAATAGATAAGGGAGAAGTCTTCCTATTAAATAGAAGAATAGATGAAAGCATTACTTCATACATAGTCTAGCTTTAACAGTGTACTGAGTCATTGTGTATACAGTGAGTGTGCTAAAATCTACTTTCTGTTTTGCAACTGAGTTCCATTGTAACTAGGACAGGAACAGTCTTATTTAGATCTGTTTTCTTCTAAAGTGTCTCCAGGTTTGTGATAAATTTTTGGAGCCAGATGGCCTGAATTATTATTTTATAACACTTCACAAAATGACCTGTCAACTCCTCTAGTCAACCCTGTTGATAGCTTCAATGTGGGAGGTGAACACTGTAAACCTTGAAATAATCATAGCAAAATTTTTCACTAGTTTTCTTGAACAAATGTCACATATTGTTTTTATTATACTATATTTCATATGAAGTTTAAAATCAAGCAAAATTAGTTTTAATTATATACTTTAGAACAATTCTCTTTCAGAATACATCTGACAGTAGTCCATCATTCAGAATTTTAAAGGACCGTAAGTTACAGGTGGGAGAATAGGGAATGGCTTACTTTGTTGGAATCACTTACTCTTCTAGGTGATCAACATGAATACTTTTCTGTTGCTTGAATAAGTTTTCAAAATATAATACAGTTTATGACTCACTGTTATTTTTTTAGGTACATATTCTCACAGTAATAAAAGAATATCTTATAAGCAGCCCATAAAAATGATATTTCTGATGGATGGTGAACATTAAACATGAAGTTAAAGAGCTTCATATTCCCAGGTACTTACCTTGGAGAAATTTCTTAGCCAGTTAATATGTTGTTCAGAAACACTTTGGTCAGTTAAGTTTGAGTCGTAGAGTATGGAGGACCAGAAGTCTCAGTACATATTTATAAATATATTGAGATTTTATTGTCTGCTTTATTCTTTTTTTCTTCTTCTTTTTTAACTTTTTATCTTTTTAATTGGGTATTTATTTCATATACATTTCCAATGCTAACCCAAAAGTCCCCCACCCACTCCCCCACCCACTTCCCTACCCACCCACTCCCACTTCTTGGCCCTGGTGTTCCCCTGTACTGAGGCATATAAAGTTTGCACAACAAATGGGCCTCTCTTTCCACTGATGGCCGACTAGGTCATCTTCTGATTCATATGCAGCTAGAGACAAGAGCTTAGGGGGATAGTGGATAGTTCAGACTGATTTCCAGATTGGTTGTACAAGCTTGTAATCCTACCAACAATGGAGGAGTGTTCCTCTTTCTCCACATCCTTGCCAACATCTGCTGTCACCTGAATTTTTTAACTTAGCCATTCTGACTGGGGTGAGGTGGGATCTCAGGGTTGTTTTGATTTGCATTTCCCTGATGATTAAGGATGTTGAACATTTTTTCAGGTGCTTCTTAGCCATTCGGTATTCCTCAGGTGAGAACTGGCGGTTCCTCAGAAAATTGGACATAGTACTAATGGGAGATGTACCAATACCTCTCCTAGGCATAAACCCAGAAGATGTTTCAACTTGAAATAAGGACATATGCTCCACTATGTTCATAGCAGCCTTATTTATAATAGCCAGGAGCTGGAAAGAACCCAGATGCCCCTCAACAGAGGAGTGGATACAGAAAATGTGGTACATTTACACAATGGAGTACGTCTCAGCCATTAAAAAGAATGAACTTATGAAATTCCTAGGCAAATGGATGGACCTGGAGGGCATCATCCTGAGTGAGGTAACCCAATCACAAAGGAACTCACAAAATATGTACTCACTGTTAAGTGGATATTAACCCAGAAACTTAGAATACCCAAGATATAAGATACAATTTGCTAAAAACATGAAACTCAAGAAGAACAAAGACCAAAGTGTGGATACTTTGCCCCTTCTTAGAATTGGGAACAAAACACCCATGGGACGAGTTACAGAGACACAGTTTGGAGCTGAGACAAAAAGATGGACCATCTAGAGACTGCCATATCCGGGTATCCATCCCTTAATCAGTCTCCAAACGCTTACACCATTGCACACACTAGCAAGATTTTGCTGAAAGGACCCAGATATAGCTGTCTCTTGTGAGACTATTCACAAGAGGCCTAGGAAACACAGAAGTGGATGCTCACAGTGCTATTGGATGGATCACAGGTCCCCCAATGGAGGAGCTAGAGAAAGTAACCAAGGAGCTAAAGGGGTCTGCAACCCTATAGGTGGAACAACAATATGAACTACCCAGTACCCCCCAGAGCTTGTGTCTCTAGCTGCATATGTATCAGAAGATGGTCTAGTCGGCCATCAGTGGAAAGAGAGGCCCATTGGTCCTGCAAATTTTATCTTCCTCAGTACAGTGGAACTCCAGGGCCAAGAAGTGTGTGTGTCTGGGTGGGGGAGTGGGTGGGGCAGCAGGTGGAGGACTTTTGAGATAGCATTGGAAATGCAAATGAAATAAATAACTAATTAAAAAAATTTTAAAAAAGAATATAGAGATATAGAATCTAATAAAAAAGAAAGAAAGAAAGACCTTTAACCTCACAATTGAAAACTTGTTGCTCTATTGCTAGTCACATATTATCTGTCTTTGTCTCTATGTATCTCTGACTCCCTGTCTTTCTCTGTCTCTCTCTGTGTCTCTTTCTCTGTCTCTCTCTCAGGGTACCATGGTAATAAAATTTATAGTTTCTGAAATAATGGACTCTTATTCTTAGATTATGTTGGTTTTAGCTTTAAGTCTTGAACTGTAACAATGAGGAAGTATTGTAGGCTTGAACTTATAAGTTCCTACACATCTGATCTCTTGCATTCTTTTCACATATCACAAAGTTGACTTAGCAAATTCATTTTTGTTTAATTCTGAGAGTAAACCCAGAAAATTGTATTTCCAGTTGACTGAATGTTTTAGTTTGGTAGTGATCTATTTTTTTTTAATTTGGAAGAGTTTGCCTTTAATTGTGCAGGGTCAAACTCAATAATCTAGGTCAGTGATTCTCAGTTTTTCTAATTCTGTTACCCTTTCCTATTCTTCCTCATGTTTTGATGACCCCAAACACAAGTTTTTGTGTTTTTGTTTTTGTTTTTTTGTATTTTTGTTTTTATTACTTCCAAACTGTTTGAACTCATGATGTAATTATCTAATATATGGGATATCTGATATGTCACCCCAAGTGATCATGACCCACAGGTTGCCAACCACTACTCTAGGTGGTCTTGAAATTAACAATGTCTTCTGAGTAGCCATTACTTCAGCTTTGAGTTATCAAATCAATCCTCACATATTATTTTAAAGAATCCAAAGACACAGAAATACACATACACAAAAATACACATACAAACTTCTTGCGCGCATCTGACTCGACCAGCAAGAATGATGCTGCAACAGGATCCTTCTGCACACGTTTATTGGGAGAGCTTGATTGTAGAGGCGAAAAGACCCTCAGCCCAGCCCTGGTGCTGCTTTATATAGGCCTAGGAGAGGTGTGTCTCACACCTGGATTGTGTTGTGTTTGGTTGATGCTTACTACCTCATTTGCATTCCTACATCTGATTGGTTACTTTCTCTCTCTTCTGATTGGTCAATTTCTCTCTCTTCTGATTGTTCAATTTCTCTCTCTTCTGATTGGTCAATTTTTCTCTCTTCTGATTGGTCAATTTTGGTCAATTCTCAAAACCTCATCTTGGCAAAAAACTTTCCTTCCTATGTATGCGTGGTGGCCAACAGAAGCCTGTGCCAATCTGCAACGGCACATGTGGCTTCCCACACAAACTCATACAAACACACAAACAAACAACCATGTATTTGGTTTGAGATTTTCCCTTAAATGTTGCAAAAATGAACATGCAAAGAAATCATCTACAAAATCACAACCAAAACTAAACAACCCAAACCAAATCAAACAAAACTGAGCCAAAAAACTTAAAAATGCCATTGAGTTAGATTTATGTTGTCAAGATCCTGAAGATGGAGCCTACCCTGAAGTGTGTCTCATACACATAGTGAGACTCTTTTGGAGAAAATACCAATCATGTATTAATTGCAAATAGCTTCCTTGTAGTAATGGAATCCAATGTGCTCTCGGTGTCTCAGTGCAAGGAGTCCACTGAGCTTGACCCTTTGTAGGCATTGCACTTGTTGCCTTGAGTTCATGTGTGTCAGTCTTGATGTATACAGAAGATGCTGTTTTCTTGGAATCACCTATATCCTCTGTTTTTTCTATCTTTTTTCATGTGTATGATGAGAGTGCTTTGATGAAGATATCCCTCTTAGGACTAAGTGCTCCAAAGTCTTTCATTCTTTTTACATTTTCCTGTTTTAGGTCTACGTTTGAGTTCAAATCTATGGTAAGAGGAAGCCTTTTTAATGAGGACTGAGTGAGGTACTTGTATATTGGTATAGCAGTATGTCATTTTATGAGGTTTTTTATAGCTATACACACATAGTACTCCTACTTAGTTATATTTTTCTGCAAACTATCTTTAACTTTACCTAGTTTTATTATACATTCCTTATTAAAACCATCATGTTATGTTATCTATGGAATAATGCTACACTCTGTATTTGGTTGACTTAAAACACTTCTTCATTGGTGGTGCACTTATGAGGCACAAGATGAAGTGCTCATTCTAAAGAGAGGCCACCAGGCATCCCTCCAGGTACATCTCCTGCAAAACTTGGTAATGATAGGATTGAGGACTTTCCCTAGTTTTCTGCTGATGCTCAAATTCTTCCTTCTCTGCAGTCTGGTTCTTATCCAGCCACCTGATGATTTCATTACACTTGCCAAGAATCTTCTGTGTGTCCTCATCATTCACATTTCCTTGAAGTTTCTCATCCTCAGCAGTTGTTTTCAAGTTGAAGGCATAAGACTCTAGTGAATTCTTGGAGGAAACCTTAGCTCTCTGCGTCTTATCCTCAGCTATGTATTTCTCAGCTTCTTGGTCCATGCACTCAATATTCTCCTTGCTCAAGAGGCACTTGTCATTGGTGATTGAGAGCTTGTTTTCCTTCCTTTTACTTTTATCTGCAACAGAAACATTGAGGATGCCATTAGCATCAATGTCAAAAGTAACTTCAAACTGAGGAACCACTCACTTCAAACTGAGGAACCACTCACAGTGCTGGAGGTATCTTGTATACTCCACCTATCCAAGCATGTTATTGTCCTTGGTAATGAAGGTCCTTTCATCTTCATACACCTGAATGAGTACATCTGGCTGGTTGTCAGAGTAGGTGGCCAAGTCTGTGTCTGCTTGGTTCAAATGGTGATATTGTGCTTGATTATTACAGTCATGACTCCACTAGAAGTTTCAATATCTTGGGAAAGACTTGTGACATCTAAGAGCAGTAAATCCTTAACATTCTCATACTTGTCTCGAGATAGAATTGCTGCCTGGACTGCTGCACCATAATCAACAGCTTCATTGGTGTGAATGCTCTTGTTAATTTTTTTCCATTGAGGAAGTCTTGCAGGCGTTTCTGAATCTTGAGGATTCTTGTAGAACCACTCACCATGCCAATATCATGGATATGTGCTTGTCAGTTTGACATCTCAAAGAGCCTTTTCTACAGGGTACAGTTCACCACAGATCAGGACAACATTCAATTGCCCAGTTCGAGCCTGGGTAATGGAGGTATAGAAGTCAATTCCTCATAGAGAGAATCAATCCTAATACTGGCCTGGTGCTAGAAGAAAGGGTGCACTTGGCTTGCTCACAGCCAGTGCAGTGTAGCCAGAAAGCTCACTTGCTCTCACTTATGTCCATCTTGTTCTTTTACTTAAACTTAGCAAGGAATGGTTGGCTCTTAGGTGGTCAAAGTCTTTTCCAAACAGTGGGTGTCTCTAGCTGATGATTTTACTTCAAAATTCTATCCTCAATTGTGATAATTGACAGGTCATAAGGGATACCTCCCAAGTCACAAATCAGCAAATTCCTATGAGGTCTGACCTTTTTATCCAAATCATAAGCAATAGCAGCAGAAGTTGGTTCATTGATAATTCAAAGTCTGTTGAGGCCAGCAGTAGTTCCATCATCTTTTGTTGCCTTCCTTTGAGAGTCACTCAAGTAAGCAGGCAGTGGGACCATAGAATTGATAACAGTTTTTCCAAGGTAAGCATCTGTAATTTCCTTCATATTTTTCAGAATCATTGAGTCTACTTCTGTGGGTAGAATCTTTTTCTTCCCTTTGCATTTGAATTCAATCTTGGACCTGCCTGTATCATTAATCACCATTAACTTCATGGCCAGTTCTTCATATCAGACAGAACAATTGCATCATCAAACCTAAGTCTGATCAGACATTTGACTTCAAAAATTGTGTCGGTGGAGTTCATTGCCACATGATTCTTAGCAGCATCCCCAGTTGATTCTGTGACATCTAAAGCAACATAGCTGAGTGTGGTGTGTTTACCCTTGTCATTGGCAATTATTTATTCATTTTCATAGTGGAAAACACAGGAGTAGGTGGTGCCAAGATCAGTGCCAACAGGTCCCTTGGACACAGTTGCTTTTATATAGGCCCAGTTCTGCTGACAACAAGACCACACAAATCCCCTAATTCTGTCTCTGTGTTCAATGAACACACCTACTGAGTTTATTTAGCTTTTTTCATATATAGTTCTGTCCAGATCTGAACACATGGGATTAGATAGCCTGTGTGAGAGCTTGTCCCTGAACTAGAATGTTTCTCCTCCTCTCAGCAGTCATTAATCACATGTAGCTCCTCATCTGGTGGTGGAAGTATGAAGTAGTTCTTCGGACCCCATGGGTTGTAACCAGCAGCTGTCACTATACTGGCCAGCTCTACATCTTTTTATGTTAATGTAGCTCTGTATTATAAGATAAAAAGATTTTCCTTTCCTTTAAAACCAATGTGGTCTATTATAGATACACAACTGTCCAAAATATGGGGAATAAGTACATGGAGTGACCAACATGAACCGATGCAATTGTCATGGAAAGGCTCATGGAGATGAGAAAGAAAATGCAGTACTTGAGAGCAGAATTCAATAAAGGGATAGAGACATTGAACATGAAGCTGAAAAATCACAATAATCCGATGGAAGAACTCAAAGGACAGCCTTACAAATAGAATTTGAGAAACAGAATAAAAACTGTATCAGGAAGCAAATATAGAATAGATGAAATCCTCCAAATAAAAAATATTTACACAAACACACACATACACACACACACGGAACATAGAGGATATGTTGTATATCATGAAAATACACAAGGCTATGCACAGGCTTAGGAGGTAGTTTACCATTGCTTATATACACCATCCTATCAAATGCACACCGATTATTATAATACCTTTAAATATAATGATCCGCAGAACAAAGAGTACAAAGTTTTACTTAAGTGATGTGTGAAAATATGAAATTAGATGAAGAAATACTGTTTGAAATAGTCATAAGTATTTATGTATATCTGTAAGAAGTTATCATTTTTTTCTATGATTTTAAGAACATATATCTTTTTACATTATGATATCTTTGAGGGCAAATAAAACTTTTTACTTCTTCATTGTAGCAATTAACATCATATTTTTATACACAACTCACCCACTGCATGTGAAGAGTCTGCTTTCATGAGTTCTTAGGTGGTCAGTATTACAAGTTTTCTGGGTATGTTAGGGATTTACATGTAGACTTTCTTCTTGTCATTGTCATCTGCATAACATCATAGCTATTCTCATAGTACTTATTTTGTTTTAGATTTTTAAAATGATGTGACCCAAGAGCTTCCTCCCTGGTGACTAGCTAACATAATTCCACAGAGTAGCATGCAAGATACCAAGGGAGGAGGGCAGCCAACATGCTAACTCAGCTATGATGCCTATGAACCACAACAGTGATTAATTACCATGACATTGTAACTCTATAGGTGCAATAGTGCTACATGTACCTTGGTATCCAAGAGCTTAATTGGGTTTTATTCCCACTCAACAAGAGAGCAATCATGTCTGGGACTGGATCTGTGTCAATAATCAAGGAGGTATATTTAGAGGTCTACAACATAGAAGAACTATGATATAAAGATAATGAAAATCAAAGAGAGAAAGAGGAGGTTGTTGATGTAATCCTGGACCAAAGTGTAGAGATGGTAGTTGAAACAAATACTAGACCAGAGGGAGGAAGACAAAGAGGAGGAGGAGGAACATGAAGAAGAGGAAGTTTTGAAGGAACTAGTGTTCATCTAGGATCATGTTGTCCGATTGGACCACTTTGACACTCACCAGATAGTGGGAGAAAGAAAATAAACAACTCTAAATTAGATATTTTCACAGACATTTGTTAGCATATACACTCAGCAAGGTATAATTTTAGATGTCTTCTTAAAGATCTACTTTCCCAAGAAAAGTAGTTTTTCTCCTTATTTTTTTTTAATATTCTGTCACACTGGAAGCAGAAGAATTTAGAAATTTCATGTTGCAGAAAAAGTCTTTTGATTTATACTAAAGGTTGTTTTTACTGAAGAGAAGCATGTAACAATTAGGCTCAATGAGATCAGATTGACCTCTTGCTTATTAGCTGCAAGGACCTGGGTTGATTCCCCTGGCCTCCTTCTAATGTCTTGGTCTTTAACCATATTTACCCTGACTTTAATACACTCATTGCTATTACAGTGTCGGAAGTGAGGGGAAATACATGGTATTTGTCTTCTGATATGGGTTACAGTGCTTACTACATTTTCTAGTTCCACCTGTCTTTCTGAAATTATCATGCTATTTTTCTTTTAAAATTAAAGTAAACTTGAAGGGAATGTGGTGCAGATTCCCTAGAAATAAAAAAAGAAATACTCTGAGTAAACATAGTCCAGTGTGGGCAATGGGATCAGAGATCTCGGCTAGTGATGACTTTTGTTAGATCAAGGAAATCCATCCATTTGGAATATGAAAATTCCACATAGAAGCTTGTTACTTCATGTTCATTACATAATTATAAACAAAATTGAGGCCATTCCGCATTTTAAAACAGGATGGAATGTTATGAAGTGTGAAAGTTTGGCCTTGGGTTGAGGATGGAAATGCCTTCCAGGTTCCTCTTCTGCCTTTTGAGTCACTTGAGAAATGGATATGTCTATGCCAAGTATAGACTATGCTCTGAAAAACAGGCTCCCTAGATTCCTATTTTGTGGTTATTTATTTTGGAGCATCAGATACCTGTTACATGTTTTTAAGTAAAATTACTCAAAGCCACTCAGAGAAAAAATTTCCCCTTTTGCTCTGAGCATACAGGTTCCCATTGAAAGCTTGGATGACATTGAATGGAATGAAATTATTATGAACAAATTCTTAAGCTGGCTCTTAGTTTATGTGCTCACTAAAATGCATCCCAGATAATTCATGCCATATATACTGGGAAATATCTTTGTCAATCAAGTCCATAAAATTGCGGTCATTTTTAATGCCAATAATTTTCAGAATATTGTCCAGAGTCTGTACTTTAAGAAATAAGTTTAGCCTCGCATCAGGGAGGCCAGATGTGTTTTATGTTCCTATATAGACTGAGTAGTTTAAACTATAAGATCTTTCAATATAGACCAAAGAGAGTCAGAATGGTTGTCCCTGTGTTAATGCTGTGGTGGAATCATGTAAAACCTGCAGGACTAAAGAAAACTCTGGTTTTATTTTTTGTCCTTAGGGAAATAACAGTGGTACAGGTTTCTACTTCCTGGAATCATAAGATTAGTTGTGAGATATTCAGACTCACACCTGATTCCTTCTTATAAACTCAATTCCTGTGAGTTATTTAATATTGTGTAGATTACTAGACAGTGCTTGTGTAGGTACAGCACTTGGTGAGTGCTCAGTGCCTCACTTGCCAAGCTATCCCCCAGTTAGATATTTTTCCTAAGGATCAACATTAAAAATATACACAGCAGAAAAGTATTGAGCAATGCACTCAGAAGTTGGACTGCTTTGGTTAGATTAAAGGTGAAGAATTTCTTTAGTTGCAGGGAAGTCTTTGAAATGAAGTGTAAAACTATAGAACACAAAGGGCTATGTCAACCAGAGGAACAGTGTGTGCTCTTGTTCCTGTGCTGCGGATCCTAAGTCAAGTTGGTCTGGAGCTGATGTTTTTGAGACAATACCCATTCATCCACTCATCTGTTGAGTTATTTTCCTAATTTGTCATCTGCCACATTGCCTTTAGCAGTTCTGGCTAGTGGGGAAGATACCATCTCTCTAGTCTGTCTTTGGATCAACAGGTAGGACTCTCAGTTCCTTCTCTTGCACGTTGTGTTCCTGGATGCTGCCATGTTTCCTATTATGACGATAATGGACTGAAGCTCTGAAATGGAAAATCTGCCCCAATCAAATGTTACTCCTTATAAGATTTGCCTTGATCATGGTGTCTGTTAACAGCAATAAACCCTAATTAAGATATTTATCTTAAAAATCTTGCCCTCCATGATATTTATACTGCTGGCTTTTAGTCTCACTTCTTTCTTTCCTTGCAACTCCATATGAAATGTCAGTCCTATTTGCCAAATTCTCTCCTCTCCTCCCCTCACAGTTCTGTTCTTCTCTTGCCCCACCTCACAGCATACCTCTTTTATTGATGTGTTAATGAAATATAACATTTCTAGACACATCTATGGGATTAGTTTTCTCTTCATTCTTATAACTTCATTGAATCATTGCATACAGTAGCTAACAGGAGTTCCATTTCAGAGGCTGATCACCCTGGGTGCACATTCAGGATTTCAATTTTAGTTGCCATGGAATAAATTCTCAGTGTGGGGAAGGTTCTTCACAATATTTTTATTGTTGCTGCAAATAAGGATTTAGATGAACATTTCAATTTCCTAAGGAGATTCTGATATTAATCTTAATCATATGTATTGATAATCTTTTTTGATATGTGTATCATTTTCTTGTTTAGTGTTTGAATACTTTTATTTCCTCATAGTAAAACTTGAGATTGTAGTTTCTTTAGTAAGTCAAAACCACTCTCTACTTAGAAAAATCTACAATCAATATTCTGTTTTTCAAATTTTTTTAGATACCTGAATCCTCAAGATTCAGAAGCTTCTGCAAGACTTCCTCAATGGAAAAAAATTAACAATAGCATTCACACCTATGAAGCTGTTGATTATGGTGCAGCTGTCCAGGCAGCAATTCTATCTCGAGACAAGTATGAGAATGTTAAGGATTTACTGCTCTTAGATGTCACAAATCTTTCCCAAGAAATTGAAACTTCTAGTGGAGTCATGACTGTAATAATCAAGCACAATATCACCATTTGAACCAAGCAGACACAGACTTGGCCACCTACTCTGACAACCATCCAGATGTACTCATTCAGGTGTATGAAGATGAAAGGACCTTCATTACCAAGGACAATAACATGCTTGGATAGGTGGAGTATACAAGCATACCTCCAGCACTGTGAGTGGTTCCTCAGTTTGAAGTTACTTTTGACATTGATGCTAATGGCATCCTCAATGTTTCTGTTGCAGATAAAAGCAAAAGGAAGGAGAACAAGCTCTCAATCACCAATGACAAGCACCTCTTGAGCAAGGAGAATATTGAGTGCATGGACCAAGAAGCTGAGAAATACATAGCTGAGGATAAGACGCAGAGAGCTAAGGTTTCCTCCAAGAATTCACTAGAGTCTTATGCCTTCAACTTGAAAACAACTGCTGAGGATGAGAAACTTCAAGGAAATGTGAATGATGAGGACACACAGAAGATTCTTGGCAAGTGTAATGAAATCATCAGGTGGCTGGATAAGATCCAGACTGCATAGAAGGAAGAATTTGAGCATCAGCAGAAAACTAGGGAAAGTCTACAATCCTATCATTACCAAGTTTTGTCAGATTGCTGGAGGTGTACCCAGAGGGATGCCTGGTGGCCTCTCTGTAGAAGGAGCACTTCATCTTGTGCCTCATAAGTGCCCCACTGCCGCAGACCCTCTGGGTCCTGTGCCTGTGTAAGAAAGAGTCTCTGGAGCAGATAGGCAAAGAGTCAGATGTGACATACAGAAACTAACAAGCAAGAGAGGTGTTGACTCTGGATGTAATTTTCTGGTAAAGCATGAGGCTATTATACAAGGAATTACCAGGAGGTACAAATCACAAGTAAGACAAGGTACACTGAAAATTACCAGATACAACAGAAAAGAATTTGCAGGAACTAGTTAAATGTTTACATTAAGGATAACAAGCCCTGCCTGGGAAAAGCCTAATTCCAGGCAGGAATTTCACACTTTAGAGTTTATAGCACCATGGGGTTTAACTCTTGACAGGCTTTAAGAGTAATGTAGTGTCAATGACCCCTTATTAAATTTTATCTAGTCTGGAGACTTTCTTACTTATCAGTATATTAACTCACTCCTGACATGTAATCTAACCTGTGTAACCTGTAGTAAAGATTTCTATCTCAGTGAGACTTTTAGTCTCCTTTTATGCAGACAGCTGGATTAATTGTTTTATAGCAGTGCTTAATTAGTTACTGAATAGGTTAAGCTCCTTGCTGCCATCTGGGAATCTCAGAACACTGGGAAATGGCTTTAGGAATACAATCTTAAAAGGCATTTACTATAAGGTAATGCTTAGTAGAGTGCACGTGAATCTATACATTAGACTAACACAGTGGAAATTTGATTTGTTGGGTAAGACACCAAAGCTCCGGGAGGGAATTTTGTGGAACTCTTCTCCTCATGAACAGCTTCCAGGCTTTCACCTGCCAAACTGATCCATACTGGAGAGTTGACCTCCAGTTGCTCGAAATTCATTTCTCACGAGCAACTTTTGGGCATTTCTGCCTCAAAAGCCTACTCCACCAGAATCCTCTGGAACCCCAACAATGAAGAAGTTTTTTAAGTCAACCAAATACAGAGTGTAGCATTATTCCATAGGGTAACATAACATGATGGTTTTAATAAGGAATGTATAATAAAATTAGTTAAAGTTAAAGATAGTTTGCAGAAAAATATCACTAAGTAGGAGTATGTGTGTGTATAACTATAAACAAACTCATAAAATGACATACTGTTATACCAATACATAAGTACCTCTCTCAGTCCTCATTACAAAGGCTTGCTCTTACCATAGATTTGAACTAAAACGTAGACCTAAAACAGGAAAATGTAAAAAGAATGAAATACTTTGGAGCACTTAGTCCTAAGGGGGATATCTTCATCAAAGCACTCCCATCATACACATGAAAAAAGATTGAAAAAAAAAACAGAGGCTATTGGTGATTTCAAGAAAACAGCATCTTCTGTATACATCAAGACTGACACACATGAACTAAAGGCAACAAGTTCAATGCCTACAAAGGGTCAAGCTCAGTGGACTCCTTGCACTGAGACACGGAGAGCACATGGGCTTCCATTACTACAAGGAAGCTATTTGCAATTAATACATGATAGGTATTTTCTCCAAAAGAGTCTCACTATGTGAATGAGCCACACTTCAGGGTAGGCTCCATCTTCAGGATCTTGACAACATAAATCTAACTCAATGGCATTTTGAAAGTTCTTTGGCTCAGTTTGGTTTGGTTTGGGTTGGGTTGTTTAGTTTTGGTTGTGATTTTGTAGGTGATTTCTTTTGCATGTTCATTTTTGCAATATTTAAGGAAAAATCTCAAACCAAACACATGATTGTTTGTTTGTGTGTTTGTATGTGTATTTTTGTGTATGTGTATTTCTGTGTCTTTGGATTCTTTAAAATAATATGTGAGGATTGGTTTGATAACTCAAAGCTGAAGTAATGGCTACTCAGAAGACATTGTTAATTTCAAGACCACCTAGAGTAGTGGTTGTCAACCTGTGGGTCATGATCACTTGGGGTGACATATCAGATATCCCATATATTAGATAATTACATTATGAATTCAAACATTTTGGAAGTAATAAAAAACAAAATAAAAAATACAAAAAATAAAACAACATCAACAAAAAAAACTTGTGTTTTTGGTTACCAAATCCTGAGGAAGAATAGGAAAGAGTAACAGCATTAGGAAAATTGAGAATCACTGACCTAGATTATTGAGTTTTACCCTGCACAATTAAAGGCAAACTGCTCCAAATTAAAAGAAAAAATAGATCACTACCACACTAAAATATTCAGTCAACTGGAAATACAATACTCTGGGTTTACTCTCAGAACTAAACAAAAATGACTTTGGTAAGTCAACTTTGTGATATGTGAAAAGAATGCATGAGATCAGACATGTAAAAAATTATAAGTTCAAACTTAAAATACTGCCTCATTGTTACAGTTCAAAACTTAAAGCTGAAATGAACATAATCTAAGAATAAGAGTCCATTATTTCAGAAACTATAAATTTTATTACCACGGTACCCTGAGATAGAGACAGAGACAGAGACACAGAGAGAGACAGATACACAGAGAGAGACTGAGAGAGACAGAGAAAGAAAGGGAGACAGAGATACATAGAGACAAAGACAGAGAATATGTGACTAGCTATAGAGCAACAAGTTTTCAATTGTGAGGTTAATGGTCTTTCTTTTTTTCTTTCTTTTTTTTTTCTTTTCTTATTTTTAGATTCTATATCTCTATATTCTTTTTTTTAACTTTTTTAAAAATTGGGTATTTATTTCATTTACATTTACAATGCTATCCCAAAAGTCCCCCACCTACTCCCCGACCCGCTCCCCCACCCGCCCACTCCCACTTCTTGGCCCTGGCATTCCCCCGTATTGAGGAAGATAGAGTTTGCAGGACCAATGGGCCTCTCTTTCCACTGATGGCCGACTAGACCATCTTCTGATACATATGCAGCTAGAGACACAAGCTCTGGGGGGTACTGGGTAGATCATATTGTTGTTCCACCTATAGGGTTGCAGACCCCTTTAGCTCCTTGGTTACTTTCTCTAGCTCCTCCATTGGGGGACCTGTGATCCATCCAATAGCACTGTGAGCATCCACTTCTGTGTTTCCTAGGCCTCTTGTGAATAGTCTCACAAGAGACAGCTATATCTGGGTCCTTTCAGCAAAATCTTGCTAGTGTGTGCAATGGTGTAAGCGTTTGGAGGCTGATTAAGAGATGGATACCCGGATATGGCAGTATCCAGATGGTCCATCCTTTTGTCTCAGCTCCAAACTGTGTCTCTGTAACTCGTCCCATGGGTGTTTTGTTCCCAATTCTAAGAAGGGGCAAAGTGTCCACACTTTGGTCTTTGTTCTTCTTGAGTTTCATGCATTTAGCAAATTGTATCTTATATCTTGGGTATTCTAAGTTTCTGGGCTAATATGCACTTATCAGTGAGTACATATTGTGTGAGTTCCTTTGTGATTGGGTTACCTCACTCAGGATGATGCCCTCCAGGTCCATCCATTTGCCTAAGAATTTCATAAATTCATTCTTTTTAATAGCTGTGTAGTACTCCATTGTGTAAATGTACCACATTTTCTGTATCCATTCCTCTGTTGAGGGGCATCTGGGTTCTTTCCAGCTTCTGGCTATTATAAATAAGGCTGCTATGAACATAGTGGAGCATATGTCCTTATTACAAGTTGAAACATCTTCTGGGTTTATGCCTAGGAGAGGTATTGGTACATCTCCCATTAGTACTATGTCCAATTTTCTGAGGAACCGCCAGTTCTCACCTGAGGAATACCGAATGGCTGAGAAGCATCTGAAAAAATGTTCAACATCCTTAATCATCAGGGAAATGCAAATCAAAACAACCCTGAGATTCCACCTCACACCAGTCAGAATGGCTAAGATCAAAAATTCAGGTGACAGAAGATGCTGGCAAGGATGTGGAGAAAGACGTACACTCCTCCATTGTTGGTGGGATTACAAGTGTGTACAACCACTCTGGAAATCAGTCTGAACTAACCAATACCCCCAGGAGCTTGTGTCTCTAGCTGCCTATGAATCAGAAGATGGCTTAGTCGACCATCAGTGGAAAGTGCGGCCCATTAGTCATGCAAACTTTATATGCCTCAGTACAGGGGAATGCCAGGGCCAAGAAGTGGGAGTGGGTGGGTAGGGAAGTGGGTGGGGGAGTGGGTGGGGGACTTTTGGGATAGCATTGGAAATGTAAATGAGGAAAATACCTAAAAAAAAATCCTGAATGAATTTATGAAATTCCTAGCCAAATGGATGGACCTGGAGGGCATCATCTTGAGTGAGGTAACACAATCACAAAGGAACTCACACAATATGTATTCACTGATAAGTGGATATTAGCCCAAAACTTAGGATATCCAAGATATAAGATACAATTTGCTAAACGCATGAAACTCAAGAAGAATGAAGACCAAAATGTGGACACTGTGCCCCTTCTTAGAATTGGAAACAAAACACCCATGGAAGGAGTTACAGAGACAAAGCTTGGAGCTGTGATGAAAGGATGGACCATCTAGAGACTGCCGTATCCAGGGATCCATCCCATAATCAGCTTCTAAACGCTGACACCATTGCATACACTAGCAAGATTTTGCTGAAAGGACCCAAAGATAGCTGTCTCTTGTGAGACTATGCAGGGGCCTAGGAAACACAGGAGTGGATGCTCACAGTCAGCTATTGGATGTATCACAGGGCTCCCAATCGAGAAGCTAGAGAAAGTACCCAAGGAGCTAAAGGGATCTGCAACCCTATAGTTGGAACAACATTATGAACTAACCAGTATCCCGGAGCTCTTGTCTCTAGCTGCATATGTATTGCAAGATGGCCTATTCGGCCATCACTGGAAAGAGAGGCCCATTGGACTTGCAAACTTTATATGCCCCAATATAGGGGAATGCCAGGGCCAAAAGAATGGGAATGGGTGGGTAGGGAAGTGGGGGGAGCTATGGGGGACTTTTGGGATAGCATTGGAAATGTAATTGAGGAAAATATGTAATAAAAAATATTAAAAATTAAAAAAAAGAAGAACCGAGAAAAAAAATCCTTAATCCTTAATTCAAAAGCACTCTTTACTTAGAAATTTCCACAATCAATATTCTTTATTACAAATTTTTTTAGATATTTCCTTTGTTTACATTTCAAATGCTATCCTGAAAGTCCACTATACTCCTCCCTCACCCTACTCCCCTACCCACCCACCCCCAGTTCTTTGCCCTGTCATTGTCCTGTACTGGAGCTTATAATTTTTGCAAGAACATGGACCTCTCTTCCCAATGATGGCCGACCATGCCATCTTCTGCTACATATGCAGCTAGAGACACAAGTTCGGTGGGTTACTGTTAGTTCATATTGCTATTCCTCTTAGAGGGTTATACACCCCTTCAGCTCCTTGGGTACCTTTTCTAGGTCCTTCATTGGTGGCTTTGTGTTCCATCTAATAGATGGCTCTGAGCATCCACTTCTGTATTTGCCAGGGACTGGCATAGCCTCACCAGAGACAGCTATATCAGGGTCCTTTCAGCAAAATCTTGCTGGCATATGCAAAGTGTCTGCCTGTGGTGGCTGATTATGGGATGGATCACCAAGTGGGGCAGTCTCTGGATGGTCCCTCCTTCCATCTCAGATCCAAATGTTTTCCTGTAACTCATTCCATGGGTATTTTGTTCCCTATTCTAAGGAGGAATGAAGTATCCAAACTTTGGTCTTCCTTCTTGATTTTCTTGTGTTTTGCAAATTGTATCTTGGATATTCTAAGTTTCTGGGCTAATATCCACTTACCAGTGAGGGCATATCAATTGAGTTCTTTTGTGATTGGGTTACCTCACTCAGGATGATATCCTCCAGATCCATCCATTTTTTGAAGAATTTAATGAATTCATTGTTTTTAATAGCTGAGTAGTACTTCACTGTGTAAATGTACAATATTTTCTGTATTCATTCCTCTGTTGAGGGACATCTGGGTTCTTTCCAGCTTCTGGCTATTATAAATAAGGCTTCTATGAACACAGTGGAGCATGTGTCCTTATTACATGGTGGAGCATCTTCTGGGTCTATGCCAAGAGGTGGTATTGCTAGATCATCCAGTAGAACTATGTCCAATTTTTGAGGAAACATCAAACTGATTTCCAGAGTGGTTGTACTAGCTTGCAGTCCCACCAGCAATGGAGGAGTATTCCTCTTTCTCCACATCCTCACCAGCACCTGCTCTTACCTTAGTTTTTGATCTTGGCCATTCTGACTTGTGTGAGATACAATCTTAGGGTTGTTTTGATTTGCAGTTCACTGATGATTAATGATGTTGAACATATTTTTAGGTGCTTCTCAGCCATTCTTTATTCCTCAGTTGAGAATTCTTTGTTTAGCTCTGTACTCCATTTTTTAAAAATAGGGTTATTTAGTTTTCTGGAGTCCAACTTCTTGAGTTTTATATATATATATTGGATACTAGCTCTCTATTTGATTTGGGATTGGTAAAGACTTTTTCCCAATATGTTGGTTGCTGTTTTGTTTTATTGACTGTGTTCTTTGAGTTACAGAAGGTTTGAAATTTTGTGAGGTCCCATTAGTTGATTCCTGATCTCACAGTATAAGCCTTGGTGTCCTGTTCAGGAATCTTTCTCCTGTTCCCATATCTTTGAGGCTCTTCCCCACATCCTCTTGTATAAATTTCAGTGTATCTGGTTTTATGTGGAATTCTTTGATCCACTTATAATTGAGCTTTGTAAAAGGAGATAAGAATTAATCAATTTGCACCCTTCTATATGATAACTGCCAGTTCATCCAGCACAGTTTTGTGGTTTCCCTTCCCCCACCCTGGAACCTACTTGCTCAAGGGTGGAGTTTCCTGCTCATTCGTTCTGCCACGCCCACTGCTGGACCCTGAGGCTTTGCTGCTTGGAGGCACACACATGTTCATCCTGCTACTGGACCCTGAGTTACTTGGAGGGAAATTGGGTTCCCTCCCCCTTCCTTTATAACTGAATGTTGGAATTAGTAAAGGCGGGCCTTGAACATGAAATCATCTTGGCCTTGTTCTTTCTCCCACCTCGTCTAGCTTCCTCTATTTTCAGGTCGAACTGCCATCCTCAGTTGAACCATTTGCATTTCGGACTGCTGGACGGGCCGCAACACAGTTTGTTGAAGATTCTGTCTTCTTTCTACTGGACGGTTTTAGCTCCTTTCTCAAATATCTAGTGATGATAGGTGTGTGGGTTCATTTCTGGGTCTTCAGTTCTGTTTCATTGATCTACCTGTCTGTCACTGTACCAGTACCATGCTGGTTTTAATCACAATTGCTCTGGAGTACAGCTTGAAATCAGGCCTGATGATTCCATGAGAGGTTTTTTTCTTGTTGAGAATAGTTTTTACTATCCTAAGTTTTTTGTTATTCCATATGAATTTGCCAATTGCTCTTTCCAACTCAGTGAAGAATTGAGTTGGAATTTGAATGGGGATTGTATTCAATCTGTAGATTGCTTTCAGCATGATAGCCATTTTGACTATATTAATTCTGACAATCCATGAACATTTGAGATCTTTCCATCTTTTGAGATCTTCATTGATTTCTTTCTTCAGAGACTTGAAATTCTTGTCATACAAATCTTTCACTTACTTAGTTAGAGTCACACCAAGGTATTTTATATCATTTGTGACTATTTTGCAGGGTGTTATTTTGCTAATTTCTTTCTCAAACTGTTTATCCTTTGTGTAGAGAAAGGCCACTGATTTTTTTGAGTTAATTTTATATCCAGCTACTGCACTGATGCTGTTTACCAGGTTTAGGATTTCCATGGTGGGATTTTTAGTGTCACTTACATATACTACCATATCATCTGCAAATAGTGATATTTCGACTTCTTCCTTTGCAATTTGTATTTCTTTGATCTCCTTTTGTTGTCTAATTGCTCTGCCCAAGATTTCAAGTACTATATTGAATAGGTAGGAAGAGAGTGGGCAGCCTTGTCTATTCCCTGAATTTAGTGGAGTTGCTTCCAGTTTCTCACAATGTAGGTTGATGTTGACTATGGGTTTGCTGTATATTGCTTTTATTATGCTTAGGTATGGACCTTGAATTCCTGACTTTTCCAAGTCTTTTATCATGAAGGTGTGTTGGATTTTTTTCAAATGCTTTCTCAGCATCTAATGAGATGATCATGTGGTTTTTGTCTTTGAGTTTGTTTACATAGTAGATTACGTTGATGGATTTCCATATATTGAACCACCCTTGCATCCCTGGGATGAAGCCTACTTGATCATGATGGATAATTATTTTGATGTGTTCTTAGATTGTGTATGCAAGAATTTTATTGACTATTTTCGCATAGATATTCATAAGAGAAATCAGTCTGTGGTTCCCTTTCTTTGTTGGGTCTTAGTGTGGTTTAGGTATCAGAGTAATGGTGGCATCATAGAATGGATTCGGTAGATTGCCTTCTGTTTCTATTTTGTGGAATAATTTGAGGAGTATTGTAATTAGGTCTTCTTTGAAGGTCTGATAGAAGTCTGCACTAAATCTATCTAGTCCTGGGTTTATTTTTTGGTAGGGAGACTATTAATGAATGCTTCTATTTGTTTAGGGGATGTGGGAATCTTGACTTAAACTTACTCCCTGTATCTGTCTAGAAAATTGTACATATCATCCATATTTTTAAGTTTCGTTGAGTATAGGCTTTTGTAGTAGGATCTGATGATTTCTTTTTTTTTTTTTTTTTTTTGGATTTCCTCAGATCCTGTTGCTATATTTCCCTTTTCATTTCTGATTTTGTTAATTAGTATACTGTCCCTGTGCCCTCTAGTTAGTCTGGCTAGGGCTTTATCTATCTTGTTGATTTTCTCAAAGAACCAGCTCCTGGTTTGGTTGATTCTTTGAATAGTTCTTTTTGTTTCCACTTGGTTCTACTCCCCTTTGGAGAATTTGCTTCCTTTTATTCTAGAGCCTTTAGGTGTGCTATCAAGCTGCTATTGTATGTTTGCTACAGTTTCATATTGGAGGTGCTCACAGCTATTAGTTTCCCTATTAGGACTGCTTTTATTGTGTCCTATAAGTTTGGGTATGTTGTAGTTTCATTTTCATTAAACTCTGAAAAAGTTTTTAATTTCTTTCTTTATTTCTTCCTTGGGCAAGTTATCATTTGAGTAAAGTGTTGTTCAGCTTCCACGTGTATGTTTTCTATTATTTATGTTTTTATTGAAGATTAGCCTTAGTCCATGGTGATCTGATAGGATGCATGGGACTATTTCAATATTTTTGTATCTGCTGAAGCCTGTTTGGTGACTGATTTATATGGTCAATTTTGGAGAAGGTATTATTAAGCACTGATAAGACGCCTATCCTTTTGTTGAAGATATTAGCTGGCCCCCTAAGTTGAAAATCTTCATTCTCATCTTCTCCTATTATCCTTCTTTGGTCTTCTCATTGTGTCCGGGATTTTCTGGATGTTTTGTGTTGGGATCTTTTTGCATTACACATTTTCTTTGATTGTTGTGTCAATGTTCTCCATGGTATCTTCCTCACCGGAGATTCTCTCTTTCATCTCTTGTATTCTGCTGCTGATGCTTGAATCTATGTTTCCTGATTTTTTTGCTAGGATTTTTATCTCCAGAGTTGTCTCCCTTTGTGATTTCTTTATTGTTTCTTCTGTTATTTTTAGGTCCTTGATGGTTTTGAACAATTCTTTCACCTGTTTGGTAGGTTTTCCTGTGACTCTTTAAGGGATTTTTGTGTTTCCTCTTTAAGGGCTTCTAGCTGTTTAACTTTGGTCTGTATTTCTTTAAGGGAGCTATTAATTTCCTTCTTAAAGTCCTCCATCATCATGATGAGAAGTGACTTTATATCTATATCTTGCCTTTCTGGGGTGATGATCTATCCAGGACTTGCTAAGGTGGGAGAGTTTGGTTCTGATGATGCCAAGTAACCTTGGTTTCTATTACTTCTTTTCTTATGCTTGACACCTGCCAGCTGATTATCTCAAGTGCTTGCTGCCCTAGATATATCTGATTGGAGCCTCTCCTTCCTGTAATCTTGGTTGTTTCAGTACTCCTCAGAGTCTAGCTTTCTCTGTGATCTTGTGATTCTGGGATCCAGTGAACCTGAGATTCTGGGTGTGGCAGAGTTCTTGGCAGTTAAGCTTCCTCTGAGACCCTAAGAACCTACTTTGACCAAGCTCCTGTTATCCTGGGATCCTGGAATCCTAAGATCCTGTTCGAGTTAGAGCACCTGGAAGTGGTGTCTATTCTGGGGACCATGGATCTGTCTGCTGTGTTCAAAACTAAGGTATAGCAGTGCCAGCCAGAAGGAACCTGAGGTGCTGGTCAGACAGGGCCCCTGTGCCCTTGCTCCAGCTGTCACAAGACCCTCATGGTTGTTTTGGAACAGATTCTGCATTCCACTCACCAATGATCTTAAGATGCTTGTCATGCTAGGGGGCCTGTGGCATGGAGAGTCCTCTGGGGACTGTGGGAAAGTCTGCTGAGTTCTTGCACAAGGTTGCCCATATTCTGAAGATTTTAATTATTTATACAGTGTTTTCTTCTTGACAGTTTCAAATGAGTACCAACACAGCTATTTTCACAGTACTTATTCTGTGTTAGGTTTTGAAAATGATGTGACCCAAGAGCTAGCTCCCTGGGGACTATCTTTCCTAATTCCATTACGTAGCATGCAAGTTCCAAGGGAGGAAAACAACCAATACACTTACCCATCTAGGATGTCTATGAATTACATCAATGATTACCATGGCATTGTAACTCTCCTGGTTTAATAGTGCTATACAAGCCTTGTTAACCAACAGCTTTGATAGATTTGAGGCCCATTCAACAACAGAGTAATCATACCTGGGATTGTATCTGTGTCACTAACTAAGGCTACAGAAGTCAGATTTTTTGAGGAGAACATAAAACCATCATTTTAGCAAGTCAAATCCCCAATCCTTTTCCTAATATTTCTTTGTCAATGAAGTGTTCACCCCTCATCAAAATATTTCCTTTTGAACTGATGAAGAACATTAGCGAAAACTGAAGTAGATCACAGTGCAGAGAATAAGAGCCCGTGTTTTGCCCAATCACATACGTAACCTAAGCAGCATAGCCCCTATACTAAGACTCAGGGATGATTGCAGATGATGGAGATGAAAGAATGTAAGTGCCAGAGGAAGAGGATGATTTCTGTGGGAATGAGTCTCTTCTTCTTCCTTTCATTGTCAGCTTTCGTTTTTGGTTTAATAACTGGTCATTGCAATCTCTCACCTGGGAAACTTGCCCTTATCATTACTCTTAGCTCTGTACCTGACATTTTGCTTGATCTTTGGGATATTGTTACTTGTACCAGTTGGAGTACTGTCTATAGAAGTTGCAGTGATGTTATCTGAAGCATATGAGGTATTACCTCTTGCCTCAGTTGGAATAGTATCATCTTTGGTAGTTGAGATAGTATCAGCTGCCACACCATTTGTGTAAGTATCAGGCTGGAGGATGGGAGGAGGTCAGATGGAGTTGACATCTATACATTTGCTGAAAAAAGCATCAGAAGTGGTTGTGATGGCAACCATAGTTGAAGGAGAAGAAGTGGCTTCCACTTTGTCAGAGGGAGGCTTGCAATACTGGTTCCTTCGGAGGTTAGAGGAATCAGAAGATAAATGGAGGGCAGGAGGGTATCTAAGACAAGAGCCTAAGACTGAAAGACAAAGGTTCATGTTTCTAAGAGAACAGAAAGCAGGTAGTGGCTTAGGCCAAGTACTTAGGCCAAGTACTTCTTTAGAGTTCCCAGATACTTTAGGGTTTACTAGCTTCCCCATAGATGTAGGTTTTTCATGAGGTTTGTATTTAGATAAGTTAACTTACTCTTCAGAAATGTGAATAGTCTTTAGAGTTAGAATACAAACAGAAGAAAACAAAAGATAATTACATTCCAATATATGACCAATCTTACTTTGATTTTCTTGGAATGTACTTGTTCTTTATAGTTGAAACTTGTTATGAATATTTGTTAGAAGCAATATAGCCTCTTGTTAACTTTGGGGGACTGTTCATAGATTGTCTGTGTGTGCTATGAATTGTAAATATTCAAGTACTCCAGTTAAAATGATGTATGATTTTCTTTTAACTTCTATAGATTTTTGCACACATTGAACAAACTTTGAATTGGTGATAATTCACATGTTCATATGAATGTTGTATAATATAACTTCTATGGATTATTGAAGGATTCATGGTAGAATAGAAGATTTGTGCTCAATACACATGCAATATATATTTTGAATCTTTTGTGTGCATGGTTGGTTGAATCCATGGATGTAGAATCCTCTTTGGTTCAAATATAAGGATTGCCACCTTACCCTTTAATTTTCAGGAAATGCTGTGTGTATATATATGACCATGTTCTGTGATTTATAATTATTTGACACTCAGGGGACATCTTATCATCTTTTCATCTGCTTTCATGATTGTACATTACAGACGTATTTCCCTAATAACCAGTTTGTGTCCTGGAACAAGTTTAAATTTCTGGAAGGATTAATTGTATGCAAATAACACAGTAGAAGGTAGAGTAGTCATAATGACTGCAAGTGCATGCTCTATAGTGCTGCACAGCTTTTATTTTCATTTTGTGTAATGTTTGCATAAAGGTTGTTTCATTAAAAGATTAATTCTCCCAAAATTCCACAGTGCTTTTGTTTATTTTATTGTGATTTCAAATTCATTTAGTGTTTTCTACCAGATCCAAAAAAACAATGGAGATATTTGGGAGAGGAGGTTAATTTATTAAGGTATTGGCAGGTGTCATTGGTTTGCTTTACTCTCAGAGGAGGCAGAGGAGTGGATTTGCTTGTAGATCTAGGATGTGGATGAAATGTTATCTGAGGGTAATGATACTCAAAGGGAGGAAGAGGTGGTGCTTGATATAATCCTGGACATAAGGGTGGAGAGGATCATTGATCCTAGGGAAGAAGATGAAGACAAGGAGGCAGAGGAGCAAGAGTAGGGGGAGGATGACAAAAAGGAGGCAGAGAATGAAAGCTAATGTTTAAAGGAGCTAGTTTTCCTTTAGGATCATGTTTTCCTCTGGGACCTCTTTGACACTCACCAAATTGTGGGAGAAAGTCAATAAACAATTTTAATTTAAATATTTTACAGAAAATATTAGCATATACACTTTCTGAAGAAGTAGTAATTTTAAATGGCTTCTAAAAGTATAGTCCAGTATGGGTAAGGGGATTATGGATCTGGGTTGGAGAAGACTAGTGTGCGGTCAAGGAAAATCCACTCATTTGGAATATGAAAATTCCACAGGAAGCTTGTTACTTCTTATTTATTAAATATTAATAAACAAAATTGTGGTCACTCAGCACTATGATGAACAGTAACATTTTATGAAGTGTGAAGTATGCCTTGGGATGAGGATGGAACGCCTTCCATGTTCCTCTTTGGCCTCTTGAGTCACTTGAGAGAAGGGCATGTCTATGCCAAGTGTAGACTCTGCTATGTAGGTTCCCTACAGTCCTACTTTCTGGTAATTTATTTTGCAGCAACTAAAACCTGTTACATGTTTTTAAGTAAAATTCCTCAAAGACACTCAGAGAAAATGTTTCCCCTTTTTTTCTGAGCATACAGGTTCTCATTGAAAGCTTAGATGATATTGAATGTAAAGAAAACATTATGTCCAAACTCTTAAGCTAGCTCTTAGTAGATGTGCTCACTGAAATGAATCCCAAATGGCAGAAGTGGGCATACAGCCTGGGAAATATCTCTGTCACTCTGGGGTGTAGAATTTTTCTTGTTTTTTAATTCCAATTGAGTTTCAAAACATACTATAGTGTCTGTACTTTAAGAAGTATGTTTGGCCTAGCATTAGGCTATCCAGATGTGTTTCATGTGCCTATGTAGACTGAGTAGTTACAATATAACATCTTACAAATATAGGAATTAAAAGAGGCAAAATAGTTGACACTGCAGTGGAAATGCAGTGGTTGTATCATGTACTAACTGCATGATTAAATAAAACATTTTTTTATGCTTTAGAAAAAAGCAAGCATATGTGTTTCCATTGCCTGGAATTATAAGATTAGTTGTCTGATAATTATATTCTTACCTGAGTCCTTTTTGTAAGCCCATTTACTGGGAGTGATTTAATGTTGTCTAGATGTCTAGATGTCTAGGCAGTGCTTACATTGGTACAGGACTTGGTGAGCACTCAGTGTCTCACTTGCTATGCTAACCCCCAGTTAAACGAATTTGCCCAAGCTTAAATATTAAAAATAAACACAGCTGAAAATTGATGAAGGAAACCAGTACATTAGGAAGTTGGGATCCTTTGGATAGATGAAAGGTGAAGAATTGCTTCAGTTGCAGGGAAGTCTTTGAAATGAGGTGGGAAGACTCTAGAACACAAAGGACTATGTCAACCAGAGGGACAGTATGTACTCTTGTTCCTTTGCTGCTGATCTTAAGTCAAGTTCGTCTGGAGCTGATGCTTTTGAGACAATACCCATTCATTCACTAATATTTGAGAGTTATTTCCCTAATATTTCATCTGACACATTGCGTTTGACAATTCTGCCCTATGGAGAAGATACATTCGATTCAGTTTGTCTTTGGATCAAGATGTAGAACACTCAATTCCTTCTCATGCACTCTATGTGCTTGGATACTACCATACTTCCTGTTATAATGATAATGGATTGAAATTCTGAAAGTGAAAACCAACCCAAATCAAAAATTATAAGCTCCAGTACAGGGCAATGGCAGGGCAAAGAACTGGGGGTGGGTGGATAGGGGAGTAGGGTGAGGGAGGAGTATAGGAGACTTTCAGAATAGCATTTGAAATGTAAACGAAGAAAATATCTAAAAAAAAATTGGAAAAAAGAATATTTATTGTGGATTTTTCTAAGTAGAGAGTGCTTTTCAATTACTAAAGAAACTACAATCTTAAGTTTTACTATGAGGAAATAAAAGTATTCAAACACTAAACAAGAAAATGATTCATATATCAAAAAAGATTATCAATACATATGATTAAGATTAATATCAGAATCTCCTTAGGAAAAGGGAATGTTCATCTAAAACCTTACTTGCAGCAACAATAAAAATAATGTGAAGAACCTTCCCCACACTGAGAATTTATTCCATGGCAACTAAAATTGAAATCCTGAATGTGCAACCAGGGTGATCAGCCTCTGAAATGGAACTCCTGGTAGCTACTGTCTGCAATGATTCAATGAAGTTATAAGAATGAAGAGAAAACTAGTCACATAGATGTGTCTAGAAATGTTATATTTCATTAACACATCAATAAAAGAGGTATGCTGTGAGGTGGGGCAAGAGAAAAACAGAACTGTGAGGGGAGGAGAGGAGAGAATTTGGCAAATAGAACTGACATTTCCTATGGAGTTGCAAGGAAAGAAAGAAGTGAGACTAAAAGCCAGCAGTGTAAATATCATGGAGGGCAAGATTTTTAAGATAAATATCTTAATTAGGGTTTATTGCTGTTAACAGACACCATGATCAAGGCAAATCTTATAAGGAGTAACTTTTAATTGAGGCAGATTTTCCGTTTCAGAGCTTCAGTCCATTATTGTCATAACAGGAAACATGACAGCATCCAGGAACACAACCTGCAAGAGAAGGAACTGAGAGTCCTACCTGTTGATCCAAAGACAGACTAGAGAGATGGTATCTTCCCCACTAGCCAGAACTGCTAAAGGCAATGTGGCAGATGACAAATTAGGAAAATAACTCAACAGATGAGTGGATGAATGGGTATTGTCTCAAAAACATCAGCTCCAGACCAACTTGACTTAGGATCCGCAGCACAGGAACAAGAGCACACACTGTCCCTCTGGTTGACATGGCCCTTTGTGTTCTATAGTTTTACACTTCATTTCAAAGACTTCCCTGCAACTAAAGAAATTCTTCACCTTTAATCTAACCAAAGCAGTCCAACTTCTGAGTGCATTGCTCAATACTTTTCTGCTGTGTATATTTTTAATGTTGAACCTTAGGAAAAACGTCTAACTGGGGGATAGCTTGGCAAGTGAGGCACTGAGCACTCACCAAGTGCTGTACCTACACAAGCACTGTCTAGTAATCTACACAATATTAAATAACTCACAGGAATTGAGTTTATAAGAAGGAATCAGGTGTGAGTCTGAATATCTCACAATTAATCTTATGATTCCAGGAAGTAGAAACCTGTACCACTGTTATTTCCCTAAGGACAAAAAATAAAACCAGAGTTTTCTTTAGTCCTGCAGGTTTTACATGATACCACCACAGCATTTACACACAGGGACAACCATTCTGACTCTCTTTGGTCTATATTGAAAGATCTTTTTTTTTTTTTTTTTTTTTTTGACAAGATGAAAAGTAGCCTTTAATTGTGGTGAATTTACACATACAAAATACACCCTCCACAACGAGTTACCAACTCTTTAAAAAACAAGACTCTTTACAATTAATAATTTATAGAAAAGCATTATTCTTTAGAAATTATACTTGCTATACATTATTGTTTTCTAAACATTGGCATAAAATGAAGGCTAATAATGCTACTTGGCAAAAAGTACTTCTAGCCCTATGTTCCTGGAAAGTTGTAAATTAAGGTCGAGACGACTGACTCATTATCACTGTGCTCTAGCTGCTGTGGAAGGTCAATAATACAGCCAAGCTATCTGCAGTCATGGGTGGGAGCTGACTTAGTGTGCAAGGGCTCAAGCACAGCTACCTGGTGAGGACTGTGGGAAAGGAGCTGGCACGTTCCACCTCCTGCCTGGAAGGTTACTAAATGCTTCCAGGCTTAAAGGGCTCACAACTTCCCACCTACAGCTCCTTAATTGCTTCATGTGTAATAGGCTGGGACAAAAAACCTGACAAATTCCCCTAAGACGTTATATAGCCCATTACACAGAACTGCAATATTAAGCCATACTTGGTTATTTGCTTTTTTGTTTTTCTTTCATTCTGAAATTTACTTCCAAAAAGTTCAATAAATGATGCTTGCCTCTGTCAGGTCAGGCACATTCTAGGTACTGGGACTTCATTCCGATGAAAGCATTGCATAAGGCTGTTGCACACGTATTGAGTTATCCTCACTCAACCATCAGCTAGTTCTATCCCTTGCTGTGGCTGTTACTGTTTAGCTGAAGATTCACAAACTGACAGTGGCTAAAATTTCGTCTGCAACCAAAATCACTAATGTTAAAAAGTTCAATATACAAAGAAAGCTGTAGTAAGATGCTAGCCTCCTATCTCACTAGCCACGATCCAGAAAGCTCCTAACAAAAACACAGTACATCTATATTGGAAAAAGGTCCTGTTTATTATTAGGAAAAAGCCAGATCTCAGTAGCAGCAGAACATGGAATCTGCCCACAGGCCTCACACTCATTCCTCACTGAAACAAAATAGAGTTTACATAAAAATAGATATAACCCAGGAAACCATATACATTGGCATGTGACCAGTGTTATTTACATTAAAAACACCGCATTGCATAAATCAAGAATAAAACACCACCATGCACTTCATCTTAATGTTTAATGTGAAAACGCAGCAGCACTTGCTTGCTAACCGTGATTGTCCCAATAATCACTAAAGGAAAGACAGACACCTGAAGGTTTCTTGTTTGTATCTCCATCTGAGTACAACTTAGATTATACCACTTAACCAGCAAGAACCTTTTGGATGACATCTATCAAACCAGCGTGTTAAACTAAAGTTAAGGGTATTTCACTAGGCTGGAGTTCTGATGAGAATATCAAGCACTCTTAAGAAGCCCAGTTTGAAAATTTGGAAAGTTACAGGATCATCAGAATGGAGTGCTGAGGCCTTTCAAAGCTCAGAGTCACTGTGCAGACCAGTATGAACACACACCCAGAAAAGACATCATTCTCCACACACTGAAACCCAAGGCATCCATCAAGAGGATGGCATCAGATGATGGTGACATTGGATGATGTTTTTGTCATGTCTTCGGGAGAATGACTCTTGATCACTTCCTTGATAAATTGTTCTAGTGCAGTGAAGTAGCCTTGGCACTGCCATGTGTCGTTGTGCGTCCCATCTGGGAAAATGGCTAATCTCTTAGTCCGGGATGGAGAGAGCTGGTAGAGCTCTTTCATCATCACGGGTGGAATCAACTGGTCAGAGAGGCCAGAGATGAAGAGAGAAGGCATCCTGCACTGGGAGATCTTTCTGTAGGACAGAAACTTATTTTTATAGCACCATAAAGGAAGGTAACGCAATGGGAAGAATGAAAATAGAGTGCTGGCCATGTGTGGTATGCTTAGGAATGTGTTCTCCACCATGATGGCTGAAATCCTGTGAGAATTCTCAGAAGCCAAGTGAATGGCCACTGCTCCTCCCAGGGAGCGGCCAAAAAGGAAAACCTTTGTCTTATGGAGGTCAGGTCTCGTCATTACATAGTCTAGTATAGCTTCAGAATCCAAATACAGTCCTTCTTCACTGGCTTCTCCTTCACTTTTCCCATACCCCCGGTAATCAACAAGCACAAGATTCACTTTGAGGTTCACCAGCATAAGCAGTGCGTTTGGTAACCTGTGGCCTATGTTGCCGGCATTTCCATGAAAATAAATTATGGTCGGGCAATAGGGGGAATTGTCTCCAGTGTATCTCACCAAGATCAGATTCAGGCGCACTCCATCTTTGGTTCTGATGAAAATGTTTTCATGGGGAATACCCGTGGGCATGGGAACATAAAGGCGGGAAGAAGATGGCTGTTCTGGAAAGTAGAGCAAGACATCTTGGAATTTATATAAGATACCTGCAATTGACACGAATATTAACAAAAGTAAGAAAACGCCTCCATACAGATGAAAAGTCACTATCAAATGACGAGATGGAGGCTTGGCTCTCTGGTTGCCATCCTATTTCTACAAGAAGTCAGGAGGTAGCATGCTAATTCTTGGAGTCCCTCCTACCCTTCCTTCTTTCAAACCGCTTTTCAGGCTCACGGGCGGGCTGCTCAGTCGGCCGCGGGCTCGGAACCCGGTTCCCCTCTGCAGCGAGGCCCCTCGCCGCCCCCGCCACTCCTCATCGTCCTCCTCCCGCAGAGGGGCCGCCTTCTCCACCTTCTAGCCCAGAGCTCCTGCTGCACGGTGGGCGCAGCTGGCGCAGCCTCCTTGAAAGATCTTATAGTGTAAACTACTCAGTCTATATAGGAACATAAAACACATCTGGCCTCCCTGATGAGAGGCTAAACTTATTTCTTAAAGTACAGACTCTGGACAATATTCTGAAACTTATTGGCATTAAAAATGACCGCAATTTTATGCACTTGAGTGACAAAGATATTTCCCAGTATATATGGCATGAATTATCTGGGATGCATTTTAGTGAGCACGTTTACTAAGAGCCGGCTTAAGAACTTGTTCATAATACTTCCTTTCCATTTAATGTCATCTAGGCTTTCAATGGGAACCTATATGCTCAGAGCAAAAGGGGAAATTTTTTCTCTGAGTGTCTTTGAGGACATTTGCTTAAAAACATATAACAGGTTCCTGATGCTCCAAAATAAATAACCACAAAATAGGAATCTATGGAGCCTGTTTTTCAGAGCATAGTCTATACTTGGCATAGACATGTCCATTTCTCAAGTGACTCAAAAGGCAGAAAAGGAACCTGGAAGGCAGTTCCATCTTCATCCCAAGGCCAACCTTTCACACTTCATAACATTCCATCCTGTTTTAAAATGCTGAGTGGCCTCAATTTTGTTTATAAATGTGTAATGAATATGAAGTAACAAGCTTCTATGTGGGATTTTCATATTCCAAATGGATGGATTTCCTTGACCTAACACAAGTCACCACTAGCCCAGATCTCTGATCGCATTACCCACACTGGACTCTGTTTATTCAGAGTATTTCTTTTTTATTTCTAGGGAATCTGCACCACTTTCCCTTCAAGTTTACTTTAATTTTAAAAGAAAAACAATATGATAATTTCAGAACCACAGGTGGAACTAGAAAATGTAGTAAGCACTGTAACCCATGTCAGAAGACAAATACCATGTATTCCCTCTCACTTCCTACACTGTAATAACAATGAGTGTATTAAAGTCAGGGTAAATATGGGCAAAGACCAAGACATTAGAAGGAGGCCAGGGGAAGCAACCCAGCTCCTTGCAGCTAATAAGCAAGAGGTCAATCTGATCTCATTGAGCCTAATTGTTACATGCTTCTCTCCAGTAAAAACAACCTTTAGTATAAGTCAAAAGACTTTTTCTGCAACATGAAATCTCTAAATTCTTCTGCTTCCAGTGTGACAGAATATTAAAAAAAAAAATAAGGAGAAAAACTCAGGCCAACACAAGTCTTGGGAAAGTAGATCTTTAAGAAGACATCTAAAATTATACCTTGCTGAGTGTATATGCTAACAATTGTCTGTGAAAATATCTAATTTAGAGTTGTTTATTTTCTTTCTCCCACTGTATGGTGAGTGTCAAAGTGGTCCAATTGGACAACATGATCCTAGATGAACACTAGTTCCTTCAAATCTTCCTCTTCTTCATGTTCCTCCTCCTCCTCTTTGTCTTCCTCCCTCTGGTCTAGTATTTGTTTCAACTACCATCTCCACACTTTGGTCCAGGATTACATCAACAACCTCCTCTTTCTCTCTTTGATTTTCATTATCTTTATATAATAGTTCTTCTATGTTGTAGACCTCTAAATATACCTCCTTGATTATTGACACAGATCCAGTCCCAGACATGATTGCTCTCTTGTTGAGTGGGAATACAACCCAATTAAGCTCTTGGTTACAGATTCAGTCCCAGACATGATTGCTCTCTTGTTGAGTGGGAATGAAATCCAATTAAGCTCTTGGATACCAAGGTACATGTAGCACTATTGCACCTATAGAGTTACAATGTCATGGTAATTAATCACTGTTGTGGTTCATAGGCATCATAGCTGGGTTAGCATGTTGGCTGCCCTCCTCCCTTGGTATCTTGCATGCTACTCTGTGGAATTATGTCAGCTAGTCACCAGGGAGGAAGCTCTTGGGTCACATCATTTTAAAAACCTAAAACAAAATAAGTACTATGAGAATAGCTGTGATGTTATGCAGTTGACAATGACAAGAAGAAAGTCTACATGTAAATCCTTAACATACCCAGAATACTTGTAATACTGACCACCTAAGAACTCATGAAAGCAGACTCTTCACATGCAGTGGGTGAGTTGTGTATAAAAATATGATGTTAATTGCTACAATGAAGAAGTAAAAAGTTTTATTTGCCCTCAAAGATATCATAATATAAAAAGGTATATGTTCTTAAAATTATAGGAAAAAATGATAACTTCTTACAGATATACATAAATACTTATGACTATTTCAAACAGTATTTCTTCATCTAATTTCATATTTTCACACATCACTTAAGTAAAACATTGTACTCTTTGTTCTGCGGATCATTATATTTAAAGGTATTATAATAATCGGTGTGCATTTGATAGGATGGTGTATATAAGCAATGGTAAACTACCTCCTAAGCCTGTGCATAGCTTTGTGTATTTTCATGATATACAACATATCTTCTATGTTCCGTGTGTGTGTGTGTATGTGTGTGTTTGTGTAAATATTTTTTATTTGGAGGATTTCATCTATTCTATATTTGCTTCCTGATAGAGTTTTTATTCTGCTTCTCAAATTCTATTTGTAAGGCTGTCCTTTGAGTTCTTCCATCGGATTATTGTGATTTTTCAGCTTCATGTTCAATGTCTCTATCCCTTTAATGAATTCTGCTCTCAAGTACTGCATTTTCTTTCTCATCTCCATGAGCCTTCCCATGAAAATTGCATCGGTTCATGTTGGGCACTCCATGTACTTATTCCCCATATTTTGGACAGTTGTGTATCTATAATAATCCACATTGGTTTTAAAGGAAAGGGAAATCTTTTTATCTTATAATAGAGAGCTACATTAACATAAAAAGATGTAGAGCTGGCCAGTATAGTGACAGCTGCAGGTTACAACCCATGGGGTCCGAAGAACTACCTCATACTTCTACCACCAGATGAGGAGCTACATGTGA
This sequence comes from Mus caroli, assembly GCF_978045245.1. NCBI lineage: Eukaryota > Metazoa > Chordata > Mammalia > Rodentia > Muridae > Mus > Mus caroli. Next base: position 90,915,276 of record NW_028227259.1, on the reverse strand, counting down.
TTAATGACTGCTGAGAGGAGGAGAAACATTCTAGTTCAGGGACAAGCTCTCACACAGGCTATCTAATCCCATGTGTTCAGATCTGGAAAGAACTATATATGAAAAAAGCTAAATAAACTCAGTAGGTGTGTTCACTGAACACAAAGACAGAATTAGGGGATTTGTGTGGTCTTGTTGTCAGCAGAACTGGGCCTATATAAAAGCAACCATGTCCAAGGGATCTGTTGGCACTGATCTTGGCACCACCTACTCCTGTGTTTTCCAGTATGAAAATGAATAAATAATTGCCAATGACAAGAGTAAACACAGCACACTCAGCTATGTTGCTTTATATGTCACAGAATCAACTGGGGATGCTGCTAAGAATCATGTGGCAATGAACTCCACCGACACAATTTTTGAAGTCAAATGTCTGATCAGACTTAGGTTTGATGATGCAATTGTTCTGTCTGATATGAAGCACTGGCCATGAAGTTAATGGTGATCAATGATACAGGCAGGTCCAAGATCAAATTCAAATGCAAAGGGAAGAAAAAGATTCTACCCACAGAATTAGACTCAATGATTCTGAAAAATATGAAGGAAATTACAGATGCTTACCTTGGAAAAACTGTTATCAATTCTATGGTCCCACTGCCAGCTTACTTGAGTGACTCTCAAAGGAAGGCAACAAAAGATGATGGAACTACTGCTGGCCTCAACAGACTTTGAATTATCAATGAACCAACTTCTGCTGCTATTGACTATGGTTTGGATAAAAAGGTCAGACCTCATAGGAGTTTGCTGATTTGTGACTTGGGAGGTACCCCTTATGACCTGTCAATTATCACAATTGAGGATAGAATTTTGAAGTCAAATCAACAGCTAGAGACACCCACTGTGTGGAAAAGACTTTGACCACCTAAGAGCCAACCATTCCTTGCTAAGTTTAAGTAAAAGAACAAGATGGACATAAGTGAGAGCAAGTGAGCTGTCTGGCTACACTGCACTGGCTGTGAGCAAGCCAAGTGCACACTTTCTTCTAGCATCAGGCCAGTATTAAGATTGATTCTCTCTCTGAGGAATTGACTTCTATACCTCCATTACCCAGGCTCGAACTGGGCAATTGAATGTTGTCCTGATCTGTGGTGAACTGTACCCTGTAGAAAAGGCTCTTTGAGATGTCAAACTGACAAGCACATATCCATGATATTGGCATGGTGAGTGGTTCTACAAGAATCCTCAAGATTCAGAAACGCCTGCAAGACTTCCTCAATGGAAAAAAATTAACAAGAGCATTCACACCAATGAAGCTGTTGATTATGGTGCAGCAGTCCAGGCAGCAATTCTATCTCGAGACAAGTATGAGAATGTTAAGGATTTACTGCTCTTAGATGTCACAAGTCTTTCCCAAGATATTGAAACTTCTAGTGGAGTCATGACTGTAATAATCAAGCACAATTTCACCATTTGAACCAAGCAGATACAGACTTGGCCTCTACTCTGACATCCAGCCAGATGTACTCATTCAGGTGTATGAAGATGAGAGGACCTTCATTACCAAGGACAACAACCTGCTTGGATAGGTGGAGTACACAAGCATACCTCCAGCACTCTGAGGGGTTCCTCAGTTTGAAGTTACTTTTGACATTGATGCTAATGGCATCCTCAATGTTTCTGTTGTAGATAAAAGCAAAAGAAAGTAGAACAAGCTCTCAATCACCAATGACAAGAGCCTCCTGAGCAAGGAGAATATTGAGTGCATGGCTCAAGAAGCTGAGAAATACATAGCCGAGGATAAGAAGCAGAGAGATGAGGTTTCCTCCAAGAATTCACTAGAGTCTTATGCCTTCAACTTGAAAACAACTGCTGAGGATGAGAAACTTCAAGGAAATGTGAATGATGAGGACACACAGAAGATTCTTGGCAAGTGTAATGAAATCATCAGGTGGCTGGATAAGAACCAGACTGCAGAGAAGGAAGAATTTGAGCATCAGCAGAAAACTAGGGAAAGTCTACAATCCTATCATTACCAAGTTTTGCCAGATTACTGGAGGTGTACCAGGAGGGATGCCTGGTGGCCTCTCTGTAGAAGGAGCACCTCATCGTGTGCCTCATAAGTGCCCCACCAATGAAGAAGTGTTTTAAGTCAACCAAATACAGAGTGTAGCATTATTCCATAGATAACATAACATGATGGTTTTAATAAGGAATGTATACTAAAACTAGTTAAAGTTAAAGATAGCTTGCAGAAAAATATAACTAAGTAGGAGTACTGTGTTTGTATAGGTATAAAAAAATCTCATAAAATGACATACTGCTATACCAATATACAAGTACCTCACTCAGTCCTCATTAAGAAGGCTTCCTCTTACCATAGATTTGAACTCAAATGTAGACATACAACAGTAAAATGTAAAAAGAATGAAAGACTTTTGAGCACTTAGTCCTAAGAGGGTTATCTTCATCAAAGCACTCCCATCATACACTTGAAAAAAGATAGAAAAAACAGAGGATATTGGTGATTCCAAGAAAAGAGCATCTTCTGTATAAATCAAGACTGACACACATGAACTCAAGGCAACAAGTGCAATGCCTACAACGAGTCAAGCCCAGTGGACTTCCTGCAATGAGACAGGGAGAGCACATGGGTTTCCATTACTACAAGGAAGCTATTTGCAATTAATACATGATTGGTATTTTCTCCAAAAGAGTCTCACTATGTGTATGAACCACACTTCAGGGTAGTCTCTATCTTCAGGAGCTTCACAACATAAATCTAACTCAATGGCATTTTTAAGTTTTTTTTGGCTCAGTTTTCTTTGATTTGGTTTGGGTTGTTTAGTTTTGGTTGTGATTTTGTAGGTGATTTCTTTGCATGTTTATTTTTGGAAAATTTAAAGGAAAATCTCAAACCAAACACGTGGTTCTTTGTTTGTGTGTTTGTGTGTTTGTGTGTAAGTGTATGTGTATTTTTGTGTATGTGTATTTCTGTGTCTTTGGATTCTTTAAAATAATATGTGAGTATTGGTTTGATAACTCAAAGCTGAAGTAATGGCCATTCAGAAGACATTGTTAATTTCAAGACCACCTAGAGTAGTGGTTGTCAACCTGTGGGTCATGATCACTTGGGGTGACATATCAGATATCGCATATATTAGATAATTACATTATGAGTTCAAACAGTTTGGAAGTAATAAAAACAAAAATATAAAAACAAAATGAAACAAAAACAAAAACAAAAACACAAAACCTTGTGTTTGGGGTCATCAAAACATGATGAAGAATAGGAAAGGGTAACAGCATTCGGAAAACAGGGAATCACTGACCTAGATTATTGAGTTTGACCCTGCACAATTAAAGGCAAACTCTTCCAAATTAAAAAAAAAAAAATAGATCAATACCAAACTAAAACATTCAGTCAACTGGAAATACAATGCTCTGGGTTTACTCTCAGAATTAAACAAAAACGAATTTGCTAAGTCAACTTTGTGATATGTGAAAAGAATGCATGAGATCAGATGTGTAGAAACTTATAAGTTCAAACTTAAAGTACTGCCTCATTGTTACACTTCAAAACTTAAAGCTGAAACCAATATAATCTAAGAATAAGAGTCCATTATTTCAGAAATTATAAATTTTATTACCATGGTACCCTGAGAGAGAGAGACAGAGAAAGAGACACAGAGAGAGACAGAGAAAGACAGGGAGTCAGAGATACATAGAGACAAAGACAGAGAATATGTGATTAGCAATAGAGCAACAAGTTTTCAATTGTGAGGTTAACGGTCTTTCTTTTTTTTTTTTTTTAGATTCTATATCTCTATATTTTTTTAACTTTTTTTTAATTAGGTATTTATTTCATTTACATTTCCAATGCTATTTCAAAAGTCCTCCACCCGCTCCCCCACCCACTCCCCCACCCACACACTCCCACTTCTTGGCCCTTAAGTTCCACTGTACTGAGGCAGATAAAGTTTGCAGGACCAATGGGCCTCTCTTTCCACTGATGGCCGACTAGACCATCTTCTGATACATATGCAGCTAGAGACACAAGCTCTAGGGGGTACTGGGTAGTTCATATTGTTGTTCCACCTATAGGGTTGCAGACCCCTTTAGCTCCTTGGTTACTTTGTCTACCTCCTCCATTGGAGGCCCTGTGATCCATTCAATAGTTGACTGTGAGCATCCACTTCTGTGTTTGCTAGGCCCCTGCATAGTCTCTCAAGAGACAGCTATATCTGGGTCCTTTCAGCAAAATCTTGCTGGTGTGTGCAATGGTGTAAGCGTTTGCAGGCTGATTATGGGATGTATACCCGGATATGGCAGTCTCTATATAGTCCATCCTTTTGTCACAGCTCCAAACTGTGTCTCTGTAACTCATCCCATGGGTGTTTTGTTCCCAATTCTAAGAAGGGGCGAAGTGTCCACACTTTGGTCTTTGTTCTTCTTGAGTTTCATGTTTTTAGCAAATTGTATCTTATATCTTGGGTATTCTAAGTTTCTGGGCTAATATCCACTTAACAGTGAGTACATATTTTGTGAGTTCCTTTGTGATTGGGTTACCTCACTCAGGATGATGCCCTCCAGGTCCATCCATTTGCCTAGGAATTTCATAAATTCATTCTTTTTAATAGCTGACTAGTACTTTATTGTGTAAATGTACCACATTTTCTGTATCCACTCCTCTGTTGAGGGGCATCTGGGTTCTTTCCAGCTTCTGGCTATTATAAATAAGGCTGCTATGAACATAGTGGAGCATATGTCCTTATTACAAGTTGAAACATCTTCTGGGTTTATGCCCAGGAGAGGTATTGCTACATGTCCCAGTAGTACTATGTCCAATTTTCTGAGGAACCGCCAGTTCTCACCTGAAGGATACCTAATGACTAAGAAGCACCTGAAAAAATATTCAACATCCTTAATCATCAGGGAAATGCAAATCAAAACACCCCTGAGATTCCACTTCACACCAGTCAGAATGGCTAAGATAAAAAATACAGGTGACAGCAGATGCTGGCAAGGATGTGGAGAAAGAGGAACACTCCTCCATTGTTGATGGGATTGCAAGCTTGTACAACCAATCTGGAAATCAGTCTGAACTAACCACTATCCCCCGAAGCTCTTGTCTCTAGCTGCATATGAATCAGAAGATGACCTAGTCGGCCATCAGTGGAAAAAGAGGCCCATTTGTCGTGCAAACTTTATATGCCTCAGTACAGTGGAACGCCAGGGCCAAGAAGTGGGAGTGGGGGGGGTAGGGAAGTGGGTGGGGGAGTGGGTGGGGGGCTTTTGGGATAGCATTGGAAATGTAAATGAAATAAATACCCAATTAAAAAGATAAAAAGTTAAAAAAGAAGAAGAAGAAAAAAAGAATAAAGCAGACAATAAAATCTCAATATATATATAAATATGTACTGAGAGTTCTGGTCCTCCATACTCTATGACTCAAATTTAACTAACCAAAGTGTTGTTTAATATGAACAACATATTAACTGGCTAAGAAGTTTCTCCAAGGTAAGTACCTGGGAATATGAAGCCTTTTAACTTCATGTTAAATATTAACCATCCATCAGAAATATCATTTTTATGGGCTGCTTATAAGATATTCTTTTTATTACTGTGAGAATAAGTACCTACAAAAAATAACAGTGAGTCACAAACTGTATTACATTTTGAAAACTTATTCAAGCAACAGAAAAGTATTCATGTTGATCTCCTAGAAGAGTAAGTGATTCTAACAAAGTAAGCCATTCCCTATTCTCCCACCTGTAACTTACGGTCCTTTAAAATTCTGAATGATGGACTACTGTCAGATGTATTCTGAAAGAGAATTGTTCTAAAGTATATATTTAAAACTAATTTTGCTTGATTTTAAGCTTCATATGAAATATAGTATAATAAAAACAACATGTGACATTTGTTCAAGAAACCTAGTGAAAAACTTTTGCTATGATTATTTCAAGGTTTACAGTGTTCACCTCCCACATTGAAGCTATCAACAGGGTTGACTAGAGGAGCTAACAGGCCATTGTGTGAAGTGGTATAAAAGAATAATTCAGGCCATCTGGCTCCAAAAATTTATCACAAACCTTGAGACACCTTAGAAGAAAACAGATCTAAATAACACTGTTCATGTCCTAGATACAATGGAACTCAGTTGCAAAACAGAAAGTAGATTTTAGCACACTCACTGTATACACAATGACTCAGTACACTGTTAAAGCTAGACTATGTATGAAGTTATGCTTTCATCTATTCTTCTATTTAATAGGAAGACTTCTCCCTTATCTATTCTTTGTCAAGAGAAATAAATGTGATCAAGTTAAAGTGATATCATCTCAAATATGAGTTTACAGAATCTTGATGCCATAGAACTGCAACTGTAAAATAAAACCAAATGAACAAATGAAATTGTCCACTACAAAACAATTACACTTAAGCCAAAGCTTTCTCTTTTAAATTCTTGGTTGTTCAGACTCTTGAAGGACGAATATACAGCACTTTTCCTCAATCTGCTAAGCACTCAAAAATGAAAAATTAGACCCATTGCTTGAGAATGAAAAGTTATGAGCTAACAATATTATGTTACTAATACTGAGTCCACAATAAAAAATTAGAACGTTATTTTAAGATACATGAAACAACATATATTCTATGTCTTTGGACATGTTCCAAATAATGACATTTCATTTTTTAAAATAATGCTAACCAGCTATTGTGCTAAATTTCAGGAGCTACAGAAAGATGAAGTCACTGTGTTTGGTCCTTGACCTCTGGGTTCTTATAGGATGCTTCCTGGTGAGTATCAATTTACATAACAAAAGCTTTCATGTTCTCTTACTAATTTTTATGTCAGACATTTTAACTTTATATATCTGCATTTCCTAATATATACAAGTTGCAAATTACTGATGAAATGTCCACCAAGTGCTATAATTTCCTAATTGAAAATCTGTTTTTACTAAATAGTCACAAAGATAATAAAAAATCACAAGGAAAGTAATAGATATACCCAAGAAAGTTAACTACTTACTGATATCCAATTCTATATCAGGATATCCAGAAGGAAACACAAAATAGTTAGCGAATTCTTTGTTGCATCAAAAACAAAAGGGATGTGAACTATATTTTACTACATTATTCTTTACATAATTAACAAGAAAATTCTGAAAAACAAGAAAATTGTATGTAGATCAACATTTAAAATGGATCATCTTGTATCTAATGTTGGTCATGAGCCATTGAACTAAGATAGAGAGGGCACTAGTAACATAGATGTGTCTTGAAATAATATCGTTCGTCAATAATATGATTAAAAGTTATATGACATGTAGGAAGAAATAGAGACACAGAACTCTGAGGAGCTATGAGGAGTGAGCAGGGCATACACGCCTGACCTTTATTACAGAGATGCAAATATAGAACCAGGTCACAAAAAAAGGAGGCAGTATGAAAATCCTGGTGTGCAAGATGTTTAAAATAGGTGTGATGTAACATGATATTCATTTTAATAAGAATGTCTTCAATCTATATGCACTGTAGTTAAGAGGACAAGAAAAATAGAAGGCTCAGTTCAGGCTTTATAAAATGTCATTATAGCGATACAAATAAAAATCAGAAAAGATGAGAGATGTTAAGAGCAGTCAAAACAGAATAGAAGAGCAGGTGCAAAGATCTTGTTTGTGTTGGGTGATTGGACATTGGTATGATTGATTTCTAAATGAAGTGTGCTAGGTACATATAGTGACACACAATTACAAAGTAAAAAAAAACAAGTCAAGAAACAAGGAAACAAGAAAGAAGACATTCTCTTAACTCATAAGTTACTTTACATGCTACAAAGTCTAGGACAGGGGAGTTCATTCCTACCTACTGCAACCTTCTTGTGAAAAAAAAGAAGGGAGCCATCTGAAGATAAATATGGGGATTCAACATAAGGTACAAAACTAGGAGAAAGAAAGATAGTGTCAACTTGGATCATTATAAACATCCACTAATCTAGAGAGGGCAGTTCAAAGAAACTTGAAAGTATTACAAGAGAGTACTTAAGGACATAAAAGTCTGGCCATAAACTGCTCCTGAAAACTTCTACCACTGCTCCCAAAATTGACCATGAAGGTATAAGTCTAATTTAGGGTTAATCGAATGTTTGCAATTACTGAAGGCAATGTGTCAGATGGCAAATTACGGAAAGAATTTTTAAAAATGAGTGAATGAATAGGGTTTAACTCCAAAATATCAGCTCCAGACCAGCTTGACTTTTGATCAGAAGCAAAGGAACAAGATCACATACTGTCCCTCTGGTTGACATGGCCCTTTGTGTTCTATAGTTTTCCTACCAAATTTCAAAGAATTCCCTGGATCTGAAGCAATTTTTCACCTTTCATCTATCCAAAGCACACCAACTTCCTCATGCATTGGTTTTCCTCAACACTTTTCAGATGTGTTTATTATTAATGTTGAAGCTTAGGAAAAAAATCACTAAACAGAGGGTTAGCCCAGCAAGTGAGTCACTAATGGCTCACCAAGTGCTGTACCAAGGCAAGCACTACCTAGCTATCTAGACAATATTTAATAACTCACAATGAATGAGCTTAGGAAAAGGGCTCAGGCATGAATATAAGTGTCAAACAACAAACCTTATGACTCCAGGATGTGGAAATATGTATGACTGTCATCATTCAAAGGACCAAAAAACCCAGAATTTGTTTAGCCATGCAGGTGGTACAGGATACCACCACAGCATTTACAGAACAGAGACTACTAATCTGCCTACTTTGGCCTATATTATAAACATCAGGCATTATAAATACTCAGTCTATATAGGAACCTGAAACTCATCTAGACCTCCCTGATGATAGGCTAAACTTATTCCTTCAAGTACAAACTCTGGAACATATTTTGATACTTATTTAATTAAAACCCAGAACAATTTAAAGATCTCCAGTGACAGAGACTTTTCCCAATATTTATGGCAACTACTTCCATTTGTGATTCATTTCAGTGACCAGGTTTACAAATCTGCAGCTTACGAGTTTCTTCATAATATTTTCTTTACATTCAATGCAATCTAAGCTTTCACTGAGAATCTGTATGCTCAAAAGATAGGGGAAACCTTTTTCTCTGAGTGTTTGGAGGATTTTTACTTAAAAACATGTAACAGGTTTCTGTAGATACAAAATAAATTACCACAAAATAGGACTGTAGGGAGTCTGTTTGTCAGAGCATAATCTACACTTGGCATATGCATGTCCTTTTCTCAAGTGACTCAAGAAGCAGAAGAGGATCCTGGAAGGCAGTTCCATTCTCATCCCAAGGTCATCCTTTCCCACTTCATAAAATTCCATCCTGTATCATAGTGCTACATGACCCAAATTTTGCTTATTAATATTTAATGAACATGAAGTAACAAGCTTCTGTGTGGGGTTTTCATATGCTACTTGAGAGATGTTTTATATACTCACACTAGTCTCCCCGAACCCAGATCTGTGATCACTTTACCCACATTGTACAAATTTTGTTCAATGTTATTGCTTTTTATGTCTACTGAATTCCCTCAGTTTCCCTTCAGATTTCTTTTTTGATAAAATGTGGAAATTTTAGAAAAACAGATGAAACTAGAAAATGTAGTTAACACAGTAACCCAGGCACAGAAGACAAATACCATGTATTCTCTCTTACTTTCTAGATTCTTATGAAAATGAGTATATAAAGGTCAGGATCAATATGGGTAATGGCCAAAACCAATATGAGTACAGAACAAATATGAGTAAATATGTGTAAAAATTACCACGTATAAATATGGAGCATAGGGGGACATGAGAATCATTCCTGATTTTTGTGTATCATGGACCAGTGGCCACTCTGATCTCATATGCTGAAATGGCACATGCTTGTCTCCACAACATGACACTTTATTACAAATGAAAAGAATTCTTTTCTGCAACATAAAATCTCTAACTTCATATGCTTCCAGTTTTATAGAATTTTATAAAAGAACAAGAACATAGCTGATAAACTCAAGCCAGCATATTACTTGGGAAAGTAGAACTTTTAGAAGCCATCTAAAATTACCCCTTGTACAGAAAGTGCATATGCTAATAATTATCTAAGAAATATTCAATTTAAAGCTGTTTATTTTCTTTCTCACACAGTCTGGTGAGGGCCAAAGAGGCCGTATGGACAACATGATCCTACAAGACCACAAACTACTTCAACTCCTCTTTCTCATCTTTATATTCAGCCTGACCCCAGACATGTACAGATTGCTCAACCAGGCATTATCCCCATTTTACTGTCTGAACAACTGCATTCTGTTACTCTTCCTGTTCCTCCTTCTTTATACCCTGGAAAAGATTTTGAAAAACTACCTCCTATTCTTATATTGGATTATCCTTATATACCAGTTCTTTAACATCCTAGATCTCCAAGCATTCCTATTCTCCCTGTTCCCAGAAAAAAGCAAATGAAATGTCAGCTGCGAATAAATCTATAACACTTCCTATTGCACCAAATTCTACTGATACCTTTTTTAAGTGCTGGTAAATATAAATTTCCTCTTGGCAGTCAGATTAATATAAACCAAACCTCTGTACAATTTTGAGAGAAATAATCTTTAAAGGCTTAAGAAACAACCTTTACCAGAGCATTATAGAACGTAAAAATTAAAAACTGATCAGGAAGCAGAAAACCAAGCCAGAACAGGGTCACAAATCTCTTCCAGTTAGGAACCAGCACCGGGTGACCTTGGGTGCTGAGTGTGTAGAAACTCCCAAGTTCCCTAGAAGACTCTCCACACTATCTTAGGACCTCTGGTGAGTAGAACACAACTTCTCTTACAAACCAATAGCATGGGACCTGAGACAGCATTATGGAAGCAGAAAATCAGCCTGACCAGGGTCACAAGTCCCTTCTGTTTGGCGCCAGTACCTGGCAACCTCATGCACTATGTTGACAGACACCCCTATGGTCCCTAGAGGACTCTCCATGAGATCTTAGGACTACTGACCAGACAGCTCCATGCTCCTCAATGGAGACACCACTTCCAGGCCCTGTAACATGTCTAGGATCTTTGACAACAGGATCCCAGGATAAAAGCTTGGTCATACCAGTATTTCAGTGTCTCAGAGGAACTTGACTACCAAAAACTCTGACACACCCATAATGTCAGGTTCACAGGAGCCCACAAGCTAAGGAACACATAGAGAGCTAGACTCTGAGGAGACCTGACTCAACAGGGATTATAGGAAGGACAGGTTCTAATCAGATATATTGAGGACAGTAAATACTTGAGATAATCAGATGGCAGGAGGCAAGCATAAGAACGGAAGCAACAGAAAACAAGGTTACTTGGCATCATCAGAAACAAACTCTCCCACCATAAAAATTCCTGGACACACCATCACACCAGAAAAGCAAGACATGGATCTAAAGTTACTTCTTATGATGATGATGGAGGACCTTGAGGAGGAAATACAAGAAAACACAGGTAAACAGCTAGAAGCCTTTAAAGAGGAAACACCAAAATGTCTTAGAGAGTTACAGGAAAATAATACCAAACAGTAGATGGAATTGAACAAAACAAAGCAGGATCTAAAAACGGAAATAGAAATAAAAAATAAAGAAAACACAATGGAAGAGAACTCTGGAGATAGAAACACTAGGAAAGAAATCAGGAACCATAATATGAGCATCAGCAACAGAATACAAGAGATGGAAGAGAGAATCTCAGAGGCAGAAGATTCCATAGGGAACATGGACACAACAATAAAAGAAAATGCAAAATGCAAAAAGATCCTAATTCAAAACATCCAGGAAATCCAGGACACAATGAGAAGACCAAACCTACAATAATAGGAGTAGATAAGAATGAAGATTTTCAAGTTAAAGGGCCAGCAAATATCTTCAACAAAATTATAAAAGAAACTTTCCAAGCCTAAAGGTAGAGATGCCCATGAACATACAAGAAGCCTACAGAACTCCAAATAGACAGATATTCTTCCTGAAACATCATAATCAGAACAACATATGCACTAAATAAAGACAAAATATTAAAACCAGCAAGGGAAAAAGGTCAAGTAACATATAAAGGCAGTCCTATTAGAATTACCGAAGACTTCTCACCAGAGACTATGAAAACCAGAAGATCCTGGAGTGATGTTATACAGACACCAAGAGAACAAAAATGCTAGCCCAGGCTACTATACCCAGTCAAACTCTCAATTACCATAGTTGGAGAAACCACAGTATTCCATTGCAAAACCAAATTCATACAATATCTTTCCAGGAATCCAGCATTTCAAAGGATCAAAAGAGAAAAAAACAAAACAAAACAAAACAAAAAACAACAACCAAAAAACAAACAAACAAAACAAAACAAAACTATACAAGGATGGAAACTACACCCTAGAAAAAACAAGAAAATAATCCATCAACAAACCTAAAGGAAAACAGCCACAAGAACAGAATGCCAGCTCTAACAACAAAAATTATAGGAAGGAACAATTACTTTTTCTTAATGTCTCTTAATATCAATGGACTCAATTCCCCAATAAAAAGACATACATTAACATACTGGCTGCACAAACAGGACCCAACATTTTGCTGCTTACAAGAAACCCATCTCAGGGGAAAAGACAGACACTACCTCAGAGTGAAAGGCTGGAAAACAATTTTCCAAGCAAATGGTCTGAAGAAAAAAGCAGGAGTAGCTGTTCTAATACCGAATACAATGGACTTCCAACCCAAAGTTATCAAAAAAGACAAGGAGGTACACTTCATACTCATCAAAGGTAACACTTTCCAAGAGGAACTCTCAATTCTGAATATCTATGCTACAAATGCAACGGTATGCACATTCATTAAAGAAAGTTTAGTAAAGCTCAAAGAACACATTGTATGTCACACAATGATAGTGGAAGACTTCAACACCCCACTTTCTTCAATGGAAAGAAAAAATGGAAATAGAAACTAAACAGGGACAAAGTGAAACTAACAGAAGTTATGAAACAAAATGATTTAACAGATATCTACAGAACATTTTATCCTAAAACAAAAGTATATACCTTCTTCTCAGTACCTCATGGTTCCTTCTCCAAAATTGACCATATAGTTGTTCACAAAACAAGTCTCAACAGATATAAAAATATTGAAATTGTCCCATGCATCTTATCAGATCACCATGGACTAAGGCTATTCTTCAATAAAAACAGAAATAGTAGAAAGCCAATATTCATGTGGAAACTGAATAACACTCTCCTCAATGATATCTTGGGCAAGGAAGGAATAAAGAAAGAAATTAAAGACTTTTTAGAGTTTAATAAAAATGAACCCACAGCATACCCAAAATTACATTACACAATGAAAGCATTCCTAAGAGGAAAACTCATAGCTCTGAGTGCCTCCAAAAAGAAAATGGAGACAGCACACACTAGCTGCTTGACATCTCCCTTAAAAACTCTAGAACAAAAGGAAGCAAATACACCCAAGAGGACTAAACTGCAGGAAATAATCAAACTCAGGGTCGAAGTCAACCAAGTGGAAACAAGAACTGTTCAAAGAATCAACCAAAGGAGGAACTGGTTCTTTGAGAAAATCAACAAGATAGATAAACCCTTAGCCAGACCCACTAGAGGGCACAGGGAAAGCATCCTAATTAACAAAATCAGTAATGAAAAGGGAGACATAACAACAGATCCTGAAGAAATCCAAACATCATCAGATCCTTCTACAAAAGGCTATACGCAACAAAACCAGAAAACCTGGATGAAATGGATAAATTTGAGACAGAGACCAGGAACCAAAGTTAAATTAGGATCAGATTAAGACCTAAACAGTCCCATATAACCTAAAGAAATAGAAGCAGTCATTAATAGTCTCTTAATATACTCCGAACCAAAAAAACAAAAACAAAAACAAAAACAAAACCGAAAAGCCAAGAACCAGATGGGTTTAGTGCAGAGTTCTATCAGACCTTCAAAGAAGATCTAATTCTAATTCTTTTAAACTAATCCACAAAATAGAAACAGAAGGTACTCTACCCAATTCATGATATAAATCCAAAATTACTCTGATACCTAAACCACAGAAGGCCCAACAATGATAATGTACTTCAGACCAATTTCCCTTATGAATATAGATGGTTCATCCTTTTGTCACAGCTTCAAATTTTGTCTCTGTAACTTCTTCCATGGGTGTTCTGTTCCCAATTCTAAGAAGGGGCAAAGTGTCCACACTTTGGTTTTCGTTCTCCTTGAGTTTCATGCATTTAGCAAATTGTATCTTATATCCTGCATATCCTAAGTTTCTGGGCTAATATCCACTTATCAGTGAGTATATATTGTGTGAATTCCTTTGTGATTGGGTTACCTCACTCAGGATGATGCCCTCCAGGTCCATCCATTTGCCAAGGAATTTCATAAATTCATTCTTTTTAATAGCTGAGTAGTACTCCATTGTGTACATGTACCACATTTTCTGTATCCATTCCTCTGTTGAGGGGCATCTGGGTTCTTTCCAGCTTCTGGCTATTATAAATAAGGCTGCTGTGAACATAGTGGAGCATATGTCCTTCTTACCGGTTGGGACATCTTCTGGACATATGCCCAGGAGAGGTGTTGCTGGATAATCCGGTAGTACTATGTCCAATTTTCTGAGGAACCAACATACTGATTTCCAGAGTGGTTGTACAAGCTTGCAATCCCACCAACAATGGAGGAGTGTTCCTATTTCTCCACATCCTCGCCAGCATCTGCTGTCACCTGAATTTTTGATCTTAGCCATTCTGACTGGTGTGAGGTGGAATCTCAGGGTTGTTTTGATTTGCATTTCCCTGATGATTAAGGATGTTGAACATTTTTTCAGGTGCTTCTCTACCATTAGGTATTCCTCAGGTGAGAATTCTTTGTTCAGTTCTGAGCCCCATTTTTTAAAGGGGTTATTTGATTTTATGGAGTCTACCTTCTTGAGTTCTTTATATATATTGGATATTAGTCCCCTATCTGATTTGGATAGGTAAAGAGAGGTTTGCTAAAGGATTACTTTCTTGCCTTTTCTAGGGTGTAATTTCCCTCCTTGTGATGGAGTTTTCCCTTTATTATCCTTTGAAGGGCTGGATTTGTGGAAAGATGTTGTGTGAATTTGGTTTTGTCATGGAATACTTTGGTTTTTCCACCTATGGGTATAGTAGCCTAGGCTGGTATTTGTGTTATCCTAGGGTCTGTATCACCCACCTCTGTCTAGGATCTTCCCACTTTCATAGTCTCTTGTGAGAAGTCGGTGTAATTCTCATAGGTCTGCCTTTATATGTCTTGACTTTTTAGCTTACTGCTTTTAATATTCTATCTTTATTTAGTGCATTTGTTGTTCTGATTATTATGCGTCAGGAAGAATTTCTTTTCTGGTCCAGTCTATTTGGAATTTTGTAGGCTTCTTTTTGTTCCTAAACTCTAAAGTGACAGAGACCTTTCCCCGTATTTATGGCCTCTACTTCCTCCTGGGATTGATTTTAATGAAGACATCTACAAAGAGCCAGTTTAAGAGTTCATTCATAATATTTACTTTCCATTAAATGTCATCTGAGCTTTCACTGAGAACTTTTATGCTCAGGACAAAAGGTGAAATATTTTCTCTGAATGTCTTTGAGGACTTTTACTTAAAAAAATATAATAGGTTTCTGTTTCTGGAAAATAAATTAGCACAAAGTAGGACTTTAGGGAGTCTGTTAGTTTATACTTGGTCTATACTTGGCTTAGATATTTCCTTTTCTCAAGTGACTCAAGAGGCTGAAGAGGAACTTGGAAGGTAGTTATATCCTCATCCCAAGGCAATCCTTTCATACCTCATAAAATGTTATTGTGCATCATGGTGCTGACAAACTGCAATTTGGTTTATTAATATTTAATTAACAATAAGTAACAAGCTTTCTGTTGGATTTTCATATTCAAAATGGTTGGATCTTCCTTAACTGCACACTAGTCTTCCCCAACAGAGATCCATAATCCCCTCACCTAAACTGGACTATGTGTACTCTGAGTAATTCAGCTTTGTTTCTATTAAATAGAAACCAGTTACTCTGGAACTTTGTTTTTTTGATTTTTTTAAAAGAATTATAGTATGAAAATTTCAGAAATACAGGTGGAAGTAGAAAACATCGTAAGCACAGTAACCCATACTCAGAAGACTAATTCAATATTTTCTCTCTTACTTCCTAGACTGAAATGTCAATTAGTATATAAAGGTCAGGGTAAATATGGGTAAAGACCAAGATTGTAGAAAGTAAAAGAGTCACTGAGTTTTGAGTGTGAGGCTAGCCTTTAGCAGATGAGCCAGCTCTACAACCCATGCACGTAACCCTCAAGAGACTGGAGGACCCAGGGTCTTTAGAGGTCAGCTGGTGTGGGGGTTGTGGAAATCCATTCAGAGATGGGTTGGGCTGGAGAGGAGATATGGGATGTGAAGCAATCAGAGGGAGAATGGGCTTGGTGAATAGAATATGGAGTGTAAAAGATAAATTATAAATGAAATTAAAAGAAATAAAATTTTAAAAAATCCCTAATTTTTGTAGGTCATGATCAAGAGGCCATTCTGATCCCATATAGCCTAATTGTTACATGCTTCTCTCTAGTACAAAGAACCTTTACTACAAGTCAAAAGAACATTTTTTTCAACATGAATTCTCTAACTTATTCTGTTTCCAGTATTACAGAATTTTTTTAAAAGAACATAGATGATAAACTCAGGTCAGCAAATGTTTTGGGAGAGTAGGTCTTTAGGAAGCCATCTAATATTACAACTAGCTCAGAAAGTTTATATGCTAATAAATTTCTGTGAAATATCTAAATTAAAATTGTTTATTGTCTTTCTCCCACAATCTGGTGACTATCAAAAAGGCCCCAGGGGAAAACATGA
Organism: Mus caroli; assembly: GCF_978045245.1. Classification (NCBI taxonomy): domain Eukaryota; kingdom Metazoa; phylum Chordata; class Mammalia; order Rodentia; family Muridae; genus Mus; species Mus caroli. The sequence continues at coordinate 90,898,386 of NW_028227259.1, read as the reverse complement.
TCCTAAAGGAATACTAGTTCCTTCAAACACTAGCTCCCATTCTCTTCCTCCTCCTCCTTGTACTCCTCCTCATTCTCCTCCCCCTCTTCCTCTTCCTCCTCCTCCTCTCACTCCTCCTTCTCCTCTTCATCGTCTTCTCTGTGGTCAATGACCCCTTTCACCCTTTGGTCTAGGATTATATCAAGTACCACCTCTTCCTCTTTTTGATTTTCATTATCCTTAGATAAGTCTTTCTCTACTTCCTAGACGTCCAAACAATCCTACTCCTCTACCTCATCTGATAGTAAAGCAAACCAATACAACCTGCCAATACCTTAATAAATCAACCTCCTCTATCAAATTTCCCCATTAATTTTTGGACCTGGTGGAACACACTAAATGAATTTGATGTCAGAATAAACTAAAGCAAAGCACTGTGGAATTTTAGGAGAAATAATCTTTAAATTAAACAACCTTTATGCAAGCATTACACAAAATGAAAATGAAGAGCCAGGCAGCACTATAAAGCATGCACTTACAGTCATTATGACTACAGTACCGTCTAATGTGTTATTGCCATATAATTAATCCTTCCAGTAATCCAACCTTGTTCCAGGAGACAAAATGGTTATTAGGGAAATATAACTATAATGTACAATCATGAAAGCAGATGAAAAAATGATAAGATATCCCCTTATGAGTGTCACCCATCAAATAACTATAAATCACAGAACCTGGTGGTATGTATATACACAACATTTACTGACAATTAGTGGGTAACATGTCATCATTATATTTAACTCAAAGTGGATCCACATCCATGGATTCAGACAACCATGCACACAAAAGATTCAAAATATGTGTACGGAGCACACATGGTTTATTCTACCAAGCATCCTTGAACAATCCCTAGAAGCTGTATTTTACAGCATTCATGTCAACATGTGAATTATCCCCAATCCAAAGTTTGTTCAATGTCTGTAAAATTTTATAGGAGTTAAAAGAAAATTATACAGTATTTTAACTGGAGTACTTAAATGTGTACAATTCATACCACACACAAAACTCTAGAAACAGGCCACCAAAAATACTAAAAGATTCTATTGCTTTTAACAAACTTTCACAAATAGTTTCAACTATAAAAAGGTGCATATTCCAAGAAGATCAAAATTAGATGGGTTATATACTGGAATGTAAATGACTTTTGTTTTCTTCTGTTTGTATTCTCACTCTGAAGGCTACTCATGTTTCTGAAGAGAAAATTAACCTATCTAAATCCAAACCGCATGAAAAACCTACATCTATTGGAAAACAAATAAACCCCAAAGTATCTGGGAACTCAAAATACTCTAATTGGCCTAAGCCACGACTTGCTTCCTGTTCTCTTAGAAACATGAATCCTTGTCATTCAGTCTTAGACTGTACCCTGTAGCCCTCCATTTCTCTTCTGACTCCTCTTCTCCTAATCATCCAAGGAACCAGCATTGCAAACCACCTTGTGACAAAGTGGAAGCAATTTCGGCTCCTTCAACTGTGGTTGCCATTACAGCCACTTCTGATACCTCTGTCAGCAAATGTATAGATGTCAATGTCATCTGTCCTACCTCCTAGCACCCTCCAGCTTGATACTTCCACAAATGCTGTGGCAGCCAAGACTATCTCAACTACCAAAGATGACACTGCTCCAACTGAGGCAGAAAGCAATACCCCAAATGATTCAGATAATGTCTCTCCTACTTCTATAGACAGTGCTCCAACTAGTACAAGTAGCAATATCCCAAAGACCACACAAATTGAGAGGTACAGAGCTAAGCGTAATGATAAGGGTAAGGTTCCCAGGTGAGAAATAGTAGTGCCCAGCAATTAAACCAAAAAGGCAAGTTGACAATGAAAAAAAAAAAAGAGAGAGAGACTCAATCTCACACAAAGCATCCTATTACTCTGGTACGTATATTCTTTCATCATCATCTTCTGCAATGATCCCTGAGTCTTAGGTATAGAGCTGTGCTGCTTAGGTTTCAGATGTTACTGGGTGACACACAGGCCCTTGCTCTCTGCATTGTAATCTAGATGTGTTTTCTGTAATGTTCTCCATCATTTAAAAACAGAAATGTTTTGTGAGGAGTGAGAACTTCACTGATATTTGTGTAGATGAATAACTATTAAGCATGTAGTTTGGGATTACTATGGCTTACAACTATAAAAAAGGTGCATATTCCAAGAAGATCAAAATGAGATGGGTTATGTACTGGAATGTAAGTGACTTTTGTTTTCTTCTGTTTGTATTCTCACTCTGAAGGCTACTCATGTTTCTGAAGAGAAAATTAACCTATCTAAATCCAAACCGCATGAAAATCCTACATCTATTTGAAAACAAATAAACCCCAAAGTATCTGGGAACTCAAAATACTCTAATTGGCCTAAGCCATGACTTGCTTCCTGTTCTCTTAGAAACATGAATCCTTGTCATTCAGTCTTAGACTATACCCTGTAGCCCTCCATTTCTCTTCTGACTCCTCTTCTCCTAATCATCCAAGGAACCAGCATTGCAAACCACCTTGTGACAAAGTGGAAGCAACTTCAGCTCCTTCAACTATGGTTGACATTACAGCCACTTCTGATACCTCTGTCAGCAAATATATAGATGTCAATGTCATCTGTCCTCCCTCCTAGCACCCTCCAGCTTGATACTTCCACAAATGCTGTGGCAGCCAAGACTATCTCAGTGAGAACTTCACTGACATTTGTGTAGATGAATAACTATTAAGCATGTAGTTTGGGATTACTATGGCTTACAAAAGTGTCAGTTATATTCTCCTAAAAATATCCTGACTTCTCTAGGCTTGGGCAGATACAAAGTCCTAGTCACTGGTGTGATTGCCCCCTTGTTGAATGGGCCATGAAGGAGCTGGTCTCCCAAGAGTTTTGACACACCTGAGAGCACAAGTAAGACCACAATAGCTGATCAAATTCCTGACCCAAGAGGGACACAACCAGAACCATCAGGAAAAAGGAACCAAGAAACAGGCAGGGATAGGATACTTCTGGTTTCCTTCTGTGACACAGAGTTGATTCTGTGCCACAGTTCTCCATACCGAAATACTGCCTGGAGATAGCTGGACTTCTAAGAGTGCTGAAACACAGACTGACAATAGGGACAAGACACAATCAGAGACAGCAAGACAAGCTAAAACTACAGATAAACTGATGGCAAGAGGCAAATACAAGAACATAAAAAAATATACGAAACAGAAACAAAGGATACATGGCATCATCAGAACCCAGCTCAAAATGATCATTCACCCTGTGTACTGGTTAGTTTTGTGTCAACTTGACACAGCTGGAGTTATCAAAGAGAAAGGACCTTCAGTTGAGGAAATGCCTCCATGAGATCCAACTGTAAGGCATTTTCTCAATTAGTGATCAAGGGGGAAAGGCCCCTTGTGGGTGGGACCATCTCTGGGCTGGTAGTCTTAGGTTCTATAAGAGAGCAGGCTGAGCAAGCCAGGAGAAGCAAGCCAGTTTAAAAACATCCCTCTGTGTCCTCGCTTAGCTCCTGCTTCCTGACCTGCTTGAGTTCCAGTCCTGACTTCCTTTAGTGATGAACCACAGCATGGATGTGTAAGCCGAATAAACCCTATCCTCCCCAAATTGCTTCTTGGTCATTATGTTTGTGCAGGAATAGAAACCCTGACTAAGACACCCTGATCAAGTAGGTTTCATCCCAGGCATTCAAGGATGGTTCAATATATGGAACTCCATCAACACATTCCACTATATAAACAAACTCAAAAGGGGGGGCATGATCATCTATTTGGATGCTGAGAAAGAAAATTTAACACCCCTTCATGGTAAAACTTTTGGAAAGATCAGGAATTCAGGGGCCATACCAAAAAACAGTAAAAGGAATATACATCAAATCAGTAGCCAGCATCACACTATATCAGGGACTAGACAAGTCTGCTAACTCTATCTCTATCTCTTAAATATAGTATTCAAAGTTCTAGTTAAGAGTTAAACAACAAAAGCAGGCCAAAGTGATATAAATTGAATAGGAGAAAGTAAGTCAAAATATCAGTATATTTGCAGATGATATGATAGTATACTTAAGTGACCCCAAGAATTCCACCAGAAAACTCCTAAACTGATATACAACTCAGTAAAGTGGCTGGATATAAAACTAAATCAAACAAATCAGTAGCTATCTTCTACTCAAAGGATAAAAGGGCTGAGAAAGAAATTAGGGAAATGATACCCTTCACAGCAGTCAAAACCAATATAAATTATCTTAGGGTAACTCTAACCAAACAAGTCACAATTTCTGTTACTTGAAATCCAAGTATCTAAAGAAAGTAAAATGAAAAGCACAAATGAAAATAGTGATTTCACAATAACACCTGTAAGCCAAAAGCTTTCTTTAATGTCTTCTGTTGCTCAGACTCATCAAGGACAAATATATGGCATTTTTCCCTCCTCAGTTCAAACCTCAAAAAGGTAAAATAGCCCTAACATTTAAGACTCAAAGGATATGAGCTGAACAATATTATGTCACTAATACTGACACCAAGATATGAATCAGAAAAATATTTTAAGACACACTGTACTACATATACACCAGGTGTTAGAACATGTTACAAATAATAACATTAAAAAAAAAAAACAATGCTAAGCAGCAACTGTGCTCTATCAGAGGCTACCTAATGTGGAGTCACTGTATTTGGACTTGACCTCTGTGTTCTTAGAGAATCCTTCCTGGTGAATATCAATTGTCCCTAAACCAAACCTACATCTTCTCATATTAACTGTTTCATCAAAGGATTTAACTTTAGTTGTCTGCATTTCCTAATATATACAAGCTTCAAATCACTGAGGAAATGTCAATCAAGTGCTTTAATTCACATTTTGAAAAATTATATTAATTTAATAATCACAAAGATAGTAATAAAGCATGATAATAATAACAGATATGCCCAAGAAAGTTGGCAACTGAATAATGTTCAGATCAAAATCAGGATGTCCAAAGGGAAATAAAGATATGTATAAGTACAGCTTGTAATTACGTTTTTTCAAAAGTAAAATAATGTGAATTATTTTTCCCACACTTTATTCCTAAAATAAGTATCAATAAAATTCTGATTGAACTTGCATGCAACAATCAACATTTAAAATGGAACACCTTGTATCTCACGTATGCCATGGATCAAAGAACTAATAAGATAGAGAGAGTATTAGGAACAGATGTGTTGTGAAATAATAGTTCACAAGTAATATGATTGAAAATAATATGGCATGTTGGGAGAAAAGAAAAAAAGAACAGTGAGAGGCCATGAGTAGTGAACAAGGCATATGTACCTGATCTTTACTACAGAGTTGCAAAGAGAGAACAAGGTCAAAGTAAAAGCAGGCCGTATGAAGATCCTAGGGAGCAGCAGCTTTAAGGTGGGCAATGATGTTAATTGATTTTCATCTTCTGAGGAAGGTCTTTAATCTCTGTGCACTTTAGCTGTGAGAGAAACAAATGTAGAATATGAGTCCAGGTTTTTTGAAAACTCAATGTATTGATTCAAATAGAAATCAGGAAAAATGAGAGATGCTGAAAGCATGCAAAACAGAATTATGGAGTATGTGCAAACCTCTAGGATAGTGTTGGGTGATTGGGCATAGGTGTGGTCATTTTCTAAATGAAATGTGCTAGGAAAAAGAATTTACATATGTTAAAGAGTAATAGAAAACAAAAAAAAGTCAGGTACCTCAGGAAACAGTGGAGAAGTTCTCTGAACACATCAGTGACTGTTCAGGCTGCATGGCCTAGATGGGAGAGTTCATTCCTACCTGCTGAGACCTCTTGGTAAAGTAAGATAGGAGCTAACTGCAGGTAAATATGGGGGAAGAGGATGAGGTAGAAAACCAAGATAAAAGAACTATATATCAACATAGAACATTTTAAACCTCTCCCAAACCAGAGTGGGCTAACTAAAGATAGTTGAGAAGATTACAAGTCAGTGACTTAGAACAAGTCTGGCCATAAATTGCCCATGGCATTTTCTACCACTGTTCATGAAATTGATCTTGATAGGACAATTTTATAGGTACATCTTAAACTTTCGATTGATGAAGGAAATGTGTCAGATGACAATAGATAAGTCAATGATTTGGCCCAGAACAGTTTGATTTACAATCAGCAGCACAGAAACTAGAGCGCATAATGTTCCTCCAGTTGACATGGTCCTTTCTGTTCTATAGTCTTCCCAAAACCTGCCAACAATACTTAATGCAATAAACACTCAAATCCCTTAAAGTGCCATGCAAAGTGATTATAGCATATACATATCTTTTCTTCTTTTTCATTTTTTCTTTGATATTTTCTTCATTTAAATTTTAAATGTTATCCCCTTTAGCAGTTTACATCCCCACTGGAGACCCCATATCACATCTTTCCTCCTCCTGCTTCTATGAGGGTTTCCTCCACCTACCAACTCAACCACTCCCACCTCCCCACCCACAATTTCCCTTCCTGGGGCATCTAACCAGCCTTCATACAACCAAGGACCTCTCCTCCCACCAACTCATGAAAAGGCCATTATCTGCTATTTACACAGCTGGAGCCATGTGTACTCCTTTGTAGATGGCTTAGTCCCGGGGAGCTCTAGAGGAATTGGATGGTTGATATACTTTTTCCTGTGTGGTTGTAATCTCCTTCAACTTCTTTGGTCCTTTCACTAACTCCTCTATTTGGGACCCTGCACTCAGTCCAGTGGTTGGCTGCAAGCATCCATCTCTGTATTTCTAAGGGTATGGCAAGGCCTCTCAGGAGACAGCTATATCAGGATCATTTCAATATGCCCATCTTGGCATCCACATTCCTGTCTGCGTTTAGAAACTCTATATGGAATGAAGCCCCAGGTGTGAGAGTCTCTGGAGAGCCTTTCCTTCAGTCTCTGCTCTATACTTTATCTCCATATATACTCCTACCTGTATTTTGGAGTCCTTTTTAAGAAGAACCAAAGCACCCACACTTTGTTCTTCATTCTTTCTGTCAGGTGGTCTGTGAATTGTATCTTGATATTTGATGCTTTTTGGCTAATATCCACTTACCATTGAGTACATATCATGTGTGTTCTTTGTCAATTGGGTTACCTCACTCAGGATGATATTTTCTACTTCTGTCCATTTCATGAATTCATATTCTTTTAATAGGTGAGTAGTACTCCATTGTGTAAATGTATGACATTTTTTGTATCCATTCTTCTGTTGAGGGACATCTGGGTTATTTCCAGCTCCTGGCTATTTTAAATGAGGCTGCTATGAACATAGTAGAGCTTCTGTCCTTATTACATGTTGGAGCATCTTCTGGGTATAGACCCAGGAGTGGTATACCTAGGTCCTCAGGCAGTACTATGTCCAATTTCCTGAGGAGCCACCAAAATGATTTCCATATCTTCTAAGAAACATTTCAAATTCTTAGTAGACCACACTAAATGGTAAATTTTATTTTTTACAATTATAATCACCTCATTTTCACACTTTCATGAACTCTTCCAGGGCTTCCCAAATTCCCTTCTTTGATCTCTGTAAAATTCATGGCCTCATTTCTGATTATCTATGATAACATATATTCCAATGTATATAAATACAACCTCCTCAGTCTATAAACATGAACTCAGGGATGACTGTTTTTGATTGCTTATCCAAATGAGAGGCTCTTCCCTGAACAAAACAATTTGCCCATTCTCAGCACTCCTTAGTTGTCTGTAGTTCTTTGTCTAGGATTGAGGATTCATGACTGTAGCTTCTCTGATGTTTCTAGAAAAGCCAATACCACAGAAAACATCCTCTTCCTCTGGCACATGCATTCTTTTATCTCCATCTTCTGCAATGATCCCTGAGTCTTAGTATAGGAGCCATGCTGCTTGGGTTTCAGATGAGACTGGGGACCACAGGCTTTTGCTCCCTGCACTCTGATCTATTTCAGTTTTCTCTAAAGTTTTTGATCACTTTGAATGGAACATTTTGATGAGGAGTGATAATCTCACTGATATGTGAGTAGACAAAGAATTATTAAGCATAGAGTTGGGGATTACTGTGGCCTGCTAAAGTGGTGGTTATAGTTTCTCCTCCAAAATTCTGACTGTTGTAGCCTTGGTTATTGACACAGATACAGTCCCAGGCATGATTGTACTTTTGCTGAATGGGCCTCAAATCCATCAAAGCTCTTGGTTACCAAAGCACCTGTAGCAATATTGCACCCACAGAGTTACAATGGCATGGTAATCATTGATGTGATTTGTAGGTATCCTAGATGGGTAAGCATGTTGGTTGCTCTCCTCCCTTGTAATCTTGCAAGCTACAGAGTGGAATTATGACAGATAGTACCCAGGAAGTTAGTTCTTGTGTCACATGATTTTCAAAACCTAACATAGAAAAAGTACTGTGAGGGTAGCTGTGCTGTTATTCAGATGAAACTGTCAGGAAGAAAGACTTTGTGTAAATACTTCAAATCTTCAGAATATGTGTTAAACTGACAACGTTGGAACCCATCAAAAGAGACTCAGCACATATGGAGGGTGGGGTTGTATATAAATTATGAAAATAATAGCTTAATAACAGAGTAAAAATTGACACTTGCCTTCAAAAATATCATAGTCTAAAAAACACGTTTTCAAAATCATTAATAGAAAATGGCAACTTCTTGCAGGTCTGTATAGATTTTCTTTTTGACTATGGCAAAAACAACTTCCTTCTCTCTTGCAATATTTTCAAGAATTACTTAAATAAAATTTGGTACAAGTTCTTCCGTGGATCATTTTGTATAATGTATTCTGTATGTATTTCATAGGATTCTGTATATACATTACAGTAAACCTCCTTCTAAACCTGTGCATGACCTGAAGACTCTTCATAATGTCCTACACGTTCCTAATGTCTGTGTGTGCTTATACATATTTCTCTATCTATCTATCTATCTATCTATCTATCTATCTATCTATCTATCTATCTATCGATTGATCGATCGATCGATCGATCGATCGATCAATCTACCTACCTATCTATCTATCAATCAATCTACCTATCTATCCATATCTACATACATATGAATGGATGTTCATAAGCACATATGTATACTTTTAACTGTAATAAACAGAAGAAATCATGAATGGAGAAGCAGGTAAACAGACATTAGAAAGGAAAGGGAAAGGGATTGTTTGCTATATATAGCTCTAATGGTGACTATGGATTTTCAAAAACAAATTAACAAAATTTAAGAGAAATCCAGAAATACTGAAAAAGAAACATTGAGAGAAGTGAAATTGTTTGGTTTATACACCAGAGTAAAAGATGAACTGTATGCTTGTTTATTTTCATGATCTTTAAGATTTTCAGATAATATTACATGTCCACTTTCCTGCTTAATTACTTCTAGCAGAAGTAGAAGTAATGTACTTCTGATCTGAACATTAGGGGTTTTTTTATATGACTTTTAATAGGAAGGAAATATGATACTTATAATTAATTACTATGATTGTACTTTGTTGAAAATATATATTTTTACCTAATTTCATTGTCCTGCTAGCTTTGGGTGCTGGGACATTGCAACATCATTTCAAATTTTCAGTGTGGGGATTTTGTACCAACTCTGGAGATGACATCAGAGGTGTTGGTTTTCACTGATCTGCCAGCTCTACCCCAACCATATCTTACAAAGCCAGAATGGATAATCCACACAATGGGATCTTTCATTCTTCCACAGAATTATAAGCATCGTATTACCTGTAAAGCATGATAAATGCTTAGAAGAGCATTAATCAAGAAGCTAATTAATGTGAATGAATACTGAAAAATAATAACATTTGTATGGATCTACAAATGAAAATAAGAGTTTTTTTTTCTACATATCAACAGAAATAAATATCTGACCACAGGTCAAAAGTCATCAAATATCAAATGTCACTGCATTGTTGCTTCTAGGTGTGCTAATTTAACTAAGTTAGGAAAATATTATCAACTACTACATGAGGGTCTATCAATGCAATAGCAGGATTCGACTGTTCTAAGGATTTCCTATCATGAGAGACATAAGCTCTATGAAAGAATTAGTCTACAGAATATTAGGTCCAAGCTTTGAAAGCAATGAATTAGTCATAATTTATCTTCTTGTCATCATGTATTTTTCTTTTTTTCCTTTGTTTTACAAGAAGAGAGATTTGTGTGCAAGTAATATTGGAGTCATTGTGCCATAAAACTTAGGGAGTAAAGAATGACTGTTTGACTGGATTTAAGGTCCACTCATTAGATAGAAGCCATAACTGACACTGCTGAAGTAGTCTATTATCTGGGATTAGATGGGTAATGGCCCTAAGAAAAACTTCAATACTAATATTCTCACAAAATAACATTGCTATAAACAAACTCATAAAACGACATACTGCTATACCAATAAGTAAGTTCCTCACTCAGTCCTCATTAAAAGGGCTTCCTCTTATTGTAGATTTGAACTAAAGCGTAGACCTACAACAGGACAATGTCCAAAGAACTTTGGAGCACTCAGGCCTAAGTGGGGTGTCTTCATCAAGGCCCTCCCATCACACCCATGCAGCAAGACTGTAAAATCCAGAGGAGATTGGTGATTCCAAGCAAACATGGTCTTCTGTATTCATCAAGGCTGACACACATGGACTCAAGGCAACACATGAAAGGCCTACACAAGTGCAAGTCTAACTTGCGCTGAGACAGTGAGACATGGGATTCCATCACTACCAGGAAGCTATTTGCAATTAATACATGATTGGTATTTTTTTCCAAAAGAGTCTCACTGTGTGTATGAGCCACACTTCAGGAAAGGCTCCATCCCCAGAAGTCGTTTGACAAAACAAAACTAACACAATGGCATTTTGTAAGTTTTTTCTCATTCAGTTTTGTTTGGATTTGTTTGCTTGGATTTGGTCTTTTTTGATTTTGTCTACCATACCTTCGGCCTGTTTAGTTTCGCAGTGCTTTAGTGAAAATCTCAAACCAAACACCAAATTGTCTGTGTATGCTTGACTGTATGTGTGTTTGTGTGTATTTGGATTCTTTGGAGTCATTTAGCTGCAGTCATGACCACTCAGACGTCATTGTTAGTTCCAAGACCACCTAGACCAGTGCTTGTCAACCTGTGCATTAGGATCAATTGGGGTCACATATCAGATATCCTGCATATGAAATATTATTATGATTCATAACTTTTATGAAGTATGAAAAATAATTTATGTTTGCATGTCAGCAAATCATAAGGATGTATAAGAAAGGGTCTTAGCACTAGGAAAATTGAGAACAACTATCCTAGACAATAGAGGTTCAGCCTGAGCAACATAATGATACACTGCTCCAAATTAAAACAGAAAAGGTGATCTCAAAAACATAAAAGTATTAGGCCCACTGAAAGTACAATACTCTGGGTTCACTCCCAGCACTAAACAGAAAAGGCTATACTAAGTCAGCTTTGTCAAACGTTAGAATAATGCATGAGACCAGATTTGTAAAACCTGAAAGTTCAAACATAAAGTATCACTTCATTATTACAGGTTAAACCTTAAAACTGAAGCTCAGATAATCTAAGCAGATGAGGCATTTATTTTAGAAACTATGGATGTTATTACCATGGAACCTTGAAAGAGAGAGACAGAAGGAGAGAAGCAGAGAAAGACATAGAAAAATGTCTGGGTGTTATTGAGCAATAAAGCAACATGTACTCAATTTTGATTTTAATGTTCTTTCATATTTTTCTTGCTAAATACTCTCCTACAATCATAAGAAAATTCAACTTTGTAAATGTTTGTACTTCCCACATAACATTTTTATTTGATATTTTCTTTATTTACATTTCAAAAGATATCCCCTTTTCCAGTTTCCATCCCTCATGGAAACACCCTATTACATCCTCCTACCCGGTGCCTCTATGAGGGTGTTCCTCCACTGACCCACCCACTCACACATCCCCACCCTTGATTCCCCTATACTGGGGAATCTATCTAGCCTTCATAGGACCAAGGACCTCTACTTCTATTGATACATGACAAGGTCATCCTCTGCTAACTATCAAGCTGGAGTATGTGTACTCCTTTATTTATGGCTTATTCCTTGAGAATTCTGGGGGATCTGATTGGTTGATATTGTTGTTCTTTCTGTCGGGTTGCAAACCCTTTCAACTCTGTCAATCCTTTTTTCTAACTCCTTTATTGGGGACCCTGTGCTCAGTTCAATGGTAACATTTATTCTTAAAATTACATAGCAAATATGATGAGATTAACACAGAAGGAAAGATGTCACATAAATATGAACAAACAACTCATTACTTTCTTTTTTAAAATAAAAAAAAGGGCATCTTAGGTCCCCCTGTATTTATCTGAAACCAAATCACTTTTTGACTCACTGTACATAGTCCTAAGGCAGCCTCAACCCCTTAGTGACTGAGTATATTCAGAAATGAAACACATGCAGGAACACTGTGCCAAATTGGCAAGGATGCTTCCTGTCCATAAAGGATCAGATGAAGTTGCTTTGTCTTCGGACTTCTGTTTCTTTATTGCCAATAAAATAATATAAACTATATAAGAGCTTAGAGTTCTGGTCCTCTGTATTCTACCACTCAAAAATAGTTGAACAGACTGCTTCTGACCTGCACATTCACCAGCAAAGAAGCTTCTCCAAGGTAGGTACCTGGGAATATGAAGCCCTATACTTTTATATAAAATGTTGCCCAAACGTCAGTGGTAGAATTTCAGTGAGCTGCTTTTAAGATATTTAAGTTTCATTTCTGTGAAAATAAGTAACTACACAAAACAGTGAGTCATAAAATGTATGATGTTTTTAAAACATATATAAACAACAAAAATATTCATGTTGACCATGTAGGATAGTGAAGCCACCAAGGTCTGCAATTCCCTTTTCTTCTTCCTCTACCTTAGAGTTCTTAAACATTCTTAATGATGAGCTGCTCTCAGTTGTATTCTAAAGTGTATATTTACAACTAATTTTGCATGCTTTTAAGGTTCAAATGAAATATACTTCAGGAAAAAACTAATATGTGACACTAGCTCATAATACATAATGAGAAGCTGTTCCTAAGATTCTTCAAGGTTTGCATTGTTCAGCTCACACATTTTTTTGTTTGTTTTTTGTTTTTTTTTTAACCTCTAAAGATCCGTTTCTTTAATCACAAAAACTATACATATAGAAGAGGAATTGTAAGATATTAGAAAATATAAGGAAGTATTGACTTGATGCACAATATTGTTGATTCAGTTTTTCATTAGAGTTTTTTTTTATAGAGGGGGGCTCTATAAGTTCTCTCTCCCTATTGTTGGGCTTTTCATCTAAGGTCCCTCTACTAGATTCCTAAGATCCTCTTACCTCCCTTTTCTCTGGTGCATTCTAGAGCATACCCTCAACCTCCTATTTTTAAGTTTCAAGTCTGAAGTTTATGTCTCTTACTTGGGGGAACTGAGTCCACTCTTATTAATATAACAATGTTAAAGAAAAGTGATTGTTGCTTCCTGTTATTTTTGTTGTTAGAGGTGGAATTATGTTTATGTGGCTACCTTCTTTTGGTTTTGTTGAAAGAAAATTATTTTCTTGCTTTTTCTATGGTATAGTTTCTATGGTATAGTATGGGATGATATCCTTCTTATGTTGGAGATGTGCATTTATTATCCTTTGAAGAGCTGTATTTGTAGAAAGATATTGTGTACATTTGTTTTGTAGTGGAACATCTTGGTTTCTCCATCTATGATAATGGAGAGTTTTGTTGGGCACAGCAACTTCGGCTGGCATTTTTGCTTTTAGTGTCTGTATGATATCTCCCCAGGGTCTTCTGTCTTTGTTTATCTTGAGAAGTCTGGTGTAATTCTTTTACCTCTGCTTGTATATGTCTCCTGACCTTTTTCCCTCACTGCTTTTAATATTCTTTGTTTGTTTTGTGTATTTGGTGATTTGATTCCTATGTGATGGGGGAATTTCTATTCTAGTTCAATAAATTTGGATCTTTGTCGGCCTTATCAAAACTCAAAATAAAAAGTAGCCCTATCATTTGAAAGTCAAATATTATGAGCTGAACAATGTTATGCCACTTGTAGTGAGTCCAACATAAGAATCAGAAAATTATTTTAAGATACATTGCAAAATATACACACCAAGTTTGAGGATATTTTCCAAATAATGCTATTTCATTTAAAAATAATCCTAAAAAGTCATTGTGCTAGCTTTTAGACTCTAAAAAATGATGAAGGTACTGTATATGGTATTTGTCCTCTGGGTGTTTAAAGGATGTTTCCTGGTGAGTATCAATTTTGTCTACCAAAAACCTTCATCTTTTTTATTAACTATTATATAACATATTGTAACTTTATTTATCAGCATTTCCTACTATATACAAGATGCAATTTACTGAAGAAATGCCAATCAAGTGCTATGACTCCCAATTTGAAAATCTGTTTAAATTTGTCACAGAGCTTGTAATAAATCATTAGGAAAATAACAGATAATATTAATATCAATATAGGATGTCGAAAGGGATACACAAAAATAAGAATCAGAAAATTATTTTAAGATACATTGTAAAATATATACACCGTGTGTTAGAACATTTTTCAAATAATGCTATTTCATTTAAAAAATAATGTTAACAAGTCATTGTGCTAACTTTCAGACTCTAAAAAAAGATGAAGCCACTCTATATGGTATTTGGCCTCTGGGTTCTTATCGGATGCTTCCTGGTGAGTTCAACTTTTTTCTTCAACAAACCTTCAACTTCTCTTATTAACTATTATATAACATATTGTAACTTTACTTATCACCATTTCCTAATATGTACAAGATGCAAACTACTGAAGAAATGCCAATCAAGTGCTATGACTCCCAATTGGAAAATATGTTTTAATTTGTCACAGAGATTGTAATAAATCATTAGGAACATATCAGATAATATCAATATCAATATAGGGTTTCCAAAGAGAAACACTAAGATATTCAGCAAAGTCTTTGAGACACCAAAAATAAAAATGGTGTAAAATATTTTCCTACAGTTTATGCCTAGGTAATTAAAAGTAAAATTCTGAATGACCTTACATGCAATGACCAACATTTAAAATGGAATACTATGTATCTACTGTCTGTCATGGGTCAATGAAATAATGGGATAGAGAGAGCACTAGTAACATAGATGTGAAGTGACATAATATAGTCCATCAATATTATGATAAAAAGTTATATGACATCAAGGAGGAAAGAGACAAACAGAACTGTGAGGAGTTATGAGGAGTGAATAGGGCATACATACCTGACCTTTACTACAGAGATGCAAAGAAAGGATGGGGTCAGAAGAAAAGCAAACACAGGAAGATCCTGGGTATCAAGATCTTTAATGTGGGTATTATGTTAATTGATGTTCATTTTCTGAGAAATGTCTTTGTTCTATATGCACTATAGTTAAAACAGATGCAAAATGGAAGGCTCCCTTTAAGGTTTTTTTAAAATTTATTTATTTATCTTTGTACACTCCATATTTTATTCCCACCCCGGGCATTCTCTCACAATTCACATTCCATGCCTCCTCAGCAAGCCAACTAACCACTAAACCCCTGGGGCCTCCAGTCTCTTGAGGGTTAGGCCCATCATCTCTGAATGAACACAGACCTGGCATTCCTCTACTGTATGTGTGTTACTTCAGCTGATGTATGCTGCCTGGTTGGTGGTCCAGAGTTTGAGAGACCTTGGGGGTCCAGAAAATTGAGACTTCTGGTCCACCTACAGGATTGCCCTTCTCTTCACCTTCTTTCAACATTCTCTAATTCAACAACAGGGGTCAGCAGCCTCTGTCCATTGGTTGGGTGCAAATATCTGCACCTGACACTTTCAGCTGCTTGTTGGGTCTTCTGTAGTGCTAGTATTGCTAGGTGCCTTGTTGTGAGCACTCCATGGCCTCAGGAATAGTGTCAGGCCCTGGGACCTCTCCTCAAGCTGGATGCTACTTTGTGCTTGTTTCTGTCCCTGCTGTTCTTTTTTTCAATTATTTATTAGATAAATTCTTTTATTTATTTTTATTAGATATATTCTTCATTTACATTTCGAATGCTATCCCATTTCCTAGTTTCTTCTCTGAAAGTCCCCTATATTCTCCCCCTGCCTTGCTCTCCAACCCACCCACTCCTGCTTCCTGACCATGCCATTCCCCTGTAGTGGGGCATATAATCTTTGCAAGACCAAGGGACTTTCCTCACATTAGTGGCTGACAAGACCATCCTCTGCTACTCATGCTACTAGAGACACAAGCTCTGAAGGGGGTGGGGAACTGGTTAGTTCATATTGTTGTTCCACCTATAGGGTTGCAGATCCCTTTAGCTCCTCGGGTATTTTGTCTAGCTCCTTCATTGGGGGCTCAATGTTCCAGACAAAAACAATTATGAGTCAGAGTGGTGACTGTGGGATGGCCCTCCTCTACCTCATTTGATGCCCTGTCATCCTACTGGAGTTGAGCTCTATAAGTTCCCTCTCCATACTGTCTGTCATTCATCTGTGGTACCTCCCTTTGAGTCCTGAGGGTCTCTGACCTCCCTGGTCTCTGGTGCATTCTGGAGGGTCCCTCCAACCTCATATCTCTCGAGGTTGCCTGTTTCTATTGTTTCTGATAGCCCTCAGGGCTTCAGTCTTTTACCTCACCCAATACCAGATCATGGTCCCTTCTACCTTGCATAAAGCACAAGGCCAATTGGGTCAAGGACCTCAACATAAAACCAGATATAATATACTGAATCTCACAGAACAGGAAGTGGCAAAGGGCCTGGAACTCATCAGCACAGGGGGAAATTTCCTAAACAAAACTCCAATGGCTCATGCTCTAAGATCAAGAACTGATAAATGGGACCTCATGAAACTAGAAAGTTTGTGTAAGGCAGAGGATATTGTCAATAAGACAAATCAGCAAGCAACAGATAGGGAAAATATCTTACTAACCCCACATTTGACAGAGGGCTAATATCCAAAATAAATAAAGAACTCAGAAGCTAATCACCAAAACAAACAAACAAACAAATGAACAAATCAAAAAATAGGGTATAGACATTAACTGAGATTTCACAAATGAGGAATCTCTAGTAGGTGAGAAGCACATAAAGAAATATTCAAAATCCTTAGTGATTAGAGAAATGGAAATCAAAATGACCCTGAGATTTCACCTTACACCAATCAGTTCAGGTTTTGTAAAAACTCATTATAATGATACAAATATAACACAGAAAAGATGAGGGAAGGTGAGAGCAGAAAAAACAGAATTGAGGAACAAAAGCAAACCTTGAGATGGTGTTGGGTGATTGTACAGTGTTTTGGTTATATACTAAATGTGTGTGCTAGTAACATACAGTTGCAGAGTTAAAACAAAAATAAAAACAAAAAAAAAACCAAAACCGAACAAAATCCAGTCAAGTCCCCTAGTCAACATGTAGAAGTCATTCTCTTACATTACACTCTGCATGGCATAGCCTCTTGGTGAACTAAAGGAGGATCTGCAAGTAAATATGAGAGCTCATACTGAGGTAGAAAACTGAGAGAAATTAAGTTGGTGTCAACATGGATTGTTAAAAGCCTCTCCAAAACTGAAGAGGGCAGACCAAAGAAACTTGAAAGGATTACAAGGCAATGTCTAAGGATACAAGTTTGGCCATGAACGGCCCATGGCATCTTCTACCAAAGCTCACAAAATTAACCATGAAAAGGCAAGTTTTAGGGTTAGACTATATACTGTGAATGTTTTGTTCTACCTTGATTCCGTCAATAATACATAACACATATATTACACAGCATTCATGTAACCATGGGAAAGTTTACTTAATGTGTGCATGGACCTACAGATGTTAAAAGAAAATTGTACATCATTATAAATGTGACCGCAAAGGGACAAGTTTTTAGGGTTAACCTAAAATTTGGAATTGCTGAAGGCAATGAGTCAAATGACAAAGTATGTAAAGAACTAAACAAATAAGTGAATAAATAAATGAGTAAATTCTTCAAAATATCAGCTCCACACCAGCCTGACATAGGATCAGCAGCACAGGAACAAGAGCACATACTGCTCCTCTTCTTGACATGGCCCTTTGTGTTCTAGTCTTCCTAGCTCACTTCAAAGTCTTCCCTTCAACTGAAGCAATTCTTTACCTTTTATCTTTCCAAAGCACTGCAACTTCCTAAAGCATTTGTTTCCCTCAACACTTTTCAGCTCTGTTTATTTTTAATGCTGAACCAAAGGAAAAATGTGCTCTGAATAGGACTCAAGCATGATTATTATTATCACACACATAATCTTATGACTCTAGAAGTTGGAAACACATATGACTATCATTTTCCAAAGGGATAAAAACCCAGAGATTTCTTTAATCATTCTGGAGATACATAATACAACCACAACATTTCTAATACAAAGACAACTTTTCAGCGTCTCTTGGGCCTATATTTGAAACACCTTTCATTGTAACTACTCAGTTTGTATAGTCACATGCAATACATCAGGGCCTCCCTGATGCTAGGCTAAACATGTTTTCTTTATTCTTATTTATTTACTTATTTATTTTACCTCATATTTTATTCCCCATGACAAACCATCCAACAATACCACATGTCATACCTTCTCTATTTTTATTCGATATTTTCTTCATTTGCATTTCAAATGCTATCCCAAAAGTCCCCTATTTACTCCTCTCACCCCACTCCCCAACCCAGACATTCCAATTCCTGTACCTGGCATTCCCATGTACTGGAGGCTATAATCTTAAGGGCCTCTCCTCCCAATGATGGCCGACTAGGCCATCTTCTGCCACATATGCAGCTAGAGACATGAGCTCTGGAAGTACTAGTTAGTTTATATTGTTGTTCTACCTTTATGGTTGCAGACACCTTCAGCTCCTTGAGTACTTTCTCTACCTCCTACATTAGGGGCCCTGTGTTCCATCCAATAGATGACTCTGACCATCTACTTCTATATTTGGCAGGCACTGACATAGCCTCACAACAGACAGCTATATCAGGGTCCTGTCAGCAAAACTTTGCTGGCATATACAATAGTGTCTGGGTTGGTGGCTGTTTATGCTATGTATTCCCAGGTGGGGCAATCTCTGGATGGTCCTTCCTCCTGTCTCAGCTCCAAATGTTGTCTCTGTAACTTCTGTCCATGGGTATTTTTTCTCCATTCTAAGGAGGAACAAAGTATCCAAACTTTGGTCTTCCTTCTTTCTGAGTTTCTTGTGTTTTGCAAATAGTATCTTGGGTATTCTAAGTCTCTGGGCTAATATCCAATGATCAGTGAGTACATATCATGTGTGTTCTTTGTGACTGAGTTATCTCACTCAGGAAGATATCCTCCAGATCCATCCATTTGCCTAGGAATTTCATAAATTCAATGTTTTGAATTGCTGATTAGTACTCCATTGTGTAAATGTACCACATTTTCTGTATCCATTCCTCTGTTGAGGGACATTTGGGTTCTTTTGAGCTTCTGGATGCTATGAACATTGTGGAGCATGTGTCTTTATTAAAAGTTGGATCATCTTCTGGGTATATGCCCAGGAGGGTTATTGCTGGATCTTCCGTTAAGATGATGTCCAATATTCCGAGGAACAGTGAGGCTGATTTCCAGAGTGGTTGTACCAACTTGCAATCCCACTAACAATGGAGGAGTGGTCCTCTTTCTCCACATCCTTGCCAGAATCTGCTGGCACCTGAAATTTTGAGCTTAACCATTCTGATTGGTGTGAGGTTGAATCTCAGGGTTGTTTTGCTTTGCATTTCCCTGATGATTAAGGATGCTGAACATTTTTTAATGTGCTTCTCAGCCATTTGGTATTTCTCAGTTGAGAGTTCTTCATTTAGCTCTGTCCCCAATTTTTAATGGTGTTATTTGATTTTCAAGAGTCTAGCTTCTTTAGTTCTTTCTATATATTGGATATTTGTCCCTTATTTGATTTAGGATTGGTAAAGATCCTTTCACAATCTGTTGGTGGCCTTTTTGTCTTATTGACTGTGTCTTTTGCCTTACAGTAATTTTGCAATTTTATAAGGTCCCACTTGTTATTCTCCATCTTACAGCACTAGCCATCATTGTTCTGTTCAGGAATTTTTCCAATGTGCCCATATCTTTGAGGCTTTTCCCTACTTTCTCCTCTATAACTTTTAGTATCTCTGGTTTTACGTGACATTCCTTGATCTACTTAACCTTGAGTTTGTACCAGGAGAATCGAATGTATCAACTCCCATTCTTCTACATGATAACTGCCAGTTGAGCCAGCACCATTTGTTGAACAAGCTCTCTTTTTTCCATTGGATGGTTTTAGCTCCCTTGTCAAAGATCAAGTGATCATAGTAGTGTGGGTTCATTTCTGGATTTTCAACTCTATTCCAATGGTCTACCTGTCTGTTTCTGTACCAGTACCCTGCAGTTTTTATCACAATTTCTCTGTAGTACAAATTGAAGTCAAGCATGGTGATTACACCAAAGAGATTTTTTTGGGTTTTTTGTTTGTTTGGTTGGTTGGTTGGTTGGTTGGTTGGTTTTTAATTGTTGAGAATAGTTTTTGCTATCCTAGGTTTTTTGTTATTCCAGTTGAATTTGCAAATTGCCCTTTCTAATTCCTTGAAGAATTGAGTAGGGATTTTGATGGGGATTGTATAGAATCTGTATCTTGCTTTCTGCAAGATAGCCTTTTTTACTATATTAATCCTACCAATCCATGAACATGGGAGATCTCTCCACATTCTGAATGAAGTTCTTATCCTACAGATATTTTGCTTTCTTAGTTAAAGTCACACCAAGGTATTTTACATTATTTGTGACTATTGTGAAGGATGTTGTTTCTCTAATTTCTTTTTCATCCCGTTTATCCCTTGTGTAGAAAAAAGCCACTGATTTGTTTGAGTTAACTTATATCCCTCTACTACACTGAAGGTGTTTATCAGGATTAGGTGTTCTCTGGCAGAATTTTGAGGGTCACTTATATATGCTATCATATAATATAGTGATATTTTGACTTCTTCCTTTCCAATTTGTATCCCCTTTATCTCCTTTTGTTGTCAAATTGATCTGGCTACCACTTCAAGTAATATATTGAATAGGTAGGTAGAAATTGGGCAGCATTGTCTGGTCCCTGATTTTAGTGGGATTGCTTCAAGATTCACACCATTTAGTTAGATGTTGGCTCCTGTTTTACTTTTTATATTGCTTTCATAATGTTTAGGTATGGGTCTTGAATTCCTGATCTTTTCAAGACTTTTAACATGAATGAGTGTCAGATTTTGTCAAATGCTTTCTCATCATCTAACTAGATAATCATGTGGTTTTTGTCTTTGAGTTTTTTTATATACCTGATGACATTGATGAATTTCCATATATTAAACCATCCCTGCATCCCTGGGATAAAGCCGACTTGGTCATGAGGGATGATCATTTGGATGTGTTCCTGGAATCAGTTTGCGAGGATTTTATTGAGTATTTTTGCATCAATATTCATAAGGGAAATTGGTTTGAAAATCTCTTTCTTTGTTGGGTCTTTGTGTAGTTGAGGTATCTGAGTAATTGTGGCTTCCTAGAATGGATTGGTTAGAGTACTTTTGTTTCTATTTTGTGGAATAGTTTGAGGAAAATTTGAATCAGGTCTCCTTTGAAGGTATGATTGAAGTCTGCACTAAACCCATCTGGTCCTGGGTTTTATTTGGTAGGGAAACCATTAATGACTGCTTCTATTTCTTTAGGAGAAATGGGATTAGTGTGATCATTAATCTGATCCTTATTTAACTTTGGTACCTGGTATCTGTCTAGGAAATTTTCCATTTCATTCAGATTTTCCAGTTTTGTTATGTATAGCCATTTGTAGTAGGATCTGATGATGTTTTGGATTTCTTCAGCTTCTCCTTTTTATTTTCTGATTTTGTTAATTAGTAAAATATCCCTGTTCCGTTTAGTTAGTCTATTTAAGGGTTTATCTATCTTCTCGATTTTCTCAAAGAACCAGCTCCTGGTTTGGTTGATTTTTTATATAATTCTTTTTTTCCCCTTGGTTGATTTCAGCCCTAAGTTTGATTATTGCTTGCCATCTACTCCTCTTGGGTGAATTTGCTTCATTTTGTTCTAGAGCTTTAAGTGTTCTGCCCAGCTGCTCTGTGTGCTCTCTCTAGTTTCTTTTTGACTGTACTCAGAGCTATGAGTTTTCCTCTTAGGACTGCTCTCATTGTGTCCCATAAGTTTGGGTATATTGTGGCTTCATTTTCATTAAACACTAAAAGTCTTTGATCTTGTTCTTTATTTCTTTCCTGACAAAGTTATCATTGAGTAGTGTGTTGTTCAAGGTTAATATTGGGTTTCTATTATTTATGTTGTCATTAAAGATCAGCCTTAGTCTATGGGAATCTGATAAGATGTATGGGATAATTTCAACATTTTTGGTATCTGTTGAGGCCTGTTTTGTGACCAATTATATGGTCAGTTTTGGAGAAGATACCATGAGGTGTTTAGAAGAAGCTAGAGCCTTTTGTTTTAGGAAAAAAAGTGTTCTGTAGATATCTGTTAAATCCACTTGTTCCATAACTTCTATTAGTTTCAATGTGTCTCTGCTTAATGTCTGTTTCCAGGATATGTCCATTGATGAGAGTGGGATGTTGAAGTCTCCCACAATTATTGTGTGAGGTGCAATGTATACTTTGAGCTTTACTAAAGTTTCTTTAATAAATATGGATACACTTTTATTTGGAGCAAAGCTATTCAGAATAGAGAATTCATCTTGGAAGATTTTACCTTTGAAGTGTACGAAGTGCCCCTCTTTGTTTTTGTTTGTTTGTTTGTTAACTTTATGTTGGAGGTCGACTACAGTTTGTTTCTTCAGACTGTTTGCTTAGAAAATTGTTTTGCAGCCTTTTACTCTGAAGTAGTGTCTGTCTTTGTGCCTGAGGTAGGTTTGCTATATGCCACAATATGTTGGGTCCTGTTTATGTAGCTATTCTGTTAGTATATGTCTTTTTATTCGGGAATTGAGTCCATTGATGTTAAGAGAAATTAGAGAAAAGTAATTGTTGCTTCCTGTTATTTTTGTTGTTAGAGGTGGGACTCTGTTCTTGAGGCTGTCTTCTTTTAGGTTTGTTCAAGAATTACTTTCTTGCTTTTTCTAGTGTGTCATTTCCCTCCTTGGGTTGGAGTTTTCCCTTTATAATCTTTGAACAGCTAGATTCATAGAAAGATATTGTATGAATTTGGTTTTGTCATGGAATACTTTGGTTTCTCCATCTATGGTAATTGAGAGTTTTGCTGGGAATAATAGCCTCTGCTGGAATTTGTGTTCTCTTAGTGTCCTTATAGCATCTGTCCAGGATCACAGCCACCACTCAACAGTACCACATCCCATACATCCTCTTAACTCCCCTGTCCTGATGTTGATGTCCTCACCTCTTACCCTTCCTAACTCTAAATTCCCTGGGCCTCCAGTCTCTAGAGCGTTAGGTGTTATCACACCTGAATGAACACACATGAAAATGTTCTATTGTATGTGTGTTGGGGACCTCATATCAACTGGTATATGCTGCCTGTTTGGTGATCCAGTGTTTAATAGATCTCAGGGGTCCAGATTAATTGATAATGCTGGTCCTCCTATAGGGCTTTTACTTCAAGGACTTTCAACAAGTTTATTTTGCTGGAAAATAAATTACCACAAAATAGGACTGTTGACACTTTTTGTCATAGCATAGTCTACACTTGGCATAAACATGTCCTTTTCTCAAGTAACTCAAGAGGCAGAACAGGAACCTGAAAGGCAGCTCCATCCTCATCCCAAGGACATCCTTTTCACAATTCATAAAATTCCATTCTGTATCATAGTGATGTGTCACCCAAATTTGGTTTATTAATGTATAATGAAAGAGATGTAACAGGCTTCTGAGTGGGACTGCAAATTCTAATTCGATGGATTTACTTTGACCTCACATTACTCTCCCCAAACCAAGACCCATAAGTCCCTTAGTCATACTAGAATAAGTGTACTCAGTATCATGTTTTTTTATTTCTATTGATTCCCTAGCAGTTTCCCAGAAAGTTTTTTTTAAAGAAATATAACAAGAAATTTTCAGAAGCACAAGTAGAATTGGAAAATGTAGTAAGCACAGGAACCCATGCTCAAAAGAAAAATACCATGTATTCTCTCTCTCTTACTGGACTGTAACATCAATGAGTATATCAAAATCAGAATAATTATGTGCAAAGGCCAAGGCAGCAGATAGAGGCATTGAGACCCATCCCTGGTTTTTAAAGATCATGAGCCAGAGGCCACTCTGATCTTATGTAGGCTAACTTCCATAAGCTTCTCTCCAATACAAGAACCTTTATTATAACTTTTGTCTGCAACATTAAATCTCTAACTTTGTCTGCTTCTAGTGTTAGAAAAATTTTTAAAACCCCATTCCTGATAACCCCAGGCCAGCCCATGTCTTGTAAGAGCAGGTCTCTTAGAAGCCATCTACAATTATACCTTGTTAATAAAGTGTATATGCTAACAACTCTCTCTGAAATATCTAATTTAAAATTGTTTATTTCCTTCCATCCACAGTCTGGCGAGTGTCACAGAGCACCCAGAAGACAACATGGTCCTAGAAGAACACTAGCTCCTTCAACTCACCATCATCATGATCATCTTTATCCTCTGCCAGAACCCAATCATGTACAATTTGGTGTACCACCCATTTTACAAACTACTTCAGGATTTTGTAAAACAAGTTCTTCATCCCTTTCTCTTCCTCCCTTTGAAATAGTATTACAACCTTCAGTTCTTACAGTTCGTATTCCTGGTTTTATTTTAAATCTAAGTGCAGATTCTAGCCTTCAAAGAATTTCTCCTGCCCCAACTCCTCCCAGAGTAAAAGCAAATATAATACCAGGGCAAAAAACTGCATAACTACTGCCAAAGCTCCAAATTCCACTGATACTTTTGGATGATAGTGGAAAATAATGAATTCCTTTTAATAGTCAAGACAGCATAAACAAAAGCACTGTGGAATTTTGAGTGAAATAATCTTCAAAGGATTAAGAAACATCCTTTACCAAGCATTATACAAAATGAAAATAAAGAGATGAGCAGCATTATAAAGCATCTACTGTTGTCCTCATTGTGACTACCCTGTTGACTACTGTGCTATTTGTATAAATTTAATCCTTCCAGAAAGCTTACCTTATTCCAGAAGTCATAGTATTCTTTAGGGGAAATATAACTGCAATATACAATCATGAAAACAGATAAAATCACAGTAATAGGACAACCTCCAAGATCTATAATTAAAATGTCTTCTTGAGTGTCAGCCATCAAATAATTATTAATCACAGAACATGGGGGTATATATTAAAAGTATGCCTCCACACAGTATGTTCCTAAAATTATTGAGTAGGATGTCATCATTATATTTAACACAAGAAGTATTCTACATACATGGTTTCGACCAAATTTGCATGTAAAAGACTTAAAAATATGTTGCATGTGTACAGAGCATATTCTATTTTACCATAATACCTTCAATAATCCACAGCAGCTATATTACACAGCATTCAAATTAGCATGAGAATTATCCACAAGTCAAAAGTTGTTTAATGTGTTGAAAAATCTATAAAAGTTAAAAGAAAATTACACATAATTTTTGATGTAGCACTTGAATATGGACAGTTCTTGGCATGCACCAAGGCACTATAGTGCTTATACCCAAACTTCCATATGAACCTTCATTATAAGAAGAAGCATATTCCAAGAAAATCAAAATGAGATGGGGTACATATTGCAATACAATTGACTTTTGTTTTGTTCTGTTTCTATTCTCTCTCTAAATATTATTCTCATTTCTGAAGAGAAAATTAAACTATCTAAATCCATACTTCATGAAAATCTAAAAGCTATGGGGAAGAAAGTGCCATGAAAGGGTCTGGGAACTCAGAACACTAACTATTACATGCTTCATTATCTCTTAGAAACCCAAACCCTTGTCCTTCACCTTTAGGGTCATTTTGTAGATACCCTACAGTTCTCCTTTTCTCTTTTGCCTCCTCTTCTCCTAACCACACAAGGAACCAGCATTGCAAGTCACCCGCTCACAATATTGAAGCCATTTCTGCTAAATAACTATGTTTGCCATCAAAACCACTTCTGCTGCTTCTGTCAGCAAATGTAGAGATGCCAATGCCATCACTCCTCCTAGCAGAAACCAGCCTGATAATTTCACAAAATATTTCAACTACCAAAGATGACAGTGCTCCAACTGAGGCAGAAGGCAATACCAAATATGCTTCAGATAACATCACACCAACTTATACAGACAGAACTCCAACTGGTAGAACTAACATTATTGCAACTGCTAAACAATTTTCCTTCCACAATGCAAGAGGGAGAGATTTTATCACACTTTCTGTGGGTGGCAACACTACAGGGTAGGTTTCTCTACAAGCTAAGATGGTCAGAATATCAATATCCAAGCTGACAGGACAAATTTTGGTTTAAAAAAACATCCATATCTATATTTGTCAGGTTCTGGCAGAGCCTCTCCAGACATAGTTGTATTTGGCTCTTGTCAGCAAGTACATCTTGGTTTCAAATATAGTGTCTGGCATTACTGTCTGTACATGGGATGTATCCCCAGGTGAGGCTACCTCTGGATGGCCTGTCCTTCAGACTCTGCTCGACCCTTTGTTCCTGTATTTCCTTTACACAGGAGCAATATTGAATTAAAAATTTGGAGATAAGTGGGTGATATCTTCCCTCAAACAAGGACATTGCATAACTTCCTGATATGGTTTCTACAGGTTCTCCCTGCCTTTCAGATAATTTCTCCCTGCCCTTTGTTGGGCATTACAGATAATTTCATACATTTTGGGTCCTAGGAGCTTCTTGCTTTCTTGGTATTGGGGACTTTCTGGTGGCTACCTTCATTAAAGTGGCTGGATATAAAATTAACTCAAACAAATCAGTAGCCTTTCTCAACTCAAAAGATAAAATGGCTGAGAAAGAAATTAGGGAAATGGTACCCTTCACAGCAGTCACAAAAAATATAAAATATCTTAGTGTGACTCTAACCAAAAAAGTGACAAGTTCTGTGACATGAACTTCAAATCTCTAAAGAAAGTAAAATGAAATGCACAAATGAAAAGAGTCCATTTCAAAATAACTCCTGATAAGCCAAAAGTTATCTTTAAAGTCTTCTGTTGCTCAGACTCATCAAGGACAAATATATGGCATTTTCCCCTCATCAGTTCAAACATCAAAAAGGCCTCACATTTAAGAGTCAAAGATTATGAGCTGAACAGTATTATGCCACTAATACTGACTCCAATATATGAATCACAAAATTATTTTAAGACACACTTTACTACTTATACACTAGGTGTAAGAGCATATTAAAGTAATTACAATAACACCATTTAAAAAAAAAATAATCCTAAGCAGCCATTGTAGTCTATCAGGGGCTACTTAATGTGAAGCCACTTTATTTGGATCTGGCCTCTGGGTTTTTATAGGATGCTTCTTGGTGAGTATCAGTTGTCCCTACAAGAAACCTTCATCATCTCTTATTAACTGTTATTTCAGAGTATATAAATTTATTTTTCTGAATTTCCTAATATAAAAAAGCTGCAAATTACTGGGGAAATGCCAATCATGTGCTTTAATTCCTTTTTGAAAACCTATTTTAATTTAGTAGTTATAAATATGTCAATAAAGCATGATAATAACAGATAGACCCAAGCAATTTTGTTACTGGGTTGACAGGTGTTCCATTTTAAGTGTTGATCACTGCATGCAAGTTCATTCAGAATTTTATTAATTATCTAGGAATAATGTGTGGAAAATAATTCACATTATTTTATTTTGGATGAAACTTAATAATAAACTGGACATTTTTGTGTTTCCCCTTGGACATCCTGATATTGATCTGAATATAATGCAGCTGCAATATTTCTTGGGTATATCTGTCAGGTCCATGAGCTAACGAGATGTTCTCAGAACTCATCAATGACAGTACAGGCTACATGGGTTAGAAAGAGAGTTCATTCCTACCTGCTGCGACCACTTGGTAAAGTAAGACAAGAGCCAACTGCTGGTAAATATGGGGGATCAGGATGAGGTAGAAAATGGAGAGAAAGAAGCTGTATATCAACATAGAACATTATAAATCTCTCCCTAACCAGAGAGAGGTGACTAAAGACACGTGACAGGATGACAAGTGACTTAGACAAGTCTGGCCATAAATTACACATGGCATCTTCTACCACTGTTCATGAAGTTGACCTTGATAGGACAAGTTTTTAGGATTATGTTAAACTTTCAAATTGCTGAAAGCAATGTGTCAGATGACAAGTTAGAAAAGAACACAAGCTCTCCTCTTGCAGGGAAGGTGCCCAGATTGGGAACAAAACACCCATGGAAGGAGTTACAGAGACAAAGTTTGGAGCTGTGACAAAAGGATGGACCATCTAGAGACTGCCATATCCAGGGATCTATCCCATAATCAGCTTCCAAACGCTGACACCAATGCATACACTAGGAAGATTTTGCTGAAAGGACCCAGATATAGCTGTCCCTTGTGAGACTATGTCGGGGACTAGCAAACACAGAAGTGGATGCTCACAGTCAGCTATTGGATGGATCACAGGGCTCCCAATGGAGGAGCTAGAGAAAGTACCCAAGGAGCTAAAGGGATCTGCAACCCTATAGGTGGAACAACATTATGAACTAACCAGTACCCCCGGAGCTCTTATTCTAGCTGCATATGTATCAAAAGATGGCCTAATCGGCCATCACTGGAAAGAGAGTCCCATTGGACATGCAAACTTTATATGCCCCAGTACAGGGGAATGCCAGGGCCAAAAAAATGGGAATGGGTGGATAGGGGAGTTGGGGGGAGGGTATGGGGGACTTTTGGGATAGCATTGGAAATGTAATTAAGGAAAATACATAATAAAAAATATATTAAAAATTTAAAAAAAGAAAAAAAAAAGAACACAACAGATAAGTTAATGATTTGGCACAGACTATTTTGACTTACAGTCAATAGCACAGGAAAAAAAGCACATGTTGACATGGTCCGTTCTGTTCTATAGACTTCCCAGAACCTGCCAACAATACCTAATGCAATAAATACTCAAATCCCTTAAATTGCCTTGCAAAGTGAATGTAGCATATACATATCTTCTTTTTATTTATTTTTTCTTTGATATCTTAATTTACATTTCAAATGTTACCCCTTTCTAGGTTTACAACCCCAATGGAGACCCCCTATCCCATCTTCCCTTCTCCTGATTCTATGAGGGTGTTCCTCCTCCTATCCACCCATATACTCCCACCTCCCCACCCTCAATTTCCCTACAGTGGGACATCTAATGAGCCTTTCATAGAACCAAGGACCTCTCCTCCCACTGATGTATGTAAAAGCTATCATCTGCTGCATATACAGATGGAGCCATATGTACTCTTTTGTAATTTACTTAGTCCCTGGGAGCTCTAGAGAGACTGGTTGGTTGATTTGTTTTTCCTGTTGTGTTGTAATCCCTTTCAACTCCTTCAGTCCTTTCTCTGACTTCGCTAGTGGGGACACAGTGCTCATTCTAATGGTTGGCTGCAAGCATCCATTTCTATTTTTGTAAGGCTCTGGCATGGCCTCTCATGAGACAGCTATATCAGGCTCCTTTCACCATGCACTTCTTGGCATCCACACTAGTGTCTAGGTTTGGTGACTTTATATGGGATGGATCCCCAGATGAGGCATTCTCTAGATGGCCTTTCCTTCAATCTCTGATCTGTATTTTATCTCCATATTTACTCTTGTATTTTGTTGTCCTTCTAAGAAGAACAGAAGCACCCACACTTTGGTCTTCCTTCTTCTTAAGAGTCATGTGGTCTGTAAATTGTATCTTGGGTATTTGGAGTTTTTGGGCTAATATCCACTTACCAGTGTGTGCATACCATGTATGTTCTTTGCTGATTGGGTTACCTCACTCAGGATGATATTTTCTACTTCTGTCTATTGGCCTAAAAATTTCATGAACTCATTATTTTTAAGAGCTGAGTAGTACTCCATTGTATCATTGTGCCAAATTTTCTATATCCATATCTCTGCTGAAAGACATCTTATAAATGTGGCTGCTATGAACATAGTGGAGGTTCTCTCCATATTACATGCTGGAGCACCTCCTGGTATTGGCCCACTACTGGTATACCTTGGTCCTCAGGTAGTACTATGTCCAATTTTATGAGGACCAACCAACCTGATTTCCATATATTCTAAGAAACATTTCAAATTCTTAGTAGACCACACAAAGTGTTAAGTTTGATTTT
Source organism: Mus caroli (assembly GCF_978045245.1). Taxonomy (NCBI): domain Eukaryota; kingdom Metazoa; phylum Chordata; class Mammalia; order Rodentia; family Muridae; genus Mus; species Mus caroli. The sequence continues at coordinate 90,868,048 of NW_028227259.1, read as the reverse complement.
TCACAATTATAATCACTTCATTTTCACACATCTCTTAACTCTTGCCAGAGCTTCCCAAATTCCCTTCTTTGGTCTCTGTAAAATTCATGGCCTCATTTCTTATTTGCTGTTGTAACATATATTCCAATGTATATAAATTCAACCTCCTCAGTCTGTGTAATATAACTTCTATATACATGAACTCAGGGATGACTGTTTTGGATTACTTATCCAATCGGGAGGTTCTTGATTTAACAAAACAATTTGCCCATTGTCAGCACTCCTTAGTTGTCTGTAGTTCTTTGTCTAATGTTGAGGCTTCATGAGCTTTCCACTTTCATGTTAACATGGCTCATGACATCATTCTTTCCAAGATCCTGATTACATCGCCATGTTGAAGAGGCCTCATGATTGTAGCTTCTCTGATGTTTCTAACAAACCCAATCTCACAGAAAGCATCCTGTTCCTCTGACACTTACATTCTTTCATCTCCATCTTCTGCAATGATTCCTGAGTCTTACTGAGCTGTGCTACTTAGGTTTCATATGTGACTGGGCAACACGCAGGCTCTTGTTCTCTGCACTGGGATCTATTTCAGTTTTCTGTAATGTTCTTCATCATTTCAAAAGGAACTATTTTGATGAGGAGTGACAATGTCACTGACCTGTGAGTAGACAAAGATATATTAAGCATAGTGTTGGGAATTACTGTGGCTTGCTAAAATGATGGTTATAGGTTCTGCTCCAAAATTCTTAATTCTGTAGCCTTGGTTAGTCCACAGTTACAGTCCCAGGCATGATTGCATTGTTGTTGAATGGGCCTCAAATCCATCAAAGTTCTTGTTTATCAAGGCACTTGTAGCACTGTTGTACCCACAGAGTTACAATGCCATGGTAAACGTTGTTGTGATTCATAGACATCCTAGATGGGTAAGTATGTTGGTTGCTCTCCTCCCATGGAATCTGGCATGCTACTCAGTGGAATTATGAAAGATAATCCCCAGGAAGTTAGCTCTTAGGTCACATCATTTTCAAACCTAACACAGAGAAAGCACTGTGAAAATAGCTGTGTTGTTATCCAGATGAAAATGGAAGAAAGACTTTGTGTAAATACTTAAAACCTTCAGAATACTTGCAATATAGTCAACCTTAGAACGCATGAAAACAGACTCTGCACATGTAAAGGGTGGGGTTGTATCTAAAATTATGATGATAAGAGCTACGACAAAATTAAAATTTACACTTGCCTTCAAAGCTATCTTAGACTAAAAATGGCATATGTTTTTTTAAAATCATGGAAAGAAAATCGTAACTTCTTACAGGTCTGTATAAATTTTGTTTATGATTATGGCAAACATGATTTCTTTATCTATTGCAATATTTTCAAGAATTACTTAAGAAGAATTTGGTACTATTTGTTCTGTGGATAATTTTATTTAAAGTTATTCTAGCAGTCAATGTGTATTTCATAGGATTGTGTATATATATAACAGTAACCTACCTTCTAAGCCTGTTCATGAACTTAAGACTTTTAATAGTTTTCCACAAATCCTATTGTTTGCGTGTATGTTTACATGCATATATATATATATATAAAACCTCCTTCAGCCTAGGCAGGCTGGTTCAGATCTTTCCCCACTGAGGCAGGGCCACCTGCTGTGCTGCTTCTCCACTCTACTAGTTTCCTTTGATGTGACACTGCCTGCCACCTGCCTTGAGGGCAAACCAGTTCTCCAAGATTTTTAGGAGTTAACTACAACCTGTGAATATGGGGAATTGCTGCTAAAAGGCTGTGCTGACAACATCAGGAAACTTCATGTGACTGGGGATGGGTTTCCCTCTTTATTTATTTTTCTCCATATGCAAAAATTACAAATTTTATTTTTAATTCTTAATACATATTTATTGCACATATTAGTAAGAAACAGGGGAGTGGGGGTGAGGGCATGGGGGACTTTTGGAATAGCACTGGAAATGTAAATGAAGAAAATACCTAAAACGAAGAAGAAGAAGAAGAAGAAGAAGAAGAAGAAGAAGAAGAAGAAGAAGAAGAAGAAGAAGAAGAGGAGGAGGAGGAGGAGGAGGAGGAGGAAGAGGAAGAGGAAGATGAGGAAGAAGAGGAAGATGAGGAAGACAAGGAATAGGAGGAAGAGGAAGGAGGAGAAGGAGGAGAAGGAGGAGAAGGAGGAGAAGAAGAAAAAGAAGAAGAAGAAGAGGAGGAGGAGGAGGAGGTTGAAGAGGAAGAAGAGGAAGAGGAGGAAGACAAGGAATAGGAGGAAGAGGAAGGAGGAGAGGGAGGAGAAGAAGAAGAAGAAGAAGAAGAAGAAGAAGAAGAAGAAGAAGAAGAAGAAGAAGAAGAAGAAGAAGAAGAAGAAGAAGAAGAAGAAGAAGAGGAGGAGGAGGAGGAAGACGAGGAAGATGAGGAAGAGGAAGGAGGAGAAGGAGAAGAAGAAGAAGATAAACAACAACAAGAAGAAGAAGAACAAGAAGAAGAACAAGAAGAAGAACAAGAAGAAGAACAAGAAGAAGAACAAGAAGAAGAAGAACAAGAAGAAGAAGAAGAAGAAGAAGAAGAAGAAGAAGAAGAAGAAGAAGAAGAAGAAGAAGAAGAAGAAGCAGAAGAAGAGAGGGAAAGTGTTTTTGTGCTATAAGTCTAATGCTGATTATAAAATTTTCAAAAAAAATTTAAACTAAATTTAGGATAAATCCAGAAATACTAGAAAAGAGAGACATTGAGAGAAGTAAAATAGTTTGATTTATATAGCAGGTTAAAAGAGAAACTGTATGTTTCTTTATATTTATAGGCATAAGTTATTCAGGTAATACTACATATCCACTTTCCTCTTGATATAAAGTAATATACTTCTAGTCTGAACATTAAGGGGAATTTTCCTCATAACTTTTAAGAGTAAGGAAAGATGGTACTCATAAATAATTATTATGATGGTACTTTGTTGATTATATGAATTTTTACCTGATTTCATTGTCCTGATAGCTTTGGGTGCTGGGACATTGCAACGTTATTTGAACTTTTCAGTGTGGGCATTTTGCACCAACTCTGGAGAAGACATCAGAGTTTTAGGTTGTCATTGATCTGCCAGCTCTACCCCTAACCACATCTTACAAGGCCAGAATGTATAATCCAGGTGGTGGGATCTTCCATTCTTAGATAGAATTGGAAACATTCTATTACTTGCAAAGCATGATGAATATTTAGAAAAGCATTAACAAAGAAACTTATTAATATACAGGAATAATGCAAAATAATAATATTTGTATGAGTCTCCAAATGAAAATAATAGTTTTGTTTCAACATATCAACAGAAATAAATAGCTGACCACAGGGCAAAATTCATCAAATATTAAATGTCACTGCAATGTTGTTTCTAAGTGTGCTAATCAAACTAAATAATATTATCACCTACTACATGAGTTTCTATCAAAGCAATTGCATGTTTCTACTGTTTAATGGATTTCCTCTGATGAGAGACATCAACTCTATAAAAGTATTAGTCTACAGAATATTAGGTCCAAGCTTTGAAAGCCATGAATAAGTGATCATTTCTCTCTTTGTCGTCCTGTTTGTTGTCATGGTTTGTTGAAAAATAAGAGAGAAATGTGTGCAATAAATATTGGAGTCATTGTGCCACAAAACTTAGAGAGTAAGGATTCACAGTTTGACTAGATTTAAGGTCCATATCTTATTAGATCGAACCCATATCTGACACTGCTGACGTAGTCAAGTATTTAGATGGGTCATCAAAGACCTATGAAAAAATTCAATAGTAATATTCTCACATAAGAGCATTGCTACAAACAAACTCATAAAACAACATTCTGATATACCAATATAAAAGTACCTTACTCAGACATCATTAAAAAAGTCCTCTTAATGTACATTTGAACTAAAACACAGACCTACAACAGGACAAAGTACAAAGAATTTTGGAGCACTCAGTCCTAAGTGTAATATCTTTGTCAAATCACCCCCATCACACCCATGGAGAAAGACTGAAAAATCCAGAAGAGATTATTGATTCCAAGAAAATAGGGTCTTCTGTATACATCAAGGCTAACATACATGAACTCAAGGCAACATGTCCAATGCCTACACAGGTTCAAGCCCAATGGAATACTTGCACTGAGACAGGAAGGGTGCATGGGCTTCTAACTCTACTAGGAAAATATTTGCAATTAATACATGGTTGGTATTTTCTACAAAAGTCTCACTGTGTGTATGAGCCACACATCAGGTCAGACTCCATACCCAGAATTATTTTGACAATACAAAACTAACTCAATGGCATTTTATAAATGTTTTGTCTCATTCAGTTTTGATTGGGTTTGTTTGCTAGGATTTGGTCTGGTTTTGGTTTTGTCTCCTCTGAGTCATGCTTTGAGTCATGGCCACTCAGAAGACATTGTTAGTTCCAAGACCACCTAGAACAATGGTTGTCAAGCTGTGGGTTAGGATCACTTGGGGTCACATATCAGATATCCTGCATATTACATATTTACATTATGATTTAAAATTTTTATGAAGTATGAAAAAATAACTTATGCTGGTATATCATCATAAGGATGAAAGTACAATGCTCTGGGTTCATGCCCAGCACTAAACACAAATGGCTATGCAAAGTCAGCTTTGTGAAATGTGTGAATAATGCATGAGACCAGATGTGTAGAAACCTGCAAACTCAAACTTAAAGTACAGCTTCATTATTACAGGTTAAACCTTAAAACTGAAACCCAGATAATCTAAGCAGATGAGGCATTTATTTTAGAAACTATGGATGTTAGTAGTATTGAACCCTGGAAGAGGGAGAGAGAAGGAGAGAAACAGAGAAAAACTGTCTGGGTGTTATGTAATAATAGAGCAGCATGTATTCCATTGTGATTTTAATGATCTTTCTCATTTTTCTTACTAAATACTCTTCTACAATCATAAGAAAATTCAACTTTGTAAATGTGTGTACTTCCCACATAGCAGTTCTTCTTTTTTCTTTTTTAATTGGATATTTTCATTATTTACATTTCAAATGTTATCACCTTTCCTGGCTTCCCTCCCTCCTAGAAACACCCTATCACATTCTCCCTCTCCCTGATTCTATGAGGGTGTTCCTCCACCAACCTACCCAACCCTACCTCACCACCCTCGATTCCCCTACATTGGGGCATCCATGGAGTCTTCATAGGACTAAGGACCTCTCTTTCCATTGATGCCTGAAAAGGCCATCCTCTGCTACATATGTAGCTGGAGCCATGTGTGATCATTTGTTGATGGCTTAGTCCTCTGGAGTTCGGGGGGGGGGAGAGGGGGGGCCTTTTTGGTTCTTCCTATGGGATTGCAAAACCCTTCAACTCATTCAGTCCTTTTTTTAACTCCTCTGTTGAGGACCCTATGCTTAGTTCAATGGTAACATTTGTTTATAAAATTACATAGGAAATTACTATGAGATTAACACAAAAAGAAAGATGGCATATAAAGTAATAAACTAATAATTAATCTCTTTCTTTCTTAAAATACAAAAAGTGCACCTCAGGTTCCCCTGTATTTATCTGAAACAAAATCACATTTGACTCACTGTACAACTTTCTAAGGAAGCCTCAAACCCTTAGTGACTGAATATATTCAGAAATGAAAAAAATGCAGGAACACACTGCCAAATTGGCAAGAATGTTTCCTGTCTGTAAAACATCAGCCAAAGTTGCTTTATCTTCAGACTTCTGTTTCTTTATTGTCAATAAAATAATATAACATATAAAGAGCTGAGAGTTCTAGTCCTCTGTATTCCCCCACTCAAAAGTAACTGACAAGACTGCTTCAAACCAACATATTCACCATCAAAGAGGCTTCTACAAGGAAGGTACCTGGGAATATGAAGCCCTATACTTTTATATAAAAGGTTACACAAACTTCAGAAGTAGCATTTCAATGGCCTACTTACATGATATTCTAGTTTCATTTCTGTGAAAATGAGTAACTACACAAACAGTGAGTCATAAAAAGTATAACGTTTTGAGAACTTATGTAAGCAACAAAAAAGTATTTATATTTGTCATGTAGGATAGTGAATTAACCAAAGTCTGCAATTCCCTTTTCTCCTTCCTCTACGTTAGATTTCTTTAACATTCTTAATGATGGGCTTCTCTCAGTTGTATTCTAAAGTGTATATTTACTACTAATTTTGCTTGTGTTTAAGCTTCATATGAAATATATCTCACAAAAAAAATGATATGTGACATTTGCTAATAATACATAGGAAGAAACTGTTCTTAAGATTCTTTCAGGGTTTGCATTTTTCAGCTCCCACATTTTTTTTTACATCTAAAGCCTTTTTTATGTAATCACAATGAATCTACATATAGAAGAGAAAGTGTAAGGCATCCAGGCAGTGGTGGCATGTGCCTTTAATTCCAGCATTTGGGAGGCAGAGGCAGAAAGATTTCTGAGTTTGAGGCCAGAGTGGTATACAGAGTAAGTTCGAGTTGTTCCAGGATAGCCAGGTGTATATAGACAAAACATTTTTCAAAAAATCAAAAAAAAAAAAAAGCACAAGAAGAAGAAGAAGAAGAAGAAGAAGAAGAAGAAGAAGAAGAAGAAGAAGAAGAAGAAGAAGAAGAAGAAGAAGAAGAAGGAGAAGAAGGAGAAGGAGAAGGAGAAGGAGAAGGAGAAGGAGAAGGAGAAGGAGAAGGAGAAGAAGAAAGAAAGAAAGAAAGAAAGAAAGAAAGAAAGAAAGAAAGAAAGAAAGAAAGAAAGAAAGGAAGGAAGGAGGAGGTGGAGAAGAAGGAGAAGAAGAAGAAGGAGAAGAAGAAGAAGAAGAAGAAGAAGAAGAAGAAGAAGAAGGAGAAGGAGAAGGAGAAGGAGAAGGAGAAGGAGAAGGAGAAGGAGAAGGAGAAGGAGAAGGAGAAGGAGAAGAAGAAAGAAAGAAAGAAAGAAAGAAAGAAAGAAAGAAAGAAAGAAAGAAAGAAAGAAAGAAAGAAAGAAAGAAAGGAAGGAAGGAGGAGGTGGAGAAGAAGGAGAAGAAGAAGAAGGAGAAGAAGAAGAAGAAGAAGAAGAAGAAGAAGAAGAAGAAGAAGAAGAAGGAGAAGGAGAAGGAGAAGGAGAAGGAGAAGGAGAAGGAGAAGGAGAAGGAGAAGGAGAAGGAGAAGGAGAAGGAGAAGGAGAAGGAGAAGGAGAAGAAGAAAGAAAGAAAGAAAGAAAGAAAGAAAGAAAGAAAGGAAGGAAGGAAGGAGGAGGTGGAGAAGAAGGAGAAGAAGAAGAAGGAGAAGAAGAAGAAGAAGAAGAAGAAGAAGAAGAAGAAGAAGAAGAAGAAGAAGAAGAAGAAGAAGAAGAAGAAAAAGAAAGAAGAAAGAAAGAAAGAAAGAAAGAAAAGAAGGAGGAGGTGGAGAAGAAGGAGAAGAAGAAGAAGAAGAAGAAGAAGAAGAAGAAGAAGAAGAAGAAGAAGAAGAAGAAGAAGAAGAAGAAGAAGAAAAAGAAGAAGACAAGAAGAAAAAGAAGAACGAAAAGAAACAAAGAAAGAAAGAAAGGAAGAAAGAAAGAAAGAAAGAAAGAAAGAAAGAAAGAAAGAAAGAAAGAAAGAAAGAAAAGAAGGAGGAGGTGGAGAAGAAGGAGAAGAAGAAGAAGAACAAGAAGAAGAAGAAGAAGAAGAACAAGAACAAGAAGAAGACGGAGGAGGAGGAGGAGGAGGAGGAGAAAAGGAGAAGGAGGAGGAGGAGGAGAAGGAGGAGAGGGAGAAGGTGGAGAAGAAGAAGAACAACAACAACAAAAATATATAAAGATGTGTTTACTTGATACACAGTAGTGCTAATTACATATTTAGTTTTTTAATTATCATGAGAACTCACTATTATATCTTTTCTTATAATTTAGTTCATTTTTTTACACTCCATATTCCATTCCTTACTCCCCCCATCCAACTGTGACTGCTCCATATCCCACATCTCTTCCCTACCACCCCCTGTCTGCATGTGGATGCCCCCTACCCCTACCCCACCTGGCCTCTACACTCCTTGGGGCCTCCAGTCTCTTAAGGGTTAGATGCATCATCTCTGAATGAACACAGGCCCGGAAGTCCTCTACTGTATGTGTGTTGGGGCTTCATATCAGCTGGTGTATGCTGTCTGTTTGGTAATCCAGTGTTTCAGAAATCTAAGTGATCATGAATAATTGAGACTGATGGACCTCCTAAATGGTTGCCATCTTCCTCAACTTCTTTTAGCCTTACCGAATTTACCAACAAGTGTCAGTGTTTCTGTAAATTGTTACAATACAAATTATCTGCATCTGACTCTTTCAGCTATTTGTTTGGTCTTTCTGAAGGTAGTCATAATAGGTCCCATTTACCTCACCTTGACCTGGATCCCACTTTGGGCCTGTCAGTGGACCTTCTTTTTCTTAGCCTCCTCTCCGTTTCCATCCCTGGAATTCTTTCAGATAGGAAAAATTACGGCTCAGAGATGTGAGTGGGGATGGCAACCCCATCACTTTTTTATGCTGTGTCTTTCTGCTAGAGGTGGGCTCTATAGCTTCCCTCTCCCTACTGTTGGGCATTTCATCTAAGGTCCTTCCATTTAATTCCTGAGATTCCCTTACCTCCCTGGTCTCTGGTGGATTCTGGAGGGTCACCTCAACCTCCTATTCCTGAGATTGCCTGTTTCCATTCTTTCTGTTGGCCCTCAGGGCTTCAGTCCTTTTCCCTCACCCAATACCAAATCAGGTTTCCCTCTCTCTCCCACTCACCCTGCTGTCCACTTTCCCTCTTAGGTTCCTCCCTCCCTCCCCATTTATGATTGCTTTCTTCTCTCTCACAAGTAGGACTGAGATGTCCTCACTTGGGCCTTTCACCTTGTTGACCTTAAGTACTGTGGATTGTATCTTGGGTAGTCTGCACTTTGGGGCGGGGGCTAATATCCACTTATTGATGAGTATATACCGTGTACATCATTTTGGGGTTGAGTTAACTCTCTCAGGATTATATTTTCTAGTTCCATCTATTTGCATGCAAAATTCAGGATGTTCTTGTTCTTTTTTTTTAAATATTTTTTAAAAGGTGTTTTCTTCATTTACATTTCCAATGCTATCGCAAAAGTCCCCCAACCCTCCCCCTCACTCCCCTACCCACCCATTCCCACGTTTTGGCCCTGGCTTTCCCTGTAGTAGAGCATATAAAGTTTGCATGATGAATGGGCCTCTCTTTCCAGTGATGGCCAACTAGGCCAACTTTTGATACATATGCAGCTAGAGTCAAGAGCTCCGGGATACAGGTTAGTTAATATTGTTATTTCACCTATAGGGTTGCAGTTCCCTTTAGCTCCTTGGGTACTTTCTCTAGCTCCTCCATTGGGAGCTCTGTGATCTATCCAATAGCTGACTGTGATCATCCACTTCTGTGTTTGCTAGGCGCTGGCCTAGTCTCACAAGAGACAGCTATATCAGCGTCCTTTCAGCAAATGCTTGCTATTATATGCAATGGTGTCAGTGATTGGAGGCTGATTATTGGATGGATCACTGGACATGGCAGTCTCTAGATTGTCCATCCTTTTGTTCCAAATCCAAACTTTGTCTCTGTAACTCCTTCCATGGGTGTTTTGTTCCCAATTCTAAGAAGGGAAAACATGTCCACACTTTGGTCTTCATTCTTCAGTTTCATGTGTTTTACAAGTTATATCTTATATCTTGGGTATCCTAAGTTTCTGGGCTAATATCCCTTACCAGTGAATACATATTGTGTGAGTTCTTTTGTGATTGGGTTACCTCACTCAGGATGATGCCCTCGAGGTCCATTCATTTGCCTATGAATTTCATAAATTCATTCTTTTTAATAGCTGAGTAGTACTCCATTGTGTAAATGTACCACATTTTCTGTATCCATTCCTCTGTTGAGCAGCATCTAGGATATTTCCAGCTTCTGGCTATTATAAATAAGGCTGCTATGAACATATTGGAACATGTGTCTTTCTTTTTTTTTATTTCATATTTTCCTTAATTACATTTCTTTCAATTACATTTGTGTCTTTCTTTCCAGTTGGAACATTTCTGGATATATGACCAGGAGAGGTATTGTGGGATCCTCCAGTAGTACTATATCCAATTTTCTGAGGAACCACCAGACTGATTTCCAGAGTGGTTGTACAAGCTTGCAATCCCACCAACAAAGGAGTGTTCCTCTTTTTCCACATCCTTGCCAGCATCTGCTGTCACCTGAATTTTTGACTTTAGCCATTCTGATGGGTATGGGATGGAATCTCAGGGTTGTTTTGATTTGCATTTCCCTGATGATTAAGGATGCTGAACGTTTTTTCAGGTGCTTCTCAGCCATTTGGTATTCCTCAGGTGAGAATTCTTTGTTTAGCTCTGAGCCCCATTTTTTAACGGGTTATTTGATTTTCTGGAGTCCACCTTCTTGAGTTCTTTACATATATTGAATATTAGTCCCCTATCTGATTTAGAATAGGTAAACATCCTTTCCCAATCTGTTGGTGGCCTTTTTAGTCTTATTGATGGTGTCTTTTGCCTTGCCGAAGGTTTGCAATTTTATGAGGTCCCATTTGTCGATTCTTGATCTTACAGCACAAGCCATTGCTATTCTATTCAGGAATTTTTCCCCTGTGCCCAGGTCTTCGAGAATTTCCCCCACTTTCTCCTCGATAAGTTTTAGTGTCTCTGGTTTTATGTGGAGTTCCTTGATCTACTTAGATTTGTCCTCAGTACAAGGAGATAGGAATGTATCAATTCGCATTTTTCTACATGATAACCACCAGTTGTGTCAGCACCTTTGTTGAAAACAGTGTCTTTTTTCCACTGGATGGTTTTAGCTACCTTGTTAAAGATCAAGTGACCATAGGTGTGTGGGTTCATTTCTGGGTCTTCAATTCTATTCCATTGGTCTATTTGTCTGTTGCTATACCAGAACCATGCAGTTTTTATCACAATTGCTCTGTAGTACAGTTTGAGGTCAGGCATGGTGATTCCACCAGAGGTTCTTTTATCCTTATGAAGAGTTTTTGCTCTCCTAGGTTTTTTGTTATTCCAGATGAATTTGCAGATTGCTCTTTCTAATTCATTAAAGAATTGAGTTGGAATTTTGTTGGGGATTGCATTGAATCTGTAGATTGCTTTTGGCAAGATAGCCATTTTTACTATATTGATCCTGCCAGTCCATGAGCATGGGTGATCTTTCCAACTTGTGAGATCTTTCTTTCTTCAGAAACTTGAAATTCTTATCATACAGATCTTTCACTTCCTTAGTTAGAGTCAAGCCAAGGTATTTTATATTATTTGTAACTATTGAGAAGCATGTTGTTTCCCTAATTTCTTTTCTCAGCCTGTTTATTCATTGTGTAGAGAAAGGCCATTGACTTGTTTGAGTAAATTTTGTATCCAGCTACTTCACCAAAACTGTTTATCAGGCTTAAGAGTTCTCTGGTGGAATTTTTAGGGTCACACACACACACACACACACACACACACACACACACATATATATATATATATATATATATATATATATATATATATATATTCTGCAAAAAGTGATATTTTCACTTCTTCCTTTTAAGTTTGTATCACTTGATCTCCTTTTGTTGTTGAATTGCTCTGCCTTGGAATTCAAGTACAATGTTGATTAGGTAGGGAGAAAGTGGACAGCCTTTTCTAGTCCCTGATTTTAGTGGGATTGCTTCTGGCTTCTTACCATTTACTTTGATGTTGGCTACTGGTTTGCTGTAGATTGCTTATATCATATTTAGGTATGGGTCTTGAATTCCTGATCTTTCCAAGTCTTTTATCATAAAGGGGTGTTGGATTTTGTCAAATGCTTTCTCCGCATCTAAGGAGATGATCATGTGTTTTTTTGTCTTTTATTTTGTTTATATACTGGATTACGTTAATGATTTCCGTATATTAAACCATCCATGCATCCCTGGAATAAAACCTACTTGGCCAGGATGGATAATTGTTTTAATGTGTTCTTGGATTCGGTTAGTGAGAATTTTTTTAGTATTTTTGCATCGATATTCATAAGGGAAATTGGTCTGAAATTCTCTATCTTTGTTGGGTCTTTTTGTAGTTTAGGTATCAGAGTAATTGTGGCTTCATAGAATGAGTTGGGTAGAGTACCTTCTACTTCTATTTTGTGGAATGTTTGTGAAGAACTGGAATTAGATCTTCTTTGAAAGTCTGATAGAACACTGCACTAAACCCATCTGGTCCTGGGGTTTTTTTGGTTGGGAGACTGTTAATGACTATTAATGACTGCTTTTATTTCTTTAGGGGATATGGGACTGTTTAGATGGTTAACTTGATCCTGATTTAACTTTGGTACGTGGCATCTGTCTAGAAATTTTTCCATTTTGTCCAGGTTTTCCAGTTTTGTTGAGTATGGCCTTTTGTAGAAGGATCTGATGGTGTTTTGGATTTCTTCAGGATCTGTTGTTATGTCTCCCTTTTCATTTCTGATTTTGTTAATTAGGATGCTGTCCCTGTGTCTTCTCGTGGGTCTGGCTAAAGATTTATCTATCTTGTTGATTTTCTCAAAGAACCAGCTCCTCGTTTGGTTGATTCTTTGAATAGTTCTTGTTTCCACTTGGTTGATTTCACCCCTGAATTTGATTATTTCCTGCTGTCTACTCCTCTTGAGTGAATTTGCTTCCCTTTGTTCTAGAGCTTTTAGGTGTGTTGTCAAGCTGCTAGTGTGTGCTCTTTCTAATTTCTTTTTGGAGGCACTCAGAGCTATGAGATTCCCTCTTAGAAATGCTTTCATTTTGTCCTATAAGTTTGGGTATGTTGTGGCTTCATTTTCAATAAACTCCAAAAAGTCTTTAATTTCCCTGCAACTGTAATTTTTTTTATTTTTTTAAAGAAATATAATATGAAAATTTCAAAATTACATGTGGAATTAGAAAATGTAGTAAGCAGAATAACCCATGCTCAGAAGACTAATACAACATATTCTCTCTTACTTCCTAGATTGAAATGTCAATTAGTATATAAAGGTCAGGTAAATATGGGTAAAGACCAAGATTGTACAAAATGTCCATAAAAGACTTTCCTGAACTTTCCTGAGCCTAGCCTTTAGCAGCTGAGCCATCTCTACAGTCCACAAACCTAACCCTCAAGAGACTGGAGGTCCCAGGGAGTTGAGAGGTCAGGTGGGATGGGGCTATTGGCATCAACTTAAAGACAGGGTGGGGTAGAGAAGAGGTATGGGGTACGGAGAAGTTGGAGGGTAGATGGTGGACAGGGAATGGAATATTGAGTGTAAAACCTAAATTAATAATAAAATTAAAAAATAAATTAAAAATTAAAAAAAAAAGACTCCTTGTTTTGTAGGTCATAATCGAGAGGCCACGCTGATCCCATATAGCCTAATGGTTACATGCTTCTTTCTAGTACAAAGAACCTTTACTATAAGTCAAAAGAACATTTTCTTCAACATGAAACCTCTAACTTTTTCTGCTTCCTGTATTATGGAATTTTTTAAAAGAACACAGCTGATAAACTCAGGCCACCAAATGTTTGGAATGGGTCTTTTAGAAGCCATTTATAATTACTACTTCCTCAGAAAGTGTATATGCTAATATTTTCCGTAAAATATCTAAATTAAAATTGTTTATTGTCTTTCTCCCACAATCTGGTGTCAAAAAGTTCCAAGAGGAAAAGAGGATCCTAAAGGAATACTAGCTCCTTCAAACATTAGCTCTCATTCTCTGCCTCGTTTTTGTCATCCTCCCCCTACTCTTGCTCCTCTGCCTCCTTGTCTTCATCTTCTTCACTAGGGTCAATGATCCCCTCCACACTTTGGTTCAGGATTATATCAAGCACCACTTTTTCCTCCCTTTGAGTATCATTATCCTTAGATAACACTTCATTCACATCCTGGATCTACAACCAAATCTACTCCTCTGCCTCCTCTGAAAGTGAAGCAAACCAATGCCACCTGCCAATACCTTAATAAATTAACCTCCTCTCCCAAATATCCCCATTATTTTTTGGATCTGGTGGAAAACACTAAATGAATTTGAAATCAGAATAAAATGAACAAAAGAACTGTGGAATTTTGGGACAAATAATCTTTTAATGAAACCACCTTCATGCAAACATTACCCAAAATGAAAATAAAGAGCCAGGCAGCACTATAAAGCATGCACTTGCAGTCATTATGACTACTGTACCCTCTACTGTGTAATTTGCATACAATTAATCCTTCCAGAAATTTAAACTTGTTCCAGGACACAAACTGGTTATTAGGGAAATACAACTGTAATGTACAATCATGAAAGCAGATGAAAAGATGATAAGATGTCCTCTGAATGTCACTCATCAAATAATTATAAATCACAGAACATGGTCATATATATACACACAGCATTTCCTGAAAATTAAAGGGAAAGGTGTCATCCTTATATTTGAACCAAAGAGGATTCTACATCCATGGATTCAACCAACCATGCACACAAAAGTTTCAAAATATATATTGCATGTGTACTGAGCACAAATCTTCTATTCTACCATGAATCCTTCAATAATCCATAGAAGTTATATTATACAACATTCATATGAACATGTGAATTATCACCAATTCAAAGTTTGTTCAATGTGTGTAAAAACCTATAATGTTAAAAGAAAATTATACATCATATTAACTGAAGTACTTGAATATGTACAATTCATAGCACACACAGACACTGTAGGAACAGGCTCCTAAAAATAACAAGAGGCTATATTGCTTCTAACAAATATTCATAACAAGTTTCAACTATAAAGAACAAGTACATTCCAAGAAAAATCAAAGTGAGATTGGACATATATTGGAATGTAATTGTCTTTTGTTTTCTTCTGTTTGTATTCTAACTCTAAAGACTACATTTCTGAAGAGTAAGTTAACTTACCTAAATACAAACCTCATGAAAAACCTACATGTATGGGAAAGCAAGTAAAGGCTAAAGTATCGGGGCACTCTAAACAAGTACTTGGCCTAAGTATTGTCCTAATCCACTACCTGCTTCCTGTTCTCTTAGAAACATGAACCCCTGTCTTTCAGTCTTAGGCTCCTGTCTTAGATACCCTTCTGCCCTCCATTTCTCCTCTCACTTCTCTAACCACCCAAGGAAACAGTATTGCAGGCCACCCTCTGACATTGTGGAAGCCACTTCTTCTCCTTCAACTATGGTTGCCATCACGACCACTTCTGATGCTTTTTCAGCAAATGTATAGATGTCAACGCCATCTGACCTCCTTCCATCCTCCAGCCTGATACTTACACAAATGGTGTGGCAGCTTATACTATCTCAACTACCAAAGATGATACTATTCCAACTGAGGCAAGAGGTAATACCTCATATGCTTCAGAAAACATCACTCCAACTTCTATAGACAGTACTCCAACTGGTACAAGTAACAATATCCCAAAGATCAAGCAAAATGTGAGGTAGAGAGCTAAGAGTAATGATAAGGGCAAGCTTCCCAGGTAACAGATTGCAATGCCCAGCTATTAAACCAAAAACGAAAGATGACAATGAAAAAAAGAAGAAGAAACGCATTCCCACAGAAATCATCCTCTTCCTCAGGCACTTGCATTCTTTCATCTCCATCATCTGCAATCATCCTTGAGTCTTAGTATAGGGGCTATGCTGCTTATGTTCCATATGTGATTGGGCAAAACACAGGCTCTTATTCTCTGCACTGTGATCTACTTCAGTTTTCGCTAATGTTCTTCATCAGTTCAAAAGGAAATATTTTGATGAGTGGTAACCACTTCACTGACAAAGAAATATTAGGAAAAGGATTGGGGATTTGATTTGCTAAAGTGATTGTTTTATGTTCTCCTCAAAAATTCTGACTTCTCTAGCCTTAGTTAGTGACACAGATACAATCCCAGGTATGATAGCTCTGTTTTTGAATGGGCCTCAAATCTATCAAAGCTGTTGGTTACCAAGGCCTGTATAGCACTATTAAACCAGAAGAGTTACAATGCCGTGGTAATCATTGATGTAATTCATAGACATCCTAGATGGGTAAGTGTGTTGGTTGTTTTCCTCCCTTGGAACTTGCATGCTACATAATGGAATTAGGAAAGATAGTCCCCAGGGAGCTAGCTCTTGGGTCACATAATTTTTAAAACCTAACACAGAAAAAGTACTGTGAGAATAGCTGTGTTGTTATTCATTTGAAACTGTCAAGAAGAAAAACGTTGTGTAAATACTTAAAATCTTCAGTTATGGGCCACCTTGTGCAAGAACTCAGCAGATGTTCCCACAGTCCCCAAAGGACTCTCCATGCCACAGGCGCCCTAGCATGACAAGCATCTTAGGATCATTGGTGAGTGGAATGCAGCATCTGTTCAAAAACGACCATGAGGGTCTTGTGACAGCAGGAGCAAGGACACAGAAGCCCTGTCTGACCAGCACATCAGGTTGCTTCTGTTTGGTGCTGCTATACCGTAGTTTGAACACAGCAGACAGCCCCATGCTCCCCAGAATAGACACCACTTCCAGGTGCTCTAACTCAAACAGGATCTTAGGATTCCAGGATCCTAGGATAAAGGAGCTTGGTCAAAGTAGGATCTTAGGGTCTCAAAGGAAGGTTGACTGCCAAGAACTCTGCCACACCCAGAATCTCAGGTTCACTGGATCCCAGAATCACAAGATCACAGAGAAAGCTAGACTCTGAGGAGTACTGAAACAACCAAGATTACAGGAAGGAGAGGCTTCAATCAGATATATCGAGGGCAGCAAGCACTTGAGATAATCAGCTGGCAGGTGGCAAGCATAAGAAAAGAAGTAATAGAAACCAAGGTTACTTGGCATCATCAGAACCAAACTCTCCAACCTTAGCAAGTCCTGGATACATCATCACCCCAGAAAGGGAAGATATGGATATAAAGTCACTTCTCATCATGATGATGAAAGACTTTAAGAAGGAAATTAATAACTCCCTTAAAGAAATACAGACCAAAGGTAAACAGCTGGAAGCCCTTAGAGAGGAAACACAAAAATCCCTTAAAGAGTTACTGGAAAACCTACCAATCAGGTGAAGGAATTGTACAAAACCATCAAGGACCTAAAAATGACAGAAGAAACAATAAAGAAATCACGAAGGGAGACAACTCTGGAGATAAAAATCCTAGCAAAGAAATCAGGAAACACAGATTCAAGCATCAGCAACAGAATACAAGAGATGAAAGAGAGAATCTCAGGTGAAGAAGATACCATGAAAAACATTGACACAACAATCAAAGAAAATGTGGAATGCAAAAAGATCCTAATGCAAAATTACAGAAAATCCCTGACACAATGAGAAGAACAAACATAAGGACAATATGAGTAGATTAGAATGAAGATTTTCAACTTAAAGAGCCAGCTAATATCTTCAATAAAAGGATAGGCGTCTTCTCAATGCCTAATAGTAATTTCTCCAAAATTGACCATATAATCGGTCACCAAACAGGCTTCAGCAGATACTAAAATATTGAAATAATCCCATGCATCCTATCAGATCACCATGGACTAAGGCTGATCTTCAATAACACCATAAATAATAGAAAACATATGCGTGGAAGCTGAACAACACTTTACTCAAATGATAACTTGCCCAAGGAAGAAATAAAGAAAGAAATTAAAAACTTTTTAAGAGTTTAATGAAAATGAAGCTACAGCATACCCAAACTTATAGGACACAATGAAAGCAGTCCTAATAGGGAAACTAATAGCTGTGAGCACCTCCAATATGAAACTGTAGCAAACATACAATAGCAGCTTGATAGCACACATAAAGGCTCTAGAATAAAAGGAAGCAAATTCACAAAAGAAGAGTAGAACCAAGTGGAAACAAAAAGAACTATTCAAAGAATCATCCAAACAAGGAGCTGGTTCTTTGAGAAAATCAACAAGATAGATAAAGCCCTAGCCAGACTAACTAGAGGGCACAGGGACAGTATCCTAATTAACAAAATCAGAAATGAAAAGGGAAATATAGCAACAGAATCTGAGGAAATAAAAAAAAACTCATCAGATCCTACTACAAAAGACTATACTCAACAAAACTGGAAAATGTGGATGATATGGATAATTTTCTAGCCAGATACAGGTAGCTAGGTTCAATCAAGAATCCCACATCCCCTAAACAAATAGAAGCATTCATTATTATCTCCCTACCAAAAAAACCACAGGACTAGATAGATTTAGTGCAGAGTTCTATCAGACCTTCAAAGAAGACCTAATTACAATACTCCTCAAACTATTCCACAAAATAGAAACAGAAGGTACTCTACACAATCCATTCTATGATGCCATAATTACTCTGATACCTAAACTACACTAAGACCCAACAAAGAAAGGGAACCACAGACTGATTGCTCTTATGAATATTTATGCAAAAATAGTCAATAAAATCTTGCAAACCGAATCTAAGAACACATCAAAATAATTATCCATCATGTCAAGGAGGCTTCATCCCAGGGATGCAAGGATGGTTCAATATATGGAAATCCATCAATGTAATCCATTATGTAAACCAACTCAAAGACAAAAACCACATGATCTTCTCATTAGATGCTGAGAAAGCACTTGACAAAATCCAACACACCTTCAAGATAAAAGATTGGAAAGGTCAGGAATTCAAGGCCCATACCTAAGCATAATAAAAGCAAGATACAGCAAACCCATAGTCAAGAGCAACCTACATTTCCACTATATTCAGGGAATAGACAAGGCTGACCACTCTCTTCCTACCTATTCAATATAGTACTTGAAATCCTAGGCAGAGCAATTAGACAACAAAAGGAGATCAAAGGAATACAAATTGCAAAGGAAGAAGTCAAAATATCACTATTTGTAGATGATATGTTAGTATATAAAAGTGACACTAAAAATTCCACCACTGAAATCCTAAACCTGATAAACAGCTTCAGCGCAGTAGCTGGATATAAAATTAACTCAAACAAATCAGTAGCCTTTCTCAACAGAAAGGATAAACATGTTGAAAAAGAAATTAGTGAATTAACACCCTGCAAAATAGTCACAAATGGTGTGACTCTAACTAAGGAAGTGAAAGACCTGTATGACAAGAATTTAAAGTCTCTGAAGAAAGAAATCAATGAAGATCTCAAAAGATGGAAAGATTTCAAATGTTCATGGATTGTCAGAATTAATATAGTCAAAATGGCTATCATGCTGAAAGCAATCTACAGATTGAATACAATCCCCATTCAAATTCCAACTCAATTCTTCACTGAGTTGGAAAGAGCAATTGGCAAATTCATATGGAATAACAAAAAACCTAGAATAGTAAAAACTCTTCTCAACAAGAAAAGAACCTCTCCTGGAATCATCAAGCCTGACCTCAAGCTGTACTCCAGAGCAATTGTGATTAAAAACAGCATGGTACTGGTACAGTGACAGACAGGTAGATCAATGAAACAGAACTGAAGACCCAGAAATGAACCCACACACCTATCACCACTAGATATTTGAGAAAGGAGCTAAAACTATCCAGTGGAAAGAAGACAGCATCTTCAACAAACTGTGCTGGCTGAACTGACAGTTATCATGTAGAAGGGTGTGAATTGATCCATTCTTATCTCCTTGTACAAGGCTTAAATCTAAGTGGATCAAAGAATTCCACATAAAACCAGATACACTGAAATTTATAGAGGAGGAAGTGGGGAAGAGCCTCAAAGATATGGGAACAGGAGAAAGATTCCTGAACAGGACCCTAAGGCTTATGCTGTGAGATCAGAAATCAACTAATGGGACCTCATAAAATTTCAAACTTTCTATAACTCAAAGAACACAGTCAATAAAACAAAACAGCAACCAACATATTGCGAAAAGTCTTTACCAATCCCAAATCAAATAGGGGGCTAATATCCAATATATATAAAAAATTCAAGAAGTTGGATTCCAGAAAACTATATAACCCTACTAAAAAAAAATGGGGCACAGAGCTAAACAAAGAATTCTCACCTGAGGAATAAGGAATGGCTGAGAAGCACCTAAAAAAATGTTCAACATCCTTAATCATCAGGGAACTGCAAATCAAAACAACCCTAAGATTGTACCTAACACAAGTCAGAATGGCCAAGATCAAAAACTCAGGTAAGAGCAGGTGCTGGTGAGGATGTGGAGAAAGAGGAATACTCCTCCATTGCTGGTGGGACTGCAAGCTGGTACAACAACTCTGAAAATCAGTTTGATGTTTCCTCAAAAATTGGACATAGTTCTACTGAATGATCTAGCAATACCACCTCTGGGTATAGACCCAGAAGATGCTCCACCATGTAATAAGGACACATGCTCCACTGTGTTCATAGAAGCGTTATTTATGATAGCCAGAAGCTGGAAAGAACCCAGATGTCCCTCAACAGAGGAATGAATACAGAAAATGTGGTACATTTACACAGTGAAGTACTACTCAGCTATTAAAAACAATGAATTCATGAAATTCTTTGAAAAATGGATGCATCTGGAGAATATCATCCTGAGTGAGTAACCCAATCACAAAAGAACTCAATTGATATGCTCTCACTGATGAGTGGAGATTAGCTCAGAAACTTAGAATATCCCAGTTACAATTTGCAAAACACATGAAAATCAAGAAGGAAGACCAAAGTTTGGATACTTAATTTCTCCTTAGAATAGGGAAGAAAATATCCATGGAATGAGTTACAGAGAAAACATTTGGATCTGAGATGGAAGGAAGGACCATCCAGAGACTGCCCCACTTGGGGATCCATCCCATAATCAGCCACCAAACGCAGACACTATTGCATATGCCAGCAAGATTTTGCTAAAGGACCCTGATATAGCTGTCTCTGGTGAGGCTATACCAGAACCTGGCAAATACAGAAGTGGATGCTCAGAGCCATCTTTTAGATGGAATACAAGGTCCCCAATGAAGGAGCTAGAAAAAGTACCCAAGGAGCTGAAGGGGTGTGTAGCCCTCTAAGAGGAATAGCAATATGAACTAACAGTACCCCCAGAGCTTGTTTCTCTAACTGCATATGTAGCAGAAGATGGCATGGTTGGCCATCATTGGGAAGAGAGGCCCTTGTTCTTGCAAAAATTATAAGCTCCAGTACAGGGCAATGATAGGGCAAAGAGCTGACTGGGTGGGTAGGGGAGCAGGGTGAGGGAAGGGTATAGGGAACTTTCAGGATAGCATTTGAAATGTAAAAGAAGAAAATATCTTTAAAAAATTGGAAAAAAAAGAATATTGGTTGTGGATTTTCAAATTAGAGAGTGCTTTTGAATTACTAAAGAAACTACAATCTCAAGTTTTACTATGAGGAAATAAAAGTATTCAAACACTAAACAAGAAAATGATACATATATCAAAAAAGATTATCAATAGATATGATTAAGATTAATATCAGAATCTCCTTAGGAAATGGAAATGTACATTTTAACCCTTTGTTGCAGCAACAATAAAAAAAAATGTGAGGAACCTTCCCCCCCACTGAGAATTTATTCTATGGCAACTAAAATTGAAATCCTGAATGTGGACCCAGGGTGATCAGGCTCTAAAATGGAACTCCTGGTAGCTACTTTCTGCAATGATTCAATGAAGTTATAAGAAAGAAGAGAAAACTAGCCCCATAGATGTGTCTAGAAATGTTATATTTCATTAACACATCAATAAAAGAGGTATGCTGTGAGGTGGGGCAAGAGAAAAACAGAACTGTGAGGGGAGGAGAGGAGAGAATTTGGCAAATAGGACTGTCATTTCCTATGGAGTTGCAAGGAAAGAAAGAAGTGAGACTAAAAGCCAGCAGAGTAATTATCGTGGAGGGCAAGATTTTTAAGATATATATCTTAATTAGGGTTTATTGCTGTTAACAGACACCATGATCAAGGCAAATCTTATAAGGAGTAATATTTAATTGGGGCAGATTTTCAGTTTCAGACCTTCAGTCCATTATTGTCAAAACAGGAAACATGGCAGCATCCAGGAACACAACCTGCAAGAGAAGGAACTGAGAGGCCTACCTGTTGATCCAAAGACAGACTAGAGAGATGGTATCTTCCCCACTAGCCAGAACTGCTAAAGGCAATATGGCAGATGACAAATTAGGAAAATAACTCAACAGATGAGTGGATGAATGGGTATTGTCTCAAAAACATCAGCTCCAGACCAACTTGACTTAGGATCAGCAGCACAGGAACAAGAGCATATACTGTGCCTCTGGTTGACATGGCCCTTTGTGTTCTATAGTTTTATACCACATTTCAAAGACTTCCCTGCAACTAAAGAAATTCTTCACCTTTAATCTAACCAAAGCACTCCAATTTCTGAGTGCATTGCTCAATAGTTTTCTGCTGTGTATATTTTTAATGTTGAACCTTAGGAAACTGGGGGATCTAACTGGGGGATTGCTTGGCAAGTGAGGCACTGAGCACTCACCAAGTGCTATACCTAGACAAGCACTGTCTAAAAATCTACACAATATTAAATAACTCACAGGAATTGAGTTTATAAGAAAGAATCAGGTGTGAGTCTGAATACCTCACAACTAATCTTGTGATTCCAGGAAGTAGAAACCTGTACCATTGTTATTTTCCTAAGGACAAAAAATAAAACCAGAGTTTTCTTTAGTCGTGCAGGTTTTACATGATACCACCACAACATTTACACACAGGGACAACCATTCTGCCTCTCTTTGGTCTATATTGAAAGATCCTATAGTGTAAAATACTCAGTCTATATAGGAACATAAAACACATCTGGCCTCCCTGATGCTAGGCTAAACTTATTTCTTAAAGTACAGACTCTGGACAATATTCTGAAATTTACTGGAATTAAAAATGACCGCAATTTTATGCACTTACGTGACAAAGATATTTCCCAGTATATATGGCATGAATTATCTGGGATGCATTTTAGTGAGCACATAAACTAAGAGTCAGGTTAAGAACTTGTTCATAATATTTTCTTTCCATTCAATGTCATCTAAGCTTTCAATGAGAACCTATATGCTCAGAGCAAAAGGGGAAATTTTTTTTCTCTGAGTGTCTTTGAGGACTTTTACTTAAAAACATGTAACAGGTTTCTGATGCTCCAAAATAAATAACCACAAAATAGGAATCTAGGGAGCCTGTTTGCAGAGCATAGTCTATACTTGGCATAGACATATCCTTTTCTCAAGTGACTCAAAAGGCAGAAGAGGAACCTGGAAGGCAGTTCCATCCTCATCCCAAGGCCAACCTTTCACACTTCATAACATTCCATCCTGTTTTAAAATGCTGAGTGGCCTCAAATTTGTTTATAAATGTGTAATGAATATGAAGTAACAAGCTTCTATGTGGGATTTTCATATTCCAAATGGATGGATTTCCTTGACCTAACACAAGTCACCACTAGCCCAGATCTCTGATCCCATTGCCCACACTGGACTATGTTTACTCAGAGTATTTCTTTTTTTATTTCTAGGGAATCTGCACCACTTTCCCTTCAAGTTTACTTTAATTTTAAAAGAAAAATAATATTATAATTTCAGAAACTCAGGTGGAACTAGAAAATGTATTAAGCACTGTAACCCATGTCAGAAGACAAATACCATGTATTCCCTCTCACTTCCTACACTGTAATAACAATGAGTGTATTAAGGTCAGTGTAAATATGGGTAAAGACCAAGACATTGGAAGGAGGCCAGGGGAAGCAACCCAGCTCCTTGCAGCTAATAAGCGAGAGGTCAATCTGATCTCATTGAGCCTAATTGTTACATGCTTCTCTCCAGTAAAAACAACCTTTAGTATAAGTCAAAAGACTTTTTCTGCAACATGAAATCTCTAAATTCTTCTGCTTCCAGTGTGACAGAATATTAAAAAACAAAAAATAAGCAGAAAAACTCAGGCTAACACAAGTCTTGGGAAAGTAGATCTTTAAGAAGACATCTAAAATTATACCTTGCTGAGTGTATATGCTAACAATTGTCTGTGAAAATATCTAATTTAGAGTTGTTTATTTTCTTTCTCCCACTGTCTGGTGAGTGTCAAAGTGGTCCCATCGGACAACATGATCCTAGATGAACACTAGTTCCTTCAAATCTTCCTCTTCTTCGTGTTCCTCCTCCTCCTCTTTGTCTTCCTCCCTCTGGTCTAATATTTGTTCAACTACCACCTCCACATTTTGGTCCAGGATTACATCAACAACCTCCTCTTTCTCTCTTTGATTTTCATTATCTTTATATAATAGTTCTTCCATGTCCTAGACCTCCAAATATACCTCCTTGATTATTGACACAGATCCAGTCCCAGACATGATTGCTCTCTTGTTGAGTGGGAATACAACCCAATTAAGCTCTTGGTTACAGATTCAGTCCCAGACATGATTGTTCTCTTGTTGAGTGGGAATGAAATCCAATTAAGCTCTTGGATACTAAGGTACATGGAGCACTATTGCACCTATAGAGTTACAATGCCATGGTAATTAATCACTGTTGTGGTTCATAGGCATCATAGCTGGGTTAGCATGTTGGCTGCCCTCTTCCCTTGGTATCTTGCATGCTACTCTGTGGAATTATGTCAGCTAGTCACCAGGGAGGAAGCTCTTGGGTCACACCATTTTAAAAACCTAAAACATGTGAGTGCCCGTCTGGCCAGCAAGAAAGACACCATAATAGGATCCTTCTGCACACGTTTATTGGGCTGCACATTGACTGTGTAGGCGAAAGACCCCGGGCCCTGGGCCTCTCACTCTTATATACTATCAGTTCCCATCCACTCACAGCAGGCCACATCACCTCACCAGGTACGCAGCTTCAGCTAATCAGGGCAGCAGGGACATATCTCCACCAAAATGGCTTCGCCAGTAACCTGGTACACCTGCGCAGCTCTCACGATATTTGTGGTTTATATGAGAAAGTCAGGTGCAAGTCATACGACTTAGCTGCAGTCCCTGGCGCCTTCTTGGGACTGCTGCCACACCTGCTCCCCACAAAACAAAATAAGTACTATGAGAATAGCTATGATGTTATGCAGATGACAATGACAAGAAGAAAATCTACATGTAAATCCTTAGCATACCCAGAATACTTGTAATACTGACAACCTAAGAATCCATGAAAGCAGACTCTTCACATGCAGTGGGTGGGTTGTGTATAAAAATATAATGTTAATTACTATAATGAAGAAATAAAAAGTTTCATTTGCCCTCAAAGATATCATAATGTAAAAATGGTATATCTTCTTAAAATCATAGAAAGAAAATAACTTCTTACAGATCTACATAAATACTTATGACTATTTCAAACAGTATTTCTTCATCTAATTTCGTAAGTAAAACATTGTACTCTTTGTTCTACGGGTCATTATATTTAAAGGTATTATAACAATTGGTGTGCATTTGATAGGATGGTGTGTATAAGCAATGGTAAACTACCTCTGAAGCCTATGCATAGCCTTGTGTATTTTCATGATATACAACATATCCTCTATGTTCCATGTGTGTGTGTGTAAATATTTTTTATTTGGAGGAGTTCATCTATTCTATATTTGCCTACTGATACAGTTTTTATTCTGTTTCTCACATTCTATTTGTAAGGCTGTCCTTTGAGTTCTTCCAAAGGATTATTGTGATTTTTCAGCTTCATGTTCAATGTTTCTATCCCATTATTGAATTCTGCTCTCAAGTACTGCATTTTTTTTCTCATCTCCATGAGCCTTTCCATGGCAATTGCATCGGTTCATGTTGGGCACTCCATGTACTTATTCTCCATATTTTGGACAGTTGAGTATCTATAGTAGTCCACATTGGTTTTAAAGGAAAGTGAAATCTTGTTTTTATTATAAGAGAGAGCTACATTTACATAAAAAGATGTAGAGCTGCCCAGTGTAGTGACAGCTGCAGGTTACAAC
Organism: Mus caroli; assembly: GCF_978045245.1. Taxonomy (NCBI): domain Eukaryota; kingdom Metazoa; phylum Chordata; class Mammalia; order Rodentia; family Muridae; genus Mus; species Mus caroli. The sequence continues at coordinate 90,842,216 of NW_028227259.1, read as the reverse complement.
CCATGGGGTGAGAAGAACTACTTCATATTTCCACCACCAGATGAGGAGCTACATGTTATTAATGACTGCTGAGAAGAGGAGAAACATTCTAGTTCAGGGACAAGTTCTCACACAGGCTATCTAATCCCATGTGTTCAGATCTGGACAGAAATATATATGAAAAAAGCTAAATAAACTCAGTAGGTGTGTTCATTGAACACAGAGACAGAATTAGGGGATTTGTGTGGTCTTATTGTCAGCAGAACTGTGCCTATATAAAAGCAACCATGTCCAAGGGAACTGTTGGAACTGATCTTGGCACCACCTACTCTTGTGTTTTCCAGTATGAAAATGTGTAAATAATTGCCAATGACAAGGGTAAACACACCACACTCAGCTATGTTGCTTTCGATGTCACAGAATTAACTGGAGATGCTGCTAAGAATCATGTGACAATGAACTCCACCGACACAATTTTGATGTCAAATGTCTGATCATACATAGGTTTGATGATGCTATTGTTCTGTCTGATATGAAGCACTGGCCATGAAGTTCATGGTGATCAATGATACAGGCAGGTCAAAGATCGATTTCAAATACAAAGGGGAGACAAAAAGATTCTACCCAGCAGAAGTGGACTCAGTGGTTCTGAAAAATACGAAGGAAATTACAGAAGCTTACCTTGGAAAGACTGTTATCAATTCCATGGTCCCACTGCCAGCTTACTCAAGTGACTCTCAAAGGAAGGGAACAAAAGATGATGGAACTACTGCTGGCCTCAACAGACTTTGAATTATCAATGAACCAACTTCTGCTGCTATTGCTTATGGTTTGGATAAAAAGGTCAGACCTGATAGGAGTTTGCTGATTTGTGACTTGGATTGTACCCTTTATGCCCTGTCAGTTATCACAATTGAGGATAGAATTTTGAAGTCAAATCAACAGCTAGAGACACCCACTGTGTGGAAAAGACTTTGGCCACCTAATAGCCAACCATGCCTTGCTAAGTTTAAGTAAATGAACAAGATGGACATAACTGAGAGCAAGTGAGATGTCTGGCTCCACAGCCCTTGCTGTGAGCAAGCCAAGTGCACCCTCTCTTCTAGCACGAGGCCAGTATTAAGATTGATTCTCTCTATGAGGAATTGACTCCTATACCTTCATTACCCAGGCTCGAACTGGGCAATTGAATGTTGTCCTGATCTGTGATGAACTGTACCCTGTAGAAAAGGCTCTTTGAGATGTCAAACTGACAAGCACATATCCATGATATTGGCATGGTGAGTGGTTCTACCAGAATCCTCAAGATTCAGAAACGCCTGAAAACTTCCTCAATGGAAAAAAAAAATTAACAAGAGCATTCACACCAATGAAGCTGTTGATTATGGTACAGCTGTCCAGGCAGCAATTCTATCTCAAGACAAGTATGAGAATGTTAAGGATTTACTGCTCTTAGATGTCACAACTCTTTCCCAAGATATTGAAACTTCTAGTGGAGTCATGACTGTAATAATCAAGCACAATATCACCATTTGAACCAAGCAGACACAGACTTGGCCACCTACTCTGACAACCAGCCAGATGTACTCATTCAGGTGTATGAAGATGAAAGGACCTTCATTACCAAGGACAACAACATGCTTGGAAAGTTGGATTATACACGCATCCCTCCAGGACCCTGAGGGGTTCCTCAATTTGAAGTTACTTTTGACATTGATGCTAATGAAGTCCTCAATGTTTCTGTTGTAGATAAAAGTGAAAGGAAGGAGAACAAGCTCTCAATCATCAATGACAAGAGCCTCTTGAGCAAGGAGAATATTCAGTGCATGGCCCAAGAAGCTGAGAAATACATAGCTGAGGATAAGAAGCAGAGAGCTAAGGTTTCCTCCAAGAATTCACTAGAGTCGTATGCCTTCAACTTGAACACAACTGCTGAGAATGAGAAACTTGAAGGAAATGTCAATGATGAGGACACACAGAAAATTCTTGGCAAGTGTAATGAAACCATCAGGTGGCTGGATAAGAACCAGACTGCAGAGAAGGAAGAATTTGAGCATCAGCAGAAAACTGGAGAAAGTGTACAATCCTATCATTACCAAGCTTTGCCAGATTGCTGGAGGTGTAACCTGGAGGAATGCCCGGTGGCTTCTCTGTAGAAGGAGCACTTCATCTTGTGCCTCATAAGTGCCCCACCAATGAAGAAGTGGTTTAAGTCAACCAAATACAGAGTGTAGCATTATTCCATAGATAACATAACATGATGGTTTTAATAAGGAATGTATAATAAAACTAGTTAAAGTTAAAGATAGTTTGCAGAAAAATATCACTAAGTAGGAGTACTGTGTGTGTATAGCTATAAACAAACTCATAAAATGATGTACTGCTATACCAATATATAAGTACCTCACTCAGTCCTCATTAAAAAGGCTTCCTCTTACCATAGATTTGAACTAAAACGTAGACCTACAACAGGAAAATGAAAAAAGAATGAAAGACTTTGGAGCACTTAGTCCTAAGAGGGATATCTTCATCAAAGCACTCCCATCATACACATGAAAAAAGATTGACAAAACAGAGAATATTGCTGATTCCAAGAAAACAGCATCTTCTGTATACATCAAGACTGACACACATGAACTCAAGGCAACAAGTGCAATGCCTAAAAGGGTCAAGCCCAGTGGACTCCTTGCACTGAGACAGGGAGAGCACATGGGCTTCCATTACTACAAGGAAGCTATTTGCAATTAATACATGATTGGTATTTTCTCCAAAAGAGTCTCACTATGTGTATGAGGCACACTTCAGGGCAGGCTCCATCTTCAGGAGCTTGACAACATAAAAGTAACTCAATGGCATTTTGAAAGTTTTTTTTGCTCAGTTTTCTTTTGTTTGGTTTGGGTTGTTTTGTTTTGGTTGTGATTTTGTAGGTAATTTCTTTTGCATGTTCATTTTTGCAATATTTAAGGGAAAATCTCAAACCAAACACATGGTTGTTTGTTTGTGTGTTTGTGTGTGTTTGTATGTGTATTTTTGTGTATGTGTATTTCTGTGTCTTTGGATTCTTTAAAATAATATGTGAGGATTGGTTTGTAACTCAAATCTGAAGTAATGGCCACTCAGAAGATATTGTTAATTTCAAGACCACCTAGATTAGTGGTTGTCAACCTGTGGGTCATGATCACTTGGGGTGACATATCAGATATCCCATATATTAGATAATTACATTATGAGTTCAAACAGTTTGGAAGTAATAAATAACAAAAACAAAAATACAAAAAAACAACAACAACAATAAAAAAAAAAAAAACTTGTGTTTTGGGTCACCAAAACATGAGGAAGAATAAGAAATGGTAACAGCATTAGGAAAATTGAGAATCACTCACCTAGATTATTGAGTTTGACTCTGCCCAATTAAAAGCAAACTGCCCCAAATTAAAAAAAAAATAGATCACTACCAAACTAAAACATTCAGTCAATTGGAAATACAATGCTCTGGGTTTACTCTCAGAACTAAACAAAAATGGCTTTGCTAAGTCAACTTTGTGATATGTGAAAAGAATGCATGAGATCAGATGTGTAGGAACTTATAAGTTCAAACTTAAAATACTGCCTCATTGTTACAGTTCAAGACTTAAAGCTGAAACCAACATAATCTAAGGGTAAGAGTCATTATTTCAGAAACTATAAATTTTATTACCGTGGTACCCTGAGAGAGAGACAGAGACAGAGACACAGAGAGAGAGACAGAGACACAGAGAGAGAGACAGATACACAGAGAGAGACAGAGAAAGACAGGCAGACAGAGATACATAGAGACAAAGATAGAGAATATGTGACTAGCAATAGAGCAACAAGTTTTCAATTGTAAGGTTAACAGTCTTTCTTTCTTTTCTTTTTTTTTTCTTTTTCTTTTTCTTTTTTTTTTTTAGATTCTATATCTCTATATTCTTTTTTTTAACTTTTTTAAAATTAGGTATTTGTTTCATTTACATTTACAATGCTATCCCAAAAGTCACTCACCTGCTCCCCCACCAACTCCCCCAGCCACCCACTCCCACTTCTTGGACCTGGCATTCCCCTGTACTGAGGCAGATAAAGTTTGCATGACCAATGGGCCTCTCTTTCCACTGATGGCCGATTAGACCATCTTCTGATACATATGCAGCTAGAGACACAAGCTCTGGGGGGGGGGGGTACTGTGTAGTTCATATTGTTGTTCAACCTATAGGGTTGCAGACCCCTTTAGCTCCTTGGGTACTTTCTCTAGCTCCTCCATTGGGGGCCCTGTGATCCATCCAATAGCTGACTGTGAGCATCCACTTCTGTGTTTGCTAGGCCGCAGCATAGTCTCACAAGAGACAGCTATATCATGCTCCTTCAGCAAAATCTTGCTGGTGTGTGCAATGGTGTCAGCGTTTGGAGGCTGATTATGGGATGGATACCCGGATATGGCAGTCTCTAGATGGTCCATCCTTTTGTCTCAGCTCCAAACTTTGTCTCTGTAACTCCTTCCATGGGTGATTGTTTCCAATTGTAAAAAGGGCAAAGTGTCCACACTTTGGTCTTCGTTCTTCTTCAGTTTCATGTGTTTTACAAATGGTCTCTTATATCTCGGTATACTAAGTTTCTTGGCTAATATCCACTTATCAGTGAGTACATATCATTTGAGTTCTTTTGCGATTGTGTTACCTCACTCAGGATGATGCCCTCCAGGTCCAACCATTTGCCTAGGAATTTCATAAATTCATTCTTTTTAATAGCTGAATAGTACTCCATTGTGTAAATGTACCACATTTTTTTTATCCATTCCTCTGTTGAGGGGCATCTAGGTTCTTTCTAGCTTCTGGCTATTATGAATAAGGCTGCTATGAACATAGTGGAGCATGTGTCCTTCTTAACGGTTGGGACATCTTCTGGATATATGCCCAGGAGAGGTATTGCGGGATCCTCCAGTAGTACTATGTCCAATTTTCGGAGGAACACCCAATGCTCACCTGAGGAATACCGAACGGCTATGAAGCACCTGAAAAAATGTTCAACATCCTTAATCATCAGGGAAATGCAAATCAAAACAACCCTGAAAAACAACCCTGAGATTCTACCTCACACCAGTCAGAATGGCTTAGTTCAAAAATCCAGGTGACAGCCGATGCTGGCAAGGATGTGGAGAAAGAAGAACACTCCTCCATTGTTGGTAGGATTGCAAGCTTGTACAACCACTCTGGAAATCAGTCTGAACTAACCAATACCCCCGGAGCTTGTGTCTCTAGCTGCATATGAATCAGAAGATGGCCTAGTCGGCCATCAGTGGAAAGAGAGGCCCATTGGTCGTACAAACTTTATATGCCTCAGTACAGGGGAATGCCAGGGCCAAGGAGTGGGAGTGGGTGGGTAGGGAAGTGGGTGGGGGAGCAGGTAGGGGACTTTTGGGATAGCATTGGAAATGTAAATGAAATAAATACCCAACTAATAAAATAAAAAGTTAAAAAAAAGAAGAAAAAAAAGAATAAAGCAGACAATAAAATCACACACACACACACAATTATATATATATCATTTGAGTTCTTTTGCGATTGTGTTACCTCACTCAGGATGATGCCCTCCAGGTCCAACCATTTGCCTAGGAATTTCATAAATTCATTCTTTTTAATAGCTGAATAGTACTCCATTGTGTAAATGTACCACATTTTTTTTAATCCATTCCTCTGTTGAGGGGCATCTAGGTTCTTTCCAGCTTCTGGCTATTATGAATAAGGCTGCTATGAACATAGTGGAGCATGTGTCCTTCTTAACGGTTGGGACATCTTCTGGATATATGCCCAGGAGAGGTATTGCGGGATCCTCCAGTAGTACTATGTCCAATTTTCGGAGGAACACCCAATGCTCACCTGAGGAATACCGAACGGCTATGAAGCACCTGAAAAAATATATATATATTGAGAATTCTGGTCCTCTATACTCGACTACTCAAACTTAACTGACCGGAGTGTTTCTGAACAGCACATTAACTGGCTAAGAAGTTTCTCCAAGGTAAGTACCTAGGAATATGAATCCCTTAACTTCATGTTAAATGTTAACCATCCATCAGAAATATCATTTTAATGGGCTGCCTATAAGATATTCTTTTTCTTTACTGTGAGAATAAGTACCTACAAAAACACAGTGAGTCATAAATTTTATTACATTTTGAAAACTTATTCAAGCAACAGAAATATATTCATGTTGATCACCTATTATAGTAAGTGATTCCAACAAAATAAGCCATTCTCTATTCTCCCACCTATAACTTACGGTTCTTATTAATTCTTAATGATGGACTACTGTCACATGTATTCTGAAAGAGAATTGTTCTAAAGTATATATTTAAAACTAATTTTGCTTGATTTTAAGCTTCATATGAAATATAGTATAAGAAAAACAATATGTGACATTTGTTCAAGAAAACTAGTGAAAAACTTTGGCTATGATTATTTCAAGGTTTGCAGTGTTCACCTCCCACATGGAAGCTATCAACAGGGTTGACTAGAGGAGCTGACAGGTCATTGTGTGAAGTGGTATAAAAGAAGAATTAAGGCCATCTGGCTCCAAAAATTTATCACAAACCTTGAGACACCTTCGAAGAAAACAGATCTAAATAACACTGTTTCTGTTCTAGTTACAATGGAAATCAGTTGCATAACAGAAAGTAGATTTTAGCACACTCACTGTATACACAATGACTCAGTACACTGTTAAAGCTAGACTATGTAAGAAGTTATGCTTTCATCTTTTCTTCTATTTAATAGGAAGACTTCTCCCTTATCTATTCTTTGTCAAGAGAAATAAATGTGATCAATTTAAGTGGTATCATCTCAAATATGAGTTTACAGAATCTTGATGTCATAGAACTGCAGTTGTAAAATAAAACCAAATGCACAAATGAAAATGTCCACTACAAAACAATTACACTTAAGTCAAAGCTTTCTCTTTTTTATTCTTGCTTGTTCAGACTCTTGAAGGACTAATATGCAGCACTTTTCCTAGATCTGCTAAGCACTCGAAAATGAAAATTAGCCCCATTGCTTGAGAATCAAAAGTTATGAGCTATATTATGTTACTAATACTGAGTCCACGATAAAAATCAAACCTTATTTTAAGATACATGAAACAACATATATTCCATGTCTTGGGACATGTTCCAAATAATGACATTTCATTTTCTAAAATAATGCTAACCAGCTCTTTTGCTAACTTTCAGGAGCTACAGAAAGATGAAGTCACTGTGTTTGTTCCTTAACCTCTGGGATCTTATAGGATGCTTCCTGTGAGCATCAATTTACATAAGAAAAGATTTCATGTTCTTTTACTAATTTTTATGTCAGACATTTTAACTTTATATATCTGCATTTCCTAATATATGCAAGTTGCAAATTACTGATGAAATGTCCACCAAGTGTTTAATTTCCTAATTGAAAATCTGTTTTTACCAAATAGTCACAAAGATAATAATAAATCACAAGGAAAGTAATAGATATACCTAAGAAAGTTTACTACTTCTTGATATCCAAATCAATATCATTATATCCAAAAGAAAACACAAAATAGCGAATTCTTTGTTGCATCAAAAACAAAAGGAATGTGAATTATATTTTACTACATTATTCTTTAGATAATTAACAAGAAAATTCTGAAAAACAAGAAAATTGCTTGTAGATCAACATTTAAAATGGAACATCTTGTATCTAATGTTGGTCATGAGCCATTGAACTAAGATAGAGAGGGCACTAGTAACATAGACGTGTCTTGAAATAATATAGTTTGTCAATAATATGATTAAAAGTTATATGACATGTAGGGAGAAATAGAGAAACAGAACTCTGAGGAGCTATTAGGAGTGAGCAGGGCATACACGCCTGACCTTTATTACAGAGATGCAAATATAGAACCAGGTCACAAAAAAAGGAGGCAGTATGAAAATCCTGGTGTACAAGATGTTTAAAATAGGTGTGATGTAACATGATATTCATTTTAATAAGAATGTCTTCAATCTATATGCACTGTAGTTAAGAGGACAAGAAAAATAGAAGGCTCAGTTCAGGCTTTATAAAATGTCATTATAGCGATACAAATAAAAATCAGAAAAGATGAGAGATGTTGAGAGCAGGCAAAACAGAATAGAAGAGCAGGTGCAAAGATCTTGTTTGTGTTGGGTGATTGGACATTGGCATGATTGATTTCTAAATGAAGTGTTCTAGGTACATATAGTGACACACAATTACAAAGTAAAAAAAAAAGTCAAGAAACAAGGAAACAAGAAAGAAGACATTCTCTTAACTCATTAGTTACTTTACATGCTACAAAGTCTAGGACAGGGGAGTTCATTCCTACCTACTGCAACCTTCTTATGAAAAAAAAGAAGGGAGCCATCTGAAGATAAATATGGGGATTCAACATAAGGTACAAAACTAGGAGAAAGAAAGATAGTGTCAACTTGGATCATTATAAACATCCACTAATCTAGAGAGGGCAGTTCAAAGAAACTTGAAAGTATTACAAGAGAGCACTTAAGGACATAAAAGTCTGGCCATAAACTGCTCCTGAAAACTTCTACCACTGCTCACAAAATTGACCATGAAGGTATAAGTCTAATTTAGGGTTAACCGAAAGTTTGCAATTACTGAAGGCAATGTGTCCGATGGCAAATTACGGAAAGAATTTTTAAAAAATGAGTGAATGAATAGGGTTTAACTCCAAAATATCAGCTCCAGACCATCTTGACTTTTGATCAGAAGCAAAGGAACAAGATCACATACTGTCCCTCTGGTTGACATGGCCCTTTGTGTTCCATAGTTTTCCTACCAAATTTCAAAGAATTCCCTGCATCTGAAGCAATTCTTCACCTTTCATCTATCCAGGCACTCCAACTTCCTCATGCATTTGGTTTTCCTCAACACTTTTCAGCTGTGTTTATTGTTAATGGTGAAGCTTATGAAAAAAAAATCACTAAACAGAGGGTTAGCCCAGCAAGTGTGTCACTAATGGCTCACCAAATGCTGTACCAAGGCAAGCACTACCTAGATATCTAGACAATATTAAATAACTCACAATGAATGAACTTAGGAAAAGAGCTCAGGCATGAATATAAGTGTCAAAGAACAAACCTTATGACCCCAGGATGTGGATATATGTATGACTGTCATCATTCAAAGGACCAAAAAACCCAGAATTTGTTTAGCCATGCAGGTGGTACAGGATACCACCACAGCATTTACAGAACAGAGACTACTAATCTGCCTACTTTGGCCTATATTATAAACATCAGGCATTATAAATACTCAGTCTATATAGGAACCTGAAACTCATCTAGACCTCCCTGATGATAGGCTAAACTTATTCCTTCAAGTACAAACTCTGGAACATATTTTGATACTTATTTAATTAAAACCCAGAACAATTTAAAGATCTTCAGTGACAGAGACTTTTCCCAATATTTATGGCAACTACTTCCATTTGTGATTCATTTCAGTGATCAGGTTTACAAATCTGCAGCTTAAGAGTTTCTTCATAACATTTTCTTTACATTCAATGCAATCTAAGCTTTCACTGAGAATCTGTATGCTCAAAAGATAGTGGAAACCTTTTTCTCTGAGTGTTTGGAGGATTTTTACTTAAAAACATGTAACAGGTTTCTGTAGATACAAAATAAATTACTACAAAATAGGACTGTCGTGAGCCTGTTTGTCAGAGCATAATCTACACTTGGCATAGGCATGTCCTTTTCTCAAGTGACTCAAGAAGCAGAAGAGGAACCTGGAAGGCAGTTCCATTCTCATCCCAAGGTCATCCTTCCCACTTCATAAAATTCCATCCTGTATCATAGTGCTACATGACCCAAATTTTGTTTATTAATATTTAATTAACATGAAGTAACAAGCTTCTGTGTGGGGTTTTCATATGCTACTTGAGAGATGTTTTAAAACCTCACACTAGTCTCCCCCAACCCAGGTCTGTGATCACTTTACCCACACTGTACAAATTGTGTTCAATGTTATTCATTTTTATTTCTACTGAATTCCCTCAGTTTCCCTTCAGATTTCTTTTTTGATATAATGTGGAAATTTTAGAAAAACAGATGAAACTAGAAAATGTAGTTAGCACAGTAACCCAGGCACAGAAGACAAATACCATGTATTCACTCTTACTTTCTAGATTCTTATGAAAATGAGTATATAAAGGTCAGGATCAATATGGGTAATGGCCAAGACCAATATGAGTACAGAACAAATATGAGTAAATATGTGTAAAAATTACCACGTAAAAGTATGGAGCAAAGGGGGACATGAGAATCATTCCTGAATTTTGTGTATCATGGACCAGTGGCCACTCTGATCTCATATACTGAAATTGCACATGCTTGTCTCCACAACATGACACTTTATTACAAATCAAAAGAATTATTTTCTGCAACATAAAATCTCTAACTTCATATGCTTCCAGTTTTAGAGAATTTTATAAAAGAATAAGAACATAGCTGATAAACTCAAGCCAGCATATTTCTTGGGAAAGTAGAACTTTTAGAAGCCATCTAAAATTACCCCTTGTACAGAAAGTGCATATGGTAATAATTCTCTAAGAAATATTCAATTTAAAGTTGTTTATTTTCTTTCTCACACAGTCTGGTGAGGGCCAAAGAGGCCGTATGGACAACATGATCCTACAAGACCACAAACTACTTCAACTCCTCATTCTCATCTTTATAGTCAGCCTGACCCCAGTCATGTACAGATTGCTCAACCAGGCATTATCCCCATTTTACTGTCTGAACAACTGGATTCTGTTACTCTTTCTGTTCGTCCTTCTTTATACCGTGGAAAAGATTTTGAAAAACTACCTCCTACTCTTATATTGGATTATCCTTATATACCAGTTCTTTAACATCCTAGATCTCCAAGCATTCCTATTCTCCCTGTTCCCAGAAAAAAGCAAATGAAATGTCAGCTGTGAATAAATCTATAACACTTCCTATTGCACCAAATTCTACTGATACCTTTTTTAAGTGCTGGTAAATATAAATTTCCTCTTGGCAGTCAGATTAATATAAACCAAACCTCTGTACAATTTGGAGAGAAATAATCTTTAAAGGCTTAAGAAATAACCCTTACCAGAGCATTATAGAACGTGAAAATTAAAAGCTGAGCAGGAAGCAGAAAACCAAGCCAGAACAGGTTCACAAATCCCTTCCAGTTGGCACCAGCACCGGGTGACCTTGGGTGCGGAGTCTGTAGACACTCCCAAGTTCCCTAGAAGACTCTCCACACTATCTTAGGACCTCTGGTGAGTAGAACACAACTTCTCTTACAAACCAATAGCATGGGACCTGAGACAGCATTATGGAAGCAGAAAACCAGCCTGACCAGGGTCACAAGTCCCTTCTGGTTGGCGCCAGTACCTGGCCACTTCGTACACTATGTTGGCAGACACCCCTATGGTCCCTAGAGGACTCTCCATGAGATCTTAGGACTACTGACCAGACAGCTCCATGCTCCTCAATGGAGACACCACTTCCAGGCCCTGTAACATGTCCAGGATCTTTGACAACAGGATCCCAGGATAAAAGCTTGGTCATACCAGTATTTCAGTGTCTCAGAGGAACTTGACTACCAAAAACTCTGACACACCCATAATGTCAGGTTCACAGGAGCCCACAAGCTAAGGAACACATAGAGAGCTAGACTCTGAGGAGACCTGACTCAACAGGGATTATAGGAAGGACAGGTTCTAATCAGATATATTGAGGACAGTAAATACTTGAGATAATCAGATGGCAGGAGGCAAGCATAAGAACGGAAGCAACAGAAAACAAGGTTACTTGGCATCATCAGAAACAAACTCTCCCACAATAAAAATTCCTGGACACACCATCACACCAGAAAAGCAAGACATGGATCTAAAGTTACTTCTTATGATGATGATGGAGGACCTTGAGGAGGAAATACAAGAAAACACAGGTAAACAGCTAGAAGCCTTTAAAGAGGAAACACCAAAATGTCTTAGAGAGTTACAGGAAAATAATACCAAACAGTAGATGGAATTGAACAAAACAATGCAGGATCTAAAAACGGAAATAGAAATAAACAATAAAGAAAACACAATGGAAGAGAACTCTGGAGATAGAAACACTAGGAAAGAAATCAGGAACCATAATATGAGCATCAGCAACAGAATACAAGAGATGGAAGAGAGAATCTCAGAGACAGAAGATTCCATAGGGAACATGGACACAACAATAAAAGAAAATGCAAAATGCAAAAAGATCCTAATTCAAAACATCCAGGAAATCCAGGACAAAATGAGAAGGCCAAACCTACAGATAATAGGAGTAGATGAGAATGAAGGTTTTCAATTAAAAAGGCCAGCAAATATCTTCAACAAAATTATAAAAGAAACTTTCCAAGCCTAAAGGTAGAGATGCCCATGAACATACAAGAAGCCTACAGAACTCCAAATAGACAGATATTCCTTCTGAAACATCATAATCAGAACAACAAATGCACTAAATAAAGACAAAATATTAAAACCAGCAAGGGAAAAAGGTCAAGTAACATATAAAAGCAGTCCTACTAGAATTACTGAAAACTTCTCACCAGAGACTATGAAAAGTAGAAGATCCTGGAGTGATGTTATACAGACACCAAGAGAACACAAATGCTAGCCCAGGCTACTATACCCAGTCAAACTCTCAATTAGCATAGATGGAGAAACCAAAGTATTCCATGATAAAACCAAATTCACACAATATCTTTCCAGGAATCCAGCCCTTCAAAGGATCAAAACAGAAAAAAAAACAAAAAACAAACAAAAAAAAACCAACCAAACAAACAAATAAAACAAAACAAAACTATACAAGGATGGAAACTACACCCTAGAAAAACCAAGAAAGTAATCCTTAAACAAACCGAAAGGAAAATAGCCACAAGAACAGAATGCCAGCTCTAACAACAAAAATTATAGGAAGCAACAATTACTTTTTCTTAATGTCTCTTAATATCAATGGACTCAATTCCCCAATAAAAAGACATACATTAACATACTGGCTGCACAAACAGGACCCAACATTTTGCTGTTTACAGGAAACCCATCTCAGGGAAAAAGACAGACACTACCTCAGAGTGAAAGGCTGGAAAACAATTTTCCAAGCAAGTGGTCTGAAGAAAAAAGCTGGAGTAGCTATTCTAATATCGAATACAATGGACTTCCAACCCAAAGTTATCAAAAAAGACAAGGAGGGGCATTTCATAGTCATCAAAGGTAACACTTTCCAAGAGGAACTCTCAATTCTGAATATCTATGCTACAAATGCAAGGGTAAGCACATTCATTAAAGAAAGTTTAGTAAAGCTCAAAGAACACATTGTATGTCACACAATGATAGTGGAAGACTTCAACACCCCACTTTCTTCAATGGAAAGAAAAAAATGGAAATAGAAACTAAGCAGGGACAAAGTGAAACTAACAGAAGTTATGAAACAAATTGATTTAACATATATCTACAGAACATTTTATCCTAAAATAAAAGTATATACCTTCTTCTCAGTAACTCATGGACCCTTCTCCAAAATTGACCATATAGTTGCTCACAAACAAGTCTCAACAGATATAAAAATATTGAAATTGTCCCATGCATCTTATCAGATCACCATGGACTAAGGCTGATCCTCAATAAATCATAAATAGTAGAAAGCCAATATTCATGTGGAAACTGAATAACACTCTCCTCAATGATACCTTGGTCAAGGAAGGAATAAAGAAAGAAATTAAAGACGTTTTAGAGCTTAATGAAAATGACCCACAACATACCCAAAATTATATTACACAATGAAATCATTCCTAAGAGGAAAACGCATAGCTCTGAGTGCCTCCAAAAAGAAAATGGAGACAGCACACACTAGCTGCTTGACAACTCCCTTAAAAACTCTAGAACAAAAGGAAGCAAATACACCCAAGAGGACTAAACTTCAGGAAATAATCAAACTCAGGGTCGAAATCAATCAAGTGGAAACAAGAACTGTTCAAAGAATCAACCAAAGGAGGAGTTGGTTCTTTGAGAAAATCAACAAGATAGATAAACCCTTAGCCAGACCCACTAGAGGGCACAGGGAAAGCATCCTAATTAACAAAATCAGAAATGAAAAGGGAGACATAACAACAGATCCTGAAGAAATCCAAACATCATCAGATCCTTCTTCAAAAGGCTATAAGCAACAAAACCGGAAAACCTGGATGAAATGGCTAAATTTCAATACAGAGACCAGGAATCAAAGTTAAATTAAGATCAGATTAAGACCTAAACAGTCCCATATAACCTAAAGAAATAGAAGCAGTCATTAATAGTCTCTTAATAGACTCCCAACCAAAAAAAAAAAAAAAATTAACAAAAACAAAAACAAAACAAAAACAAAACCGAAAAGTCAAGAACCAGATGGGTTTAGTGCAGAGTTCTATCAGACCTTCAAAGAAGATCTAATTCTAATTCTTCTCAAACTATTCCACAAAATAGAAACAGAAAGTACTCTACCCAATTCATGATATAAATCCACAATTACTCTGATACCTAAACCACAGAAGGCCCAACAATGATAGAGTACTTCAGACCAATTTCCCTTATGAATATAAATGGTTCATCCTTTCGTCACAGCTTCAAATTTTGTCTCTGTAACTCCTTCCATGGGTGTTCTGTTCCCAATTCTAAGAAGGGGCAAAGGGTCCACACTTCGGTTTTCGTTCTTCTTGAGTTTCATGCATTTAGCAAATTGTATCTTATATCTTGCATATCCTAAGTTTCTGGGCTAATATCCACTTATCAGTGAGTACATATTGTGTGAGTTCCTTTGTGATTGGGTTACCTCACTCAGGATGATGCCCTCCAAGTCCATCCATTTGCCTAGGAATTTCATAAATTCATTCTTTTTATTAGCTGAGTCGTACTCCATTGTGTACATGTACCACATTTTCTGTATCCATTCCTCTGTTGAGGGGCATCTGGGTTCTTTCCAGCTTCTGGCTATTATAAATAAGGCTGCTGTGAACATAGTGGAGCATATGTCCTTCTTAAGGTTGGGACATCTTCTGGACATATGCCCAGGAGAGGTATTGCTGGATCCTCAGGTAGGACTATGTCCAATTTTCTGAGGAACCGCCAGACTGATTTCCAGAGTGGTTGTACAAGCTTGCAATCCCACCAACAATGGAGGAGTGTTCCTATTTCTCCACATCCTTGCCAGCATCTGCAATCACCTGAATTTTTGATCTTAGCCATTCTGACTGGTGTGAGGTGGAATCTCAGGGTTGTTTTGATTTGCATTTCCCTGATGATTAAGGATGTTGAACATTTTTTCAGGTGCTTCTCTACCATTCGGTATTCCTCATGTGAGAATTCTTTGTTCAGTTCTGAGCCCCATTTTTAAAGGGGTTATTTGATTTTATGGAGTCTACCTTCTTGAGTTCTTTATATATATTGGATATTAGTCCCCTATCTGATTTGGATAGGTAAAGAGAGGTTTGCTAAAGGATTACTTTCTTGCCTTTAATAGGGTGTAATTTCCCTCCTTGTGATGGAGTTTTCCCTTTATTATCCTTTGAAGGGCTGGATTTGTGGAAAGATGTTGTGTGAATTTGGTTTTGTCATGGAATACTTTGGTTTTTCCACCTATGGGTATAGTAGCCTAGGCTGGTATTTGTGTTATCCTAGGGTCTGTATCACCCACCTCTGTCTAGGATCTTCCCACTTTCATAGTCTCTTGTGAGAAGTCGGTGTAATTCTCATAGGTCTGCCTTTATATGTCTTGACTTTTTCGCTTACTGCTTTTAATATTCTATCTTTATTTAGTGCATTTGTTGTTCTGATTATTATGTGTCAGGAAGAATTTCTTTTCTGGTCCAGTCTATTTGGAATTTTGTAGGCTTCTTTTTGTTCCTAAACTCTAAAGTGACAGAGACCTTTCTCCATATTTATGGCCTCTACTTCCTCTTGGGATTGATTTTAATGAAGACATTTACAAAGAGCCAGTTTAAGAGTTCATTCATAATATTTACTTTCCATTAAATGTCATCTGAGCTTTCACTGAGAACTTTTATGCTCAGAACAAAAGGTGAAATGTTTTCTCTGACTGTCTTTGAGGACTTTTACTTAAAAAAATATAATAGGTTTCTGTTTCTGGAAAATAAATTAGCACAAAGTAGGACTTTAGGGAGTCTGTTAGTTTATACTTGGTCTATACTTGGCATAGATATTTCCTTTTCTCAAGTGACTCAAGAGGCTGAAGAGGAACTTGGAAAGTAGTTATATCCTCATCCCAAGGCAATCATTTCATACTTCATAAAATGTTATTGTGCATCATGGTGCTGACAAACTGCAATTTGGTTTATTAATATTTAATTAACTATAAGTAACAAGCTTTCTGTGGGATTTTCATATTCAAAATGGTTGTATCTTCCTTAACTGCACACTAGTCTTCCCCAACAGAGATCCATAATCCCCTCAGCTATACTGGACTATGTGTACTCTGAGTAATTCAGCTTTGTTTCTATTAAATAGAAACCAGTTACTCTGGAACTTTGTTTTTTTGATTTTTTAAAAAGAATTATAGTATGAAAATTTCAGAAATACAGGTGGAAGTAGAAAACATCATAAGCACAGTAACCCATACTCAGAAGACTAATACAATATATTCTTTCTTACTTCCTAGACTGAAATGTCAATTAGTATATAAAGGTCAGGGTAAATATGGGTAAAGACCAAGATTGTAGAAAGTGTCCAAAAAAGACTCCCTGAGTTTTAATTGTGAGGCTAGCCTTTAGCAGATGAGCCATCTCTACAGCCCATGCACGTAACCCTCAAGAGACTGGAGGCCCCAGGGTTTTTAGAGGTCAGCTGGTGTGGGGGTTGTGGAAATCCACTCAGAGATGGGTTGGGCTGGAGAGGAGATATGGGATGTGAAGCAATTGGAGGGAGGAGGGGCTTGGGGAATACAATATGGAGTGTAAAAGATAAATTACAAATGAAATTAAAAGAAATAAAATTTTTTTAAAATCCCTAATTTTTGTAGGTCATGATCAAGAGGCCACTCTAATCCCATATAGCCTAATTGTTACATGCTTCTCTCTAGTACAAAGAACCTTTACTACAAGTCAAAAGAACATTTTCTTCAACATGAAATCTCTAACTTATTCTGCTTCCAGTATTACAGAATTTTTTATAAAAACATAGATGATGAACACAGGTCAGCAAATGTTTTGGGAGTGAAGGTCTTGTAGAAGCCATTTAATATTACAATTTGCTCAGAAAGTTTATATGCTAATAATTTTCTGTGAAATATCTAAATTAAAATAGTTTATTGTCTTTCTCCCACAATCTGGTGACTGTCAAAATGGCCCCAGGGGAAAACATGATCCTAAAGGAATACTAGCTACTTCAAACACTAGCTCCCATTCTCTTCCTCCTCCTCCTTGTACTCCTCCTCATTCTCCTCCTCCTCTTCCTCCTCCTCCTCCTGCTCACCCACCTCCTTCTTCTCCTCATCCTTGTCTTCATATTCTTCTCTGTTGTCAATGACCCCTTCCACCCTTTGGTCTAGGATTATATCAAGCACCACCTCTTCCTCATTTTGATTTTCATTATCCTTAGATAAGTCTTTCTCTACTTCCTAGACGTCCAAACAATTCTACTCTTCTACCAGGTCTGACAGTAAAGCAAACAAATACAACCTGCCAATACCTTAATAAATCAACCTCCTCTATCAAATTTCCCCATTAATTTTTGAACCTGGTGGAAAACACTAAATAAATTTGATGTCAGAATAAAATAAAGCAGAGCACTGTGGAATTTGGGGAGAAATAATCTTTAAATTAAACAACCTTTATGCAAGTATTACACAAAATTAAAAGAAAGAGCACTATAAAGCATGCACTTGCAGTCATTATGACTACTGTACCATCTACTGTGTTATTGCCATACAATTAATACTTCTAGAAACCTAACCTTGTTCCAGGAGACAAACTGGTTATTAGGGAAATACAACTGTAATGTACAATCATGAAATCAGAAGAAAGGATGATAAGATATCCCCTTATGAGTGTCACCCATCAAATAAATATAAATCACAGAACATGGTGGTATGTATATACACAACATTTCCTGACAATTAGTGGGTAACGTGTCATTATTATATTTAACTCAAAGTGGATTCCACATCCATGGATTCAGACAACCATGCACACAAAAGGTTCAAAATATGTGTACGGAGCACACATGGTCTATTCTACCACGAATCCTTCAACAATCCCTAGAAGCTGTATTTTACAGTATTCATGTCAACATGTGAATTATCGCCAATCCAAAGTTTGTTCAATGTGTGTAAAAACTGATAGAAGTTAAAAGAAAAGTATACATTATTTTAACTGGAGTACTTAAATGTGTACAATTCATAGCACACACAGAAACTCTAGAAAAGGGCCACCAAAAATACCAAGAGACTATATTGCTTTTAACAAACTTTCACAAATAGTTTCAACTTTAAAAAAGATGCATATTCCAAGATGATCAAAATGAGATGGGTTATATAATGGATTGTAAGTGACTTTTGTTTTCTTCTGTTTGTATTCTCACTCTGAACACTACTCATGTTTCTGAAGAGCAAATTAACCTATGTAAATCCAAAGCACATGGAAAACCTTCATATATTGGAAAACAAACCCCAAAGTATCTGGGAACTCAAAATACTCTAATTGGCCTAAGCCATTACTTGCTTCCTGTTCTTCTAGAAACATGAACCCTTGTCATTCAGTCTTAGGCTGTACCCTGTAGCCCTCCATTTCTCTTCTGACTCCTCTTTTAATCATCCAAAGAACCAGCATTGCAAACCACCCTGTGAAAAAGTTCAAGCAACTTCAGCTCCTTCAACTATGGTTGCCATCACAGTCACTTCTGATACCTCTGTCAGCAAAGGTATAGATGCCAATGTCATCTGTCCTCCCTCCTAGCACCCTCCAGCTTTATACTTCCACAAACGCTGTGGCAGCCTAGACTATCTCAACTACCAAAGATGGCACTGCTCCAACTGAGGCAGAAAGCAATACACCAAATGATTCAAAAAATGCCTCTCCTACTTCTATAGACAGTACTCCAACTGGTACAAGTAGCAATATCCCAAAGACCACACTAATTGAGAGGTACTGAGCTGAGAGTAATGATAAGAGTAAGGTTCGAGGTGAGAGATAATAGTGCCCAGCAATTAAACCAAAAAAGCAAGTTGAGAATAAAAAAAGAGAGAGAGAGACTCAGTCTCACAAGGCATCCTAGTCCTCTGGTACTTACATTCTTTCATCTCCATCTTCTGCAATCATCCCTGAGTCTTAGGTATAGAGCTGTGCTGCTTAGGTTTCAGATGTGACTGGGTCACACACAGGCCCTTGCTCTCTGTATTGTAATCTAGATGTGATGTGTTTTCTGTAATGTTCTCCATCATTTAAATACAGAAATGTTTTGTGAGGAGTGAGAACTTCACTGACATTTGTGTAGATGAATAACTAATAAGCATGTAGTTTGGGATTACTATGGCTTACTAAAGTGTTGGTTATATTCTCCTAAAAATATCCTGACTTCTCCAGGCTTGGGCAGATACAAAGTCCCAGCCACAGGTGTGATTGCCCCCTTGTTGAATGGGCCATGAATGAGCTGGTCTCCCAAGAGTTTTGACACACCTGAGAGCACAAGTAAGACCACAATACCTGATCAAATTCCTGAACCAAGAGGGACACAACCAGAACCATCAGGACAAAGGAACAAAGAGACAGGCAGGGACAGGATACTTCTGGTTTCCTTCAGTGACACAGAGTTGATCCGATGCCACAGTTCTCCATACCTAAATAATGCCTGGAGATAGCTGGACTTCTAGGAGTGCTGAAACACAGACTGACAATAGGGACAAGACACAATCAGAGACAGCAAGACAAGCTAAAACTACAGATAAACTGATGGCAAGAGGCAAGTACAAGAATATAAGCAATATAAGCAACAAAAAAAAGGATACATGGCATCATCAGAACCCAGCTCAAAATGATCATTCACCCTGATCAAGTAGGTTTCATCCCAGGGATGCAAGGATGGTTCAATATATGGAACTCCATCAACACATTCCACTATATAAACAAACTCATAAAGGAGGGGCATGATCATCTATTTGGATGCTGAGAAAGCATTTTCTAACATTTAACCTCCCTTCCTGGTAAAACTTTTGGAAAGATCAGGAATTCAAGGGCCATACCAAAAAACAGTAAAAGGAATATACAGCAAATCAGTAGCCAGGATCACACTAAATAAGGGACTCTCTCTCTATCTCTTAAATATAGTATTCAAAGTTCTAGTTAAGCAGTTAAACAACAAAAGCAGGCCAAAGTGATATAAATTGAATAGGAGAAAGTCAAAATATCAATATATTTGCAGATGATATGATAGTATACTTAAGTGACCCCAAGAATTCCACCAGAAAACTCCTAAGCTGATATACAACTCAATAAGTGGCTGGATATAAAACAAAATCAAACATATCAGTAGCTTTCTTCTACTCAAAGGATAAAAGGGCTGAGAAAGAAATTAGGGAAATGATACCCTTCACAGCAGTCAAAACCAATATTAATTATCTTAGGGTAACTCTAACCAAACAAGTCACAATTTCTGTTACTTGAACTTCAAGTATCTAAAGAAAGTAAAATAAAAAGCACAAATGAAAATAGTCAATTTCACAATAAAACCTGTTAAGCCAAAAGATTTTTTAAAGTCTTCTGTTGCTCAGATTCATCGAGGACAAATATATGGCATTTTCCCCTCCTCACTTCAAACCTCAAAAAGGTAAAATAGCCCTAACATTTAAGACTCAAGGATATGAGCTGAAAAATATTATGCCACTAATACTGACACCAAGATATGAATCAGAAAAATATTTTAAGACACACTGTACTACATATACACCAGGTGTTAGAACATGTTACAAATAATAACATTTAAAAAAAAAATGCTAAGCAGCAACTGTGCTCTATCAGAGGCTACCGAAGGTGGAGTCACAGGTGGAGTCTCTGTGTTCTTAGAGAATCCTTCCTGGTGAATATCAATTGTCCCTAAACCAAACCTACATCTTCACATATTAACTGTTACATCAGAGGATTTAACTTTAGTTTTCTGCATTTCCTAATATATACAAACTTCAAATCACTGAGGAAATGTCAATCAAGTGCTTTAATTCACACTTTGAAAAATTATAACATTCTGCTGCTTACAGGAAACCCATCTCAGGGAAAAAGACAGACACTACCTCAGAGTGAAAGGCTGGAAAACAATTTTCCAAGCAAATGGTCTGAAGAAACAAGCTGGAGTAGCCATTCTGATACCGAATAAAATCGACTTCCAACCCAAAGTTATCAAAAAAGACAAGGAGGAACACTTCATACTCATCAAAGTTAAAAGCCTCCAAGAGGAACTCTCAATTCTAAATATCTATGCCGCAAATGCAAGGGCAGCCACATTCATTAAAGACACGTTAGTAAAGCTCAAAGCACACATTGCACCTCACACAATAATATTGGGAGACTTCAACACACCACTTTCATCAATGGACAGATCCTGGAAACAGAAACTAAACAGGGACACAGTGAAACTAACAGAAGATATGAAACAAATGGACTTAAGAGATATCTAAAGAACATTTTATCCTAAAACAAAAATGATTTACCTTCTTCTCAGCACCTGATGGGACCTTCTCCAAAATTGACCATATAATTGGTCACAAAACAGGCCTCAACAGATACAAAAATATTGAAATTGTCCCATGCATCCTATCAGATCACCATGGATTGAGGCTGATCTTCAATAAAAACATAAATAATAGAAAGCCAACAGTATTTCGTGGAAACTGAATAACACACTTCTCAATGATAACTTGGTCAAGGATGGAATAAAGAAAGAAATTAAAGACTTTTTACACTTTAATGAAAATGAAGCCAAAACTTACCCAAACCTATGGGACACAATGAAAGCATTCCTAAGAGGAAAACTCATAGCTCTGAGTGCCTCCAAAAAGAAACTAGAGAGAGCACACACTAGCAGCTTGACAACACATCTAAAAGCTCTAGAAAAAAAGGAAGCAAATTCACCCAAGAGGAGTAGACAGCAGGAAATAATCAAACTCAGGGGTGAAATCAACCAAGTGGAAACAAGAACTATTGAAAGAATTAACCAAACGAGGAGTTGGTTCTTTGAGAAAATCTTGATGAAATGGACTAATTTCTGGACAGATACCAGGTACCAAAATTAAACCAGGATCAAGTTAACGAGCTAAACAGTCCCATATCCCCTAAATAAATAGAAGCAGTCATTTATAGTCTCCCAGCCAAAAAAAAAAAAAAGCCCAGGACCAGATGGGTTTAGTGCAGAGTTCTACCAGACCTTCAAAGAAGATCTAATTCCAGTTCTTCACAAATTATTCCACAAAATAGAAGTAGAAGGAACTCTACCCAACTCATTCTATGAAGCCACAATTACTCTGATACCTAAACCACAGAAAGATCCAACAAAGAAAGAGAACTTCAGACCAATTTCCCTTATAAATATTGATGCAAATATACTCAATAAAATTCTCGCTAACCAAATCCAAGAACACATTGAAGCAATCATCCATCCTGACCAAGTAGGTTTTATTCGAGGGATGCAGGGATGGTTTAATATATGGAAATCCATCAACATAATCCAGTATATAAACAAACTCAAAGACAAAAACAACATGATCATCTCGTTAGATGCAGAAAAAGCATTCGACAAGATCCAACACCCAGTCATGATAAAAGTCTTGGAAAGGTCAGAAATTCAAGGCCCATACCTAAACATGATAAAAGCAATCTACAGCAAACCAGTAGCCAACATCAAAATAAATGGTGAGAAGATTGAGGCAATCCCACTAAAATTAGGGACTAGAAAAGGCTGTCCACTCTCCCCATACCTATTCAACATTGTACTTGAAGTCCTAGCCAGAGCAATTCGACAACAAAAGGAGATCAAGGGGATACAAATTGGAAAAGATGAAATCAAAATATCACTTTTTGCAGATTATATGATAGTATATATAAGTGACCCTAAAAATTCCACCAGAGAACTCCTAAACCTGATAAACAGCTTCGGTGAAGTAGCTGGATATAAAATTAACTCAAACAAGTCAGTGGCCTTTCTCTACACAAAGAATAAACAGGCTGAGAAAGAAATTAGCGAAACAACACCTTTCACAATAGTCACAAATAATATAAAATATCTTGGCATGACTCTAACTAAGGAAGTGAAAGATCTCTATGATAAGAACTTCAAGTCTCTGAAGAAAGAAATTAAAGAAGATCTCAGAAGATAGAAAGATCTCCCATGCTCATGGATTGGCAGAATTCACATTGTAAAAATGGCTGTCTTGCCAAAAGCAATCTACAGATTCAATGCAATCCCCATCAACATTCCAACTCAATTTTTCAACGAATTAGAAAGAGCAATCTGCAAATTAGTCTGGAATAACAAAAAGCCTAGGATAGCAAAAACTCTTGTCAATGATAATAGAACCTCTAGTGGAATCACCATGCCTGACCTAAAGATTTACTACAGAGCAATTGTGATAAAAATATGGGGGATCAGTATGAGGTAGAAAACCAAGAAAAAGGAAATATATATCAACATAGAACACTTTAAACCTCTCACAAACCAGAGAGGGCTAACAAAAGATACTTGAGAGGATTACAAGTCAGTGACTTAGAACAAATCTGGCCAAAAATCGCCCATGGCATTTTCTACCACTGTTCATGAAATTGATCTTAATAGGACAATTTTATAGGTATATCTTAAACTTTCGATTGCTGAAGGCAATGTGTCAGATGACAAACTAGAAAAAGAACACAATAAGTAAGTCAATGATTTGGCCCAGAACAGTTTGATTTACAATCAGCAGCACAGGAACAAGAGCACATACTGTTCCTCCAGTTGACATGGTCCTTTCTGTTCTATAGACTTCCCAAAACCTGCCAACAATACTTAATGCAATAAACACTCAAACCCCTTAATGTGCCATGCAAAGTGATTATAGGATATACGTATCTTCTTCTTTTTCATTTTTTAATTTGATATTTTCTTTATTTAAATTTCAAATGTTATCCCCTTTAGCAGTTTACACTCCCACTGGAGACCCCCATCACATCTTCCCTCCTCCTGCTTCTATGAGGGTGTTCCTCCACCTACCAACTCGCCCACTCCCACCTCCCCACCCACAACTTCCCTACCTGAGGCATCTAACCAGCCTTCATACAACCAAGGACCTCTCCTTCCACCAACTCATGAAAAGGCCATTATCTGCTACTTATGCAGCTGGAGCCATGTGTACTCCTTTGTAGACAGCTTAGTCCCGGGGAGATCTAGAGGAATTGGTTGGTTGATATACTTTTTTCTGTGTGGTTGTAATCTCCTTCAACTCCTTTGGTCCTTTCTTTAACTCCTCTATTGGGGATCCTGTGCTCAGTCCAGTGGTTGGCTGCAAGCATCTATCTCGGTATTTCTAAGGCTATGGCAAGACCTCTCAGGAGACAGCTATGAGGATCCTTTCAATATGCCCTTCTTGGCATCCACATTAGTGTCTGGGTTTAGTAACTGTATATGGCATGAAGCCCCAGGTGTGAGAGTCTCTGGAGAGCCTTTCGTTCAGTCTCTGCTCTATACTTTATCTCCATATATACTCCTACGTGTATTGTGGTGTCCTTTTTAAGAAGAAACAAAGCACCCACACTTTGTTCTTCCTTTTTTCTGTCAGGAGGTCTGTGAATTGTATCTTGGGTATTTGATGCTTTTTGGCTAATATCAACTTACCATTGAGTACATATCATGTGTGTTCTTTGTCAATTGGGTTACCCCACTCAGGATGATATTTTCTACTTCTGTCCATTTCCCTAAGAATTTCATGAATTCATATTTTTTAATAGCTGAGTAGTACTCCGTTGTGTAAATGTATGACATTTTCTGTATCCATTCTTCTGTTGAGGGACATCTGGGTTATTTCCAGCTCCTAGCTATTTTAAATGAGGCTGCTATGAACATAGTAGAGCTTCTGTCCTTATTACATGTTGAACCATCTTCTGGGTATAGGCCCAGGAGTGGTATACCTGGGTCCTCAGGTAGTACTATGTCCAATTTCCAGAGGAGCCACCAAACTGATTTCCATATTTTCTAGGAAACATTTCAAATTCTTAGTAGACCACACTAAATGGTAAATTTTGTTTTTTGCAATTGTACTCACCTCATTTTCACACTTCCATGAACTCATCCCAGGGCTTCCCAAATTCCCTTCTGTTGTCTCTGTAAAATTCATTGCTTCATTCCTGATAAGCTATGGTAACATATATTCCAATGAATATAAATACAACCTCCTCAGTCTATAAAAATGAACGCAGGGATGACTGTTTTGGAATGCGTATCCAAATGGGAGGCTCTTCCCTGAACAAAACAATTTGCCCATTCTCAGCACTCCTTAGTTGTCTGTAGTTCTTTGTCTAGAATTGAGGATTCATGACTGTAGCTTCTCTGATGTTTCTAGGAAAGCCAATACAACAGGAAAAAGACTCTTCCTCTGGCACATGCATTCTTTTATCTCCATCTTCTGCAATGATCCCTGAGTCTTACTATAAGAGCCATGCTGCTTAGGTTTCAGATGAGACTGGGGACCACAGGCTTTTGCTCCCTGCACTCTGATCTATTTCAGTTTTCTCTAAAGTTTTTGATCACTTTGAATGGAACATTTTGATGAGGAGTGACAATCTCACTGATCTGTGAGTAGATAAAGAATTATTAAGCATAGAGTTGGGGATTACTGTGGCCTGCTAAAGTGGTGGTTATAGTTTCTCCTCCAAATTTCTGACTGTTGTAGCCTTGGTTATTGACACAGATACAGTCCCAGGCATGATTGTACTTTTGCTGAATGGGCCTCAAATCCATCAAAGCTCTTGGTTACCAAAGCACCTGTAGCAATATTGCACCCACAGAGTTACAATGGCATGGTAATCATTGATGTGATTTGTAGGTATCCTAGATGGGTAAGCATGTTGGTTGCTCTCCTCCCTTGTAATCTTGCAAGCTACAGAGTGGAATTATGACAGATAGTACCCAGGAAGTTAGTTCTTGTGTCACATGATTTTCAAAACCTAACACAGAAAAAGTACTGTGAGAATAGCTGTGCTGTTATTCAGATGAAACTGTCAAGAAGAAAGACTTTGTGTAAATACTTCAAATCATCAGAATATGTGTTAAACTGTCGAAGTTGGAACCCATCAAAAGAGACTCAGCACATATGGAGGATGGGGTTGTATATAAATTATGATAATAATAGCTTAATGACAAAGTAAAAATTGACACTTGCCTTCAAAAATATCATAGTCTAAAAAACACATATGCTTTCAAAATCATTGAGAGAAAATGGCAACTTCTTGCAGGTCGGTATAGATTTTCTTTATGACTATGGCAAACAGGATTTCCTTCTCTATTGCAATGTTTTCAAGAATTACTTAAATAAAATTTGGTACAAGTTCTTCTGTGGATCATTTTGTATAAATGTATTCTGTATGTATTTCATAGGATTCTGTATATACATTACAGTAAAACTCCTTCTAAACCTGTGCATGACCTGAGGACTCTTCAAAATGTCCTACACATTCCTAATGTCTGTGTATGTCTATTTATAGTTCTCCATCTATCTACCTATCTATCTATCTACATACCTACCTACCTACCTACCTATCTATCTATCAATCAATCTACCTATCTATCTATCTATCCATATATACATACATAGGAATGGATGTTCATAAGCACATATGTATACTCTTAACTGTAGTAAACAGAAGAAATCATGAATGGAGAAGAAGGTAAACATGCATTAGAAAGGAGAGGGAAAGGAATTGTTGTGCTATATATAGGTCTAATGCTGACTATGAAATTTTCAAAAAAAATTTAAACAAAATTTAGGATAAATCCAGAAATACTGAAAAAAAGAGAGACATTGAGAGAAGTGAAATTGTTTGATTTATACACCAGATTAAAAGATAAACTCTATGCTTGTTTATATTCATAAGCTTAAGTTTTTCAGGTAATATTACATGTCCACTTTCCTGATTAATTACTGCTAGCATAAGTAGAAGTAATCTACTTCTGATCTGAATGTTTTTATATGACTTTTACTAGAAAAGAAAGCTGATACTCATAAATAATTACTATGACTGTACTTTGTTGATAATATGAATTTTTACCTAATTTCATTGTCCTGCTAGCTTTGGGTGCTGGGATGTTGCAACATCATTTCAACTTTTCAGTGTGGAGATTTTGTACCAACTCTTACGAAGACATCAAAGGTGTTAGTTTTCACTGATCTGCCAGCTCTACCCCTAACCATATCTTACAAAGTCAGAATGTATAATCCAGGCAATGGGATCTTTCATTCTTCCACAGAATTATAAGCATCGTATTATTTGTAAAGCATGATAAATGCTTAGGAAAGCATTAATCAAGAAACTAATTAATGTGAATGAATACTGTAAAATAATAACATTTGTATGAATTTCCAAATGAAAATAACAGTTTTGTTTCTACAAATTAACAGAAATAAATATCTGACCACAGGGCAAAAGTCATCAAATATCAAATGTCACTGCATTGTTGCTTGTAAGTGTGCTAATCTAACTAAATTAGGAAAATATTATCACCTACTACATGAGGTTCTATCAAAGCAATAGCATGAATCTACTGTTCTATGGGTTTCCTGTGACGAGAGACATCAGCTCTATGAATGTATTAGTCTACAGAATATTAGGTCCAAGCTTTGAAAGCCATGAATTAGTCATCATTTCTCTCCTTCTCATCATGTGTTTCTCTTTTTTTGCTTTGTTTTACAAGAAGAGAGATTTGTGTGCAAGAAATATTGGAGTCATTGTGGCATAAAACTTAGGGAGTAAAGAATGATTGTTTGATTGGATTTAAGGCTCACTCATTAGACAGAAGACATACCTGACACTGCTGAAGTAGTCTTGTATCTGGAATTAGATGGGTCATGGCCCTAAGAAAAAATTCAATACTAATATTCTCACAAAAGAACATTGCTATAAACATACTCATAAAATGACATACTGCTATACCAATAAGTAAGTACCTCACAAAGTCCTCATTAAAAAGGCTTCCTCTTGAGCCGGGCGTGGTGGCACACGCCTTTAATCCCAGCACTCGGGACGCAGAGGCAGGCTGATTTCTGAGTTCGAGGCTAGCCTGGTCTACAGAGTGAGCTCCAGGACAGCCAGGGCTACACAGAGAAACCCTGTCTCAAAAAACCAAAAAAAAAAAAAAAAAAAAAAAAAAAAAGGTTTCCTCTTATTGTAGATTTGAACTAAAGCATAGACCTACAACAGGACAATGTCCAAAGAACTTTGGAGCACTCAGACCTAAGTGGGATGTCTTCATCAAGGCCCTCCCATCACACCCATGCAGCAAGACTGTAAAATCCAGAGGAGATTGGTGATTCCAAGAAAACATGGTCTTCGGTATTCATGAAGGCTGACACACATGAACTCAAGGCAACACCTGAAAGGCCTACACAAATGCAAGTCCAATGGACTACTTGCACTGAGACAGGGAGTGCACATGGGCTCCATCACTACCAGGAAGCTATTTGCAATTAATACATGATTGGTATTTTCTTCAAAAGTGTCTCACTGTGTATGAGCCACACTTCAGGACAGGCTCCATCCACAGATGTAGTTTGACAAAACAAAACTAGCCCAATGACATTCTGTGAGTTTTTGGCTCATTCAGTTTTGTTTGGGTTTGTTTGCTTGGATTTGGACTGGTTTTGATTTTCTCTACCATAACTTCAGCCTGTTTAGATTCCCAGTGCTTTAGTGAAAATCTCAAACCAAACACCAAGTTGTCTGTATATGCTTGGGAGTATGTGTGTTTGTGTGTATTTAGATTCTTTGGAGTCCATTAGCTGTAGTCATGACCACTCAGATGACATTGTTAGTTCCAAGACCACCTAGACCAATGCTTGTCAACCTGTGCATTAGGATCAATTGGGGTCACATATCAGATATTCTGCATATTAAAATTAACATTATGATTTATAACTTTTATGATGTATGAAAAATAATTTATGTTTGCATGTCAACAAATCATAAGGATGTATAAGAAAGGGTCTTATCACTGGGAAAATTGAGAACAACTATCCTAGACTATAGAGGTTCAGCCTGAGCAACAAATGACACACTGCTCCAAACTAAAACAGAAAAGGTGATCTCAAAAACATAAAAGCATTAGGTCCACTGGAAGTACAATGCTCTGTGTTCACTCCCAGCACTAAACACAAAAGGCTATACTAGGTCAGCTTTATGAAACGTTAGAATAATGCATGAGACCAGATTTGTAGAAACCTGAAAGTTCAAACTTAAAGTATCACTTCATTATTACAGGTTAAACCTTAAAACTGAAGCTCAGATAATCTAAGCAGATGAGTCATTTATTTTAGAAATTATGAATGATAGTACTATGGAACCTTGAAAGAGGGAGACAGAAGGAGAAAGGCAGAGAGAGACATAGAAAAAAAATATCTGGGTGTTATTTAGCAATAAAGCAATGTGTACTCAATTGTGATTTTAATGTTCTTTCTCATTTTTCTTACTAAATATTTTCCTACAATCATAAGAAAATTCAACTTTGTAAATGTTTGTACTTCCCACATAGCATTTTTATCGGATATTTTCTTTATTTACATTTCAAATATTATCCCCTTTTCCAGTTTCCCTCCCTCATGGAAACGCCCTATTACATCCTCCTACCCTGTGCCTCTATGAGGGTGTTCTTCCACTGACCCACCCACTCACACCCTATACTCCAGAATCTATCTAGCCTTCATAGGACCAAGGACCTCTACTTCTATTGATGCATGACAAGGTCATCATCTGCTACATATCAAGCTGCAGTCATGTGTACTCCTTTATTGATGGATTATTCCTTGAGAATTCTGGGGGATCTGGTTGGTTGACATTGTTGTTCTTTCTATGGGGTTGAAAGAGTTTGCAACCCCATATAAAGAACAAAACCCTTTCAACTCTGTCAATCCTTTCTCTAAGTCCTCTATTGGGGACCCTATGCTCAGTTCAATGGTAACATTTATTTTTAAAATTACGTAAGAAATACCATAATATTAACACAGAAGGAAAGATGTCACATAAATATTAAAAACCAACTCATCACTTTCTTTCTTAAAATTAAAAAAGGGCTGAAACAAAATCACTTTTTGACTCACTGTACAGCGTCCTAAGGCAGCCTCAACCCCTTAGTGACTGAGTATATTCAGAAATGAAACACATGCAGGAACACTGTGCCAAATTGGCAAGGATGCTTCCTGTCCATAAAGGATCAGATGAAGTTGCTTCGTCTTTGGACTTCTGTTTCTTTATTGCCAATAAAATAATATAAACTATATAAGAGCTTAGAGTAATGGTCCTCTGTATTCCACCACTCAAAAATAATTGAACAGACTGCTTCTGACCAGCACATTCACCAGCAAAGAAGCTTCTCCAAGGTAGGTACCTGGGAATATGAAGCCCTATACTTTTATATAAAAATGTTGCCCAAACGTCAGTGGTGAAATTTCAGTGAGCTGCTTTTAAGATATTTAAGTTTCATTTCTGTGAAAATAAGTAACTACACAAAACAGTGAGTCATAAAATGTATGATGTTTTTAAAACACATGTAGGCTGGGCAGTGGTGGCGCACGCCTTTAATCCCAGCACTCGGGAGGCAGAGGCAGGTGGGTTTCTGAGTTCGAGGCCAGCCTGGTCTACAAAGTGAGTTCCAGGACAGCCAGGGCTACACAGAGAAACCCTGTCTCGAAAAACCAAAAAAAAAAAAAAAAAAAATCACATGTAAACAACAAAAAATACTCATGTTGACGTTGACTATGTAGGATAGTGAATCCACCAAAGTCTGCAATTCCCTTTTCTTCTTCCTCTACCTTAGAGTTCTTTAACATTCTTAATGATGAGCTGCTCTCAGTTGTATTCTAAAGTATATATTTACAACTAATTTTGCATGCTTTTAAGATTCAAATGAAATATAGCTCAGGAAAAACTAATGTGTGACACTAGCTCATAATACATAGTGAGAAACTGTTCCTAAGATTCTTCAAGGTTGGCATTGTTCAGCTCACATTTTTTTTACCTCTATAGCTCCGTTTCTATAATCACAAAAACTCTACGTATAGAAGACGAAGTGTATAATATTAGAAAATATAAAGAAATATTGACTTGATACACAATATTGCTGATTCAGTTTTTCAATAGAGTTTTTGTTTTGTTTTGTTTTGTTTTGTTTTGTTTTGTTTTGTTTTGTTTTGTTTTGTTTTGTTTATAGAGGTGGGCTCTATAAGTTCACTCTCCCTACTGTTGGGCATTTCATCTAAGGTCCCTCTTTTTGATTCCCGAGATCCTCTTACCTCCCTTTTCTCTGGTGCATTCTAGAGGGTGCCCTAAACCTCCTATTTCCTGAGGATCCCTGTTTCCATCTGTCTGTTGGCCCTGGGCTTCAGTCCTTTTCCTTCATCGAATACCCTATCAGGTGACTCTCTCTCTCTCTCTGCAGACTCACCCTGCCATCCACTTTCCCTCCTAGGTTCCTCCCTCCCTCCATACTTGTGATTGCTATGTACTTCCTCCTAAGTGAGATGTGGTGTCCTCACTTGGGCCCTTCAGCCTGCTGACCTTTTTGAGTTCATTGGATTGTATCTTGGGTATTCTGTACATGTTTTGTCTAATACTCACTAATGAGTACATGCCATCTATGTCCTTTTGGATCTGAGTAACCTCAATCAGAATATTTCCTAGTTCCATTCATTTTCCTGAAAAACTGAGCATGTCCTCATTCTTAATAGCTGAGTAGGCTGGATGCTGGAGTGCACAACTTAAATCCCAGCACTTGGAATGCAGAGGCAGGTGGATTTCTGAGTTTGAGGCCAGTCTGGTCCACAGACTGAGTTCCAGAATACCAGGGCTATGCAGAGAAAAAACTGTCTCAAAAATGAAACTAGCTGAGTAGTATTTCATTGTGTAAATGAACCACATTTTCTGTATACATTCTTCTGTCTTAGGACATCTAGGTTGTTTCCAACTTCTGGCTATCACGAATGTGTCTGCTATGAACATAGTGGTACACTGTGGCATGGTAGGGCATCTTTTGGGTATGTTGGGTATATATTTTTGGTATAGCTGGGTCTTCAGATAGATCTATTTCCAAATTTCTAGGAACGTCCAAATTGATTTCCAGAGAGATTGCACAAGTTTGCAATATCACCAGCAATGGAGGAGCATTCATTTTCTCCACATTCCCTCCAACATGTGTTACCACATGAATTTTTGATCTTAGCCATTCTGATTAGTATAAGGTAGAATCTCAGAGTCATTTTAATTTGCATTTCTCTAATCACTAAGGATTTTGAACATTTCTTTAATTGCTTCTCAGCCATTAGAGATTCCTCAGTTGTGAAATCTAGTTTAGGTCTATAACTCATTTTTTGATTGGGTCGTTTGTTTTTCTTTGGTGATTTGCTTCTTGAGTTCTTCATTCATTTTGAATATTGGCCCTCTATCAAAGGTGGGATTAGTGAAGATTTTTTCCCAATCTTTAGGTTGCCAATTTGTTTTGTTGATTATGGCCACATTAAACCTATCAACAGTGTTGAATAGAGGAGCTGACAGGCCACTGTGGTCAGTGGTATAAAAGAATTCAGTCCATCTGGCTGGAGAAATTTATCACAACCCTTGAGAAAGCTGAAAGAAATGGACCTAAATACTTCTGCTTGGTTCAGTCATAGTTATGATGGAACACAGTTGATAATAGACAGCATATTTGAGAACTTTCATTCTACACAAAATGAGTCACTGTTAACACTAGTCTGTATATTGTCATGCTTCGATTTTTGCCGTATTTAATAGAAAGACTTCTTATGTATTACTTTTCTTAAAAATGAATGTGATTAAGTAAATGTAGTAACAACTCAAATATGAGTTTACAGAAACTTGTTGCTATAGAACTGCAATTTTTATTTTTATTAGATATTTTCTTTACTTACATTTTAAATGTTATCCCTTCTCCTGGTTTATGCTCCAAAAACCCCCTATTCCCCCCCCGCCTCCCCAAGCTCACCAACCCACCCACTCCTGCTTGCCTGTCTTCCATTTTCTGTAAACTGGGGTATCCAGCCATCACAGGACCAAGGACCTCTCCTTCCACTGATGACCTCCAAGGCCATCCTCTACTATATATGTGGATGGAGCAATGGGTACCTCCATGGTGCCCTCTTTGGTTGGTGGTTTAGTCCCTGCAAACTCTGGGGTTACTGTTTGGTTCATATTGTTGTTCCTTCTATTGTCCTGAAAACCCTTCAGCTCCTTGGATTCTTTCTCCAGCTCCTCCAATGTGGACCCTGTACTTAGTCCAATGGTTGGCTAAATCATCCACCTCTGTATTTGTCAGGCATTGGCACAAGTCTCTAGAGACAGCTACATCAGGATGCTATCAGCAAGAACTTCTTGGAATCCAAAATAGTGCCTTAATTTGGTGGATGCATATGGGGTAGATCCCCAGGTGGGCATTCTACAGATGGCCTATACTTCAGTTTCTGCTCCGCACTTTATCTCTGTAACTCCTCCCATGGGTATTTCCCCCCTTCTTAGAAGCACTAAAGTATCTACACTTTGGTCTTCCTTCTTCTTCAGCTTCATTGGGGTCTGTGAATAGTATCTTGGGTATTCTGAGGTTCTGGGCTAATATCCACTCATCAGTGACTGCATACCACGTGTGTTCGTTTGTGATTGAGTTATCTCACTCAGGATGATATTTTCTAGTTCCCTCCATTTGTCTAAGAATTTCACGAATTCATTGTTTTTTAATAGCTTATTAGTACTCTACTATGTAAATGTACCACATTTTTTGTACCTATTCTTCTGCTTTGGGACATCTGCGTTCTTTCCAGCTTCTGGCTGTTATAAATAAGGCTGCTATGAACATAGTGGAGCATGTGTCCTTATTTCACATTGAAGTATCTTCTGAGTATATGGCCATGATTGGTATATAGCTGGGTCCTCAGGTAGTTCTATGTCCAGTTTTCTGAGGAATCATGAAACTGCTTTCCAGAGTGGTTGTACCAGCTTGCAATCCTTCCAGCAATGGAGGAGTGTTTCTTTCTTCACATTCTCACCAGCATCTTCTTTCACCAGAGTTTCTCACCTTAGCCATTTTGAATGATGAGATATGGATGCTCAGGGCTAGTTTGATTTGCATTTCCCTGATGACTAAGGATGTTGAACATTTCTTTAGTTGTTTTTCAGCCATTCAGCATTTTCACTTGAGAATTCTTTGTTTAGCTCTGTACCCCTCTTTTTAATAGGATTATTTGGTTCTCTGGAGTCTAACTTCTTGAGTTCTTTGTATATATTGGATATTAGCCCTCTAAATGATGTAGGTTTCATAAAGATCTTTTTCCCAATATGTTGGTTGCCATTTTGTCCTATTAACAGTGTCCTTTTCCTTGCAGAAGCTTTGCAATTTTATGAGGTCCCATTTCACAATTCTTGATCTTATGGCATAGCCTATTAGTGTTCTGTTCAAGAAACTTTCCCTTGTGCTCATGTGTTCCAGGATCTTCCCCACTTTTTTTACTATTACTTTCAGTGTATTTAGTTTTATGTGGAGGTCCTTGATTCATCTGCACTTGAGCTTTATACAAGAAGATATGAATAGATTTGCATTCTTCTGAATGATAGCCTCCATCTGAACCAACACCATTTGTTGTAAATGCTGTCCTTTTCCCACTAGATGGTTAGCTACTTTTTAAAAGATCAAATTGGCCATAGGTGTAGAGGCTCATTTCTGGATCTTCAATTCTTTTCCATTGATCTACCTGCCTATCACTGTACCACTACCATGCAGTTTTTTATCACAATTGCACTGTAGTACACCTTGAGGTCAGGGATGGTGATTTTGACAGAGGATCTTTTATTTCTGAGAATGATTTTCACTACCCTAGGTTTTTTTGTTTTGCTATTTCTAACTCTATGAAAAATTGAGGTGGAATTTTGATGGGGATTACACTTAGTCTGTAGATTATTTTTGGCAAGATGGCCAATTTTACTATATTAATCCTGACAATCCATGAGAATAGGAGATGTTTCCTTATTCTGAGTTTTTTGATTTCTTTCTTCAGAGGCTTGAAGTTCTTGTCATACAAAATTTTCACTTGCTTAGTTAGAGTTGCACCAATGTACTTTGTATTATTTGTGACTATTGTAAAGGGTATTGTTTCCCTAATTTCTTTCTCAGCCTTTTTTATCCTTTGAGTATAGGAAGGTCACTAATTTGTTTTGAGTTAAATTTTATCCAGCCACTTTGTTGAAAATGTTTATCAGGTTTAGGAGTTCTCTGGTAGAATTTTTGGGTCACTTAAGTATACTCTAATATCATCTGCAAATTGTGATATTTTGACTTCTTCCTTTCCAATTTGTATCACTTTGAACTCCTTTTGTACTCTAATTACTCTGGCTAGGATTTTGAGTACTATATTGACTAGATAGGGAGAAAGTTGGCAGCCTTGTCTAGTCCCTGATATTAGTGGGATAGCTTCAAATTTCTCTCCATTTAGTTTGATGTTGGCTACTGGTATTCTGTATATTACTTTTACTATGTTTAGGTATGGGTTGTGAGATCCTGATCTTTTCAAGACTTATATCATGAATGAGTTGGCATTTTTGAATGCTTTCTTCCCATCTAATGAAATGATCATGTGTTTTCCCCCCTCTGAGTTTGTTTATATAGCAGAGTATGTTGATTAATTCCCATGTATTGAACTATCCCTGCATTCCTGGAATGAAGCCTACTTGATCATGTTGCACTATCCTTTTGATGTGTTCCTGGAGGAGGTTTGTGAGAATTTTGAGTATATTGCATTGATATAAATAAGAGAAATTTGACTGAAATTCTCTTTCTCTGTTGGATCTTTCTGTGATTTAGGTATCAGAATAATAGTGTCTTCATACAACGAATTAGGTGGTATTCCTTCTGTTTCTATTTTGAGGAATAGTGGTAGTAGGTCTTCTTTGAAGTTCTGATATAACTCTGCACTAAACCCCTCTGGTCCAGGGCTTTATTTCTTTAAGAGACTATTAATTACAGCTTCTATTATTTTAGGGATTATGGAACTGTTAAGATAATTTATCTCATCTTGATTTAACTTTGGTACGTGGTATCTGTCTAGAAAATTGTCCATTTCATTCAGATTTTCAAGTTTTGTTGAATATAGGCTTTTGTAGTAGAATCTTCATATGTATTGAATTTCCACGTGTTCTGTTGTTATGTCTCCTTTTCATTTCTGATTTTGTTAATTTGGATACTGTCTCTGTGCCTTCTGATTAGTGTGGCTAAGTTTAGCTATCTTGCTGATTTTCCCAAAGAACCAGCTCCTTGTTTGGTTGATTCTTTGTATACTTACCTCTCTTTCTACTTGGTTGATTTCAGGCCTGAGTTTGATTATTTCCTTCCTTCTGCTCCCTTTTTTAGGGGGGGTGTATTTGCACCTTAATCTATGCTGATCTACTAGGATGTATGGAATTATTCCATTCTTCCTGTATCTGTTGAGTCCTGTTTTGTGACTGGTTATATGGTCAGTCTTGGAGAAGGTGCTGTACATTGGTGACAAGAAAGTATAGTCTTTTCTTTAGTATAAAATTTTCTACAGGTACCTGTTAAATCCATTTGGTTCATAACTTCTGTTAGTTTTACTGTGTCTCTGTTTAGTTTCTGTTTCCATGATCTGTTTATTAATGAGAGTGGGGTATTGAAAGCCCCCACTATTATTGTGTGAGGGACAATGTGTGCTTTGAACTTTAGTAAAGTTTCTTTTATGATTGTGGTTGCCTTTGCATTATGAACATACATGGTGAGAATTGAGAGTTCATCTTGATAGATTTTCATTCGTGTATAAAGTGTCCTTCCTTATCTATTTTGATAACTTTAGCTGGAAAGCCAATTTTATTCAATATTAGAATAGCTACTCCAGCTTGTTTCTTGGGACCATTTGCTTGGAAAAATGTTTTCCAGTTTTTTACTCTGAGGTAGTTTCTGTCTTTGCTACTTAGGTGGGTTTCCTGCATGCAGCAAAATGTAGGGTTCTATTTAAGTTTTGAGTCTGAAGTTTATGTCTCTTAATTTGGGGGAACTGAGTCCATTGTTATTAATATAACAATGTTAAAGAAGAGTGATTGTTGCTTCCTGTTATTTTTGTTGTTAGAGGTAGAACTATGTTTATTTGGCTACCTTCTTTTGGCTTTGTGGAAAGAAAGTTATTTTCTTGCTTTTTCTATGGTATAGTTTTCCTTCTTGTGTAGGAGATGTACATTTATTACCCTTTGAAGAGCTGTACTTGTGTAAAGAAGTTACACAAAATTTACAAGAAAGATCTTGTGTAAATTTGTTTTGTCATGGAACATCTTGGTTTCTCCATCTATGATAATGGAGAGTTTTGTTGGGCATAGTAACCTGGGCTGGTATTTTTGTTTTTAGTGTCTGTATGATGTCTGCCCAGGGTCTTGTGGCTTTCATAGTTTATCTTCAGAAGTCTGGTGTAATTCTTTAAGCTCTTCTTTTATATGTTTCCTGACCTTTTTCTCTCACTGCTTTTAATATTCTTTGTTTGTTTTGTGCATTTGGTGATATGATTATTATGTGACCGGGGAATTTCTATTCCAGTTCAATCAATTTGGAGCTTTGTAGGCCTTATCAAAACTCAAAAATAAAAAGTAGCCCTATCATTTGAGAGTCACATATTATGAGCTGAACAATGTTATGCCACTAGTATTGAATCCAACATAAGAATCAGAAAATTATTTTAAGATACATTATAAAATATAAACACTGTGTATTAGAACATTTTCCAAATAATGCGATTTCATTTAAAAAATGTTAACAAGTCATTGTGCTAACTTTCAGACTCTAAAAAAAGATGAAGCCACTGTATATGGTATTTGGCCTCTGGGTTCTTATAGGATGCTTCCTGGTTAGTTCAAATTTTTCTACCACAAACCTTCAACTTCTCTTATTTACTATTATATAACACATTGTAACTTTATTTATCAGCATTTCCTAATATATATAAGATGCAAACTACTGAAAAAATGCCAATCAAGTACTACGACTCCCAATTTGAAAATCTGTTTTAATTTGTCACAGAGATTGTAATAAATCATTAGGAAAATAATAGATAATATTAATATCAATATAGGATGTCGAAAGGGAAACACAAAAATATTCAGTAAAGTCTTTGAGACACCAAAAATAAAAATGGTGTGAAATATTTTCCTACAGTTTATGCCTAGGTAATTAAAAGTAAAATTCTGAATGACCTTACATGCAATGACCAACATTTAAAATGGAATACTATGTATCTACTGTCTGTCATGAGTCAATGAACTAATGGGATAGAGAGAGCACTAGTAACATAGATGTGAAGTGACATAATATAGTCCATCAATATTATGATTAAAAGTTATATGACATCAAGGAGGAAAGAGACAAACAGAACTGTGAGGAGTTATGAGGAGTGAATAGGGCATACATACATGACCTTTACTACAGAGATGCAAAGAAAGGATGGGGTCAGAAGAAAAGCAAGCACAGGAAGATCCTGGGTATCACAATCTTTAAAGTGGGTATTACGTTAATTGATGCTCATTTTCTGAGAAATGTCTTTGTTCTATATGCACTATAGTTAAAACAGATGCAATATGGAAGGCTCCCTTTAAGTTTTTTTTTAAAATTTATTTATTTATCTTTTTACACTCCATATTTTATTCCCACCCTGGGCATCCTCCCACAATTCACATTCCATGCCTCCTCACCAAGCCAACTAACCACTAAACCCCTGGGGCCTCCAGTCTCTTGAGGGTTAGGCCCATCATCTCTGAATGAACACAGACCTGTCATTCCTCTACTGTATGTATGTTACTTCAGCTGGTGTATGCTGCCTGGTTGGTGTTCCAGAGTTTGAGAGATCTTGGGGGTCCAGAAAAATTGACACTTCTGGTCCACCTACAGGATTGCCCTTCTCTTCACCTTCTTTCAACATTCTCTAATTCAACAACAGGGGTCAGCAGCCTCTGTCCATTGGTTGGGTGCAAATATCTGCACCTGACACTTTCAGCTGCTTGTTGGGTCTTCTGTAGTGCTAGTATTGCTAGGTGCCTTGTTCTGAGAACTCCATGGCCTCAGGAATAGTGTCAGGCCCTGGGGCCTCTCCTCAAGCTGGATGCCACTTTGTGCTTGTTTCTGTCCCTGCTGTTCTTTTTTTCAATTTTTTATTATATATATACTTTTATTTATTTTTATTAGATATATTCTTCATTTACATTTCAAATGCTATCCCATTTCCTAGTTTCCTCTCTGAAAGTCCCCTATATTCTCCCCCTGCCCTGCTCTCCAACCCACCCACTCCTGCTTCCTCACCATGCCATTCCCCTGTAATGGGTCATATAATCTTTGCAAGAACAAGGGACTTTCCTCACATTAGTGGCTGACAAGGCCATCCTCTGCTACTCATGCAACTAGAGACACAAGCTCTGAAGGGGGTGGGGAACTGGTTAGTTCATATTGTTGTTCCACCTATAGGGTTGCAGATCCCTTAAGCACCTCAGGTATTTTTTCTAGCTCCTTCATTGGGGGCTCTGTGTTCCAGACAAAAACAATTATGAGACAGAGTGGTGACTGTGGGATGGCCCTCCTCTGCCATATTTGAAGCCCTGTCATCCTACTGGAGTTGATCTCTATAAGTTCCCTCTCCATACTGTCATTCATCTGTGGTACCTCCCTTTGAGTCCTGAGGGTCTCTGACCTCCCTGGTCTCTGGTGCATTCTGGAGGGTCCCTCCAACCTCATATCTCTTGAGGTTGCCTGTTTCTATTGTTTCTGATAGCCCTGAGGGCTTCAATCTTTTCCCTCACCCAATACCAGATCATGGTCCCCTCTACCTTGCATAAAGCACAAGGCCAATTGAATCAAGGACCTCAACATAAAACCAGATATAATATACTGAATCGCACAGAACAGGAAGTGGTAAAGAGCCTGGAACTCATCAGCACAGGGGGAAATTTCCTAAACAAAACTCCAATGGCTCATGCTCTAAGATCAAGAATTGATAAATGGGACCTCATGAAACTAGAAAGTGTGTGTAAGGCAGAGGACATTGTCAATAAGATAAATCAGCAACCCAC
Organism: Mus caroli; assembly: GCF_978045245.1. NCBI lineage: Eukaryota > Metazoa > Chordata > Mammalia > Rodentia > Muridae > Mus > Mus caroli. Next base: position 90,801,846 of record NW_028227259.1, on the reverse strand, counting down.
AGATAGGAAAAATATCTTACTAACCCCACATTTGACAGAGGGCTAATATCCAAAAATAAATAAAGAACTCAAGAAGCTAAGCACCAAAGAACAACAAACAAACATTTCAAAAAACAGGGTATGGACATTAACTGAGATTTCACAACAGAGGAATCTCTAATGTCTGAGAAGCACATAAAAAAATATTCAAAATCCTTAGTGATTAGATAAATGCAAATCAAAATGGCACTCTAATTCCATCTTACACCAATCAGTTTAGGTTTTGTAAAAACTCATTATAACGATACAAATATAACACAGAAAAGATGAGGCATGGTGAGAGCAGGCAAAACAGAACAAAAACAAACCTCTGGGATGGTGTTGAGTGATTATACACAGGTTTGGTTATGTACTAAATGAAGAGTGCTACTTAAATGAAGTAACATACAGTTACAGAGTTAAAACAAAAATAAATACAAAGCAAAAAACAAAACAGAACAAAAAGCAGGCAAGTCCCCTAGTCAACATGTACAAGTCATTCTCTTACATTACACTCTGCATGGCACAGCCTGTTGGTGAACTAAAGGAGGATCTGCAAGTAAATATGAGAGCTCAGACTGAGGTAGAAAACTGAGAGAAATTAAGTTGGTGTCAACATGGAATGTTAAAAGCCTCTACAAAACTGGAGAGGGCAGACCATGGAAACTTGAAAGGGTTACAAGGCAGTGTCTTAGGTTTCAAAAGTCTGGGCATGAAAGGTCCATGACATCTTCTACCAAAGCTCACAAAATTAACCATGAAAGGGCAAGTTTTAGGGTTAGACTGTATACTGAGCATGTTTTATTCTACCTTTATTCCTTCAATAATCCATAGCACCTATATTACACAGCATTCATATTACCATGGGAAAGATTGTTTAATGTATGTGTGGACCTACAGTTGTTAAAAGAAAATTGTACATCATCATAAAAGTGATCAAAAAGGGACATGTTTTCAGGGTTAACCTAAACTTTGGAATGGCTGAAGGCAATGAGTCAGATGACAAATTAGGGATATAACTCAGCAAATAGGTGAATGAATAGATGAGTATATTCTCAAAAATATCAGCTCTAGACAAGCTTGACTTAGGATCAGCAGCACAGGCATAAGAGCACATACTGTTTCTCTGGTTAACATGGCCCTTTGTGTTCTATAGTCTTCCGAAATCATTTCAGAGACTTCCGTGCAAGTGAATCAATTCTACACCTTTCATCTATCCAAAGCACTCCAACTTTCTTTTTTTTTCATATTTTTTTATTACATCTTTTCCTCAATTACATTTCCAATGCTATCCCAAAAGTCCCCCATACCCTTCCCCGTATTTCCCTACCCACCCATTCCCATTTTTTTGGCCCTGGCGTTCCCCTGTACTGGGGCATATAAGGTTTGCATGTCCAATGGACCTCTCTTTCCATTGATGGCCGACTAGGCCATCTTTTAATACATATGCAGCTAGAGTCAAGAGCTCCAGGGTACTGGTTAGTTCATAATGTTGTTCCACCCATAGGGTTGCGGATCCCTTTAGCTCCGTGGGTACTTTCTCCAGCTCCTCCATTGGGGGTCCTGTGATCCATTCACTAGCTAACTGTGAGCATCCACTTCTGTGTTCTCCAGGCCCCGGCATAGTCTCACAAGAGACAGCTATATCTGGGCCCTTTCAGCAAAATCTTGCTAGTGAATGCAATGGTGTCAGCGTTTGGATTCTGATCATGTTATGGATCTCTGGACATGGCAGTCTCTAGATGGTCCATCCTTTCGTCACAGCTCCAAACTTTGTCTCTGTAACTCCTTCCATGGGTGTTCTGTTCACAATTCTAAGGAGGGGCATAGTGTCCACACTTCACTCTTCATTCTTCCTGAGTTTCATGTGTTTAGCAAACTGTATCTTATATCTTGGACAACATCCTAATTAACAAAATCAGAAATGAAAAGGGAGACATAACAACAGATCCTGAAGAAATCCAAAACACCATCAGATCCTTCTACAAAAGGCTATACTCAACAAAACTTGAAAACCTGGATGAAATGGACAAATTTCTGGACAGATACCAGGTACCAAAATTAAACCAGGATCAAGTTAATGAGCTAAACAGTCCCATATCCCCTAAATAAATCGAAGCAGTCATTTATAATCTCCCAGCCAAAAAAAAAAAAAAAAAAAAAAGCCCAGGAACAGATGGGTTTAGTGCAGAGTTCTACCAGACCTTCAAAGAAGAACTAATTCCAGATCTTTACAAATTATTCCACAAAATAGAAGTAGAAGGAACTCTACCCAACTCATTCTATGAAGCCACAGTTACTCTGATACCTAAACCACAGGAAGATCCAACAAAGATAGAGAACTTCAGACCAATTTCCCTTATGAATATAGATGCAAAAATCCTCACTAAAATTCTCGCTAACCGAATCCAAGAACACATTAAAGCAATCATCCATCCTGACCAAGTAGGTTTCATTCCAGGGATGCAGGGATGGTTTAATATACGGAAATCCATCAACATAATCCAGTATATAAACAAACTCAAAGACAAAAACCACATGATCATCTCATAAGATGCGGAAAAAGCATTCGACAAGATCCAACACTCATTCATGATAAAAGTGTTGGAAAGATCAGGAATTCAAGGCCCATACTTAAACATGATAAAAGCAATCTACAGCAAACCAGTAGCCAACATCAAAGTAAATGGTGAGAAGCTTGAAGCAATCCCACTAAAATCAGGGACTAAACAAGGCTGTCCACTCTCTCCATACCTATTCAACATTGTACTTGAAGTCCTAGCCAGAGCAATTCGACAACAAAAGGAGATCAAGGAGATAAAAATTGGAAAAGATGAAGTCAAAATATGACATTTTGCAGATGATATGATAGTATATATAAGGGACCCTAAAAATCCCACCAGAGAACTCCTAAACCTGATAAACAGCTTCAGTGAAGTAGCTGGATATAAAATTAACTAAAACAAGTCAATGGCCTTTCTCTACACAAAGAATAAACAGGATGAGAAAGAAATTAGGGAAACAACACCCTTCTCAATTGTCACAAATAATATGAAATATCTTGGCGTAACTCTAACTAAGGAAGTGAAAGATCTGTATGATAAAAACTTCAAGTCTCTGAAGAAAGAAATTAAAGAAGATCTCAGAAGATGGAAAGATCTCCCATGATCATGGATTGGCAGGATTCACATTGTAAAAATGGCTATCTTGCCAAAAGCAATCTACAGATTCAATGCAATCCCCATCAACATTCCAACTCAATTCTTCAACGAATTAGAAAGAGCAATTTACAAATTCATCTGGAATAACAAAAAACCTAGGATAGCAAAAACTCTTCTCAAGAATAAAAGAACTTCTGGTGGAATCACCATGCCTGACCTAAAGATTTACAACAGAGCAATTGTGATAAAAACTGCATGGTACTGGTATAGTGAAAAACAAGTAGACAATTGGAATAGAATTGAAGACCCAGAAATGAACCCACACACCTATGGTCACTTGATCTTTGACAAGGGAGCTAAAACCATCCAGTGGAAGAAAGACAGCATTTTCAACAAATGGTGCTGGCACAACTGGTTTGTTATCATGTAGAAGATTGTGCATTGATCCATTCCTATCTCCTTGTACTAAGGTCAAATCTAAGTGGATCAAGGAACTTCACATAAAACCAGAGACACTGAAACTTATAGAGGAGAAAGTGGGGAAAAGCCTTGAAGATATGGGAACAGGGGGAAAATTCCTGAATAGAACATCAATGGCTTGCACAGTAAGATCGAGAATTGAAAAATGGGACCTCATGAAACTGCAAAGCTTCTGCAAGGCAAAAGACACAGTCAATAAGACAAAAAAACAACCAACAGATTGGGAAAGGATCTTTACCTATCCTAAATGAGATAGGGAACTAATATCCAATATATATAAAGAACTCAAGAAGGTGGACTCCAGAAAATCAAATAACCCCATTAAAAAATGGGGCTCACAACTCAGCAAAGAATTCTCACCTGAGGAATACCGAATGGCAGAGAAGCACCTGAAAAAATGTTCAACATCCTTAATCATCAGGCAAATGCAAATCAAAACAACCCTGAGATTCCACCTCACACCAGTCAGAATGGCTAAGATCAAAAATTCAGGTGACAGCAGATGCTGGCGAGGATGTGGAGAAATAGGAACACTCCTCCATTGTTGGTGGGATTGCAAGCTTGTACAAACACTCTGGAAATCAGTCTGGAGGTTCCTTAGAAAATTGGACATAGTACTACTGGAGGATCCAGCAATAATGCTCCTGGGCATATATCCAGAAAATGTCCCAACTGGTATGAAGGACACATGCTCCACTATGTTCATAGCAGCCTTATTTATAATAGCCAGAAGCTGGAAAGAAACCAGATGCCCCTCAACAGAGGAATGGATACAGAAAATGTGGTACATTTACACAATGGAGTACTACTCAGCTATTAAAAAGAATGAATTTATTAAATTTCTAGGCAAATGGATGGACCTGGAGGGCATCATCCTGAGTGAGGTAACACAATCACAAAGGAAATCACACAATAAGTACTCACTTATAAGTGGATATTAGTCCAAAACTTAGAATACCCAAGATATAAGATACAATTTGCTAAATGCATGAAACTCATGAATAATGAAGACAAAAGTGTGGACACTGTGCCCCTTCTTAGAATTGGAAACCAAACACCCATGGAAGGAGTTACAGAGACAAAGTTTGGAGCTGTGACGAAAGAATGGACCATCTAGAGACTGCCATATCTGGAGATCCATCCCATAATCAGCTTCCAAACGCTGACACCATTGCATACACTCGCTAGATTTTGCTGAAAGTTCCCAGATACAGCTGTCTCTTGTGAGACTATGCCAGGGCCTAGCAAACATAGAAGTAGATGCTAACAGTCAGCTATTGGATGGATCACAGGGCTCCCAATGGAGGAGCTAGAGAAAGTATCCAAGGAGCTAAAGGGATCTGCAACACTATAGGTGGAACAACATTCTGAACTGACCATTACCCCGGAGCTCTTGTCTCTAGCTGCATATGTATCAAAAGATGGCCTAATCGGCCATCACTGGAATGAGAGGCCCACTGGACACACAAACTTTATATGCCCCAGTACAGGGGAACACCAGGGCCAAAAATGGGAATGGGTGGGTAGGGAAGTGGGGGGGTGGTATGGGGGACTTTTGGGAAAGCATTGGAAATGTAATTGAGGAAAATAAGTAATAAAAAAATATTAGGAATTACCAAAAAAAAAGACATATACTATGTATTCTCTCTCACTCACTGGACTGTAATGTCATTGAGTATATCAAATTCAGAATAAGTATGTGCAAAAGCCAAGACAGCAGATAGAGGCATTGAGAAGCCAACCTGGTTTTTGAAGATCATAAGCCAGAAGCCATTCTGATCTTTTGTATCCTAACTTCCATATGCTTCTCTCCACTATAAGAACCTTTATTTTATGTCAAAGTACTTTTGTCTGCAACATCAAATCTTTAACTTTGTCTACTTCTCGTATTAGAGAATTTTTTTAAAAGCCCATGGCTGATAACCCCAGGCCAGCCCATGTCTTAGAAGAGCAGGTCTCTTTAAGCCATCCACAATTACACCTTACTCAGAAAGTGAATATGCTAACAATTCTCTCTGAAATATCTAATTTAAAATTGTTTATTTCATTCCATCCACAGTTTGGTGAGTGTCACAGAGCACCCAGAGGACAACATGATCGTAGAAGAAGACAAGCTTCTTCAACTCACCATCATCATGATCATCTTCATCCTCAGCCCAATCCCAATCATGTACAACTTGGTGAACCAATCTGTTTAACCACTAGTTCAGGAACTCTGGAGCCAAGTTCTTATAACATTATTCTTCCTGGCATTCAAATAATAATACAACTTCCAGCTTCTGATATTCCACTTCCTTTATCTCTTCCAAAAGAATCTTCAGATCCTAGCTCTCAAAGAAATCCTCCCACCCAAACTCCTCCCGCAGTAAAAGCAAATACAATATGAGGGCCAATAACTGCATAACTACTGCTAAAGCTCCAAATTCCACTGATACTTTTTGATGATACTGGAAAATAATGAATTCCTTTTGGCAGTCAAGACAGCATAAACAAAAGCACTGTGGAATTTTGAGTGATATGCTTCAAAGGTTTAAGAAACACCCTTTACCAAGCATTATACAAAATGAAAATAAAAAGATGAGCAGCATCATAAAGCATCTACTGTTTTCCTCATTGTGACTACCTTATTTATTAATGTGCTATTTGCATAAATTTAATCTTTCCAGAAACCTAACCTTATTCCACAAGGCATAGTGTTCTTTAGTGGAAATATGACTGCAACTTACTATCATGAAAACAGATGAAAAGACAATAATAGTACAACCTCCAAGCTCTATAATTAAAATGTCCCCTTGAGTGTCATCCATGAAATAATTATGAATTACAAAACATGGTGGTATATATTAAAAGTATGCCTCCACACAACATGTTCCTAAAATTATTGTGTAGGAGTCATCATTATAACACAACAAGTATTCTACATGCATGGATTCGACAAAATTTGCTGAAAAAGACTTAAAAATATGTTGCATGTGTACAGAGCATATTCTATGTTACCATAATACCTTCAATAATTCACATCAGCTATATTACACAGCATTCAAATTAGTGTGAGAATTATCCACAAGCCAAAGACTGTTTAATGTGTTGAAGAATCTATAAAATGTAAAAGAAAATTATACATCATTTTGGATAGAGCACTTGAATACAGACATTTCTTGGCATGCACCTCTGTTCTAGTAACACACGTTCCCAGTTACCAAGGCACTATAGTGCTTATACCCAAACTTCCATATGAACCTTCAATTATAAGAAGAAGCATATTCCAAGAAAATCAAAATGAGATGGGGCACATATTGCAATAGAATTGCTTTTGTTTTGTTCTGTTTCTATTCTCTCTCTAAAGATTATTCTCACTTCTGAAGAGAAAATTAAACTATCTAAATCAACACCTAATGAAGATCTAAAAGCTATGGGGAAGCAAGTGACATGAAAGGGTGTGGGAACTCAGAACACTAACTACTACCTGCTTCCTGTTCTCTTGGAAACACAAAATATTCTCCTTCACTTTTAGGCTCATTTCGTAGAAACCCTACAGTTCTCCTTTTCTCTTTTGCCTCCTCTTCTCCTAAGCACCCAAGGAACCATCACTACAAGCCACCCACTCCCAATGTTGAATCCACTGTAGCTACAACAATTATGTTTGCCATCAAAACTGCTTCTGCTGTTTCTGTTAGCAAATGTAGAGATACCAATGCCATCACTCCTCCTAGCAGCATACAGCCTGATACTTCCATAAATTGGTTGGTCAGATCAGACTATCTCAAATACCAAAGATGACACTGCTCCAACTGAGGCAGGAGGCAATACCGAATATGCTTCAGATAACATCACTCCAACTTCTACAGACAATACTCCAAATGGTAGAAGTAACATTACTCCAACTGCTAAACAAATTACCTTCCACAATGCAACTGGGAGAGATTTCATCACACTTTCTGTGGGTGGCAACACTAATGGGTAGGTTTCTTTACAATCTCAGATGGTCAGTATGTCAATGTTCAAGAAGACAGAGCAAATTTTAGTTTAAAAAAACTTATACATCTATATTTTTCAGGATTTGGCAGAGCCTCTCCAGACTCAGTTGTATTAGGCTCTTGTCAGCAAGCACAACTTGGTTACAAATATATTTTCTGGCATTATGTCTGTACATGGGATGGATACCCAGGTGGGGCAACCTCTGGATGGCCTGTCCTTCAGTCTCTGCTCAACCCTTTGTTCCTTTATTTCCTTTACACAGGAGCAATATTTTGTTAAAAATTTGGAGATGAGTGGGTCACATCTTCTCTCAAACAGGCATGTTGCATAACTTCTCAATATGGTTTCTACAGGTTCTCCCTGCCCTTTGTTGGGCATTTCAGTTAATTTCATCCTTTTTGGGTCCTAAGAGCCACTTTCTTTCTTGGTATTGGAGACTATCTGGTTGCTCCAGTTCCCCATTCCCCATTGCTACACAATTCTGCTCAAACTCCTGGTCTTATATACATCTCCCCCATCTCCTCCCAAACCAGATTTTTCCCCTCTTTTCCCCCTCTCTCTCCTTTCTTCCTCCCAAGTCCCTCCTACACTCTACCTCCTGTCAGTATTTTGTTCCATTTGTCTAAGAATGACTGCATCATCCACTCTTTGGTCTTCCTTATTCTTGAGCATCATATGTTTTGTGATGAATATCATGAGTATTCTAAGCTTTCTGGCTAATATCCACTTATTGGTGTATACATACCAAATACACATGTGGATGCTTGTAGACAAACATTGGACTGAGCACAGGGACCCCCCAATGAAGTAGTTAGGGAAAGGACTGAAGGAGCTGAAGGTCTTTGCAAACCCATAAGAAGAAATACAATATCAACCAACCAGACCCCCCAGAGTTCCCAGGGACTAAACCACAAACTAAAGAGTACCCATAGAGAGACCCATGACTACAGCTACATATGTAGAAGAGGATGTTCTTATCTGGCATCAATGGGAGGAGAGGCTCTTTTTCTGTGAAGGCTGCATTCCCCAGTGTAGGTGAATACTAGGTGGTGATGTGGGAGTGGGTGGGTGGATGGTTGAGCACCCTCATGGAAGAAGAGGGAGAGGGGATGGAATAGGGGCTTTTGGAGGGGAAACCAGGGCAGAGGATAATATTTGAAATATATCTAAAATATCCAATAAAAAATTCCAACATATTTTCTAACTAGATTTGAGCATCCATATATAGGGTATGATTGAGGAATGTGCGTTAATATGTGGTTTTGTGACAACAGATGCCTTGGCAATATTAATGAGAAGAAAATGTCAGTTTTTGGCACATTACCTAAGTGAAGAGCACTTCTTAACTTTTCTATTTGAAAATTTCCAGACTTTAAAATTCATAGCCACAATTTTATTAAACTTTTGTGTAAAGAATTGTATGTGCACACAAAATTAAGGCTTTTCTAAACATATAAAGTATTCCTATTTATTTTTATATTTATAACATTTACAATATATAATATATATAATAATCATATTTAATGTATCATACAATAAAATATATTATATGATATATGATATATGGCTTATGATTTGTGATTTATTATTTATGATTGATATATTATATGTGATATTATATATTATATATAAAATATATTAAATATATAATATATCATAAACATATATCATATGTTATATGTTGTATTATAATATATTATATATTATTATATTTATATTATATTATATTTATAGATGTCTTTGTCTAATATATTATGTAAAACATATATTATGTAAAACATATATATATATATATATACATACATAATACAGCTATATAAGATACCTACAGATTTCACACTAACACAAAAGAATATACAATTTTTGCAGTACCTCAGAGAATTTTTTCAAAATTTAACAATATACTCAGTCACAAAGCAAGTCTCAACATACACAAAAAATGTTGTCATATTCTAAACTCACTGAAAATGAACAATTCTCTATTGAAAGACTACTTGGTCAAGGAATAAATAAGAAAGAAGATAAGGTTTCCTAAAATACAATGAAAATTAATATTAAGTATACCCAAAATATTGGAAGACAAAGAAAGCAGTGCTAAGAAATTTTACCCAATTCATTTCATAAGGTCACAATCATCACAATACCCAAACTACACAAAGACTCAACAACAAAAAAATGAAAGAAAATTACAAACCCATTTCCCTTGTGAGCATTGATACAAAAATCCCTCAAAATACTCACCGACTGAATATTTTATTTTGGCATAAAAACACAAGAAAAAGCATCCGTTATGATAAGTAGAATGTATTCATACATGCAGGGATGCTTCAACCTATGAAAGTTTGTCAATGTAATATAAAGAAACTTAAGAGAGAAAAACCGCATGATTAGCTCATTAGAGGCTGATAAAGCCTTTGACAAAATCCAACACCCCAGAGAACAGTCTTGGAAATGTTGGAGATACAAGAAACATAACAAAATATAAGGAAGGCAATTTACAGAAATAAAATGGCAAATTTCAAATTAAATGTGGACAAATTTTAAGCTAATCCACTAAAATCCAGAACAACATGAGGCTGTCTATTCTTTCCATATCTATTTAATATCATACTTGAAATTTTGGCTACAGTAGTAAGAAGGCTAAAGAAGATCAAGTAGATGAAAACTATTAAGAAAGAAATCAAAGTACTATCTGCAGCTGATATAATGACATTCATGAGTGACCCAAAAATTCTACCACAGAACTCCTACAGCTGAAAACATCTTCAGCAAAGTTACTGGATACAAGATTAACTAAAAAATAAAATCAATTGCCCTCCTAAATACAAGTGAAAATTGGATTAAGACAGAAATCAGAAAACAAATCCTTTCACAATAGATACAAACAAAATACAACATCTTGGAGTGAAACGCCTATGTAAGCAGAATTTCAAGTCTTTTAAGAAAGAAATAAAAGACTATAGCAGAAATGGAAAGATCACCCATGTTCATAGATCAGATCTGAAGAATTAATACACTAAAAGTAGCCATTCGTTCAAAAGCAGTGTAGAGGTTCAACACAATCCCCATGTAAATCCATACAATTCTTTACAGACCTTGAAAGAACAATATTTCATTTCATATGGCGAAACAAAATTCCAGGATATGTAAAAAATTCTGTACAATAAAAGAACTTTTGGAGATTTCAAGCTGCAGTTAATAAAAATGAATGACATTAGCATTAAAACAGAGAGGTAGATCAGTGGAATAGAGGAGAAGCCCAGACATAATTCCATAGACCTAAGGATATGTAAGAATAGAATTTGATAAAGGTGACAGATTTTTGCAATGAAAATAAAGATAGCATTTTCAATAAACGGTGTTGCTCTAAGTAGATGTCTGCATGAAAAAGAATGCAGATAGATCTATATCTAACACCTTGCACAAAACTCAACTGCAAATGGATCAAAGACCTTAACATAAAACAAGATGCACTGAATCTAACAGAAGAGAAAGTAGTAAATAGCATTGAACACGTTGACATAGGAGACACCCTGCAAAAGAGAATACCAATAGAGCAGGCAGGAAGATCAATCTTTTATAAACGGGACCACATGAAACTGAAAGATTCTGTAAGTTTAAAGACACCACCAATGGGACCAAATGGCAGCCATCCTACAGAAATCTAATTTTAAAATTATAAAAAGAACTCAAGAACCTAGACATCAAGAAACCACAAACTGCTTAACAGAGTTCTCAACAGAGGAATTTCAAATAGACATGAACGTTTCAGGAAATGCTTAACACTATTAGCTATCATAGATTGCAAATCAAAACGACTCGCAAATTCTATCAATCACCTGCCAGAAGAGAAAAAACAAAACAAAACAAAACAAAAAAAACATTAAAACAAAAACAAACAAAAAAAAAAAGTAAAAACCCTCAAACGTCAGCTCATGCTGGCCAACATGTAGAGCAAGGGGAATACTCTTCAAATGCTAATGGCAGTGCAAACTTGTACAATCACTTTACTTACCAATATGCTGATATCTCAGAAAATAGGGAAACATCTAACTCAAGATTCAGCTATAGTATTCCTGGTCATATGTGCCAAGGATAGTCTGTCCTGATACAAGGACACTTGCTCAGCTAAGCTAATAAAAGCTTAATATGTAATAGCCATAGAGTTGAAAGAAAATTGTTGTTCTTCAAATGAAGAATGAATAAAGTAATGAAGTATATTTACACAAGGGAATATTAAATTGCATGGTACTGGTATAGTGACAGACAAGTAGACAAATGGAACAGAATTGAAGACCCAGAGATTAACCCACACAACTTCTTTGACAAGGGAGCTAAAACCATCCAGTGGAAAAAAGACAGCATTTTCAACACATGGTGCTGGCACAACTGGCTGTTATCATATAGAAGATTGCGAATTGATCTATTTCTGTCTCCTTGTACTAAGGTCAAATCTGAGTAGATTAAGGAACTTCACATAAAACCAGAGACACTGAAACCTATAGAGGAGAAAGTAGGGAAAAGCCTCAGAGATATGGGTACAGGGGAAAAATTCCTGAATAGAACAGGAATGGATTGTGCTGTAAGATCGAGAATTGATAAATGGGACCTCATAAAATTGCAAAGTTTCTGCAAGGCAAAAGACACCGTCAATAAGACAAAAAGGCCACCAACAGATTGGGAAAGGATCTTTACCTATCCTAAATCAGATAGGGGACTAATATCCAATATATATAAGGAACTCAAGAAGGTGGACTCCAGAAAATCAAATAACCCCCCCCCCAAAAAATGGGGCTCATATCTGAACAAAGAATTCTCACCTGAGGAATACCGAATGGCAGAGAAGCACCTGAAAAAATTTTCAACATCCTTAATTGTTAGGGAAATGCAAATCAAAACAACCCTGAGATTCCACCTCGCACCAGTCAGAATGGCTAAGATCAAAAATTCAGGTGACAACAGATGTTGGCGAGCATGTGGAGAAAGAGGAACACTCCTTCATTGTTGGTGGGATTGCAAGCTTGTACAACCACTCTGGAAATCAATTTGGTGGTTCCTCAGAACATTGGACATAGTACTACCAGAGGATCCAGCAACAGCTCTCCTGGGCATATATCCAGATATCCCAACTGGTAAGAAGGACACATGCTCCACTATGTTCATAGCAGCCTTATTTATAATAGCCAGAAGCTGGAAAGAACCCAGATGCCCCTCAACAGAGGAATGGATACAGAAAATGTGGTACATTTACACAATGGAGTACTACTCAGCTATTAAAAAGAATGAATTTATGAAATTCCTAGGCAAATGGATGGACCTGGAGAGCATCATCCTGAGTGAGGTAACCCAATCACAAAGGAACTCACACAATATGTACTCACTGATAAGTGGATATTAGCACAGAAATTTAGAATACCCAAGATATAAGATACAATTTGCTAAACGCATGAAACTCAAGAAGAACGAAGACCAAAGTGTAGACACTTTGCCCCTTCTTAGAATTGGGAGCAAAACACTCATGCAAGGAGTTACAGAGACAAAATTTGGAGCTGTGACGAAAGGATGACCATCTAGTGATTGCCATATCCAGGGATCCATCCCATAATCAGCTTCCAAATGCTGACACCATTGCAAACACTAGCAAGATTTTGCTGAAAGGACCCAGATATAGCTGTCTCTTGTGAGACTATGCCAGGGCCTAGCAAACACAGAAGTGGTTGCTCACAGTCAGCTATTGAATGGATCACAGGGACCCCATTGGAGGAGCTAGAGAAAGCACCCAAGGAAATAAAGTGAACTGCAACCCTATAGGTGGAACAACAATATGAACTAACCAGTACCCCGGAGCTCTTGTCTCTAGTTGTGTATGTATCAAAAGATGGCCTAGTTGGCCCTCACTGGAAAGAGAGGCCCATTGGACTTGCAAACTTTATATGCCCCAGTTCAGGGGAATGCTAGGGCCAAAAAGGGGGAGTGGGTGGGTAGGGGAGTAGGGGGTTGGTATAGGGGACTTTTTGGATAGCATTGGAAATGTAAATGAGGAAAATACCTAATAAAAAATAATTACATCATAAAATTTGCAGGTAAATGGATGGAACTAGAAAAAAGTCATCCAGAGAAAGGTAACTCAGACCTGAAAACAAACATGGTATGTAATCACTTATGAGTAGACATTAACTTTAAAGTAAAAAAAAAAAAAATTATACTACAGTTCACAAACACAAAGATCAGAATGGGCAGGAGGCCTCAAGAGGAGAGCAATATTCAGAGTTAGGTGAAGAGGGAAGGAGATGCCATAAGAGGAGTAGGGAACAATTGACATAATGAATGAAACTCTGAAGATGGGGAGATAGAGAGTATCTCAAGGAAGACAGAGACATGGAATAGAGGAGGTGACCAAGAATCTATGGGCTTGTCCTTAGCTCTGACTCATTGCATTGGAGAAATGCAGCACAGTGAGTTTGCCTCCTGTATCTAGGAAGAAACCCTAGTTGATCAAAAAATGAACAAACCCACCCACAAAATTCTGACCCAAAACTTATCATGTCTACAAGATTTTCAGATATTGAGAATCGAGCATAGACTGGGGGAATGGCAAACTAATAAATGGCCCAACTTGAGACCCATCCCATGGGCAAACACCAATACAGGACACTACTAGTGATACTCTGTTATGTTTGCAGACATAAGTGTAGCATGGCTGACCTCTAAGACGCTCTACCCACAAAACTGACTCTACTGGGTGCAGACACCCACTGCCAAACAGTGGATGGAGCTTGGAGGCCCTTAGGGAACAATAGGCGGAAGGATTGTAACCCAAAGTGGATAGTGCCTCCACAGGAAGTCCAATAGAATTATCTATGCTTGATTCTTGGGGATCTCTGAGATGGAAGCACCACAAATGAACATTGGCTGGACCTAGGCCTCCTGCACATAAATAGCAGATGTACAACTTGGTTTTAATGTGGGTTCTGAACAACAGAAGGGTACAAAGCTGTTGATTCTCCATTGGTTATGCTTTTCTAGCTGGGCTGCCAGTCTCACCTCAGTGAGAGTGAAAGTATCTAGTCTCACAGAGGCTGGAAGGCCAGGGCTGGGGAATAGGCAGGGTGAACCCATGCACTCCTAGAAGAATTGAAGGAGGGATGAGGGAAGGACTGGTGGTGTGGGTGACTGGTAGGGGGGCAGTGAGAGGAATGTAAAGTGATAATAGAAATAGAAGCAATAAAGAAATCACAAAGGGAAACAACCCTGGAGTTGGAAAGCCTAGGAAAGAGACCAGGAGTCATAGATGTGAATATTCCAAACAGAATACAAGAGATAGAAGAGAGAAGCTCAGTTGCAGAAGACACCATAGAAAATATTAACACAACAGTCAAAAAGTACAAAAAAGCAAAAAGCTTCTAGCCCAAAACATCCAGGAAATCAAGGATACAATGAAAAGATCAAACTGAACAATAATAGGTATCAAACAGGTTCAAGATTCTCAACTTAAAGTGCCAGTAAATATCTTCAACAAAAATATACAAGAAAACTTCTCTAACCTAAATAAAGAGATGTCCATGAACATATAAGAAGCCTATATAACGCCAAATAGATTGGACCACAAAACACCTTCCTTCCATCATATCATAGTCAAATCACAAAATACACACAGACACACAGACAACACACACACACACACACACACACACACACACAAGAATATTAAAAGCATTAATGGGAAAAGGTCAAGAAACTTATAAAGGCAGACCTATCAGAATTACACTAGACTTTTCAACAGAGTCTATGAAAGCTAAAAGATCCTGGGTAGATGTCATAAAGAACATAAGAGAACACAAAAGCTAGCCCAGGCTACTATACTCTCAATTTCAATAGATAAACCCAGAGATTCTATGACAAAAAGAAATTTACATAATATCTCTCCACAAATTCCGACCTACAAAGGATAATAGACAGAAAACTCCAACACTGGAAGGGAAACTATAACCTAGAAAGAGCAAGAAAGTAATCTTATTTCAACAAATCCAAAAGAAGATAGCCATACAAACATAATTACACCTCTCACAACAAAAATAACAAGAAGGAACAATCACTATTCCTTAACATCTCATAACATTAATGGACTCAATTTCCCCAATAAAAACACATAGACTACCAGACTGAATATATAAATATATACAAATATATTTATATATATATTATATAAATCAGTCTGGCAGTCAGAAATTTGGACATAATATTACCTGCGGGCTCACTATGCCACTCCTAGGCATATACCCAAAAGATGCTCTAACATATAATTAGAACACATGCTTCACTATGTTCACAGCAGTCAAATTTATAACAGCTTGAAGCTGGAAGGAACCCATATGTCCCTCAACAGATGAATGGATACAGAAATTGTGGGTCATTTACACAATGGAGTCCTAATCAGCTATTAAAAACAATGACTTCACAAAATTCGCAGGCTAATGGATGGATCTAGAAAAGTCAACCTGATTGAGGTAATTCAGTCAAAAAGAACTCACATGGTATGTGCTCACTTCTAAGTAGATATTAGGCAGAAAGTATGGTATACCCACGATACAACTAAAGGACCATATGAAGCTCAAGAGGAATGAAAACCAGTGAGTGGATGCTTCAGTCATACTTAGAAGGGGAAAAACTTAATAAAAGGAAGAAGAGGGTTGGAGAGACTATTAAGGAACACAGGAACTGGAGGACAAAACAGCGGTAGAATTGGGTATAAGAAGAAATAGAGGAGATGTACAGGGGGTTAGAAAATTGAATAGAGGTCTGTAGCAATGGGATGGGACATGGTGATACCAACAACAAAGTCCCAGATACCAGGAAAGCAAGAGCCTCTCAGGATCCCACAGGGATGACATTAGCTGAAATACCCTACAAAGGGGAGGGAGAACCTATCAAAACCATATCCAGAGGTTAGGTACCCTCCAGTCCCATTTGAGGGATGTGGCTACACACCAATCTCCAAAATTTAAACCCAGAATGCTCCTGTCTAAAGGAAATACATGGACAAAGAGTGGAACAGAGACTGAAGGATATGACATCCAGAGACTGCCCCATATGGGGATCCATTCCACATGCAGACACCTAAGCCAGTTACTATTGCTGATGCCAAGAAGTGCTTGCTAACAGGTGGAGCTTGATAGAGTTGTCTCATGAGTGGCTCTGCCAGATCCTGACCAATACAGATGCAGAAGCCCCTAGCCAAACATGGGACTTAGCACAGGGACCCCAATGGAAAAGTTGTGGAAGCACTGAAGGAGTTGACAGGGCCCTGTCTGGATCAGTGGGAGGAGAGGCCTTTGGTCCTATGAAGGCTTAATGCCCAGTGTAGAGGAATGCTAGGGCAGTGAGGCAGAAGCGGGGGTTAGGGGGAACACCTACAAAGAAGAAGGGTAAGAGGAGATGGGATAGGAAGTTTCCAGAGGAGGAACTGTAAAAGGGGATAATATTTGCATTGTAAAATAATAAAATATCCAATTAAAAACTTGGATATAAAATAATAGTGACTAATGGGTTCATGATAAATCTCAAGTTCAAATATAGGTCTTGGATTACTCTAAGTAGAGACTGTGTTTTACTTACTAAGAAAGCTACAATCTCAAGTTTTACTATGAGTAAATGAAAGTGTTCAAACAATAAACATGTATCCAAAAAGATTATCAATACATATGATTCAGATTAATATCAAGATCTCCTTTAGGAAATGGGAATTTTCAGCTAAACCCTTAGTTGCAGCAACAATAAAAATAATGTCAAAAATCTCCACACTGAGAATTTATTCCATGGCAACGAAAATTGAAATCCTGAAGGTATACCCTGGGTGATCAGCCTCTGAAATGGAAATCCTCTTAGCTAATGTCTGCCATGATTCAATGAAGTACTAAAAATGAAGAGACAACTAGTCCCATAGATATGTCTAGAAATATTATATTTCATTAACATGTTAATAAAAGAGGAATGCTGTGAGGTGGGGCAAGAGACAAATAGAATTGTGAGGGGACTTGTGGAGTGAATTTGGCAAATATGACTTATGTTTCCTAGGGAGTTGCAAAGAAAGAAAGAATTAAGACTGAAAGCCAGCAGTGTAAATATCCTGGAGGGGAAGATTTTTAGTGTGTCTTAATTAGGGTTTTATTGCTGTGAACAGACACCATGATCAAGGCAAATATTATAAGGGATAACATTTAATTGGGGCAGGGTTCCAGACTCAGTGATTCAGTCCATTATCATCATGACAAGAAGCATGGAAGTGTCCAGGGACACATGATCCAGAAGAAAATGAGGTCCTACATGTTGATCCCAAGACAAACTGGAGAGACTGTATCTTCCCCACCAGGCAAAACTGCGAAAAGCAATGTGGCACATGACAAATTAGGGAAATGACTCAACAGATGAGTGGATAAATGGGTATTGTCTCAAAAATATCAGCTCCAGACCAACTTGACTTCGGATAAGCAGCATAGGAACAAGAGCACATGCTGTACCTTTACTTGACATGGTTCTTTGAGATCCATAGATTTCCTCCCTCATTTCAAAGACTTCCCTGCAACTGAAGCAATTTTTCACCTTTCATCTATCCAAAGCACTCCAACTTCTGAATGTATCGGTTTCTGTCAACACTTTTCCGCTGAGTTTATTTTTAATGTTGAACCTTAGGAAAAACTAATCTGTGGGTTAGCCTAGCAAGTGAGACTCTTGAGTGCTCACCAAGTGCTACATCAATGAAAGCACTGTCTAGACATCTAGACAATATAAAATAACTCACAGGAGAAGAGGTTTTGAAAAGGAATCAGGTATGTGTCTATGCCACAGACCCTCTGGGTCCCTTGTCTGCATGGAACAGGTCTCTGGGTGCATATGGACAAGGAGTTTGCAGGAATGACAGACCGACCAACAGGCGAGATAGTGTAGAATCTGAATGTATTTTGTCAGGTCCAACATTAAACATTTTATACAGCAGAACCGCAAGAAACCAGATGATATACAATCCACCAAGTTACAGTGATGCAATACAAAAGGAATGTATACATCAAAAAAGGCGGGGACTAAGGGAGCCAGGTGTAAAGGTAGTCTATTGTTAAGCCCATCACCAGGGGTTCTACTTTAGCTGACTTTCTCAAGAATACTGCAATACCACAACCCCCCTATTTCCTGGGCCCTGATAATTTCTAGTAATTTTTAAGTATCTGTGGAGAATCTCCATTTGTCAGAAGAATACACCAACTTGCTTCTAATATGCAATGTAGCCTGTACTGAAGATTTCTATCTCAGTGGGTTTCCCTGGCTCTTTCATGGTAAACACTCTGCAGACCAGCCTTGAGCTGCTTTGGCTCCATCTTTTTTAATGCTTAATTAGTTACTGAATAGGTAACTTCCTTACTGCATTCCTATCAGATTCCAAGCTCCTTGGTTCTGGAACCTGGAACACTGGTGGGCAATTACTTATGTCAGAATTCAATCTTAAAAGACACTTATAATAAGATAATACTAAAAGAGAGCACGTGGATCCATACACCAGACTAAAGTGGGGATAGGGTATGAGTATATGGGTTAATGAGAACTCCAATGCTCCAGGAGGTGAGTTTCCATGAAACTTGTTGCCTCATGAGTGCCCCCAGGCCTCTTGGCCTGCCAAGCAAACTTCACTGAAGTGTGTGTAGTATGTCTGGATATCTCACAACTAATTTTATGATTTTAGGGTGTAGAAACTTGTATTACTGTGATTTTCCTAAGGACAAAAATATAAAACCAGATTTTTCTTTAGTAATGCAGGTGGTACATGATACAACAGCATTTAAACAACAGAGACAACAATTCTGCCTCTCTTTGGCCTATATTGAAACATCTTGTAGTGTAACTACTCCATCTATAGGAACATGATATGCATCTGGACCTCCAAGATACCAGGCTAAACATCGTTCTTAGTACATACTCTGGACAATACTCTGAAACTTATTGGAATTTAAAAATAGAGCAATCCTATGCTCTTGAGTAACAAATATATTTTCCAGTATGTATGGCAAGCAATTATCTGTGATGGATTTTAGTGAGCAACCTACTAAGTGCCAGCCTAATAGTTTGTTCATAACATTTTCTTTCCATTCAATGCCATCTAAGCTTTCTCTGAGAACATGTATTCTCAGAACAAAAGGGGAAATATTTTATCAGAATGTCTTTGAGGTCTTTTACTTAAAAATATGTAACAGGTTTTTGATACTGCAAAATAAATTACCATATAATAGGATTGTAGGGAGTTTGTTTGTCATAAGATAGTCTACAGTTGGCATAGATATGTTCTTTTCTCAAGTAACTCAAAAGGCACAAGAGAAAATTAGAAGGCAATTCATCCTCATCGCAAGGACATAGTTTCACACTTCATAAAATTATATCCTGCTTCATAGTGCTGAGGCATTCCAATTTGGTTTATTAATATTTAATGAACATAAGGTAACAAGCTTCTATGTGGGGTTTTCATATTCCAGTTGGGTGGATTTTCCTTGACCTCACCCTAGTCTCCCACAAACAAGATCCATGATCCCATTGCCTATACTGGACTATGTTTACTCAGCATCATTCCTTTTTATTTCTATTGAATCCCCACCAGTTTCCTTTAAAGTTTCCTTTAAATTTTAAAAGAAATAAAGTATTATAATTTCAGAAACACAAGTGGAGCTAGAAAATGCAATAAGCACAGTAATCCATGCTCAGAAGACAAATACCATGTATTCCTTCTCATTTCCTAGACTGTAATAAAAATCAGTGTATTAAGGTCAGTGCAAATATGGATAAAGACAAAGACAGTAGAAAGAGGCCATGTGAATCATACCATCTTTTTTCAGGTCATGAGCCAGAGGACACTCTGATCTCATAGAGCCTAATTGTTACATGCTTCTCTCCAGTACAAAGAACCCTTACTATAAGTCAAAAGACTTTTTCTCCAACATGAAATCTCTAAATTCTTCTCCTTCCATTGTTATAGAATATTAAAAAAAAAAAAAAAACTTAACTGAAAAACTCAGGCCAACACAAGTATTGAGAGAGTAAAACTTTAAGAAGCCATCTAAAATGTATGCATTGCTAAGAAAGTGTATATGCTAACAATTCTCTGTGAAAATATCTTATTTAAAGTTGTTTATTTTCTTTCTCCCACTGTCTGGTGATTGTCACAGAGGCCCCAGAGGACAACATGATCCTCAATGACCACTAGTTGCTTCAATTCTTCCTCTTCTTCTTGCTCTTCCTCCTCCTATTTGTCTTCCTCCCTGTGTTCAAGAACTTGTTCAACTACCCACTCCACCCTTTGGTGCATGATTACATCAACTACCTCCTATTTCTCCCTTTGATTTTCTTTATCTTTATATAACAATAGAGGACTATGCCTTGGATCCCTAAACAATTCTCCTTACTTAATGACAGAGACGTAGTCCCAGGCATGATTGTTGTTGAGTGGGCCTTAAATCCAACCAAGACTTCGGTTACCAAGGTACATGTCGCATTATTGCACCCATAGAGTTACAATGCCATGGTAATCACTATTGTGGTTCATAGGCATCATAGTTGGGTAAGCATGTTAGTTGATCTCCTCCCTTGGAAACTTGCATCCTATTGTGAAATTATGAAAGCTCCTCACAAGTGAGAAAACTCCTGGGTCACATCATTTTAAAAACCTAACACAGAATAAGTACTGTGAGAATAGCTATGCTGTTATGCAATATTGTAATACTGACAACCTTAAAACCCATGAATATGCACATGCAGAAGGTGAAACTGTATAAAAAATTATGATGAAAATTGTTACAATGCAGAAATAAAAATTTATACTTGACCAAAGATATCATAATATAAAAAATTATATGTTCTTAAAATAATGAAAAGACAATGGGAACTTCTTACAGATCTACATAAATTCTTATGACTGTTGCAAATAAAATTTCTTCATCTAATTTCATATTTTCATGCATTACTTAAGTAAAATTTTGTAGTCTTTTTTCTGCAGACCATTTTATTTCAAAGTATTCTAGAAATCAATGTGTATTTGATAGGGTTGTATATATAAACAATGAAAAACTACCTCCTAAGCCTATGCGTAGTCTTAAGTATTTTCATATTATACAACATATCCTGTATGGTGTGTGTGTTAATATTTTTTATATTGTATATTTGGACAAGTTCATCTATTGTATCTTTGCCTTCTGATAGTGTTTTCCTTCTCTTTCACACATTCTATTTGTAAGGCTGTCCTTTGAATTCTTCCATCAGATTATTGGGATTTTCTGCTTCATGTTCATTTTTAGCTTGAGTCCCCCTCAATGTTTCAATCCCTTTATTGAATTCTGTTCTCAAGTACTGCACTTTCCTTCTCATCTTTCCCAGCCTTATCTTTGTGGTTTCCTGGGCATCACCTTCGTTTCCTTCCTCTTAAGCTCTTTCTCCTTGATTTCACTAAGCTGATGCTTTGTGTCTTTTAAATACTCTGAGTCTTTGATGATGCTGATGATTGTTCATTTAAAGTCTGTGCTCCGGAGAGCATCTATTTCATTACCACTGGCAAGAATTTCTACAAGACTGGTAGGTTTTAGAAAGATGTTGGCTTGACCTTTCAAATACTTTGTACCTCTTCAATGAGATCTAAGCATGTTGAATACTTTGAATAGTCCTAAGCCTGATATGGACAGAGCAGTTTGCAGTAGAAGAGAGGATATTCAGGTAAGTTAGGTTTCCCTGACAATTGCATCTGTTCATGTTGGGCACTCTATGAACTAATTCACCATATTTTCACCAGCTATATATCTGTAATAGTCCACATTGGTTTCAAGGGAAAGAGAAATCATTGTTTTTATAATGGAGAGCTACATTTATAATGGAGAGATACAAAGATGTAGAGCTGGCCAGTATAATGACAGTGGCATGTTACACACACATGGGGTCAGAAGAACTACTAAATAGTTCCACCACCAGATGAGGAGCTACAGGTAATTAATGACTACTGAGAAGGTGAGAAACACTCGAGTTCAGGGACAAGCACTCACATAGGGAATGTAATCCCAATTTTTCAGGTCTGGACAGAAATAGATATGAAAAAGGGTAAATAAACTCAGTAGGTATGTTCACTGAATGCACAGGCAGGATTAGGGGATTTGTGTGGTCCTGTAGTCAGCAGAGCCAGGCCTATATACAAGTGTAGCCTCCCTTCCCCCAGCCTTAATGGTTCCACTGTTTACACCTGAAGCCTGCCGCTTTCCTGTTCTGAAGCCATCACGTGGTCACCCTGTTACTGGACCCCGAGATTATTTGGCGGGAATCAGGTCCCCTTCCCCTGCTTCATAACTGCATGTGGAATAGTAAAATTGAGCTTTGATCGCAATGCCTGTCTTAACTGCATGCTTTTCTTGCCCGCCTAGCCCTCTTCTCTTCCAGGTTTCCAAAATGCCTTTCCAGGCTAGAACCCAGGCTGTGATCTGCTGACTGGACACAACATACAAGCAACCATATCCAAAGGAGTTGTTGGCACAGATCTTGGCACCACCTACTCCTGTATGGCTGTCTTCCAGCATGAAAATGTGTAAATAATTACCATTGACAAGATTAAGCACACCACACTTATCTGTGTTGCTTTCACTGACACAGAATTAACTGGGAATGCTGTGAAGTATCTGGTTTCAATGAACTCCACCAACACAGTTTTGATACCAAATGTCTGATTGGATATAGGTTTGATGATGCTATTGTTCTGTATAATATGAAGCACTGGCCCTTCATGATGGTAAGTGATGCAGGCAGGTCCAAGATCTAATTCAAATACAAAAGAGAGATAGATTCTCCCCAGCAGAAGTGGACTCAATGGTTCTGAAAAAGATGAAAGAAATTACAGAAGTATACCTTGGAAAATGGTTATCAATGCTATGGTCACTGTGGCAGATGACTTCAAGGACTCTCAGAGGAAGGCAACAAAAGGTGCTTGAACTACTGCAGGCCTCAACAGACTTTGAATTTTCAATGAACCAACTGCTGCTGATATTGCTTATGGTTTGCATAAGAAGGTCACACCTGGAAGAAAAGTGTTAATTTTTTTAATTTGGAGGTGACACTTTTTTGTGACAATTGTCACTATTGAGCATAGAACTTTTGAAGTCAATTCAACAGCTGGAGACACCTACTTGGGTGGAGAAGACTTTGACAACTGAATAGTCAAACATCCCATTGCTAAGTTTAAGTGAAAGCACAAGAAGATATCAGTGAGAACAGCAGAGCTGTCGAGCTTCTCTGCACTGCCTGTGAGCAGGCCAAGTGTATCCTCTCCTCCAGTACCCAGGCCAGTATTGAGATTGATCATCTCTATGAAGGAATTGACTTCTATAACCCAGACTCAATTGGAGGGATTAAATGTTGAACTGATCTGTGGTGAGCTGGACCCTGCAGAAACAGGTCTTCGAAATGCCATTTAGACAATTCACATATACATGATATTGGCCTGGTGAGTTTTTCTACCAGAATCCCCAACATTCAGAAACTTCTGCAAGACTTCCTCAATGAAAACTAACTGAACATGAGAATTAACCCTAATGCAGCTGTTGCTTATGGTGCAGCTGTCCAGGAAGCCATTCTATGTGGAGACGAGTCTGAGAATGTTCAGGATTTGCTACTCTTAGATATCACTCCTCTTTCCCAGGGTATCGAAACTGCTAGTGGAGTCAAGACTGTCACAATCAAGCACAATATGACCATCCACACCAAGCAGACAGACTTTACCACCTACTCTGACAACCAGCCAGGTGTAGTCATTCAGATGTATGAAGGTGAAAGGGACTTCATGACCAAGAACAACAACCTGCTTGGAAAGTTGATGCACACAGACATATCTTCAGCACCCTGATGGGTTCCTCAGTTTGAAGTTCCTTTTGACATTGATCTAATGGCATCCTCAATGTTTGTGTTGGAAATAAAAGCACAGAGAAGGAGAACAAGATCACAATCACTAAAGATAAGAGCCTCTTGAGCAAGGAGGATATTGAGTGCATGGACCAAGAAGCTGAAAAGTACAAAGCTGAGGATGAGAAGCAGAAAGATAAGGTTTTCTCCAAGAATTCACTAGAGAATTATGCCTTCAACTGTTGAAAATGAGAAACTTCCGACAACCCTCTTCCCGTCAGAAAAGCACCGGGGCAGCTGGGGCGCAGGGTCGGCTGACACTCGCCAGCTACCCACAACACCCGCCACAGGATCTTAAGACTTCTGGTGAGTGGAGCACAGCTTCTGCTCCAATCCAATTGTGCGGGACCTGAGACTGCATTAGTTAGGGAAGCAGAAACCAGCCTGAGTAGGGCCACAGGCCTCATCCGGCCGGATCAGCGCAGGGGTAGCAGGAGCGCAGGGTTGCCTGACACCCGCCAGCTACCCACGACCCCCGCCGCAGGATTTTGGGACTGCTGGTGAGTGGAACACAGCTTCTGCTCCAATCCAATTGTGCGGGACCTGAGACTGCATTAGTTAGGGAAGCAGAAATAGGCCCGAGTAGGGCCACAGGCCTCATCCAGCCAGATCAGCGCCGGGGTAGCGGGAGCGCAGGGTTGCCTGACACCCGCCAGCTACCCACGACCCCCCGCCGCAGGATTTTGGGACTGCTGGTGAGTGGAACACAGCTTCTGCTCCAGTCCAATCACGCGGGACCTGAGACTGCTCTGGTTGGGGAGAGAGAAATCCGGCCTACATAGGGCCACAACCCTCTTCCGGTCAGAAAAGCACCAGGGCAGCTGGGGCGCAGGGTCAGCTGACACTCGCCAGCTACCCACAACACCCGCCACAGGATCTTAAGACTTCTGGTGAGTGGAGCACAGCTTCTGCTCCAATCCAATTGCTCGGGACCTGAGACTGCATTAGTTAGGGAAGCAGAAACCGGCCTGAGTAGGGCCACAGGCCTCATCCGGCCGGATCAGCACCGGGGTAGCGGGAGCGCAGGGTTGCCTGACACCTGCCAGCTACCCATGACCCCCGCCGCAGGATTTTGGGACTGCTGGTGAGTGGAACACAGCTTCTGCTCCAGTCCAATCACGCGGGACCTGAGACTGCTCTGTTTGGGGAGAGAGAAATCCGGCCTACATAGGGCCACAACCCTCTTCCGGTCAGAAAAGCACCGGGGCAGCTGGGGCGCAGGGTCGGCTGACACTCACCAGCTACCCACAACACCCGCCACAGGATCTTAAGACTTCTGGAGAGTGGAACACAGCTTCTGCTCCAATCCAATTGCACGTGGGACCAGAGACTGCATTAGTTAGGGAAGCAGAAAAACGGCCTGAGTAGGACCACAGGCCTCTTCCGGCTGGACCAGCACCGGGGTACTGTCAGCTACCCACGACCCCCGCCGCAGGATTTAGAGACTGCTGGTGAGTGGAACACAGCTTCTGCTCCAATCTTTAAACAGTGACAACAATAACAACTAACCCCAGAGATTACCAGATGGCGAAAGGTAAACGTAATAATCTTACTAACAGAAACCAAGACCACTCACCATCATCAGAAACCAGCACCCCCACTTGGCCCAGTCCAGGGCACCCCAACACACCGGAAAAGCTAGACACGGATTTAAAAGCATATCTCCTGATGATGATAGAGGACTTCAAGAAGGACTTTAATAACACACTTAAAGAAATACAGGAGAACACTGCTAAACAGGCAGAAGACAATAAAGAGGAAGCACAAAAATCCCTTAAAGAATTGCAGGAGAACAATGCTAAAGAGTTACAAATCCTTAAAGAAAAACAGGATAACATAATCAAACAGGTAGAAGTCCTTACAGAAAAACAGGAAAACACATCCAAACAGACGATGGAAATGAACAAAACCATACTAGACCTAAAAAGGGAAGTAGACACAATAAAGAAAACCCAAAATGAGGCAACACTGGAGATAGAAACCCTAGGAAAGAAATCTGGAACCATAGATACGAGCATCAGCAACAGAATACAAGAGATGGAAGAGAGAATCTCAGGTGCAGAAGATTCCATAGAGAACATCGGCACAACAATCAAGGAAAATGTAAAATGCAAAAAGATCCTAACTCAAAACATCCAAGAAATACAGGACACAATGAGAAGACCAAACCTACGGATAATAGGAGTGGATGAGAATGAAGATTTTCAACTCAAAGGACCAGCAAACATCTTCAACAAAATTATAGAAGAAAACTTCCCAAATCTAAAGAAAGAGATGCCCATGAACATACAAGAAGCCTACAGAACTCCAAATAGACTGGACCAGAAAAGAAATACCTCCCGACACATTATAATCAGAACAACAAATGCTCTAAATAAAGATAGAATACTAAAAGCAGTAAGAGAAAAAGGCCAAGTAACATATAAAGGCAAGCCTATCAGAATTACACCAGATTTTTTACCAGAGACTATGAAAGCCAGAAGATCCTGGATGGATGTTATACAGACACTAAAAGAACACAAATTCCAGCCCAGGCTACTATACCCAGCCAAACTCTCAATTAACATAGATGGAGAAACCAAAGTATTCCACGACAAAACCAAATTCACACATTATCTCTCCACGAATCCAGCCCTTCAAAGGATAATAACAGAAAAAACCAATAGAAGGACAGGAACCACGCCCTAGAAACAACAAGAAGGTAATCCCTCAACAAACCTAAAAGAAGACAGCCACAAGAACA
Source organism: Mus caroli (assembly GCF_978045245.1). NCBI lineage: Eukaryota > Metazoa > Chordata > Mammalia > Rodentia > Muridae > Mus > Mus caroli. The sequence continues at coordinate 90,774,504 of NW_028227259.1, read as the reverse complement.
AAATGCCAACTTTAACAACAAAAATAACAGGAAACAACAATTACTTTTCCTTAATATCTCTTAATATCAATGGACTCAACTCCCCGATAAAAAGACATAGACTAACAAACTGGCTACACAAACAAGACCCAACATTTTGCTGCTTACAGGAAACTCATCTCAGAGAAAAGGATAGACACTACCTCAGAATGAAAGGCTGGAAAACAATTTTCCAAGCAAATGGCATGAAGAAACAAGCTGGAGTAGCCATTATAATATCTGATAAGATTGACTTCCAACCCACAGTCATTAAAAAAGACAGGGAAGGACACTTCATACTCATCAAAGGTAAAATCCTCCAAGAGGAACTATCAATCCTGAATATCTATGCTCCAAATACAAAGGCAGCCACATTCATTAAAGAAACTTTAGTAAATCTCAAAGCACACATTGCACCTCATACAATAATAGTGGGAGACTTCAACACACCACTTTCACCAATGGACAGATCATGGAAACAGAAGCTAAACAGGGACACAGTGAAACTAAGAGAAATTATGAATCAAATGGATCTGGCAGATATCTACAGAACATTCTATCCTAAAACAAAAGGATATACCTTCTTCTCAGCACCTCATGGTACCTTCTCCAAAATTGACCACATAATTGGTCACAAAGCAGGCCTCAACAGATATAAAAATATTGAAATTGTCCCATGCATCCTATCAGATCACCATGGACTAAGGCTGATCTTCCATAACAAAATAAATAATAGAAAGCCAACCTTCACGTGGAAACTGAACAACACTCTTCTCAATGATACCTTGGTCAAGGAAGGAATAAAGAAAGAAATTAAGGACTTTTTAGAGTTCAATGAAAATGAAGCCACAACATACCCAAACTTATGGGACGCAATGAAAGCATTTCTAAGAGGAAAACTCATAGCTCTGAGTGCCTCCAAAAGGAAACTAGAGAGAGCACACATTAGCAGCTTGACAACACACCTAAAAGCACTAGAACAAGAGGAAGCAAATTCACCCAAGAGGAGTAGACAGCAGGAAATAATCAAACTCAGGGGTGAAATCAACCAAGTGGAAACAAGAAAAACTATTCAAAGAATCAACCAATCAAGGAGCTGGTTCTTTGAGAAAATCAACAAGATAGATAAACCCTTAGCCAGTCTCACTAGAGGGCACAGGGAAAGCATCCTAATTAACAAAATCAGAAATGAAAAAGGAGACATAACAACAGATCCTGAAGACATCAAAAACACCATCAGATCCTTCTACCAAAGGCTATACTCAACAAAACTGGAGAACCTGGATGAAATGGAGAAGTTCCTAGACAGATACCAGGTAACAAAGTTGAATCAAGATCAGGTTAATGATCTAAACAGCCCTATATCCCCCAAAGAAATAGAAGCAGTCATTAATAGTCTCCCAACTAAAAAAAGCCCAGGACCAGATGGGTTTAGTGCAGAGTTCTATCAGACCTTCAAAGAAGATCTAATCCCAGTTCTTCACAAACTATTCCACAAAATAGAAACAGAAGGGACTCTACCCAACTCATTCTATGAAGCCACAATTACTCTGATACCTAAACCACAAAAAGACCCAACAAAGATAGAAAACTTCAGACCAATATCCCTTATGAATATTGATGCAAAAATCCTCAATAAAGTTCTTGCTAACCGAATCCAAGAAAACATCAAAACAGTCATCCATCCTGACCAAGTAGGTTTCATCCCAGTGATGCAGGGATGGTTCAATATACGGAAATCCATCAACTTAATCCAGTATATAAACAAACTCAAAGACAAAAACCACATGGTCATCTCGTTAGATGCGGAAAAAGCATTTGACAAGATCCAACACCCATTCATGATAAAAGTCTTGGAAAGATCAGGAATTCAAGGCCCATACCTAAACATGATAAAAGCAATCTACAGCAAACCAGTAGCCAACATCAAAGTAAATGGTCAGAAGCTTGAAGCAATCCCTCTAAAATCAGGGACTAGACAAGGCTGTCCACTTTCTCCACACCTATTCAACATTGTACTTGAAGTCCTAGCCAGAGCAATTTGACAACAAAAGGCGTTCAAAGGGATACAAATTGGAAAAGATGAAGTCAAAATATCACTTTTTGCAGACGATATGATAGTATATATAAATGACCCTAAAAATTCCACCAGAGAACTCCTAAGCCTGATAAACAGCTTCGGTGAAGTAGCTGGATATAAAATTAACCCAAACAAATCAATGGCCTTTCTCTACACAAAGAATAAACAGGCTGAGAAAGAAATTAGGGAAACAACACCCTTCTCAATAGTCACAAATAATATAAAATATCTTGGCTTGACTCTAACTAAGGAAGTGAAAGATCTGTATAATAAAAACTTCAAGTCTCTGAAGAAAGAAATTATAGAAGATCTCAGAAGATGGAAAGATCTCCCATGCTCATGGATTGGCAGGATCAACATTGTAAAAATGGCTATCTTGCCAAAAGCAATCTACAGATTCAATGCAATCCCCATCAAAATTCCAAATCAATTCTTCAACGAATTAGAAAATGCAATCTGCAAATTCATCTGGAATAACAAAAAACCTAGGATAGCAAAAACTCTTCTCAAGGATAAAAGAACCTCTGGTGGAATCACCATGCCAGACCTAAAGCTTTACTACAGAGCAATTGTGATAAAAACTGCATGGTACTGGTATAGTGACAGACAAATAGACCAATGGAATAGAATTGAAGACCCAGAAATGAACCCACACACCTATGGTCACTTGATCTTCGACAAGGGAGCTAAAAACATCCAGTGGAAGAAAGACAGCATTTTCAACAAATGGTGCTGGCACAACTGGTTGTTAACATGTAGAAGAATGCGAATCAATCCATTCCTATTTCCTTGTACTAAGGTCAAGTCTAAGTGGATCAAGGAACTTCACATAAAACCAGAGACACTGAAACATATAGAGGAGAAAGTGGGGAAAAGCCTTGAAGATATGGGCACAGGGGAAAAATTCCTGAATAGAATAGTAATGGCTTGTGCTGTAAGATCGAGAATTGACAAGTGGGACCTCATGAAACTACAAAGCTTCTGCAAGGCTAAAGACACCATCAATAAGACAAAAAAACCACCAACAGATTGGGAAAGGATCTTCACCTATCCTAAATCAGATAAGGGACTAATATCCAATATATATAAAGAACTCAAGAAGGTGGACTCCAGAAAGTCAAATAATCCCATTAAAAAACGGGGCTCAGAACTGAACAAAGAATTCTCACCTGAGGAATACCGAATGGCAGAGAAGCACCTGAAAAAATGTTCAACATCCTTAATCATCAGGGAAATGCAAATCAAAACAACCCTGAGATTCCACCTCACACCAGTCAGAATGGCTAAGATCAAAAATTCAGGTGACAGCAGATGCTGGCGAGGATGTGGAGAAAGAGGAACATTCCTCCATTGTTGGTGGGATTGCAAGCTTGTATAACCACTCTGGAAATCAGTCTGGCGGTTCCTCAGAAAATTGGACATAGTACTACTGGAGGATCCAGCAATACCTCTCCTGGGCATATATCCAGAAGATGTTTCAACCGGTAAGAAGGACACATGCTCCACTATGTTCATAGCAGCCCTATTTATAATAGCCAGAAGCTGGAAAGAACCCAGATGTCCCTCAACAGAGGAATGGATACAGAAATTATGGTACATTTACACAATGGAGTACTACTCAGCTATTAAAAAGAATGAATTTATGAAATTCCTAGCCAAATGGATGGACCTGGAGGGCATCATCTTGAGTGAAGTAACACAATCACAAAAGAACTCACACAATATGTATTCATTGATAAGTGGATATTAGCCCAAAACTTAGGATACCCAAGATATAAGATACAATTTGATAAACGCATGAAACTCAAGAAGAATGAAGACCAAAGTGTGGACACTGTGCACCTTCTTAGAATTGGGAACAAAACACCCATGGAAGGAGTTACAGAGACAAAGTTCGTAGCTGTGATGAAAGGATGGACCATTTAGAGACTGCTGTATCCAGGGATCCGTCCCATAATCAGCTTCTAAACGCTGACACCATTGCATACACTAGCAAGATTTTGCTGAAAGGACCCAAATATAGCTGTCTCTTGTGAGACGATTCCGGGGCCTAGCAAACACAGGAGTGGATGTTCACAGTCAGCTATTGGATGTATCACAGGGCTCCCAATGGAGAAGCTAGAGAAAGTACCCAAGGAGCTAAAGGGATCTGCAACCCTATTGTTGGAACAACATGATGTACTAACCAGAACCCCGGAGCTCTTGTCTCTAGCTGCATATGTATCGAAAGATGGCCTAGTCGGCCATCATTGGAAAGAGAGGCCCATTGGGCTTGCAAACTTTATATGCCCCAATATAGGGGAATGCCAGGGCCAAAAGAATGGGAATGGGTGGGTAGAGAAGTGGGGGGCGCTATGGGGGACTTTTGGGATAGCATTGGAAATGTAATTGAGGAAAATATGTAATAAAAATATTAAAAATCAAAAAAAAAAAAGAAAATGAGAAACTTCAAGGAAAGTTCAATGATGAGGACACACAGAAGGTTCTTGGCAAGTGTAATGAAATCATCAGCTGGCTGGATAAGAATCAGACTGCAGAGAAGAAAGAATTTGAGCATCAGCTCAAATCCTACAATCCTATCATTATCTAGCTGTACCAGAGTGCTCGTGGTGTGCTTGGAGGAATGCCTGGTGGCCTCTCAGATGAAGGATCTCCTCCATCTGGTTGTGCCACATAAGGCCCAACCATTGAAGAAGTGGATTAAGTCTATCTAAATACAGGGTGTAGCATTATTCCATAGGGTAATGTTACATGACAGTTGTAATAGGGAATGTATAATGAAACTATTTAAATTAGCACAAGAAAATCACTGAGTAGGATGTGTGTGTGGTTTATAGCTAGAAAAAAACTCATAAAATGACATACTGCTATACCAATATATAAGTACCTCACTCAGTCCTTATTAAAAAGGCTTCCTCTTACAGTAGATTTGAACTAGAACGTAGACCTACAACAGGAAAATGTAAAAAGAATGAAAGACTTTGGAGCACTTAGTCCTAAGTGGCATATCTTCATCAAAGCCCTCCTATCATACCTATGCAGAAAGATTGAAAAATCCAGAAGAGATTGATGATTCCAAGAAGCAGGGTCTCTGTATGCATCAAGGCTGACACACACATGAACTCAAGACAACACCTGCAATGTCTACACAGGTTCTAGTCCAGTTGGCTCCTACTGGGAGACAGGGAGTGTGCATGGGCTTCCATCACTACCGGGAAGATAGTTGCAATTAATATATGATTGGTATTCCTGCTAAAAGAGTCTCAGTGTGTGTATTAGCCACACTTCAGTGGAGGCTCCATCCCCAGAAGTAGTTTGACAACAAAAAACTAGCTCAATGGCATTTTGTAAAGTTTTTGGCTCAGTTTGGTTTTCATTTGGTTTGGTGTCCTTTGCTTAGGTTTTGATTTTGTCTGCAATGTCTTTTGCATGTTTATTTTCCTAGTATTTAAGTGAAAATCTTAAAACAAACGCCTGGTTTTGTGTGTGTGTGTGTATTTTTTATGTGTATGTTTGTGTATGTGTATGTTTGTGTGTGTTTGGATTCTTTAAAATAATTAGCAAGGCATGGTTTGATGCCATAAAGCTACAGTCATGGCCACTCAGAAGACATTGTTAATTCCAAAACCACCTACACCAGTGATTGTCAACCTGAGTGATCCCTGGGGTCATGTATCAGATATCCCACATATTAAATATTAACATTATGATTTCAAACACTTATGAAGTACTAAAAAAAGAAACTTGTGTTTTGGGGTCACCAAAACATGAGGAAGTATAGGAAATGGTCACAGCATTAGGAAAATTGAGAATCACTGACCCAGATTATAGAGGTTCACCCTGCACATTAAAGGCACACTGCCCCAAATTTCAAAAAGAAAAAGAGATCACCAATAATCGAAAACATTAAGTCCACTGAAAATGCAATGCTCTGGGTTTACTCTCAGAACTAAACACAAATGACTTTCATAAGTCAACTTTGTGATATGTGAGAACAATGCATGAGACCAGATGGGTAGAAACTTTTAAGTTCAAACTTAAAATACAGTTTCACTATTACAGTTTAAAACTTACAAATGAAACTGAGATAATATAAGCAGTAGAGTCATTTATTTCTGAAATTAGAAATGTTATTATCTTGGTACCCTGAGAGACAGAGAAAGAGAGAGAGACAGAGACAGAGAGAGACAGAGACAGAAAGACAGAGAGAAAGAGAAAAAAAAGGACACAAAGACAGACAAAGAGAGGCAAAGAGAGAAAGAGAGGGGAAGAAAGAGAAAGAGAGACAGAGACAGAGAGATGGAGAGACAGAAAGACAGACAGATATTATGCGACTAGCAATAGAGAAACAAGTACTCAATAGTGAGCTTAATGCTCTTTCTCACTATTCTTACTAAGTACTCTGTTATAATCACAAGAAAATTCAGCTTTTTAAATATTTGTACTTCCCAAATACCATTTAATTTTAACATAACATATCAAATAACATGAGATTAACACATAAGTTGTCCTATAAGAACAATCAGAATAAATAACTCAATAACTCATTTCCTTTTTCTTTTCTTTTCTTTTCTTTTCTTTTCTTTTCTTTTCTTTTCTTTTCTTTTCTTTTCTTTTCTTTTCTTTTCTTTTCTTTTCTTTCTTCCTTCCTTTCTTCCTTCCTTCCTTCCTTCCTTCCTTCCTTCCTTCCTTCCTTCCTTCTTTCTTTCTTTCTTTCTTTCTTTCTTTCTTTCTTTCTTTCTTTCTTTCTTTCTTTCTTTCTTTCTTTCTTTCTTTAATACTCTAGATTTTATTCTACTCCTAGACACCGCCTGACTTTTCCACATCCCATACATCCTCCACCCAACCCTCTCTCCAGAAGGATGTCACTACCACCCACCCCACCAGACCTCTAAATTCTCTGGGACCTTCAGTCTCTTAAGAGTTAGGTGCATCATCTCTGAATGAACACAGACTAGGCAGTCCTCTGCTGTATATGTGTGAGGGACCTCATGTCAGCTGGTGTATGCTGCCTGTATGGTGGTCCAGTGTTTGAGAGATCTCAGGTGTCTAGGTTAATTGAGACTGCTGATACTCCTATAGGGTCACCCTCCTCCTCAGCTTCTTCCAGCTTTTCTGTAATTCAACCATAGGGGTCACCAGCTTCTGTCCATTGGTTGGTTGCAAATATGTGCATCTGAAACTTTCAGCTGCTTGTTGGGGCTTTTGGAGGGCAGTCATGATAGGTCCTTTTCATGAGCACTCCTTAGCCTCAGTAATACTGTCAGGCCTTGGGGTCTCCACTCAAGGTGAATCCCATATTAGGCTTGTCCCTGAAACTTCTTTTCCTCAGGCTCCTCTCCATTTCCATTCCTGCATTTCATCTAAGGTCCCTCCCTTTTAGTCATGAGAATCTCTCAACTCCTGAGTCTCTGGTATGCTCTGGAGCATCCCCCAAATCTCATAACTCCTAAGGTTGCCTGTTTAGATTCTTTCTGCTAACCCTCAGAGCTTTAGTTCTCCCCACCCCCATACAATATTACATTCTCCTCTTTCCCCAAACCCTGTCCACTCTCCCTCACTGATCTCTCCCTCCCTCCCTCTCCCTCCCTCCTTGTGATTGCTTTCTTCTCCCTTGAAAGTGGAACTGAAGCATCCTCACATGGGTCCTTCAGCTTGTTAATCTTTTTCAGTTCTGTGGACTATATCTTGGGTATTCTGTATTTTTTTTTTTTTGTCTCACATCCACTTACTAGTTATTATATACCATGCATGTGTTTTGGGTCTGAGTTACTGCACTCAGGATGATATTTTCTTTTTCTGTCCATTTGCCTGCAAAATTCAGGTTATCCACCATCTTAATGGCTGAGTAGAATTCCAGTGTGTAAATGAATCACATTTTCTGTATCCATTCTTCTGTTTTGGGACAACTGGTTGTTTCCACTTCTGTCTATCACAAACAAGGCTTCTATAAACATAGAGGATTACGTGCCCCTGTGGTATTATGGGGCATATTTGGGTATCTACCCAACCATGTTATAGCTGGGTCTTAAGGTAGATCTATTTCTACTTTTCTGAAGAAGCTCCAGACTGATTTCCACAGTAGTTTTTACTGAGATTACTTCAAGTATCTCTCCATTTAATTTTATATTGGATATTGGTTTGCAGCAAATTGCTTTTATTATTTTATGAATGGGCCTAGAATTCCTGATCTCTCCAGTATTATTAATATGAAGAAGTACGGTGTTTTGTCAAATGTTTTCTCTGCATCTAAGGAGTTGAACTTGAGATTCTTTTTCTTTGAGTTTGTTTATATAGTAGATTACATTGTTGGATTTTCTTATATGGAACCAACCTTGCATCCCTGGGCTGGAGCCTACTTGATTGTGGTGAATGATGGTTTTGATGTGTACTTGGATTTAGTTTACAAGAATTTTATTGAGTATTTTTGCATGGATATTGCAATAATTTTATTGAGTATTTTTGCAGGGAGATTAGTCTGAAGTCCTTTTTTTTTTTTTTGCTTGGCTCCTTGTGTGGTTTAGGTATCAAAGAGATTGTGGCTACATAGAATGAAGTAGAGTTAATTTTGTATCTGGAAACTGCTGAATTGTTGATCAGCTTCTATTTCTTTCTGTTTCTATTTTATGGAATAGTTTGAGAAATATGGGTATCAGGTCTTCATTGACTGTCTTATAGAATAATACACCAAATCTATCAGGCCTTGGGTTTTATTGGTTGGGAGGTTTTTAATAACTGCTTGTATTTCCTTATAGGATATGGATACATTTCAATAGTTTCCATGCTCAGAATGTAACTTTGGTATGTGTTATCTGACTAGAAAAATGTCCATTTCATCTAGATTATCCAGATTTTTTGTGTAAAGGCTTTTGTAGTAGGTGCTTAGGATTTTTTTTTTTTAATTTCCTTGTTTCTGTTATTATGTCTCACTTTTCATTTCTGATTTTGTTAATTCGTATAACATTTTTGGGCCCTTTAGTTAGTTTTGCTAGGGGAATATGTATCTTCTTGATTCTTTCAAAGAACCAGCTTTTGGATTTTTTGATTCTTTATATTGTTCTCTTTGTTTCTGTTAAGTGATTTCAGCCGTGAGTTTGACTCTTTCCTGACATCTACTCCTTTTGGGTGAGTTTGCTCCTTTTTGTTCTAGAGCTTTCAGGTGTGCTGTTGATAGTGAAAGATCTCTCCATTTTGTTTACCAGGGTATGCACAACAGGTCCTCATGTATTTATCTGAAACAAAATCACATTTCAATCAATACACAGCGTCCTAAGGAAGGCTCAACCCCTTAGTGACTGACTATATTCAGAAATGAAAAGAACTCAGAAACACACTATATTATTGGCAATGATTCTTTCTGTCTGTAAATAATCAGCTGAAGTTGATTTGTGAAGTTATCTCCTGATTTTTGTTTCTTTATTGCCAATAAAATTATATTACAACAAATATAAGTACTGAGAGTTTTGGTCCTCCATCCTCCACCACTCAAAATTAACTCACCAGAGTGTTTCTGACCAACACATTCACAGGCTAAGAAGTTTCTGCAAGGTAGGTACCCGGGAATAGAAAGTCCTTTAACTTCACATTAAGTGTTGCCCATCCCTCAGATGTACCATTTTAATGGGCTACCTAGAAGATATTCTTGTTTCATTACTGTAAGAATAAGTACTGACACAAAAACAATGAGTCATAAACTGTGTTACATTTTGAAAACTTACACAAACACCAGAAAATTATTCATGTTGATCACCTAGAATAGTAAGTGATTCCAACAAAGTAAGCCATTCCCTATTCTCCCAAGTGTAACTTATGGTTCTTTAAAATTCTTTTTTTTTTATTACGTATTTTCCTAAAATACATTTACAATGCTATCCCAAAAGTCCCCCATACCCCCCGACTTCCCTACCCACCCATTCCCATTCCCCTGGAACTGGCATTCCCCTGTACTGGGGCATATAAAGTTTGCAAGTCCAATGGGCCTCTATTTCCAGTGATGGCCGACTAGGCCATCTTTCGATACATATGCAGCTAGAGACAAGAGCTCCAGGGTTCCGGTTAGTACATCATGTTGTTCCAACAATAGGGTTGCAGATCCCTTTAGCTCCTTGGGTACTTTCTCTAGCTTCTCCATTGGGAGCCCTGTGATACATCCAATAGCTGACTGTGAACATCCACTCCTGTGTTTGCTAGGCCCCGGCATCGTCTCACAAGAGACAGCTATATTTGGGTCCTTTCAGCAAGATCTTGCTAGTGTATGCAATGGTGTCAGCGTTTAGAAGCTGATTATGGGACGGATCCCTGGATACAGCAGTCTCTAAATGGTCCATCCTTTCATCACAGCTACGAACTTTGTCTCTGTAGCTCCTTCCCTGGGTGTTTTGTTCCCAATTCTAAGAAGGTGCACAGTGTCCACACTTTGGTCTTCATTCTTCTTGAGTTTCATGCGTTTAGCAAATTGTATCTTATATCTTGGGTATCCTAAGTTTTGGGCTAATATCCACTTATCAATGAATACATATTGTGTGAGTTCTTTTGTGATTGTGTTACTTCACTCAAGATGATGCCCTCCAGGTCCATCCATTTGGCTAGGAATTTCATAAATTCATTCTTTTTAATAGCTGAGTAGTACTCCATTGTGTAAATGTACCATAATTTCTGTATCCATTCCTCTGTTGAGGGACATCTGGGTTCTTTCCAGCTTCTGGCTATTATAAATAGGGCTGCTATGAACATAGTGGAGCATGTGTCCTTTTTACCGGTTGGGACATCTTCTGGATATATGCCCAGGAGAGGTATTGCTGGATCCTCCGGTAGTACTATGTCCAATTTTCTGAGGAACCGCCAGACTGATTTCCAGAGTGGTTGTACAAGCTTGCAATCCCACCAACAATGGAGGAGTGTTCCTCTTTCTCCACATCCTCGCCAGCATCTGCTGTCACCTGAATTTTTGATCTTAGCCATTCTGACTGGTGTGAGGTGGAATCTCAGGGTTGTTTTGATTTGCATTTCCCTGATGATTAAGGATGTTGAACATTTTTTCAGGTGCTTCTCTGCCATTCGGTATTCCTCAGGTGAGAATTCTTTGTTCAGTTCTGAGCCCCATTTTTTAATGGGGTTATTTGACTTTCTGGAGTCCACCTTCTTGAGTTCTTTATATATATTGGATATTAGTCCCTTGTCTGATTTAGGATAGGTGAAGATCCTTTCCCAATCTGTTGGTGGTTTTTTTGTCTTATTGATGGTGTCTTTAGCCTTGCAGAAGCTTTGTAGTTTCATGAGGTCCCACTTGTCAATTCTCGATCTTACAGCACAAGCCATTACTGTTCTATTCAGGAATTTTTCCCCTGTGCCCATATCTTCAAGGCTTTTCCCCACTTTCTCCTCTATAAGTTTCAGTGTCTCTGGTTTTATGTGAAGTTCCTTGATCCACTTAGACTTGACCTTAGTACAAGGAGATAGGAATGGATCGATTCGCATTCTTCTACATGTTAACAACCAGTTGTGCCAGCACCATTTGTTGAAAATGCTGTCTTTCTTCCACTGGATGTTTTTAGCTCCCTTGTCGAAGATCAAGTGACCGTAGGTGTGTGGGTTCATTTCTGGGTCTTCAATTCTATTCCATTGGTCTATTTGTCTGTCACTATACCTGTACCATGCAGTTTTTATCACAATTGCTCTGTAGTAAAGCTTTAGGTCAGGCATCGTGATTCCATCAGAAGTTCTTTTATCCTTGATAAGAGTTTTTGCTATCCTAGGTTTCTTGTTATTCCAGATGAATTTGCAGATTGCACTTTCTAATTCATTGAAGAATTGAGTTGGAATTTTGATGGGGATTGCATTGAATCTGTAGATAGCTTTTGGCAAGATAGCCATTTTTACAATGTTGATCCTGCCAATCCATGAGCATGGGAGATCTTTCCATCTTCTGAGATCTTATAATTTCTTTATTCAGAGACTTGAAGTTTTATTATACAGATCTTTCACTTCCTTAATTAGAGTCACGCCAAGAATTTTTATATTATTTGTGACTATTGAGAAGGGTGTTGTTTCCCTAATTTCTTTCTCAGCCTGTTTATTCTTTGTGTAGAGAAAGGCCACTGACTTGTTTGAGTTAATTTTATATCCAGGTACTTCACCGAAGCTGTTTATCAGTTTTAGGAGTTCTCTGGTGGAATTTTTAGGGTCACTTATATATACTAACATGTCATCTGCAAAAAGTGATATTTTGACTTCATCTTTTCCAATTTGTATCCCTTTCATCTTCTTTTATTGTCAAATTGCTCTGGCTAGGACTTCAAGTACAATGTTGAATAGGTATGAAGAAAGTGGACAGCCTTGTCTAGTCCCTGATATTAGAGGGACTGCTTCCAGCTTCTCACCATTTACTTTGATGTTGGCTACTGGTTTGCTGTAGATTGCTTTTATCATGTTTAGGTATGGGCCTTGAATTCCTGATCTTTCCAAGACTTTTATCATGAATGGGTGTTGGATCTTGTCAAATGATTTTTCCCCATTTAACGAGATGATCATGTGGTTTTTGTCTTTGAGTTTGTTTATATACTGGATTACGTTGATGGATTTCCGTATATTGAACCATCCCTGCATCCCTGGGATGAAACCTACTTGGTCAGGATGGATGATTGTTTTGATGTGTTCTTGGATTCTGTTATCAAGAACTTTATTGAGGATTTTTACATCAATATTCATAAGGGATATTGGTCTGATGTTTTCTATCTTTGTTTATATCCAGGTACTTCACCGAAGCTGTTTGTTGGGTCTTTTTGTGGTTTAGGTATCAGAGTAATTGTGGCTTCATAGAATGAGTTGGGTAGAGTACCTTCTGTTTCTATTTTGTAGAATAGTTTGCGAAGAACTGGGATTAGATCTTCTTTGAAGGTCTGATAGAACTCTGCATTAAACAAATCTGGTCCTAGGCTTTTTTTGGTTGGGAAACTATTAATGAGTGCTTCTATTTCTTTGGGGGATATAGGGCTGTTTAGTTCATTAACCTGATCTTGATTCAACTGTAGTAGCTGGTATCTGTCTAGAAACTTGTCCATTTCATCCAGGTTCTCCAGTTTTGTTGAGTATAGCCTTTTGTAGAAGTATCTGATGGTGTTTTGGATTTCTTCAGGATCTGTTGTTATGTCTCCTTTTTCAGTTCTGATTTTGTTAATTAGAATGCTTTCCCTGTGCCCTCTAGTGAGTCTGGCTAAGGGTTTATCTATCTTGTTGATTTTCTCAAAGAACCAGCTCCTCGATTTGTTGATTCTTTGAATAGTTCTTCTTATTTCCACTTGGTTGATTTCGCCCCTGAGTTTGATTATTTCCTTTCGCCTACTCCTCTTGGGTGAATTTGCTTCCTTTTGTTCTAGTGCTTTTAGGTGTGTTGTCAAGCAGCTAATGTGTGCTCTCTCTAGTTTCGTTTTGGAAGCACTCAGAGCTATGAGTTTTCCTTTTAGAAATGCTTTCATTGCGACCCATAAGTTTGGGTATGTTGTGGCTTCATTTTCATTGAACTCTAAAAAGTCCTTAATTTCTTTCTTTATTCCTTCCTTGACCAAGGTATCATTGAGAAGAGTGTTGTTCAGTTTCCACGTGAATGTTGGCTTTCTACTATTTATTTTGTTATTGAAGATCAGCCTTAGTCCATGGTGATCTGGTAGGATGCATGGGACAATTTCAATATTTTTGTATCTGTTGAGGCCTGTTTGGTGACCAATTATGTGGTCAATTTTGGAGAAGTTACCATGAGGAGCTGAGAAGAAGGTATATCCTTTTGTTTTAGGATATGACATCCAGAGACTGCCCCATATGGGGATCCATTCCACATGCAGACACCTAAGCCAGTTACTATTGCTGATGCCAAGAAGTGCTTGCTAACAGGTGGAGCTTGATAGAGTTGTCTCATGAGTGGCTCTGCCAGATCCTGACCAATACAGATGCAGATGCTCCTATCTAAACATGGGACTTAGCACAGGGACCCCAATGGAAAAGTTGTGGAAGCACTGAAGGAGTTGAAGGGACCCTGTCTGGATCAGTGGGAGGGGAGGCCTCTGGTCCTATGAAGGCTTAATGCCCAGTGTAGAGGAATGCTAGGGCAGTGAGGCAGGAATGGGTGGGTAGGGGGAACACCTACGAAAAAGAAGGGTAAGAGGATTGTGATGGTTTGTATATCCTTGGACCAGGGAGTGGCACCATTTGAAGGTGTGGCCTTGTTGGAATAGGTGTGACCTGGTTGGAATGGGTGTGTCACTGTGGGTGTGGGTATAAGATCCTCACCCTAGTTGCCTGGAAGTCAGTCTTCCACTAGCAGCCTTTGGATGAAGACATAGAACTCTCGGCTCCTCCTGCGCCATGCCTGCCTGGATACTGCCATGCTCCCACCTTGCTGATAATGGACAGAATCTCTGAACCTGTAAGCCAGCCCCAATTAAATGTTGTTTTTTATAAGACTTACCTTGGTCATGGTGTCTGTTCACAGCAGTAAAACCCTAACTAAGACAAGGATATAGGATAGGAAGATTCCAGAGGAGGAACTGTAAAAGGGGATAATATTTGCATTGTAAAATAATAAAATATCCAATTAAAAACTTGGATATAAAATAATAGTGACTAGTGGGTTCATGATAAATCATGTTCAAATATAGGTCTTGGATTATTCTAAGTAGGGACACTGCGTTTTAGTTACTAAGAAAACTACAATCTCAAGTTTTACTATGAGTAAATAAAAGTGTTCAAACAATAAACATGTATCCAAAAAGATTATCAATACATATGATTCAGATTAATATCAGGATCTCCTTTAGGAAATGGGAATTTTCAGCTAATCCCTTAGTTGCAGCAACAATAAAAATAATGTCAAAAATCTTCTCCACACTGAGAATTTATTCCATGGCAACTAAAATTGGAATCCTGAAGGTGCACCCTGGGTGATCAGCCTCTGAAATGGAAATCCTCTTAGCAAATGTCTGCCATGATTCAATGAAGTACTAAGAATGAAGAGACAACTAGTCCCATAGATGTGTCTAGAAATATTATATTTCACTAATATGTTAATAAAAGAGGAATGCTGTGAGGTGGGACAAGAGTCAAACAGAATTGTGAGGGGACATGTGGGGTGAATTTAGCAAATATGACTAATGTTTCCTATGGAGTTGCAAGGAAAGAAAGAATTAAGACTGAAAGCCAGCAGTGTAAATATCCTGGAGGGGAAGATTTTTAGTGTAAGTGTCTTAATTAGGGTTTTATTGCTGTGAACATACACCATGATCAAGGCAAATATTATAAGGGGTAACATTTAATTGGGGCAGGGTTCCAGATTCAGTGATTCAGTCCACTATCATCATGACAAGAAGCATGGAAGTGTACAGGAACACATGATCCAGAAGGAAATGAGAGTCCTACATGTTGATCCAAAGACAAACTGGAGAGACTGTTTCTTCCCCACTAGGCAAAACTGCTAAAAGCAATGTGGCAGATGACAAATTAGGGAAATGACTCAACAGATGAGTGGATGAATGGGTATTATCTCAAAAACATCAGCTCCAGACCAATTTGATTTAGGATCAGCAGCACAGGAACAAGAGCACACACTGTCCCTCTACTTGACATGGTCCTTTGTGATTCATAGACTTCCTCCCTCATTTCAAAGACTTCCCTGCAACTGAAGCAATTTTTCACCTTTCATCTATCCAAAGCACTCCAACTTCTGAATGTATGGGTTTCCGTCAACACTTTTCAGCTGAGTTTATTTTTAATGTTGAACCTTAGGGATAAAAATCACTAAAGTGGGGGTTAGCCTAGCAAGTGAGACTCTGAGTGCTCACCAAGTGCTACATCAATGCAAGCAATTTCTAGACATCTAGACAATATTAAATAACTCACAGGAGAAGAACTTTTGAAAAGCAATCGGGTATGTGTCTGTGCCACAGACCCTTTGGGTCCCTTGTCTGCATTGAACAGGTCTCTGGGTGCAGATGGACAAGGAGTTGGCGGGAATGACAGACAGACCAACAGGCGAGATAGTGTAGAATCTGAATGTATTTTATCAGGTCGAGCATCAAACTTTTTATACTGCAGAATAGTAAGAAACCAGATGAGATACAATCCACCAAGTTACAGTGATGCAATACAAAAGGAATGTATACATCAAAAGAAGGCAGGGACCAGGCTGCTGCCACTAAGAAGGGAGCCAGGTGTAAAGCTAGTCTATTGTTAAGCCCTTCACTAGGGGTTCTACTTTAGCCGACCTTCTCAAGAATACTGCAATACCACAACCCTCCTATTTCCTGGGCCCTGATAATTTCTAGAAACTTTTAAGTATCTGTGGAGAATCTCCATTTGTCAGAAGAATACACGAACTTGCTTCTAATATGCAATGTAGCCTGTACTGAAGATTTCTATCTCAGTGGTTTTCCCTGGCTCTTTCATGGTAAACACTCTGCAGACTAGCCTTGACCTGCTTTGGCTCCATCTTTTGTAAAGCTTAATTCGTTACTGAATAGGTAACTTCCTGTCTGCATTCCTATCAGATTCCAAGCTCCTTGGCCCTGAAACTTTGAAACACTGGTGGACACTTATATATGTCAGAATTCAATCTTAAAAGACACTTATAATAAGATAATACTAAAAGAGAGCACGTGGATCCATACACCAGACTAAAGTGGGGATAGGGTATGAGTATACGGGTTAATGAGAACTCCAACACTCCAGGAGGTGAATTTCCATGAAACTCTTTGCCCCATAAGTGCTCCCAGGCATCTTGGCCTGCCAAGCAAACTTCACGGGAGTGTGCATAGCATGTCTGGATATCTCACTACTAATTTTATGATTCCAGGGTGTAGAAACTTGTACTACTGTGATTTTCCTAAGGCAAAAATATAAAACCAGATTTTTCTTTAGTAACACAGGTGGTACATGATACAACAGCATTTAAACAACAGACACAACAATTCTGCCTCTCTTTGGCCTATATTGAAACATCTTGTGGTGTAACTACTCAGTCTTTTTAGGAACATGAAATGCATCTGGACCTCCCAGATACCAGGCTAAACATAGTTCTTAGTACATACTCTGGACAGTACTCTGAAACTTATTGGAATTTAAAAATAGAGCAATCCTATGATCTTGAGTAACACAGATATTTTCCAGTATATATGGCAATCAATTATCTGTGATGGATTTTAGTGAGCACACCTACTAAGTGGCAGCCTAATTGTTTGTTCATAACATTTTCTTTCCATTCAATGCCATCTAAGCTTTCTCTGAGAACAAATATTTTATCAGAATGTTTTTGATGTCATTTACTTAAAAACATGTAACAGGTTTCTGATACTGCAAAATAAATTACCACAAAATAGGATTGTAGGGAATTTGTTTGTCATAAGATAGTCTACTGTTGTGCTCACCTTGTCCAGCAAGAAAAAAACGCAACTCGGTGGGATTCTTCTCAACAGCCTTTATTTCAGGAACACCTCCATGCTATGGGGGAACTCTGGAAACCCCAGGCGGACTGCCTATATCTATCCCAGCACTGGGGAGAGCTACATGTCCTCCTGGGATTCATCAGTCTGTTGGCACTTTGATATGTAACACCCGCTCGGGAGGGGCTGGCACCAGATTCGGGCTGACACCTGTGCAATGGCGTTGTTTAAGGCTCCAGTGTACCAGAGGTTGGTGCCATCTTTTAGGCATTTGGCTGCCTACATCTCCCCCTTTTTTGTTTAATAATATGATGCTGGACTAGGTCTGGGCAAGTCTGTCCATCAGCTACGGCTCCTATCTTAGGTCGATCTTTTCATATCACAGCCTTACCCGTTCTAGGGTTACCCTATAGCCACTGGGTCCCGTGTGTTAGGTTGGTCTGTGCATAAGGAAAGTTGCCTGTCTCTGGATACTGCAGTGTTGTGTGACAGTAACTGCTAAATGACCTAGGGCGAACTCTACAAAAGAGGAACTAAACTTCAGGGGAGACACCCTCTTTAATCGCCATCAATGCTTGGTACACCACTGCCTTATATTGAGCGTGCTCTCGTTTGAATCGACACAACAGCCAGACACAAAAGACACAACCCAGGAGGACCACTGCTCCCCAGGCCAATATTCCCGCCCACTCCTTAAAATATGAGAAGGCATTGGTGATCCAGGAGGTGAAGTCCCCCCAAGGTGATGGGGTCTAGTCGAGTGCTGTTGAGTTTGGCAATCTGGGGGAGCAGCTTTCTGGACAACTGCTCCGCTCTAGCCGAACAAATTTCTACTCAGATAAGAGGTGAATCTGTTTAAGAGACTGAGAGAAATTAGTTTATACAACTTTATACAAGGGGCACCTAATGGGCATAGGTGACAAACATTTCAACATCTACTATAGGCACAAAGGTGAGAAATTTCACAACCACAGCAGTATACCCTGCCAACATTCTGCTAAAAAACATGTCCTTCCGGAACTATTACAATCTATATCTTTTTCGGGGGGAGCAATTTTTGTGTCAGCCTCTCTGGTACCCAAATCGGGTGTTCTTGACTTTGTAGAAAAACACAAACAGCTGCCCTGGATCTCAAAATAATGGGATCTGGGTCATACCATTTTCCAGTTAGGACATCTTTCCATTTGACATCCTGTTTAAGGATAGGCGAGGTCATGGCATGCCTATCTGCAGTCGAACGACCATGTTTGTCCAGAATTAAAAAATTTAAAGTAAAGAAGGCTAAAGATAATTGTTCTTTGGGTGGCTGGCCATCGGCAATTCCCCCTTTTGTTTTTGTAAGAGTTCTTTTAAGGTTCGGTGTGCTCTTTCTACAATGTCTTGGCCCTGTGGATTGTAGGGAAGGCCAGTAGAGTGACTAACCTGCATTATTTTGTAAAAGGTTTGGAATGATTTTGATGTATATGTGGGGCCATTATCAGTTTTTAAACTATCTGACCTTCTCCAAGCTGCCCAGGCTTTTAGGCAGTGGCTAACCACATTGGGGGATTTCTCACCGGACATGGGGGAGGCAAAAATGACACCTGAACAGGTGTCAATTGAAACATGAACATATTTTAATCTTTTAAATGCTGAGACATGAGTAACATCCATTTGCCACAGTTTTTGAGGAAGCAATCCGCAAGGGTTAATACCAACATGAGATGGGTGGTGAAATTGTACACACTGTGGGCATTGTAACACCACATCTCATGCTGAGGCTCAAGAGATATCAAATTTTTGTTGAAGTGTAGTAGCAGGAACATGATACAATCGATGAAAATCTTTTGTAAGCTCCAGTGGGGTGGCATGAAAAATAAATTCCATGCGAGTGATAGCATTCACTAAGGCGTTTCTTTTTGCCATAGGGCCTGGTAAGGTAGAGTGAGCTCGTATATGTTGAATAAAGAATTTCTGTGTTTTTTTCCAAATCAATTTCTGTAACTCTAATAAGATGGTGCACACAGGGCTGGTAGGTCTAATGGGTCCTGTAATTTTTAATGCATATACTGCATTTACTACATAAGTCGAATCAGAGACTAGATTAAAAGATTCCTTAAAAGCTTTGAATACTACTAACACAATTTTACATTCAGTAAGTTGTGGGGTGCCAGGATTGTATTAAAAAAGAACGGGCTTTTGAGAATTAACTATATAGGCAACAACACCTGTGTTAGAACTATCTGTATAAATATCCAATGCACCCGATATGGGTTTAGATGCTGTGACTCTGGGGAAAATCACTGGATGTTCACTAAAAAATTGTAGCAAAGGATCTTTTGGATAATGATTACCTAATTCCTCATCAAAACTACAGCGCAATAGAGCCCAATCATCTATGAAAGAACTGAGAATCTGTATTTGATTAGCATTATAAGGTGTAATGAGTTTTGAGGGGGTGCTCCAAAATGTTGAATACATGAATTAATGCCCAAAATCGCTAATTGAGCTACAGCAATGGGATAATATTTCAGGGTTTTATTGGGATATACATGAGGATAAATCCACAATAGAGGACCTGACTGTCACAACACTCCTGTTGGTTGACGGAATGTCTTTAAAATGCATAAGAGGATGTCCTCTCCCTCTTTCCATCTATAGAGTTTGGCCTTTTCTAAACACCTTTCTACCTTTTCTAATGCTACTCGGGCCTTAGGGGTGAGAGCACGAGGTGACAAAAGCTGTGGATCACCCTTCAATATATCAAAAAGAGGGATTAATTCAAAATTTGATAGCCTCATATATGGACGAATTCGATTTTTATCACCTAGCAATTTTTGGAAATCTTTTAATGTTTTTAAATGATCTTTATGTAATTCTATCTTTTGAGGTGTAATAAAATGTGGAGTAATTTGTGCACCCAAGAACTCTCCTAAATTTCCCATTTGAACTTTATCAGGAGCTATAAATAATTGTTTTATTTTTAATTCGTTTACTAGCTTAATATAGGTTTTATCTAAACTTTTTTTATTATTTGAGGCAAGAAGGACATCATCTACATAATGTACTATCCTTAACTTTGAGAATGTATCACGGACAGGTTGTAGGGCTTCTCCTACAAAAAGTTGACACATAGTAGGACGGTTTGTCATCCCTTGAGGTAAAATTATCCATTGATACCATTTATCAGGCTCTTCATTATTTACAGAAGGAAGAGTAAAGGCAAAGCGCTCACTATCACACAATGCAAGGGGAATAGAGAAAAAACAATCTTTAATATCAATGATTATAATAGGCCACTCTTTGGGCAAATTAGAAAGTAGGGGCAGACCCCTCTGTATGGGGCCCATAATCTGTATTTGATTGTTAATGGCTCGAAGATCATGCAGGAGCCTCCATTTGCCTGATTTTTTCTTAATCACGAATATGGGTGTATTCCAAGGTGACTGGGAAGGTTGAATATGTCCTAATTTTAATTGTTTTTCTATGAATTCTTTGGCAGCTACTAATTTTTCAGAGGAAAGAGGCCATTGAGGAACCCATACAGGCTCCTCTGTTTTCCAAGTAATGGGTATACCACCCTCAACGGCCCCTAGGAAAAACCCAATCCCTTTTTATCTTGTTTAAACTTTGTAGGCACTGACCTAGTCATGTCTTGTAATGACTTTCTTAACTCTTTTCTTGGGGTGTAGCCCATATTAGCCATAATTTCTCGGGCCTGTGGGGAATACTCATTAGTTAGTATAAGATCCATTTGGGTTAAGACATCCCTATCCCATAGGGTTACAGGAATATTCACAATATAAGGAAAAATTTTTCCTGACTTACCTTCCTCATGGTTTTAAGTCAATTCCTTAGCACTTATAAGGGGAGCAGTCTTATAACCTAGACCGCGGAGGCTTTGAGATGATGTTTGTGAAGGCCATTTTGGCGGCCAATCATGAGCGGAGATAATCCTGCAATCTGCACCTGTGTCTAGCAACCCCAGAAAGGATTGTCCTTTAACTTCTAAAGTTAACATGGGGCGATCTCCTAATTCCATTGATAAGAAAGTGAACCGAGAACCTGTAGAACCTAGTCTACTCTCTCCTCTTATTTTATTATTTGTTGGAAAATGTTTATGCAAACTTGGCAATAGTAATAATTGAGCAATTCTATCTCCTGGCAGATAGCTGAAATACGACTGGGGGTGGCCACTAAGATTTTTAAAACCCCCGTATAATCCGGATCAATCACTCCAGGGGTAATTTGTAATCCTTTTAAAGCAGAAGATGAACGGCCAAGCAATAGTCCTACAGTATCTTTGGGAAGGGGCCCTTTAAAATCTGTATCTATGGGCTCTACCCCCATCTGTGGGATTAATACGAGTCTGGTGGTGGAGTGGATGTCCAATTCTGTGGAGCCAGTAGTGGCTCTCCGTGGTCTCTCAGATGATGGAGAGAAGGCCAAGGTCTCGTCTGGTCTTTCTGAAGAGCCCCATATATTTGAGGGCCCTGGGAACGTGGGCCCTGCTGTCCGTTTTTTTGGCCTAGTGCCATTATATCCTGTTTGTAATGGTCAGCCTTCTATGTCTTTTGTTGATCTGCACTCATTAGCCCAATGTTTTCCTTTTCTACATTTATGGCATATTTCTGGCTGTCTAGGTTTATCTAATGGAGTCCTTTTCTCATTTTCGGGGCATTGTCTTTTAAAATGTCCTCTCTGGCCACATTTATAACAAGTATCATTATTAGATCTACCCAAATGTACTAGAGCTGCCACCAGGCCTGTATTGGTTAATGGGCCCCCTAGTTCTCTGCAAAACTTTATTCAAACTTTTAAACCTTTATGTTTATAGGGTGTAATAGCTGCTCTACACTCCTTATTGCATTGCTCATACACTAGCTGTTTTACCAAAGGCATAGCTATATCAGGGTCTCCAAAAATTTTAGTGGCTGCTTCAATGAGGCATGCTGCAAAGTCTGAAAATGATTCTGTGGGACCCTGCAAGATTTTCATAAGATTGCCTGAGACTGGGCCTTTGTTCGGCAATGCCTTCCATGCTTTGGTAGCTACCTCATTTATTTGGGCATAGACTGCTTCAGGATAATTTGTTTGATCTAGAGTAAAACGTCCTAAACCTAGAAGCATGTCTGCATCCCAATGTCTCTGAGGATCTTGTCCTGTGGCTAAATTTGCTGCTGTCTGACTGTTTGTACATTTATAGGACAAGGACTTCTAATCTAAACACTGTCCAGCTGACAAAAAAGCCCAAGCAATATTATTCTATTCCCCCGGGGTGAGGCAATATCTAGCAAGCACCTCGACCTGTGTAACTACAAAAGCAGCACTCACCCCATAGGTACGGACGGAACAGCCATTTGCTTAATAGTTTTAAAATCTATTGGCTCATGATACCGTTGTCCCTGACCATCTAAGAATACAGGGAAAGTAAGTTTAGTTTCTTTCCAAACCTCTGGGCACAATGAGGTACCTTGTTTACCAGCTTTTGTCGATTCCTTTTTTCCTATATACTCAGGGTTAAGAGGTGGAGCGGTCAGCACTTTAGTCCTTTGTCACCTGACCCCCTTTTTTTCGTACCTATCCCTCTCATACCGAGCTGCCTCTTCTTTTAGGTCAGCTTCCTCATCTTTATCAAGCTCTGAGTCACTGGAGTCAGAACTTGCTGAACTTATTGTTAAGTCTTTTAATGAGGGATAATCTTTTGCTATTTCCTTTCCTTTTTCATTATTTCCTTTTCCTTTTGAATTTCCCTTTCCTCCCTTTTCCTTTTCTCTCACTTTTTTGCCCCTTTTCTTTCTTTTATTTATATGTTTCCTATCTTCCTCTGACATATTTTCTTGTTCCATAAAAATTTTTTGACCTGCCTTAACTGTTCCTATCACCCAAAAGCAGAGGCCAGAAATTACAAAAAACAAAACAAAAACACTAAGAGCTACCCACACTGGGTCTATGGGCAAGAGCAACATATCCCTCCTTTTAACCAGGGATCAATTTTGGGAGACTGACCAGTACTGCAGTTCCTCAGCTGAACAGTTCTGAATCCATGAAATCCTCCATTCCCCGCATGGGTCAGCACTTTGTTGTGCTCACCTTGTCAAGCAAGAAAAAAACACAACACAGTGAGATTCTTCTCAACAGCCTTTCTTTATTTCAGGAACACCTCCATGCTACGGGGGAATTCTGGAAACCCCAGGCGGACTGCCTATATCTACCCCAGCACTGGGGAGAGCTACGTGTCCTTCTGGGATTCATCAGATTGTTGGCACTTTGATATGTAACACCCGCTCGGGAGGGGCTGGCACCAGATTCGGGCTGGCACCTGCACAATGGCATTGTTTACAACGCCAGTGTACTGGAGGTTGGCGCCATCTTTTAGGCGTGCGGCTGCCTACAGTCTACAGTTGGCATAGACATGTTCTTTTCTCAAGTAACTCAAAAGGCACAAGAGAAAACTAGAAGGCAGTTCCATCCTCATCAAAAGTCCATAGTTTCACACTTCATAAAATTATATCCTGTCTCATAGCACTGAGGCACCCCATTTTGGTTTATTAATATTTAATGAACATGAGGTCACAAGCTTCTGTGAAGGATTTTCATATTCCAGTTGGGTGGATTTTCCTTGACCCCACCATAGTCTCCCACAAACAAGATCCATGATGCCATTGCCTATACTGGACTATGTTTACTCAGCATCATTCCTTTTTATTTCTATTGAATCCCCACCAGTTTCCTTTAAAGTTCACTTTAAATTTTAAAAGAAATAAAATATTATAATTTCTGAAACACAGATGGAGCTAGAAAATGCAATAAGCATAGTAACCCATGCTCAGAAGACAAATAAAATGTAATACTTCTCATTTCCTATACTGTAATAAAAATCAGTGTATTAAGGTCAGTGCAAATATAGGTAAAGACAAAGACAGTAGAAAGAGGCCATGTGAATCATACCATCTTTTTTCAGGTCATGAGTCAGAGGACACTCTGATATCATAGAGTCTAATTGTTACATGCTTCTCTCCAGTACAAAGAACCCTTACTATAAGTCAAAAGATTTTTTCTCCAACATGAAATCTCTAAATTCTTCTCCTTCCATTGTTATAGAATAAAACTTAACTGAAAAACTCAGGCCAACACAAGTATTGAGAGAGTTGAACTTTAAGAAGCCATCTAAAATAATGCCTTGCTAAGAAAGTATACATGCTAACAATTCTCTGAGAAAAAAAATATCTTATTTAGCATTGTTTATTTTCTTTCTCCCACTGTCTGGTGATTGTCACAGAGGCCCCAGAGGACAACATGATCCTCAATGACCACTAGTTGCTTCAATTCTTCCTCTTCTTCTTGCTCTTCCTCCTCCTATTTGTCTTCCTCCCTGTGTTCTAGAATTTGTTCAACTACCCACTCCACCCTTTGGTGCATGATTACATCAACTACCTCCTATTTCTCCCTTTGATTTTCTTTACCTTTATATAATAGTTCCTCTATGCCCTGGACCCCCAAACAATCCTCCTTACTTGGTGACAGAGAACCAGTCCCAGGAACGATTGCTCTCTTGTTGAGTGGGCCTTAAATCCAACTAAGCCTTTGGTTACCAAGGTACATGTAGCATTATTGCACCCATAGATTTACAATGCCATGGTAATCACTATTGTGGTTCATAGGCATCATAGCTGGGTAAGCATGTTGGTTGCTCTCCTCCCTTGGAAACTTGCATGCTACTGTGATATTATGAAAGCTTGTCACAAGGGGGGAAGTTCCTGGGTCACATCATTTTAAAAACCTAACACAGAATAAGTACTGTGAGAATAGCTATGCTGTTATGCAGAGGGCACTGACAAGGAGAAAGTCTTTGTGTAAATCCTTAAAATACCCAGAATATTGTAATACTGACAACTTTAGAACCCATGAAAACAGACTCTGCACATGCAGAAGTTTAGATTGTATCAAAAATTATAAAGATAATGGTTACAATGCAGAAATAAAAAAAAATTATACTTGACCAAAGATATCATAATATAAAAAAGGTATATGTTCTTATAATAATGAAAAAAATGGGAACTTCATACAGATCTACATAAATTCTTATGACTGTTACAAATACAATTTCTTCATCTAATTTAATATTTTCATGCATTACTTAAGTAAAATTTTGTACTCTTTTTTACTGCAGATCATTTTACTTCAAAATATTCTAGAAATCAATGTGTATTTGATAGGATTGTATATATAAACAATGATAAACTACCTCTTAAACCTATGCATGACCTTAAGTATTTTCATAATATACAAGATATCCTGTATGTTCCGTGTGTGTGTGTGTATTAATATTTTTTATATTGTATATTTGGACAAGTTCATCTGTTTTATCTTTGCCTTCTGATAGTGTTTTCCTTCTCTTTGACACATTCTATTTGTAAGGCTGTCCTTTGAATTCTTCCATTAGATTATTGAGATTTCAGGTTCATGTTCATTTTAGTTTGAGTCCCCCTCAATGTTTCTCTTTATTGAATTCTGCTCGCAAGTACTGCATTTTCCTTCTCACTCTACCAGCCTTTTTTTTTAAATTAGGTTTTTCTTCATTTACATTTCAAAAGTTATCCCGAAAGTCCCCCATACACTCCCCCTCCACTCCCCTACTGCCCACTCCCACTTCTTGGCCCTGTGTTCCCCTGTACTGAGGCATATACACTTTGCAAGACCAAGGGGCCTCTCTTACCAGTGTTGGCCAACTAGGTCATCTTCTGCTACATATGCAGCTAGAGACACCAGCTCTGGGTGTACTGGTTAGTTCATATTGTTGTTCCACCTAGAGGGTTGCAGACCCCTTTAGCTCCTTGGGTACTTTCTCTAGCTCCACATTTGGGGGCCCTATGTTCCATCAATAGCTGACTGTGAGCATCCACTTTTGTGTTTGCCAGGCACCAGCATAGCCTCACAAGAGACAACTATATCAGGGTCCTTTCAGCATTAAGAATTTTAAAGAACCATAAGTTACAGGTGGTAAAATAGGGAATGGCTTACTTTGTTGGAATCATTTACTATTCTAGGTGATCAACATGAATACTTTTCTGGTATTTACATAAGTTTTCAAAATATAATACAGTTTATGAGTCATTGTTTTTGTGTCAGTAATTATTCTCACAGTAATGAAACAAGAATATCTTCTAGACTGCCCATTAAAATAGTACATCTGAGGGATGGGCAACACTTAACATGAAGTTAAAGGGCTTCCTATTCCCAGGTACCTAGCTTGCAGAAACTTCTTAGCCTGTGAATGTGTTGGTCAGAAACACTCTGGTGACTTAATTTTGAGCGGTGGAGTATGGAGGACCAGAACTCTCAGCACTTACATTTGTTGTAATATAATTTTATTGGCAATAAAGAAACAAAAGTCAGGAGATAAAGCAACTTCAGCTGATGATGATTTACAGACAGGAAGAACCCTTGCCAACATCACAGTATGTTTATGCTTTGTTTTCATTTCCAAATATACTCTGTCACTAAGGTGTTGGCCTTCCTTAGGAAGCTGTATATTGAATCAAAATGTGATTTTTGTTTCAGATAAATACATGGGGACCTGTGGTGCATACCCTGGTAAACAAACTGGAGAGATCTTACATTATCATCTTAGCAGCACACCTGAAAGCTCTACAACAAAAAGAAGCAAACTCACCCAAAAGGAGTAGATCTCAGGAAAGAGTCAAACTCAGGGCTGAAATCAACTTAATAGAAACAAAGAGAACAATATAAAGAATCAAAAAATCCAAAAGCTGGTTCTTTGAAAGAATCAAGAATATACATATTCCCCTAGTGAAAATAACTAAAGGGCCCAAGAATATTATATGAATTAACAAAATCAGAAATGAAAAGTGAGACATAATAACAGAAATGAGGAAATTAAAAAAAAAAATCCTCAGCTCCTACTACAAAAGCCTTTACACAAAAAAAACTGGAAAAATCTAGATGAAATGGATGTTTTTC
Source organism: Mus caroli (assembly GCF_978045245.1). Classification (NCBI taxonomy): domain Eukaryota; kingdom Metazoa; phylum Chordata; class Mammalia; order Rodentia; family Muridae; genus Mus; species Mus caroli. The sequence goes on along the minus strand of NW_028227259.1, from coordinate 90,747,018 downwards.
TAGTCAGATAACACATACCAAAGTTACATTCAGATCAGGGAAACTATCGAAATATAGCCATATCCTTTAAGGAAATACAAGCAGATATTAAAAATCTTCCAACCAATAAAAACCAAAGCCTGAGAGATTTGGTGCATAATTTTATAAGACAGTAATAATTCAATGAAGACCTGATAACCATATTTCTCAAACTATTCCATAAAATAGAAACAGAAGGAAATAGAAGCTGATAAAAAATTCAGCAAAGTTTCCAGATACAAAATTAACTCTACTTCATTCTATGTAGCTACAATCACTCTGATACGTAACCACACAAGGAGTCACCCCACCCCCCCCCAAAAAAAGAACTTCAGACAAATCTCCCTGAAAAACACTCAATAAAATTATTGCCATATCCATGCAAAAATACTCAATAATATTCTTGCAAACTAAATCCAAGTACACATCAAAACCATCATTCACCACAATCAAGTCAGCTCAGCCCAGGGATGCAAGGTTGGTTCAATATAAGAAAATCCAACAATGTAATCTACTATATAAACAAACTCAAAGAAAAAGAATCTCCAGGTCAACTCCTTAGATGCAGAAAAAACTTTGATAAAACACCATACTTCTTCATATTAATAATATTGGAGAGATCAGGAATTCAAGGCCCATACATAAAATAATAAAAGCAATTTGCTGCAAATCAATAGCCAATATAAAATTAAATAGAGAGATACTTGAAGCAATCTTAGTAAAAACTACTGTGGAAATCAGTCTGGAGCTTCTTCAGAAAAGTAGAAATAGATCTACCTTAGGACACAGCTATAACACTGTTAGGTAGATACCCAAATATGCCCCATAATACCACAGGGGCACATAATCCTCTATGTTTATAGAAGCCTTGTTTGTGATAGACAGAAGTTGGAAATAACCAGTTGTCCCACAACAGAAGAATGGATACAGAAAATGTGATTCATTTACGTAGTGGAATACTACTCAGACATTAAGATGGAGGAAAACCTGAATTTTCTAGGCAAATGGACAGAAAAAGAAAATATCATCCTGAGAGCAGTAACTCAGACCCAAAACACATGTATGGTATATAATCACTAGTAAGTGGATATTAGCAAAAAAAACAAAACAAAACAAAAAAAACCAAAACAAACAAACAAACAAAACAAACAAACAAACAAAACAAATACAGAATAACAGATAGAGCCCACAGAACTGAAAAAGATAAACAAGATGAAGGACACATGTGAGGATGCTTCAGTTCCACTTGCGAGAGAGTAGAAAGCAATCACAAGGTGGGAGGGAGGGAGGGATCTGTGAGGGAAAGTGGACAAGGTGTGGGGAAAGAGGACAATATAATCTTGTATGGGGGTGGGGGAGAACTAAAGCTCTGAGGGTTATCAGAAAGAATGAAAACAGGCAACCTTAGGAGTTATGAGATTGGGGGGACGCTCCAGAGCATACCAGAGACTTGGGAGTTGGGAGACTCTCGTGACTCAAAGGGAGGGATCTTAGATGAAATGCTTTACAGTTCGGAGAGGAACTTGTAGAGCCCACTTCCAGCAGAAATACAGGACATCAAGTGAGTTGCCATCCCACAGTCAAAACTCTGCCCTATCATTGTTCCTGTCTGAAAAAACTGCAGCAATGAAAATGGAGAGGAGCCTGAGGAAAAGAAGTTTCAGGGACAAGCCCAATGGGTGATTCACCTTGAGTGGAGGCCCCAAGGCCTGACAATGTTACTCAGCCTAAGGAGTGCTCAGGAAAAGGACCTATCATGACTGCCCTCCAAAAGCCCCAACAAGCAGCTGAAAGAGTCAGATGCAGATATTTGCACCTAACCAATGGACAGAAGCTGGTGACCCTTATAGTTGAATTAGGGAAAAACTGGAAGAAGCTGAGGAGTAGGGCGACCCTATAGGAGTATCAGCAGTCTCAATTAACCTAGACACCCGAGATCTCTCAAACAATGGACCACCATCCATGCAGCATACACCAGCTGATATGAGGCCCCTAACACATATACAGCAGAGGACTGCCTAGTCTGTGTTCATTCAGAGATGATGCACCTAACCTTATGAGACTAGAGGACCCAGGGAGTTTAGCGGACTGGTGGGGTGGGTTGTAGTGACATCCTTCTGGAGAGACGGTTGGGTGGAGTATGTATGGGATGTGGAACAGTCAGAGGGTGTCCTAGGAGTAGAATAAAATCTAGAGTATTGTGGGAAGCCATTCTGGACTCTCTGGCCAGCCCGACAGAAATCTATGCCAGGCAGTAAACAAGCCCATATTTGGTGGATGGCTCACCCTTGATCCCTGATTGGCTGAGCAAGCCTGCCTGGTGAGGTGATGTGACCTGTGGTGATTGTTTGAGGCATGGTTGTGGCTTGAGGGGAATCGCTTCTACACAGAGGCACTGGGAATTTGAAGAGAGAAGCTGCCTGAGTAAACTGCTTTAAGAAGAACTGGAGGTTGTGTTTTCCTTGCTGGTCGAGTTGGACACAACAAGTGATGCCGAATAAACCCGGGAACCGACTCCCCCACCGAAGAGGTTCAGAACTTTCTGCAGGATAATACCTTAAGTAACTCTCTTTAACTCTCAGTAAAGAGACAATAAGGCTCTCTAGCTCTGGAGACGAGAAAGTAAAAGTAAGAGGGTAGTGATTGTAAGAGGGTAATAGTGACAGTCTATAAATTACTTTCTTTTTCTAGCCATTTGGGTAATTTTTCTTACTGCCTTTTGGTTTAAGGACTGGCCAAAAAGATGGCCAATTCAGGAGTCAGAACAAATATTACAAGGCCTGGGCTATGCAAAGAGCCCAGACATAAGTGCCAGGATGCTCCCTTGGAAAGATAAGGAAGGGCATGATGGGATGTTTCAACCATATGTGCTTGAGCTGCTCATTACCTTATGGGGTAGGGATTTATTGAAGAATCTACAATTAAGACTTACTAATGAGTATTCTGATGCCTCCCAGAAGATGATGAAAGACATGGGATGGCACCCATCCTTCGGATTGGGAAAGGGTTGCAAGGAAGGAAGTCCCCTATTCTCTCAATTAAAAGAAAGCCTCGGGAAGGAATGGGTTTTTCCTAGGGGCCGCTGGGGAATGCATTCCCATAACTTGGAAAACTGAGGGGACAGTGTGGGTGCCTCAGTGGCCATTATCCTCAGAAAAATTACAAGCTGCTAAGGAACTAGTTGAAGAACATTATCTTTTGGGTCATATTCAACCTTCTGTATCTCCATGGAATAACCCAATTTTTGTTATCAGAAAGAAATCTGGCAAATGGAGGTTATTACATGATCTGCGAGCTATTAATGCACAGATGCAGGTGATGGGCTCCATTCTTATCTGCCCTGCCAGAAAAGTGGCCTCTAATAGTAATTGATATTAAAGATTGTTTCTTTTCCATTCCCTTGGATTTGAAAGATAGTGTTAGATTTGCTTTTACTTTGCCTCCTGTAATCATGAAGAGCCTGATCAAAGATTTGAGTGGGTGGTGCTGCCTCAAAGAATGGCTAATAGTCCTACCATGTGCCAGCTTTATGTAGGAAAAGCATTGGAACCAATTAGGAAAGAATATCCCAAAGTTCGCTGTGTTCATTACATGGATGACATCCTGCTTGCAGCAAAGGATGAAAAGTATTTGCAGGAAGCCTATGGAAAGATGGTGGAGAGTTTGAGGCAATGGTGTTTGTATATTGCCCCAGAGAAACTGCAACAAGATAAAATAGTGTCCTATTTAGGAGCAAGGATCGCCCCTACGGCCATTTGGCCTCAAAAGATACAGTTGTGGGTTGATTCCTTGCATACTTTAAATGATTTTCAGAAATTGTTAGGCAATATCAATTAGATTCGGCCCTATTTGAAGATCCCAAATGTTAAATTAAAACCTCTGTTTCACATTTTAGAAGGAGACTCAGAGTTAATTTCCAAAAGGGAATTAACACCTGAGGTCAGAAAGGCCCTTACCCTAGTGGAAGAAGAATTGATTAAAGTCCAGCTTCAGCGTTGTAGAAAAGGGTTACCCGTCATTTTGATAATATTACCTACTGAGATGCAACCCACAGGATTATTGTGGCAAGAAGGCCCATTGTTATGGATCCATTCCAAAATATCTGCTGGGAGGACATTATACCATTACCCTACAACAGTGGCTTCTTTAGCCTTGTTGGGAATTCAGCATTGTTTACAATTTTTTGGTATAAAACCCAGCTCTATTGTAATCCCTTATGATGGGTATCAGCAAAAGGTCCTAACAGCAAATATTGATGAGTGGGCTATTTTAGCCTGTATTAATGAGGGCACATTTCATAATCATTATCCCAATCATCTCTTAATGACCTTTTTTAAGGAACATCCAGTCATTTTCCCTCAAGTGGTGAGAAAAACACCCATTAAGGATGCAGTTAACGTGTTTACTGATGGATCAAAAACTGGATGTGGAATATATATGGTAGAGGGGAAAGATCCTGTGGTCAGGCAGTATTATCAATGTACTCCACAGATGGTGGAATTACAAATAGTTATTGAGGTCATTAAGGATTGTGATTTTCCTTTTATCTAATTTCAGATTCACAATATGTAGTTAATTTAGTTTTATCCTAGAAGTGGCTGGTCAAATAAAAGCTCGTAGTACCATCCAAGCCTTTGCCTTACAATTACAGAAGTTGCTGTGGGAAAGACGCCAACCATTATATATTGGACATGTCCGTGCCTATAGTGGGCTTCTAGGACCCTTAAGTAGGGGAAATGATATTGTGGATAATTGTACTCGTATGGAGTTCATATTTTTAGCATCCCCTATGGAGTTAGCCTCACAATTTCATTCTAAATTTCTTGTTAATGCTATAACTCTGCAGAGAAAATTTGGAATCTCTAGAGCACAAGCTCAGGATATAGTCACTACCTGTGGATGTTGCCTTGAGTTTCAACACCCACCTTCTTATGCAGTAAATCCTAGAGGATTGCTCCCTCTACAGGTGTTGCAGATGGATGTGACACATTTTTCAGAATTTGGCAAATTGAAATACATTCATGTATCCATTGACACATGTACAGGGATAGTTTATGCATCTCCCATGGCAGGGGAAAAGGCCTCCCATGTTATACAGAATTGTTTGGAGGCCTGGGCAGCTTGGGGTAAACCCCAACAACTTAAAACAGATAATGGCCCTGCATATACTGCCAAAACCCTGGTGTCTTTTTGTCAACAGATGGAAGTACAAGTTAAACACGGCCTGCCATATAATCCTCAAGGCCAAGGAATCATTGAACGAGCACATAGAACCTTAAAATAATTATTAATAAAACAAAAAGGGGGAATAGGCTATGGCCATACCCCAAAGATAAGACTCTCCTTAGCTCTTTTTACCTTAAATTTTTTACAATTGGATAAGGAAGGTAGTTCTGCTGCTGAACAACATGCTAATACCAGCACCAGTAGACTGGGGTATGCTAAATGGAAGGATGTGCTTATAGGATCATGGAATGATCCGGATCCCATGTTGGCCTGGGCAAGAGGGTCTGTTTGCATGTTTCCACAGAATCGCGCAGAGCCAGTGTGGGTTCCGGAGCAGCTAGTACGATGCTGTCAAAATGAAGAAGCTGATCTTGTTGGTGATGAGCATGGGTCTGCCCCTGATGGGTGCAGAACCCAGATGGGGGATACTGTAGGTGTTTAAATTGGACTGCAAATTTTGATGTCAAGATGAATGAGCTTCGCTTGGCGATTGTCACTGTGAATTCTACCCGAGTGGATCCTGGATTGGCATTGGGAAAGAATGGACTGGGATAGGTGCTCTCACTGTGGCCCTTGTTTTGGCATGCATGTTGTGTGTATGGTGTATGTGTTGGTTGCGGAATGCCCAGGTCTGCACTGCAGCCATGGTGGTGAAAGCTTTTGCCACAGTGGAAGCAGGGCAGTCACCTCAGATTTGACTTGCTGCCATGAAGAATGAACAATGAAGCCATCACTCCGTAGGGTTGTAAGGCTAAGCACTGCACAGAGGTTAGTCTGGAAGCTGTTTGACAATCTTTGGGAGGTATGTCTGATTGCATGAGGGTTGAGTGTCCTAGTGTCCTTCCCCCAGGAAAAACTGCACAGGAGCAGGTCAGGGTTGCTCTGGGTAAAAACCTGTGAGCCTAAGAGTCAATCCTGTACATGGCCCCTATTTCTGCACACTGGGGATCAGACCACTATCTTCACCCAGGGAGCTTGCTTCAAAATAATATAAAAGGGGGAATTGTGGGAAGCCATTCTGGACTCCCTGGCCAGCCAGACAGAAATCTATGCCAGGCAGTAAACAAGCCCATATTTGGTGGATGCCTCGCCCTTAATCCCTGATTGGCTGAGCAAGCCTGCCTGGTGAGGTGATGTGACCTGTGGTGATTGTTTGAGGCGTGGTTGTATCTTGAGGGGATATGCTTGTACCCCGAGGCATGGGGAATTTGAAGAGAGAAGCTGCCTGAGTAAACTGCTTTAAGAAGAACTGGTGGTTGCGTTTTCCTTGCTGGTTGAGCTGGAAGCAACAAAGTATTAAATAAATAAATAAATAAATAAATAAATAAATAAATAAATAAATATAAAAAAAAGAAAAAGGAGATGAGTTGTTTATTCTGATTGTTCTTTTTTTTTTGTTTTTTTTTTTTGTTGTTGTTGTTGTTGTTTGAGACAGGGTTTATCTGTATAGCCTTGGCTGTCCTGGAACTCACTTTGTAGACCAGGCTGGCCTCGAACTCAGAAATCCGCCTGCCTCTGCCTCCCGAGTGCTGGGATTAAAGGCATGCGCCACCACGCCCTGCTCTGATTGTTCTTATAGGACAATTTATGTGTTAATCTCATGTTATTTGACATGTTATCTTAAAATGAAGTGGTATGTGGGAAGTTCCAACATTTTAAAAGCTGAATTTTCTTGTGATTATAACAGAGTACTTAGTAAGAATAATGAGAAAGAGCATTAAGCTCACTATTGAGTACTTGTTTCTCTATTGCTAGTCACATAATATCTGTCACTCTGTCTCAGTCTCTGTCTCTCTTTCTCTCCCTTTCTATTTCTCTCTTTTTCTCTCTCCTTCTCTCTCTGTGTCCTTGTCTTTCTCTTTCACTCTATCTTTCTGTCTCTGTCTCTCTCTGCCTCTGTCTCTGTCTCTGTCTCTGTCTCTGTCTCTCTCTCTCTGTCTCTCTCTCTTTCTCTGTCTCTCAGGGTACCAAGCTAATAACATTTCTAATTTCTGAAATAAATGACTCTACTGCTTATATTATCTTGGTTTCATTTTTAAGTTTTAAACTGTAATAATGAAACTGTCTTTTAAGTTTGAACTTATAAGTTTCTACACATCTGGTCTCATGCATTATTCTCACATATATCAAAGTTGATTAGCAACGTCATTTGTGTTAGTTCTGAGAGTAAACCCAGAGCATTGCATTTACAGTGGACTTAATGTTTTCGATTATTAGTGATCTCCTTTTCTTTTTGAAATTTGGGGCACTGTGTTTTTAATTGTGCAGGGTGAGCTTCTATAATCTGGGTCAGTGATTCTCAATTTTCCTAATGCTGTGATCATTTCTTATACTTCCTCATGTTTTGGTGACCCCAAAACACAAGTTTCTTTTCTTTTAATACTTCATAGGTGTTTGAAATCATAATGTAAATATCTAATATGTGGGATATCTGATACATGACCCCAGGGATCATTACCTACAGGTTGACAATCACTGGTCTAGGTGGTCTTGGAATTAACAATGTCTTCTGAGTGGACAAGACTGTAGCTTTGTGCCATTGAACCATGCCTTGCTAATTATTTCAAAGAATCCAAACACACACAAACATACACATACACAAACATACACCTACAAAATACACACAACACACACACCCACACACACACAAACAAAAAACCAGGTGTCTGTTTTATTATTTTTACTTAAATACTGGGAGAATCAACATGCAAAAGACATTGCTGACAAAACCAAAACCTAAGCAAAGGATACCAAACCAAACCAAACAAAACAAAACTGAACCAAAAACTTTAAAAATGCCATTGAGCTAGTTTTGTGTTGTCAAACTACTTCTGGGGATGGAGCCTCCACTGAAGTGTGGCTAATACACACAGTGAGACTTTTTTGGAGGGAATACCAATTATGTATTAATTGAAATACCTTCCTAGTAGTGATGGAAACCCATGCACTCTGCCTGTCTCCCAGTAGGAGCCAACTGGACTTGAACCTGTGTAGACACTGCAGGTGTTGTCTTGAGTTCATGTGTGTGTCAGCCTTGATGCATACAGAGACCCTGTTTCTTGGAATCATCAATCTCTTCTGGATTTTTCAATCTTTCTGCATGGGTATAATGGGGGGTTGGGGGGGCTTCGATGAAGATATGCCACTTAGGACTAAGTGCTCCAAAGTCTTTCATTATTTTTACATTTTCCTGTTGTAGGTCTATATTCTAGTTCAAATCTACTGTAAGAGGAAGTCGTTTTAATGAGGACTGAGTGAGGTACATATATATTGGTATAACAGTATATCATTTTATGATTTTTTTCTAGTTATAAACACACACACACAACTCCTACTCAGTGATTTCTTTGTAATAATTTAAATAGTTTTACTATATATTCCCTATTACAACTGTCATGTAACATTATCCTATGGAATAATGTTGTACCCTAGTATTTGGATTGACTTAATCCACTTCTTCAATGGTTGGTCCTTATGAAGCACAACCAGATAGAGGAATGCCTTCACCTGAGAAGCCACCAGGTATTCCCCCAAGCATACCATGAGCACTCTGGTACAGCTTGATAATGATAAGATTGTAGGCTTTCTCCAGTTCTTTCTGCTGATGCTCAAATTCTTCCTTTTCTGCAGTCTGGTTCTTATCTAGCCAGCTGATGATTTCATTACACTTGCCAAGAATCTTCTGTGTGTCCTCATCATTGACCTTTCCTTGAAGTTTCTCATCTTCAACAGTTGAATGCATAAGACTCTAGTGAATTCTTGGAGGAAACCTCATCTCTCTGCTTCTCATCCTCAGATTTGTACTTCTCAGCTTCTTGGTCTATGCACTCAATATCCTCCTTGCTCAAGAGGCTCTTGTCTTTAGTGATTGTGATCTTGATCTCCTTTCCTGTGCTTTTATTTCCAACACAAACATTGAGGATGCCATTAGCATCGATGTCAAAAGTAACTTCCAACTGAGGAACCCCTCAGGGTGCTGAAGGTATGTCTGTGTGCCTCAACTTTCCAAGCAGGTTGTTGTCCTTGGTCATGAAGTCCTGTCCTTTCAACGTTTCGCCAGCAAAACACAAGCAGACAACCGGATCCTCCTCACATCTCCTTCTTTTCTATTATTTAAGAGCAATAGGCCACCCATATAATGAGAGTGGAGATAGAGGTCAAATTCCCAGTGTGCAAAAATAGGGGCTTTACACAAAACCTCCTCCCAGGCTCATCACCCAGAGGGGTCTTGTTCCGCTCCCATGTCGTTTTTCCTGGGGGAAGGACACTTGGACACTCAACCTTCATATGAGATGACATGACTCCCTAGATTAGGCTCATTTTATGCTGCAGAGCCTTTCTACTGCAGTGCTTAGCCGTGCAACTTTCCTGGGCTGCTGAAGCACACTCACTCTATCCCGTGCAATGAGACTAGCCTCGTGGGGTGCAAGAGCTGAGCGGCCAGTGACCTACTGCTTAAGCATAGATAACCATATACCAGGGGAGGCACCGTGTTCTAGTGCTGCAAGTGCTTGGGTTATTGCCATCTTGTCCCTTTTTGTTTGGACTTTAAGTTTACAGACCATCCAGAGCAAAAGCAACGCTCCACCTCATAGGATCACCACAAACAAGCCTACACCCAACCACTCCTCAAAGTAGGAAAATGCAGAGGAAATCCAGGTGGAGAAACCCTTTGTCAGCGAAAGGTCAAGACACATAGAATTCACTTGTAGAATAGCAACTCTCAATTCTCGAAGCATTTGTTCAAATTCCATGGTCCAATTCTGTAACATATAGCGAGACAAAGTTTTTGATAAATTTGCTGCTCTTGTAAGATTTTCAAACTGAACAGAAGTAACACAAAGACCAGGCATAGTGTATTCAAAACCCAATTGAGCCAACTGCCAAAGAATATCTACCTGCTCTTGGACTAAGTCGATGCACTGATTTATCAGCATCAACCCTCCTTGTATTTGTGAGTTGGGTGTGGCTTGTTTATCTAAAGCCGTTGTGACCGTCATAGAAAGCTCATTAATAGTTTGTGTTATTTGAATACTAGTAGATAGAGTGAGTGCCAAGGCCATGACAGAGGCTGCAACCGCCACTGTGGCCACCAATCCAACTATAATAGCAGAAATACCAAAATCTCTTTTCTCTCAAACCAAACTCAACTATTAGGGGCATCTACAGGAACAGGGACAAATCTAGGCATGTGGGTAACCAAAGCAAAAGGATATTTATTGGCATCCCAGCATAGGGCATAAAAACATTTTTCTTGTGAGCAATCTATCTCTACCTGATTCTGATTCAAGCTTGTTTTACTTACCACCCATAAAAACGGGGGCCATACACATACCGGGGTGGCAGTAAAATTTACCTCATTTTGTTTTTTATATTTAACATTGGATGTAGTCCATTTAAAATTTGAACCCTGTTTTTCATTCTGGCACGGGGTACTTCTCTAATCAAAGGTCATTTCTCCTTTTTCACTAGAACCTCCTCCAATCATTGCCATGGGGGCGAGATCAGTACAGCTTCCATTAACCCCACAAAGCAACCACTGATCAAAAGGGTTAGTATTAGTTCGGAGGGGGTCCATATTACTAAAATCATATCCAGTGTACTGGTTATTTTTGTGTCAACTTGACACAGCTGGAGTTATCACAGAGAAAGGAGCTTCATTTGAGAAAATGCCTCCATGAGATCCAACTGTAAGGCATTTTCTCAATTAGTGATCAAGGGGGAAAGGCCCCTTGTGGGTGGGACCATCCCTGGGCTGGTAGTCTTGAGTTCTATAAGAGAGTAGGCTGAGCAAGCCAGGGGAGGCAAGCCAGTAAAGAACATCCCTCCATGGCCTCTGCATCAGCTCCTGCTCCCTGACCTGTTTGAGTTCCAGTCCTGACTTCCTTTGGTGATGAACAGCAGCATGGAAGTGTAAGCCGAATAAACCCTTTCCTCCCCAACTTGCTTCTTGGTCATAATGTTTGTGCAGGAATAGAAACCCTGACTAAAACATCCAGCAAAAGTATCATTATATTCTCTACTAATATATGGGGAAAAGGAAAAATATTTCTCTACTGCCCAAGTATATTTTTTAGCTTGGCAGCCTGTCCAAGGTAGCGTTACATCTTCCATGGACCCTTCCTTGCCAAAGGGTGCCATTCTAGGTTGTGAAGGTGGCTTATTTCCAGAACTTCCACCTTTTCGGCTGGGCCACCATCCTCTTATAACTATGGCATCAGCCTTCATGTCAAAAGCTGCTCTGCCAAAAGAGGCTCTTTTTAACCAGGCTGCTGATTGATTATACAAGGATATGCATTGACTCTTATCTTGCAATGAAGAAATTAGTACAAAGCACAGGCTTCCCTGTATGAAGAAAGTTCTATTTTCTTGCAAGGCCTGAATCTGTTCATCTAAAGGCAAATAGGCAAGTCCTAGTTCTTTATCTGTAGTAAAAAAGCATGGTAATATTTGTGCATTATGCATTACTGGCATAGGAAGAGGGAAAGTTGACATAATTCCCCATCTAAACTCACCATATATACTAGGAACCAAAATCTCCAGCATGAGGAGTATGATCCATCGATGTCTTGAGATCTTGTTCTTGTGACTCATCGTTCGAGAGCTGGATTCTTCTAGTGAGGCGCTCCGGAATCCAAAAGGGATTATCTTCCTCCTTGGAAAAACACATATAGCTCACCTGGATCTTATTAGAATAGGATCCGGGCCTCTCCATTTTCCTGTCAAGACATCTTTCCACTTTACCATTTCCTTGGGCCTATCAGGTTCTGAACAGTGACGTTCAGCAGTAGTATGGCCTTGAGCATCAAGATTTAAAAAATTAAGAGTGAAGAGTGCCATAGAAACAGCTACTCTTGGTACTGAGGGTAGAGCCTCCTCGACTCCCCCCTTTTGTTTTATTAAATAGGACTTGAGAGTGCGATGGGCACGTTCTACAATGCCTTGTCCTTGAGGATTATATGGAAGACCAGTCATATGAGTCACATTCATCTGATGACAGAACTGTTGATATTTTTGAGAAGTATAGGCTGGTCCATTGTCTGCCTTAAGAAGTTTAGGTTTTCCCAAGCTTCATAGGTTGAAGCATCCCTGCATGTATGAATACATCCTACTTATGATGATGGATGCTTTTTCTTGTGTTTTTATGCCAAAATAAAATATTCAGTCGGTGAATATTTTGGGGGATTTTTGTATCAATGCTCACAAAAGAAATGGGTTTGAATTTTCTTTCATTTTTTTGTTGTTGAGTCTTTGTGTAGTTTGGGTATTGTGATGATTGTGACCTTATGAAATGAATTGGGTAAAATTTCTTAGCACTGCTTTCTTTGTCTTCCAATATTTTGGGTATACTTAATATTAATTTTCATTGTATTTTAGGAAACCTTATCTTCTTTCTTATTTATTCCTTGACCAAGTAGTCTTTCAATAGAGAATTGTTCATTTTCTGTGAGTTTAGAATATGACAACATTTTTTGTATATGTTGAGACTTGCTTTGTGACTGAGTATATTGTTTAATTTTGAAAAAATTCTCTGAGGTACTGCAAAAATTGTATATTCTTTTGTGTTAGTGTGAAATCTGTAGGTATCTTATATAGCTGTATTATGTATGTATATATATATATATATATATATATATATATATGTTTTACATAATATATGTTTTATATAATATATTAGACATAGACATCTATAAATGTAATATAATATAAATATAATAATATATAATATATTATAATACAACATATAACATATGATGTATGTTTATGATATATTATATATTTAATATATATTATATATAATATATAATATCACATATAATATATCAATCATAAATAATAAATCACAAATCATAAACCATATATTATATAATATATTTTATTGTATGATATATTATATATGATTATTATATATATTATATATTGTAAATGTTATAAATATAAAAATAAATAGGAATACTTTATATGTTTAGAAAAGCCTTAATTTTGTGTGCACATATAATTCTTTACAGAAAAGGTTAATAAAATTGTGGCTATGAATTTTAAAGTCTGGAAATTTTCAAATAGAAAAGCTAAGAAATGCTCCTCACTTAGGTAATGTGCCAAAAACTGTCATTTTCTTCTCATTAATATTGCCAAGGCATCTGTTGTCACAAAAGCACATATGAACGCACGTACCTCAATCATACCCTGTATATGGATGCACAAATCTAGTTAGAAAATATTTTGGAATTTTTTATTGGATATTTTAGATATATTTCAAATATTATCCTCTGCCCTGGTTTCCCCTCCAAAAGCCCCTATTCCATCCCCTTTCCCTCTTCTTCCATGAGGGTACTCTACCATCCACCCACCCACTCCCACATCACCACCTAGTATTCACCTACACTGGGGAATGCAGCCTTCACAGAAAAAGAGCCTCTCCTCCCATTGATGCCAGATAAGAATATCCTCTTCTACATATGCAGCTGTAGTCATGGGTCTCTCTATGGGTACTCTTTAGTTTGTGGTTTAGTCCCTGGGAAATCTGGGGTATCTGGTTGGTTGATATTGTATTTCTTCTTATGGGGTTGCAAATACCTTCAGCTCCTTCAGTCCTTTCCCTAACTACTTCATTGGGGGGTCCCTGTGCTCAGTCCAATGTTTGTCTACAAGCATCCACATGTGTATTTGGTATGTATACACCGATAAGTGGATATTAGCCAGAAAGCTTAGAATACTCATGATATTCATCACAAAACATATGATGCTCAAGAATAAGGAAGACCAAAGAGTGGATGCTGCAGTCATTCTTAGACAAATGGAACAAAATACTGACAGGAGGTACAGTGTAGGAGGGACTTGGGAGGAAGAAAGGAGAGAGAGGGGGAAAAGAGGGGAAAAATCTAGTTTGGGAGGAGATGGGGGAGATGTACATAAGACCAGGAGTTTGAGCAGAGTTGTGTAGCAATGGGGAATGGGGAACTGGAGGTAGCAACCAGATAGTCTCCAATACCAAGAAAGAAAGTGGCTCTTAGGACCCAAAAAGGATGAAATTAACTGAAATGCCCAACAAAGGGCAGAGAGAACCTGTAGAAACCATATTGAGAAGTTATGCAACATGCCTGTTTGAGGGAAGATGTGACCCACTCATCTCCAAATTTTTAACAAAATATTGCTCCTGTGTAAAGGAAATAAAGGAACAAAGGGTTGAGCAGAGACTGAAGGACAGGCCATCCAGAGGTTGCCCCACCTGGGTATCCATCCCATGTACAGACATAATGCCAGACAATATATTTGTAACCAAGATGTGCTTGCTGACAAGAGCCTAATACAACTGTGTCTGAGAGGCTCTGCCAAATACTGACAAATATAGATGTATAAGTTTTTTTAAACTAAAATTTGCTCTGTCTTCTTGAACATTGACATACTGACCATCCGAGATTATAAAGAAACCTACCCTATAGTGTTGCCACCCACAGAAAGTGGGATGAAATCTCTCCTGGTTCCATTGTGGAAGGTAATTTTTTTAGCAGTTGGAGTAATGTTACTTCTACCATTTGGAGTATTGTCTGTAGAAGTTGGAGTGATGTTATCTGAAGCATATTCGGTATTGCCTCCTGCCTCAGTTGGAGCAGTGTCATCTTTGGTAGTTGAGATAGTCTGATCTGACCAACCCATTTGTGGAAGTATCAGGCTGGATGCTGCTAGGAGGAGTGATGGCATTGGTATCTCTACATTTGCTAACAGAAACAGCAGAAGCAGTTGTGATGGCAAACATAGTTGTTGTAGCTAAAGTGGATTCAACATTGGGAGTGGGTGGCTTGCAGTGCTGCTTCCTTGGGTGCTTAGAAGAAGAGGATTCAAAAGAGAAAAGGAGAACTGTTGGGTTTCTACGAAATGAGCCTCAAAGTGAAGGACAATGTTTTGTGTTTCCAAGAGAACAGGAAGCAGGTAGTAGTTAGTGTTCTGAGTTCCCAGACCCTTTCATGTCACTTGCTTCCCCATAGCTTCTAGATCTTCATGAGGTGTTGATTTAGATAGTTTAATGTTCTCTTCAGAAGTGAGAATAATCTTTAGAGAGAGAATAGAAACAGAACAAAACAAAAGTCAATTCTATTGCAAGATGTGTCCCATCTCATTTTGATTTTCTTGGAATATGTTTCTTCTTATAATTGAAGGTTCATATGGAAGTTTGGGTATAAGCACTATAGTGCCTTGGTAACTGGGAACGTGTGTTACTAGAACAGAGGTGCATGCCAATAAATGTCTGTATTCAAGTGCTCTATCCAAAATGATGTATAATTTTCTTTTACCTTTTATAGATTCTTCAACACATTAAACAGTCTTTGGCTTGTGGATAATTCTCACACTAATTTGAATGCTGTGTAATATAGCTGATGTGAATTATTGAAGGTATTATGGTAACATAGAATATGCTCTGTACACATGCAACATATTTTTAAGTCTTTTTCAGCAAATTTTGTCGAATCCATGCATGTAGAATACTTGTTGTGTTATAATGATGACTCCTACACAATAATTTTAGGAACATGTTGTGTGGAGGCATACTTTTAATATATAACACCATGTTTTGTAATTCATAATTATTTGATGGATGACACTCAAGGGGACATTTTAATTATAGAACTTGGAGGTTGTACTATTATTGTCTTTTCATCTGTTTTCATGATAGTAAGTTGCAGTCATATTTCCACTAAAGAACTCTATGTCTTGTGGAATAAGGTTAGGTTTCTGGAAAGATAAAATTTATGCAAATAGGACATTAATAAATAAGGTAGTCACAATGAGGAAAACAGTAGATGCTTTAGGATGCTGCTCATCTTTTTATTTTCATTTTGTATAATGCTTACTAAAGGGTGTTTCTTAAACCTTTGAAGCATATCACTCAAAATTCCATAGTGCTTTTGTTTATGCTGTCTTGACTGCCAAAAGGAATTCATTATTTTCCAGTATCATCAAAAAGTATCAGTGGAATTTGGAGCTTTAGTGGTAGTTATGCAGTTATTGGCCCTCGTATTGTATTTGCTTTTTCTGTGGGAGGAGTTTGGGTGGGAGGATTTCTTTGAGGGCTAGGATCTGAAGATTCTTTTGGAAGAGATAAAGGAAGTAGAATATCAGAAGCTGGAAGTTGTATTATTATTTGAATGCCAGGAAGAATAATGTTATAAGAACTTGGCTCCAGAGTTCCTGAACTAGTGGTTAAACAGATTGGTTCACCAAGTTGTACATGATTGGGATTGGGCTGAGGATGAAGATGATCATGATGATGGTGAGTTGAAGAAGCTTGTCTTCTTCTATGATCATGTTGTCCTCTGGGTGCTCTGTGACACTCACCAAACTGTGGATGGAATGAAATAAACAATTTTAAATTAGATATTTCAGAGAGAATTGTTAGCATATCCACTTTCTGAGCAAGGAGTAATTGTGGATGGCTTAAAGAGACCTGCTCTTCTAAGACATGGGCTGGCCTGGGGTTATCAGCCATGGGCTTTTAAAAAAAATCTCTAACACTAGAAGTAGACAAAGTTAAAGATTTGATGTTGCAGACAAAAGTACTTTGACATAAAATAAAGGTTCTTGTACTGGAGAGAAGCATATGGAAGTTAGGATACATAAGATCAGAATGGCCTCTGGCTTATTATATTCAAAAACCAGGTTGGCTTCTCAATGCCTCTATCTGCTGTCTTGGCCTTTGCACATACTTATTCTGAATTTGATACACTCAATGACATTACAGTCCAGTTAGTGAGAGAGAATGCATAGTATATGTCTTTTTTTTTTGTAATTCCTCATATTTTTTTATTACTTATTTTCCTCAATTACATTTCCAATGCTCTCCAAAATGTCCCCCATACCCCTCCCACTTCCCTACCCACCCATTCCCATTTTTGGCCCTGGTGTTCCCCTGTACTGGGGCATATAAAGTTTGTGTGTCCAATGGGCCTCTCTTTCCAGTGATGGCTGACTAGGCCATCTTTTGATACATATGAAGCTATAGTCAAGAGCTCTGGAGTACTGGTCAGTTCAGAATGTTGTTCCACCTATAGTGTTGCAGATCCCTTTAGCTCCTTGGATACTTTCTCTAACTCCTCCATTGGGAACCCTGTGATCCATCCAATAGCTGACTGTGAGCATCCACTTCTGTGTTTGCTAGGCCCTGGCATAGTCTCACAAGAGATAGCTGTATCTGGGAACTTTCAGCAAAATCTTGCGAGTGTATGCAATGTTGTCAGTGTTTGGAAGCTGATTATGGGATGGATCCCCAGATATGGCAATCTCTAGATGGTCCATTCTTTTGTCACAGCTCCAAACTTTGTCTCTGTAACTCCTTCCATGGGTGTTTTGTTCCTAATTCTAATAAGGGGCACAGTGTCCACACTTTGGTCTTCATTCTTCATGAGATTCATGCATTTAGCAAATTGTATCTTATATCTTGGATATTCTAAGTTTTGGACTAATATCCACTTATCAGTGAGTACATATTGTGTGATTTCCTTTGTGATTGTGTTAACTCACTCAGGATGATGCCCTCCAGGTCCATCCATTTGGCTAGGAATTTCATAAATTCATTCTTTTTAATAGCTGAGTAGTACTCCATTGTGTAAATGTACCACATTTTCTGTATCCATTCCTCTGTTGAGGGGCATCTGGGTTCTTTCCTGCTTCTGGCTATTATAAATAAGGCTTCTATGAACATAGTGGAGCATGTGTCCTTCTTACCGGTTGGGACATCTTCTGGTTATATGCCCAGGAGCGTTATTGCTGGATCCTCCAGTAGTACTATGTCCAATTTTCTAAGGAACCTCCAGACTGATTTCCAGAGTGGTTGTACAAGCTTGCAATCCCACCAACAATGGAGGAGTGTTCCTCTTTCTCCACATCCTCGCCAGCATCTGCTGTCACCTGAATTTTTGATCTTAGCCATTCTGACTGGTGTGAGGTGGAATCTCAGGGTTGTTTTGATTTGCATTTGCCTGATGATTAAGGATGTTGAACATTTTTTCAGGTGCTTCTCTGCCATTAAGTATTCCTTAGGTGAGAATTCTTTGTTCAGTTATGAGCACCATTTTTAATGGGGTTATTTGATTTTCTGGAGTCTACCTTCTTGAGTTCTTTATATATATTGGATATTAGTCCCCTATCTCATTTAGGATAGTTAAAGATCCATTCCCAATCTGTTGGTTGTTTTTTTGTCTTATTGACTGTGTCTTTTGCCTTGCAGAAACTTTGCAGTTTCATGAGGTCCCATTTTTCAATTCTAGATCTTACTGTCAAGCCATTGCTGTTCTATTCAGGAATTTTCCCCCTGTTCCCATATCTTCAAGGCTTTTCCCCACTTTCTCCTCTATACATTTCAGTGTCTCTGGTTTTATGTGAAGTTCCTTGATCCACTTAGATTTGACCTTAGTACAAGGAGATAGAAATGGATCAATGCACAATCTTCTACATGATAACAACCAGTTGTGCCAGCACCATTTGTTGAAAATGCTGTCTTTCTTCCACTGGATGGTTTTAGCTCCCTTGTCAAAGATCAAGTGACCATAGGTTTGTGACTTCATTTCTGGGTCTTCAATTCTATTCCATTGGTCTACTTGTCTGTCACTATTCCAGTACCATGCTGTTTTCATCACAATTGCTCTGTTGTAAATCTTTAAGTCAGGCATGGTGATTCCACCAGAAGTTCTTTTATCCTTGAGAAGAGTTTTTGCTATCCTAGGTTTTTTGTTATTCCAGATGAATTTGCAAATTGCTCTTTCTAATTGGTTGAAGAATTGAGTTGGAATGTTGATGGGGATTGCATTGAATCTGTAGATTGCTTTTGGCAAGATAGCCATTTTTACAATGTTAATCCTGCCAATCCATGAGCATGGGAGATCTTTCCATCTTCTGAGATCTTCTTTAATTTCTTTCTTCAGAGACTTGAAATTTTTATCATACAGATCTTTTACTTCCTTATTTAGAGTCACTCCAAGATATTTCATATTATTTGTGATAATTGAGAAGGGTGTTTTTTCCCTAATTTCTTTCTCAGCCTGTTTATTCTTTGTGTAGAGAAAGGCCACTGACTTGTTTGAGTTAATTTTATATCCAGCTACTTCCCCGAAGCTATTTATCTGGTTTAGGAGTTCTCTGGTGGAATTTTTAGGGTCACTTATATATACTATATTATCATCTGCAAAATGTGATATTTTGACTTCATCTTTTCCAATTTTTATCCCCTTGATCTCCTTTTGTTGTCGAATTGCTCTGGCTAGGACTTCAACTACAATGTTGAATAGGTATGGAGAGAGTGGACAGCCTTGTCTAGTCCCTGATTTTAGTGGGATTGCTTCAAGCTTCTCACCATTTACTTTGATGTTGGGTACTCCTTTGCTGTAGATTGCTTTTATCATGTTTAGGTATGGGCTTTAATTCCTGATCTTTCCAACACTTTTATCATGAATGGGTGTTGGATCTTGTCGAATGTTTTTTCCGCATCTTACGTGATTATCATGTGGTTTTTGTCTTTGAGTTTGTTTATATACTGGATTATGTTGATGGATTTCCATATATTAAACCATCCCTGCATCCCTGGAATGAAACCTACTTGGTCAGGATGAATGGTTGCTTTAATGTGTTCTTTGATTCGGTTAGCGAGAATTTTATTGAGGACTTTTGCATCTATATTCATAAGGGAAATTGGTCTGAAGTTCTCTATCTTTGTTGGATCTTTCTGTGGTTTAGGTATCAGAGTAATTGTGGCTTCACAGAATGACTTGGGTAGAGTTCCTTCTACTTCTATTTTGTGGAATAGTTTGTGCAGAACTGGAATTAGATCTTCTTTGAAGGTCTGGTAGAACTCTGCACTAAACCCATCTGGTCCTGGGCTTTTTTTGGCTGGGAGACTATTAATGACTGCTTCTATTTTTTTGGGGGGATATGGGACTGTTTAGATCGTTAACTTGATCCTGACTTAACTTTGGTACCTGGTATCTGTCCAGAAATTTGTCCTTTTTGTCCAGGTTTTCCAGTTTTGTTGAGTATAGCCTTTTGTAGAAGGATCTGATGGTGTTTTGGATTTCTTCGGGATCTGTTGTTATATCTCCCTTTTCATTTCTGATTTTGTTAATTAGGATGCTGTCCCTGTACCCTCAAGTGAGTCTACCTAAGTGTTTATATATCTTGTTGATTTTCTCAAAGAACCAACTCCAATAGATTGGCTACATAAACAGGAACCAACATTTTGCAGAATACATGAAACCCACCTTAGGGACAAAAACAGACACTACCTCAGAGTAAAAGGCTGGAAAACTATTTCCAAGCAAATGGCCTGAAGAAACAAGCTGAAGTAGACATTCTAATATGGAATAAAATCAACCTCTAACCCAAAGTTAACAAAAAAGACAAGGAGGGGTACTTCATACACGTCAAAGGGAAAATCTTCCAAGATGAACTATAAATTCTGAATATCTATGCTCCAAATACAAGGACAGCCACATTCATTAAGGAAACTTTAGTAAAGTTCAAAGCACACATTGCACCTCACACAATAATTGTGGGGGACTTCAACACACCACTCTCATGAATGGACATATCCTGGAAACAGACATTAAACAGAGAAACATTGAAACTAACAGAAGTTTTGAAACAAATGGATTTAACAGATATCTACAGAACATTTTATCCTAAAACAAAAGGATATGCCTTCTTCTCAGCACCTCATTGAATCTTCTCCAAAATTGACCATATAATTGGCCACAAAACTGGCCTCAACAGATACAAACATATTGAAATTATTCCATATATCCTATCAGATTACCATGAACTAAATCTGATCTTTAATAACAACATAAATAAAAGAAACCCAACATTAACTTTGAACAACACATTACTCAATGATAACTTTGTCAGGGAAGAAGTAAAGAAGGAGATTAAAGACTTTTAGGGTTTACTGTAAATGAAGCCACAACATAGCCAAACTTAAGGGACACAATGAAAGCAGTCCTAAAAGGAAAACTCATAGATCTGAATGCTTCCAAAAAGAAACTGGAGAGAGCATACACTAGCAGTTTGATAGCACATTTAAAAGCTCTAGAACAAAAGAAAGCAAATTCACACAAGAGGTATAGATGGCAGGGAACAATCAAACTTAGGGCTGAAATCAACCAAGTAGAAATAAAAGAAATATATATATAAAAAAATCAACCAAACTAGGACCTGGTTCCTTGAGAAAATCAACACGATAGATAAACCCTTAGCTATACTAACTAGAGGGCACAGAGACAGTATCCTAATTAACAAAATCAGAAATGCAAAAGGAGAATCTGAAGAAATCCAAAACAACAAGCATTTGACAAGATCCAACACCCATTCATGATAAAAGTCTTGGAAAGATCAGGAATTCAAGGCCCATTCCTAAACATAATATAATAAATATACAGCAAACCAGTAGCCAACATCAAACTAAATAGAGAGAAGATGGAAGCAATACCACCAAAATCAGGGACTAGACAAGGCTGCCCACTTTTTCCCTACCTATTCAATATAGTACTTGAAGTCCTAGCCAGAACAGTTCGACAACAAAAGGAGATCAAGGGGATACAATTTGGAAAGGAAGAAGTCAAAATATCACTATTTGCAGATGACATGATAGTATATATAAGTGACCCTAAAAATTCCACCAGAGAACTCCTAAACCTGATAAACTGCTTCAGTAAAGTGTCTGGCTATAATATTAACTCAAACAAATCAGTGGCCTTTCTCTACACAAAGGATAAATGGGCTTAGAAAGAAGTTAGGGAAACAATACCCTTCACAATAGTCACAAATAATATAAAATACTTTGGTGTGACTCTAACTAAGGAAGCAAATGATCTGTATGAAAAAACTTCAAGACTCTGGAGAAAGAAATTGAAGTAGATCTCAGAAGATGGAAAGATCTTCCATGCTCATGGATTGGCTGGATTAATATAGTCAAAATGGCCATCCTGCCAAAAGCAATCTACAGATTCAATGCAATCTCCATTGAAATCCCAACTCAATTCTTCAAGGAAATAGAAAGATAAATTTGCAAATTCAACTGGAATAACAAAAAACCTAGAATAGCAAAAAATATTCTCAACAATAAAACAAAACAAAAAACAAAACAAAACAAAAAATCAAAAAGTAACAACAAAACAAACAAACAAACAAAAACAAACAAACAAAAAAAAAAACCTCTGGTGGAATCACTATGCTTGACCTTAGGCTGTACTACAGTGCAACTATGAGAAAAACTGCATGGTACTAGTACAGGGACAGAATAGAATTGAAGACCCAGAAACGAACCCACACTACTATGGTCCCTTAAACTTTGACAAAGAAACTAAAACCATCCAGTGGAAAAAAGACAGCTATTTTAACAAATAGTGCTGGTTCAACTGGCAGTTATCATGTAGAAGAATGGGAGTTGGTACATTTGTTTCTCCTGGTAGAAAGTTCAAGTGTAAGTGGATCAATAAACTCCACATAAAACCAGAGATACTAAAACTTATAGAGGAGAAAGTGGGGGAAAGCATCGAAGATATGGGCACAGGAGGAAAATTCCTGAACAGCACAACAATGGCTTGTACTGTAAGATTGAGAATGACAAATGGAACCTCATAAAATTGCAAAACTACTATAAAGCAAAAGACACTGTCATTAAGACAAAATGGCCACCAGCAGATTGTGAAAATATCTTTACCAATCCTAAGTCATATAGGGGACTAATATCCAATATATACAAGAAACTCAAGATGCTGGACTCTAGAAAATCAAATAACCCCATTAAAAATGGGGTACATAGCTAAACAAAGAATTCTCAACTGAGAAATACCGAATGGGTGAGAGGCACCTGAAAAAAATGTTCAACACCCTTAATCATCATGGAAATGCAAATCAAAACAGCCTTGAGATTTCACCTGACACCAGTCAGAATGGCTAAGATAAAAAATTCAGGTAACTGCAGATGCTGGTGAGGATGTGTAGAAAGAGGAACTCTCCTCCATTGCTGGTGGGATTGTAAGCTGGACTACTCTGACAATCAGTCTGGGTTTCCTCAGAATATTGGACATAGTACTACTAGAAGATCCAGCTATACCACTCCTGGGCATATACCCAGAAGATGTTTCAACTTGTAATGAGGACACATGTTTCACGATGTTCATAGAAGCCTTATTTATAATAGTCAGAGCTAGAAAGAACCCAGATGTCCCTCAACAGAGGAATGGATACAGAAAATGTCTTACATTTACACAATGGAGTACTAATCAGCAATTCAAAACATTGAATTTATGAAGTTCCTAGGCAAATGGATGGATTTGGAAGATATCATCCTGAGTGAGATAACTTAGTCACAAAGAACACACATGCTATGCACTCACTGATAAGTGGATATTAGCCCAGAAACCTTGAATATCCAAGATAGTATTTGCAAAACATTTCAAATTCATGAAGATGGAAGACCAAAGTGTGGATACTTTGTTCCTCCTTAGAATGCGAAACAAAATACCCATGGTATGAGTTATAGAGACAACATCTGGAGCTGAGCTGGAAGGAAGACCATCCAGAGACTGCCTCACATGGGGAATCCATCACATAAACAGCCACCAACCCAGACACTATTGAAATGCCAGCAAGTTTTTGCTGACAGGACCCTGATATGGCTGTCTTTTGTGAGGCTATGCCAATGCTTGGCAAATACAGAAGAGGATGCTCACAGTCATCTATTAGATGGAACACAGGGCCCCTAATTTAGAAGCTAGAGAAAGTACTCAAGGAGCTGAAGGCATCTGCAACCCTAAAGGAGGAACAAGAACTAACTAGTACTCCCAGAGCTCATGTGTTTAGCTGAATAGGTAGCAGAAGATGGCCTAGTTGGCCATCATTGGGATGAGAGGTCCTTGGTCTGTTGAAGGTTGTATGACCCAGTACAGGGGAATGCCAGTTCCAGGAATTGGGAGTGACTGGGTTGGGGAGCAGGGTGAGAGGAGGGTATAGGGGAATTTTTGGATAGCATTTCAAATGTAAATGAAGAAACTATCTAATAAAAAAAGAGCAGGTATGGGATGTGGTACTGTTGGATGGTAGTCATGGGGAATAAAATAGGAGTATAAAATAAATATACAGATAGATAGATAGATAGATAGATAGATAGATAGATAGATAGATAGATAGATAAACAAATAAGAATAAAGAAAGAAATGTTTAGCCTAGCATCAGGGAGGCCCAGATGTGTTGCATGTGACTATAGAGACTGAGTAGTTACAATACAGATGTTTCAAATATAGGCCCCAGATGTGCTGAATAGTTGTCTGTGTATAGAAAATGATGTGGTTGTATTATGTACCACCAGAATGATTAAAGAAGTCTCTGTTTTTTTATCCCTTTGGAAAATGATAGTTATACCTGTTTCCAGCTCCTAGAGTCATAAGACTATGTGTGTGATAATGATAATCATGCCTGAGTCCTGTTCAGAGCACATTTTTCCTTTGGGTCAGCATTAAAAATAAACACAGCTGAAAAGTGTTGAGGGAAAAATGCTTTAGAAAGTTGGAGTGCAAGAATTTTATTGAGTATTTTTGCATCAATATTCATAAGGGAATTTGGTTTGAAGTTCTCTATTTTTGTTGGATCTTTTTGTGGTTTAGGTATCAGAGTAATTGTGGCTTCATAGAATGAGTTGGGTAGAGTTTCTTCTACTTCTATTTTGTGGAATAGTTTGTGCCGAACTGGAATTAGATCTTCTTTGAAGGTCTGGTAGAACTCTGCACTAAATCCATCTGGTCCTGGGCTTTTTTTGGCTGGGAGACTATTAATGACTGCTTCTATTTCTTTAGGGGATATGGGACTGTTTAGCTCGTTAACTTGATCCTGATTTAATTTTGGTACCTGGTGTCTGTCTAGAAAATTGTCCATTTCGTCCAGGTTTTCAAGTTTTGTTGACTATAGCCTTTTGTAGAAGGATCTGATGGTGTTTTGGATTTCTTCAGGATCTGTTGTTATGTCTCCCTTTTCATTTCTGATTTTGTTAATTAGGATGTTGTCCAAGATATAAGATTCAGTTTGCTAAACACATGAAACTCAAGAAGAATGAAGACTGAAGTGTGGATACTATGCCCCTCCTTAGAATTGGGAACAGGGGGGCGCAGGGTCCGCTGACACTCACCATCTACCCACAACACCCGCCACAGGATCTTAAGACTTCTGGTGAGTGGAGCACAGCTTCTGCTCCAATCCAATTGCGCGGGACCTGAGACTGCATTAGTTAGGGAAGCAGAAACTGGCCTGAGTAGGGCCACAGGCCTCATCCAGCCGGATCAGCGCCAGGGTAGTGGGAGCTCAGGGTTGCCTGACACCCGCCAGCTACCCACGACCCCTGCCGCAGGATTTTGGGACTGCTGGTGAGTGGAACACAGCTTCTGCTCCAATCTTTAAACAGTGACAACTATAACAACTAACCCCAGAGATTACCAGATGGCGAAAGGTAAACATAATAATCTTACTAACAGAAACCAAGACCACTCACCATCATCAGAACCCAGCACCCCCACTTCGCCCAGTCCAGGGCACCCAACACACCGGAAAAGCTAGACACGGATTTAAAAGCATATCTCCTGATGATGATAGAGGACTTCAAGAAGGACTTTAATAACACACTTAAAGAAATGCAGGAGAACACTGCTAAACAGGCAGAAGACAATAAAGAGGAAGCACAAAAATCCCTTAAAGAATTGCAGGAGAACACTGCTAAAGAATTACAAATCCTTAAAGAAAAACAGGATAACATAATCAAACAGGTAGAAGTCCTTACAGAAAAACAGGAAAACACATCCAAACAGATGATGGAAATGAACAAAACCATACTAGACCTAAAAAGGGAAGTAGACACAATAAAGAAAACCCAAAATGAGGCAACACTGGAGATAGAAACCCTAGGAAAGAAATCTGGAACCATAGATACGAGCATCAGCAACAGAATACAAGAGATGGAAGAGAGAATCTCAGGTGCAGAAGATTCCATAGAGAACATCAGCACAACAATCAAGGAAAATGTAAAATGCAAAAAGATCCTAACTCAAAACATCCAAGAAATACAGGACGCAATAAGAACACCAAACCTATGGATAATAGGAGTGGATGAGAATGAAGATTTTCAACTCAAAGGACCAGCAAACATCTTCAACAAAATTATAGAAGAAAACTTCCCAAATCTAAAGAAAGAGATGCCCATGAACATACAAGAAGCCTACAGAACTCCAAATAGACTGGACCAGAAAAGAAATACCTCCCTCCCGACACATTATAATCAGAACAACAAATGCTCTAAATAAAGATAGAATACTAAAAGCAGTAAGAGAAAAAGGCCAAGTAACATATAAAGGCAAGCCTATCAGAATTACACCAGATTTTTCACCAGAGACTATGAAAGCCAGAAGATCCTGGACGGATGTTATACAGACACTAAAAGAACACAAATTCCAGCCCAGGCTACTATACCCAGCCAAACTCTCAATTAACATAGATGGAGAAACCAAAGTATTCCACGACAAAACCAAATTCACACATTATCTCTCCAGGAATCCAGCCCTTCAAAGGATAATAACAGAAAAAAACCAATACAAGGACAGGAACCACGCCCTAGAAACAACAAGAAGGTAATCCCTCAACAAACCTAAAAGAAGACAGCCACAAGAACAAAATGCCAACTTTAACAACAATAATAACAGGAAACAACAATTACTTTTCCTTAATATCTCTTAATATCAATGGACTCAACTCCCCGATAAAAAGACATAGACTAACAAACTGGCTACACAAACAAGACCCAACATTTTGCTGCTTACAGGAAACTCATCTCAGAGAAAAGGATAGACACTACCTCAGAATGAAAGGATGGAAAACAATTTTCCAAGCAAATGGCATGAAGAAACAAGCTGGAGTAGCCATTCTAATATCTGATAAGATTGACTTCCAACCCAAAGTCATTAAAAAAGACAGGGAGGGACACTTCATACTCATCAAAGGTAAAATCCTCCAAGAGGATTTTAATATCAATCCAGATATCAATCCTGAATATCTATGCTCCAAATACAAAGGCAGCCACATTCATTAAAGAAACTTTAGTAAAACTCAAAGCACACATTGCACCTCATACAATAATAGTGGGAGACTTCAACACACCACTTTCACCAATGGACAGATCATGGAAACAGAAACTAAACAGGGACACAATGAAACTAAGAGAAATTATGAATCAAATGGATCTGGCAGATATCTACAGAACATTCTATCCTAAAACAAAAGGATATACCTTCTTCTCAGCACCTCATGGTACCTTCTCCAAAATTGACCACATAATTGGTCACAAAGCAGGCCTCAAAAGATACAAAAATATTGAAATTGTCCCATGCATCCTATCAGATCACCATGGACTAAGGCTGATCTTCAATAACAAAATAAATAATAGAAAGCCAACATTCACGTGGAAACTGAACAACACTCTTCTCAATGATACCTTGGTCAAGGAAGGAATAAAGAAAGAAATTAAGGACTTTTTAGAGTTCAATGAAAATGAAGCCACAACATACCCAAACTTATGGGACGCAATGAAAGCATTTCTAAGAGGAAAACTCATAGCTCTGAGTGCCTCCAAAAGGAAACTAGAGAGAGCACACATTAGCAGCTTGACAACACACCTAAAAGCACTAGAACAAAAGGAAGCAAATTCACCCAAGAGGAGTAGACGGCAGGAAATAATCAAACTCAGGGGTGAAATCAACCAAGTAGAAACAAGAAAAACTATTCAAAGAATCAACCAATCAAGGAGCTGGTTCTTTGAGAAAATCAACAAGATAGATAAACCCTTAGCCAGACTCATTAGAGGGCACAGGGAAAGCATCCTAATTAACAAAATCAGAAATGAAAAAGGAGACATAACAACAGATCCTGAAGACATCCAAAACACCATCAGATCCTTCTACCAAAGGCTATACTCAACAAAACTGGAGAACCTGGATGAAATGGAGAAGTTCCTAGACAGATACCAGGTACCAAAGTTGAATCAAGATCAGGTTAATGATCTAAACAGCCCTTTATCCCCCAAAGAAATAGAAGCAGTCATTAATAGTCTCCCAACTAAAAAAAGCCCAGGACCAGATGGGTTTAGTGCAGAGTTCTATCAGACCTTCAAAGAAGATCTAATCCCAGTTCTTCACAAACTATTCCACAAAATAGAAACAGAAGGTACTCTACCCAACTCATTCTATGAAGCCACAATTACTCTGATACCTAAACCACCAAAAGACCCAACAAAGATAGAAAACTTCAGACCAATATCCCTTATGAATATTGATGCAAAAATCCTCAATAAAGTTCTTGCTAACCGAATCCAAGAACACATCAAAACAATCATCCATCCTGACCAAGTAGGTTTCATCCCAGGGATGCAGGGATGGTTCAATATACGGAAATCCATCAACGTAATCCAGTACATAAACAAACTCAAAGACAAAAACCACATGGTCATCTCGTTAGATGCGGAAAAAGCATTTGACAAGATCCAACACCCATTCATGATAAAAGTCTTGGAAAGATCAGGAATTCAAGGCCCATACCTAAACATGATAAAAGCAATCTACAGCAAACCAGTAGCCAACATCAAAGTAAATGGTCAGAAGCTTGAAGCAATCCCTCTAAAATCAGGGACTAGACAAGGCTGTCCACTTTCTCCATACCTATTCAACATTGTACTTGAAGTCCTAGCCAGAGCAATTCGACAACAAAAGGAGATCAAAGGGATACAAATTGGAAAAGATGAAGTCAAAATATCACTCTTTGCAGATGATATGATAGTATATATAAGTGACCCTAAAAATTCCACCAGAGAACTCCTAAGCCTGATAAACAGCTTCGGTGAAGTAGCTGGATATAAAATTAACTCAAACAAATCAATGGCCTTTCTCTACACAAAGAATAAACAGGCTGAGAAAGAAATTAGGGAAACAACACCCTTCTCAATAGTCACAAATAATATAAAATATCTTGGCGTGACTCTAACTAAGGAAGTGAAAGATCTGTATAATAAAAACTTCAAGTCTCTGAAGAAAGAAATTCTAGAAGATCTCAGAAGATGTAAAGATCTCCCATGCTCATGGATTGGCAGGATCAACATTGTAAAAATGGCTATCTTGCCAAAAGCAATCTACAGATTCAATGCAATCCCCATCAAAATTCCAAATCAATTCTTCAACGAATTAGAAAGTGCAATCTGCAAATTCATCTGGAATAACAAAAAACCTAGGATAGCAAAAACTCTTCTCAAGGATAAAAGAACCTCTGGTAGAATCACCATGCCGGACCTAAAGCTCTACTACAGAGCAATTGTGATAAAAACTTCATGGTACTGGTATAGTGACAGACAAATAGACCAATGGAATAGAATTGAAGACCCAGAAATGAACCCACACACCTACGGTCACTTGATCTTAGACAAGGGAGCTAAAAACATCCAGTGGAAGAAAGACAGCATTTTCAACAAATGGTGCTGGCACAACTGGTTGTTAACATGTAAAAGAATGCGAATCGATCCATTCCTATCTCCTTGTACTAAGGTCAAGTCTAAGTGGATCAAGGAACTTCACATAAAACCAGAGACACTGAAACTTATAGAGGAGAAAGTGGGGAAAAGCCTTGAAGATATGGGCACAGGGGAAAAATTCCTGAATAGAACAGTAATGGCTTGTGCTGTAAGATCGAGAATTGACAAGTGGGACCTCATGAAACTACAAAGCTTCTGCAAGGCTAAAGACACCATCAATAAGACAAAAAAACCACCAACAGATTGGGAAAGGATCTTCACCTATCCTAAATCAGATAAGGGACTAATATCCAATATATATAAAGAACTCAAGAAGGTGGACTCCAGAAAGTCAAATAACCCCATTAAAAAATGGGGCTCAGAACTGAACAAAGAATTCTCACCTGTGGAATACCGAATGGCAGAGAAACACCTGAAAAAATGTTCAACATCCTTAATCATCAGGGAAATGCAAATCAAAACAAACCTGAGATTCCACCTCACACCAGTCAGAATGGCTAAGATCAAAAATTCAGGTGACAGCAGATGCTGGCAAGGATGTGGAGAAAGAGGAACACTCCTCCATTGTTGGTGGGATTGCAAGCTTGTACAACCACTCTGGAAATCAGTCTGGCGGTTCCTCAGAAAATTGGACATAGTACTACCGGAGGATCCAGCAATACCTCTCCTGGGCATATATCCAGAAGATGTCCCAACCGGTAAAAAGGACACATGCTCCACTATGTTCATAGCAGCCCTATTTATAATAGCCAGAAGCTGGAAAGAACCCAGATGTCCCTCAACAGAGGAATGGATACAGAAATTATGGTACATTTACACAATGGAGTACTACTCAGCTATTAAAAAGAATGAATTTATGAAATTCCTAGCCAAATGGATGGACCTGGAGGGCATCATCTTGAGTGAAGTAACACAATCACAAAAGAACTCACACAATATGTATTCACTGATAAGTGGATATTAGCCCAAAACTTAGGATACCCAAGATATAAGATACAATTTGCTAAACGCATGAAACTCAAGAAGAATGAAGACCAAAGTGTGGACACTGTGCACCTTCTTAGAATTGGGAACAAAACACCCAGGGAAGGAGTTACAGAGACAAAGTTCGTAGCTGTGATGAAAGGATGGACCATTTAGAGACTGCCGTATCCAGGGATCCATCCCATAATCAGCTTCTAAACGCTGACACCATTGCATACACTAGCAAGATTTTGCTGAAAGGACCCAAATATAGCTGTCTCTTGTGAGACGATGCCGGGGCCTAGCAAACACAGGAGTGGATGTTCACAGTCAGCTATTGGATGTATCACAGGGCTCCCAATGGAGAAGCTAGAGAAAGTACCCAAGGAGCTAAAGGGATCTGCAACCCTATTGTTGGAACAACATGATGTACTAACCAGAACCCCGGAGCTCTTGTCTCTAGCTGCATATGTATCGAAAGATGGCCTAGTCGGCCATCAATGGAAAGAGAGGCCCATTGGACTTGCAAACTTTATATGCCCCAAGATAGGGGAATGCCAGGGCCAAAAGAATGGGAATGGGTGGGTAGGGAAGTGGGGGGCGCTATGGGGGACTTTTGGGATAGCATTGGAAATGTAATTGAGGAAAATATGTAATAAAAATATTAAAAATAAAAAAAAAATAGAGCCGCACATAGAAGCATTTCCTGTTTTTATTTCATCGGCCTTCAGAGCCAGCAGGCATCTCGCTTTTCTAGTTGTCTGAACAGATATTTCAAGAACCTGAAATCAACTGAAAAACTTGCTTATTCTTCACATGTTTAAAAAAATTAAAGTGAGACAGCTTGGAAAAAAAAAAAAGAATTGGGAACAGAACACCCATGGAAGGAGTTGCAGAGACAAAGTTTGGAGCTGTGACAAAAGGATGGACCATCTAGAGACTGCCATGTCCAGAGATCCATCCCATGATCAGCATCCAAACGCTGACACCATTGCATTCACTAGCAAGATTTTGCTGAAAGGGCCCAGATATAGCTGTCACTTGTGCGACTCTGCCGGGGCCTGGCAAACACAGAAGTGGATGCTCACAGTCAGCTAGTGAATGGATCACAGGACCCCCAAAGGAGGAGCTGGAGAAAGTACCCAAGGAGCTGAAGGGATCCGCAACCCTATGGGTGGAACAACATTATGAACTAACCCGTACCCCAGAGCTCTTGACTCTAGCTGCATATGTATCAAAAGATGGCCTAGTCGGCCATCACTGGAAAGAGAGGCCCATTGGACATGAAAACCTTATATGCCCCAGTACAGGGGAACACCAGGGCCAAAAAAATGGGAATGGGTAGGTAGGGAAGTAGGGGGAAGGGTATGGGGGACTTTTGGGATAGCATTGGAAATGTAATTGAGGAAAAGATGTAATAAAAAAATATGAAAAAAAAAAAGGAAGTTGGAGTGCTTTGGATAGATGAAAGGTGTAGAATTGCTTCACTTGCACGGAAGTCTCTGAAATGATTTCAGAAGACTATAGAACACAAAGGGCCATGTTAACCAGAGGAACAGTATGTGTTCTTATGCCTGTGCTGCTGATCCTAAGTCAAGCTTGTCTAGAGCTGATATTTTGGAGAATACACTCATCTATTTATTCACCGATTTGCTGAGTTATTTCCCTAATTTGTCATCTGACTCATTGCCTTCAGCCATTCCAAAGTTTAGGTTAACCCTGAAAACATGTCCCTTTTTGATCACATTTATGATGATGTACAATTTTCTTTTAACATCTGTAGGTCCACACATACATTAAACAATCTTTCCCAAGGTAATATGAATGCTGTGTAATATAGGTGCTATGGATTATTGAAGGAATAAAGGTAGAATAAAACATGCTCAGTATACAGTCTAACCCTAAAATTTGCCCTTTCATGGTTAATTTTGTGAGCTGTGGTAGAAGATGTCATGGACCTTTCATGCCCAGACTTTTGAATCCTAAGACACTGCCTTGTAACCCTTTCAAGTTTCTATGGTCTGCCCTCTCCCGTTTTGTAGAGGCTTTTAACATTCCATGTTGACACCAACTTAATTTTTCTCAGATTTCTACCTCAGTCTGAGCTCTCATATTTACTTGCAGATCCTCCTTTAGTTCACCAAGAGGCTGTGCCATGCAGAGTGTAATGTAAGAGAATGACTTGTACATGTTGACTAGGTGACTTGCCTGCTTTTTGTTCTGTTTTGTTTTTTGCTTTGTTTTTATTTTTGTTTTAATTCTGTAACTGTATGTTACTTCATTTAAGTAGCACACTTCATTTAGTACATAACCAAACCTCTGCATAATCACCCAACACCATCCCAGAGGTTTGTTTTTGTTCTGTTTTGCCTGCTCTCACCATGGCTCATCTTTTTTGTTTTATATTTGTATAGTTATAATGAGTTTTACAAAACCTGAACTGATTGGTGTAAGGTGGAATGAAAGGGCCATTTTGATTTGCATTTCTCTAATCACTAAGGATTTTGAATATTTCTTTATGTGCTTATCAGACATTAGAGATTCCTCAGTTGTGAAAACTCAGTTAATGTCTATACCCTATTTTTTGATCTGTTTGTTTGTTGTTCTTTGGTACTTAGCTTCTTGAGTTCTTTATTTATTTTTGGATATTAGCCCTCTGTCAAATGTGGGGTTAGTAAGATATTTTCCCTATCTGTGGGTTGCTGATTTGTCTTATTGACAATGTCCTCTGCCTTACACAAACTTTCTAGTTTCATGAGGTCCCATTTATCAATTCTTGATCTTAGAGCATGAGCCATTAGAGTTTTGTTTAGGAAATTTCCCCCTGTGCTGATGAGTTCCAGGCCCTTTACCACTTCCTGTTCTGTGAGATTCAGTATATTATATCTGGTTTTATGTTGAGGTCCTTATTCCAATTGGCCTTGTGCTTTATGCAAGGTAGAGGGGTCCATGATCTGGTATTGGGTGAGGGAAATGACTGAAGCCCTCAGGGCTATCAGAAACAATAGAAACAGGCAACCTCAAGAGATATGAGGTTGGAGGGACCCTCCAGAATGCACCAGAGACCAGGGAGGTCAGAGACCCTCAGGAATCAAAGGGAGGTACCACAGATGAATGACAGACAGTATGGAGAGGGAACTTATAGAGCTCAGCTCCAGTAGGATGACAGGGCATCAAATGAGGTAGAGGAGGGCCATCCCACAGTCACCACTCTGTCTCATAATTGTTTTTGTCTGGAACACAGAGCCCCCAATGAAGGAGCTAGACAAAATACCTGAGGTGCTAAAGGGATCTGCAAACCTATAGGTGGAACAATAATATGAACTAACTAGTTCCCCACCCCCTTCAGAGCTTGTGTCTCTAGTTGCATGAGTAGCAGAGGATGGCTTGTCAGCCACTAATGTGAGGAAAGTCCCTTGGTCTTGCAAAGATTATATGCCCCATTACAGGGGAATGGCATGGTTAGGAAGCAGGAGTGGGTGGGTTGGAGAGCAGGGCAGGGGGAGAATATAGGGGACTTTCAGAGAGGAAACTAGGAAACAGGATAGCATTTGAAATGTAAATGAAGAATATATCTAAAAAAAATTAAATAAAAGAATATATCCAATAAAAAATTGAAAAAAAGAACAGCAGGGACAGAAGCAAGCACAAAGTAGCATCCAGCTTGAGGAGAGGCCCCAGGGCCTGACACTATTCCTGAGGCCATGGAGTTCTCAGAACAAGGCACCTAGCAATACTAGCACTACAGAAGACCCAACAAGCAGCTGAAAGTGTCCAGTGCAGATATTTGCATCCAACCAATGGACAGAGGCTGCTGACCCCTGTTGTTGAATTAGAGAATGTTGAAAGAAGGTGATGAGAAGGGCAATCCTGTAGGTGGACCAGAAGTCTCAATTATTCTGGACCCCAAAGATCTCTCAAACACTGGACCACCAACCAGGCAGCATATACCAGCTGAAGTAACACACATACAATAGAGGAATGCCAGGTCTGTGTTCATTCAGAGATGATGGGCCTAACCCTCAAGAGACTGGATGCCCCAGGGGTTTAGTGGTTAGTTGGCTTGGTGAGGAGGCATGGAATGTGAATTGTGGGAGGATGCCAGGGGTGGGAATAAAATATGGAGTGTAAAAAGATAAATAAATAAATTTTAAAAAAAACCTTAAAGCGAGCCTTCCATTTTGCATCTGTTTTAACTATAGTGCATATAGAACAAAGATATTTCTCAGAAATTGAGCATCAATTAACATAATACCCACTTTAAAGATCTTGATACCCAGGATCTTCCTGTGCTTGCTTTTCTTCTGACCCCATCCTTTCTTTGCATCTCTGTAGTAAAGGTCATATATGTATGCTCTATTCACTCCTCATAACTCCTCACAGTTATGTTTGTCTCTTTCCTCATTGATGTCATATAACTTTTAATCATAATATTGATGGACTATATTATGTCACTTCACATCTATGTTACTAGTGCTCTCTCTATCCCATTAGTTCATTGACTCATGACAGACAGTAGATACATAGTATTCCATTTTAAATGTTGGTCATTGCATGTAAGGTCATTCAGAATTTTACTTTTAATTACGTAGGCATAAACTGTAGGAAAATATTTCACACCATTTTTATTTTTGGTGTCTCAAAGACTTTACTGAATATTTTTGTGGTTCCCTTTCGACATCCTATATTGATATCAATATTATCTGTTATTTTCCTAATGATTTATTACAATCTCTGTGACAAATTAAAACAGATTTTCAAATTGGGAGTCGTAGTACTTGATTGGCATTTCTTCAGTAGTTTGCATCTTGTATATATTAGGAAATGCTGATAAATAAAGTTACAATATGTTATATAATAGTAAATAAGAGAAGTTGAAGGTTTGTGGTAGAAAAATTTGAACTCACCAGGAAGCATCCTACAAGAACCCAGAGGCCAAATACCATATATAGTGGCTTCATCTTTTTTTAGAGTCTGAAAGTTAGCACAATGACTTGTTAGCATTATTTTTTAAATGAAATAGCATTATTTGGAAAATGTTCTAATACACGGTGTTTATATTTTACAATGTATCTTAAAAATTTTTCTGATTCTTATGTTGGATTCACTACTAGTGGCATAACATTGTGCAGCTCATAATATTTGACTCTCAAATGATAGGGCTAGTTTTTATTTTTGAGTTTTGATAAGGCCTACAAAGCTCCAAATTGATTGAACTGGAATAGAATTTCCCCTGTCACATAATAATCAAATCACAAAATGCACAAAACAAACAATGAATATTAAAAGCAGTGAGGGAAAAAGGTCAGGAAACATATAAAAGAAGAGCTTAAAGAATTACACCAGACTTCTGAAAATAAACTATGAAAGCCACAAGACCCTGGGCAGACATCATACAGAAATTAAAAACAAAAATAACAGCCCAGGTTACTATGCCCAACAAAACTCTCCATTATCATAGATGGAGAAACCAAGATGTTCCATGACAAAACAAATTTACACAAGGTCTTTTTTGTAACTTTTGTGTAACTTCTTTACACAAGTACAGCTCTTCAAAGGGTAATAAATGTACATATCCTACACAAGATGCTTATAATTCTGTGGAAGAATGAAAGATCCCATTGTGTGGATTATCCATTCTGGCTTTGTAAGATATGGTTAGGGGTAGAGCTGGCAGATCAGTGAAAACCAACACCTCTGATGTCATCTCCAGAGTTGGTACAAAATCCCCACCCTGAAAAGTTGAAATGATGTTGCAATGTCCCAGCACCCAAAGCTAGCAGGACAATGAAATTAGGTAAAAATACATATTTTCAACAAAGTACAATTATAGTAATTAATTATAAGTATCATATTTCCTTCCTATTAAAAGTCATATTAAAAAAAAAACCTAATGTTCAGATCAGAAGTAGATTACTTCTACTTCTGCTAGAAGTAATTAAGCAGGAAAGTGGACATGTAATATTATCTGAAAATTTTAAAGCTCATGAACATAAACAAGCATACAGTTCATCTTTTAATCTGGTGTATAAATCAAACAATTTCACTTTTCTCAATGTTTCTTTTTCAGTATTTCTGGATTTCTCTTAAATATTGTTAATTTTTTTTTGAAAATCCATAGTCAGCATTAGAGCTATATATAGCACAACAATCCCTTTCCCTCTCCTTTCTAATGCCTGTTTACCTGCTTCTCCATTCATGATTTCTTCTGTTTATTACAGTTAAAAGTATACATATGTGCTTATGAACATCCATTCATATATATGCATATATGGATAGATAAGTAGATAGATAGATAGATAGATAGATAGATAGATAGATAGATAGATAGATAGAGAAATATGCATAAGCACACAGAGACATTAGGTACCTGTAGGACATTATGGAGAGTCTTCAGGTCATGCACAGGTTTAGAAGGAGGTTTGCTGTAATGTATATACAGAATCCTATAAAATACATACAGAATACATTATACAAAATGATCCACGGAAGAACTTGTACCAAATTTTATTTAAGTAATTCTTGAAAAAATTGCAAGAGAGAAGGAAATCCTGTTGCCATATTCATAAAGAAAATCTATACCGACCTGCAAGAAGTTGCCATTTTCTCTCAATGATTTTGAAAACGTGTTTTTTTAGACTATGATATTTTTGAGGCAAGTGTCAATTTTTACTCTGTTATTAAGCTATTATTTTCATAATTTATATACAACCCCACCCTCCATATGTGCTGAGTCTCTTTTGATGGGTTCCAACGTTGTCAGTTTAACACATATTCTGAAGATTTGAAGTATTTACACAAAGTCTTTCTTCTTGACAGTATCATCTGAATAACAGCACAGCTATTCTCACAGTACTTTTTCTATGTTAGGTTTTGAAAATCATGTGACCCAAGAACTAACTTCCTGGGTGCTATCTGTCATAATTCCACTCTGTAGCTTGCAAGATTACAAGGGAGGAGAGCAACCAACATGCTTAACCATCTAGGATACCTACAAATCACATCAATGACTACCATGCCATTGTAACTCTGTGGGTGCAATATTGCTACAGGTGCTTTGGTAACCAAGAGCTTTGATGGATTTGAGGCCCATTCAACCAAAGGACAAGCATGCCTGGGACTGTGTCTGTGTCAATAACCAAGGCTACAGAGGTCAGAAATTTGGAGGAGAAACTATAACTACCACTTTAGCAATCACAGTAATCCCCAACTCTACGCTTAATATTTCTTTGTCTACTCACAGATCAGTGAGATTGTCACTCCTCATCAAAATAGTTCCGTTCAAAGTGATCAAAAACTTTAGCGAAAACTGAAATAGATCAGAGTGCAGGGAGCAAAAGCCTGTGGTCCCCAGTCTCATCTGAAACCTAAGCAGCATGGCTCCTATAATAAGACTCAGGGATCATTGCAGAAGATGGAGATAAAAGAATGCATGTGCCGAAGGATAGGATGTTTTCTGTGGTATTGGCTTTTCTAGAAACATAAGAATAGTTACAGTCATGAAGCCTCATCAACATGACCATCTAATCAGGACCTGGGAAAGAATGAGATCACTATCCTCTATCCTCGGTAGCATGGAATGTGGAAAGCTCATGTAGCCTCAATCCTAGACAAAGAACTACAGACAACAATGGAGTGCTGAGAATGGGCAAATTGTTTTGTTCAAGGAAGAGCCTCCCAATTGGAAAAGCAATCCAAAACAGTCATCCCTGAGTTTATGTTTATAGACTGAGGCGGTTGTATTTATATACATTGGAATATATGTTACCATAGATAATCAGAAATGTGGCCATGAATTTTACAGAGATCAAAGAAGAGAATTTGGGAAGCCCTGAGTAGAGGTCATGGAAGTGTGAAAATGAGGTGAGTATAATTGTAAAAAAAATTAAATTTACCATTTAGTGTAGTCTACTAAGAATTTGAAAGGTTTCTTAGAAGATATGGAAATCAGTTTGGTGGCTCCTCAGAAAATTGGACATAGTACTACCTGAGGACCCAGGTATAGCACTCCTGGGCCTATACCCAGGAGATGCTCCAACATGTAATAAGGACAGAAGCTCCACTATGTTCATAGCAGCCTTATTTAAAATAGCCAGGTGCTGGAAAGAACCCAGATATCCCTCAACAGAAAAATGGATACAGAAAATGT
Organism: Mus caroli; assembly: GCF_978045245.1. Taxonomy (NCBI): domain Eukaryota; kingdom Metazoa; phylum Chordata; class Mammalia; order Rodentia; family Muridae; genus Mus; species Mus caroli. The sequence continues at coordinate 90,708,064 of NW_028227259.1, read as the reverse complement.
CATATATTTACACAATGGAGTACTTACTACTCAGCTATTAAAAGATATGAATTCATGAAATTCTTATGCAAATGGACAGAAGTAGAAAATTTCATCCCTAGTGAGGTAACCCAATCAACAAAGAACACACATGATATGTACTCACTGGTAAGTGGATATTAGCCCAAAAGCTCCAAAATCCAAGATACAATTCACAGACCACCTGACAAACATAAGGAAGAACAAAGTGTAGGTGCTTTGGTTGTTCTTAAAAAGAACACCAAAATACACTTTAAAGTATATTTGGAGATAAAGTATAGAGCAGAAACTGAAGGAAAGGCTCTCCAGAGACTCTCACACCTGGGGCTTCATGCCATATACAGTTACCAAACCCAGACACTAATGTGGATGCCAAGAAGGTCATATTGAAAGCATCCTGATGTAACTGTCTCCTGAGAGGCCTTGCCACAACCTTAGAAATACAGAGATGGATGCTTGCAGCCAACCATTTCACTGAGTACAGGGTCCCCAATAGAGGAGTTAGAGAAAGGACCAAAGGAGTTGAAGGAGATCACAACCACACAGGAAAAATATATCAACCAAACAGCTCCCAGGGACTAAGCCATCTCCAAAGGAGTCCACATGGCTCCAGTTGCATTTGGCCTTTTCATGTGTTGGTGGGAGGAGAGGTCCTTGGCTGTATGAAGGCTTGTTTGATGGCCCAGGTAGGGAAATTGTGAGTGAGGAGGTGGGAATAGGTGGGTGGGTAGGTGGAGGAACACCCTCATAGAAGCAGGAGGAGGGAAGATGTGATAGGGGTCTCAAGTGGGGGTATAAACTGCTAAAGGGGATAATATTTGAAAGTTAAATAAAGGAAATATCCAATAAAATAATGAAAAAGAAGAAGATATGTATATGCTATAATCACTTTGCATGGCACTTTAAGGGATTTGAGTGTTTATTGCATTAAGTATTGTTGGCAGGTTTTGGGAAGACTATAGAACAGAAAGGACCATGTGAACTGGAGGAACAGTATGTGCTCTTGTTCCTGTGCTGCTGATTGTAAATCAAACTGTTCTGGACCAAATCATTGACTTATCTATTGTGTTCTTTTTCTAGTTTGTCATCTGACACATTGCCTTCAGCAATCGAAATTTTAGGATATACCTATAAAATTGTCCTATCAAGATCAATTTCATGAACAGTGGTAGAAAATGCCATGGGCAATTTATGGCCAGACTTGTTCTAAGTCACTGACTTGTAATCCTCTCAAGTATCTTTAGTTAGCCCTCTCTGGTTTGTGAGAGGTTTAAAATGTTCTATGTTGATATATATTTTCTTTCTCTGGGTTTTCTACCTCATCCTGATCCCCCATATTTACTTGCAGTTGGCTCCTATCTTTCTTTACCAAGAGGTCACAGCAGGTAGGAATGAACTCCCCCATCTAGGCCATGCAGCCTGAACAGTTACCGATGAGTTCAGAGAACTTCTCCACTGTTTCCTGAGGGACCTGACTTTTTTTGTTTTCTATTACTCTGTTACATATGTAAATTCATTTTCCTAGCACATTTCATTTTGAAAATGACCACACCTATGTCCAATCACCCATCACTATCCTAGAGGTTTGCACATACTTTACAATTCTGTTTTGTATGTTCTCAGCATCTCTTATTTTTTCTGATTTCTATTTGAATCAATATATTGAGTTTTCAAATAACCTGGACTAATATTCTACTTTTGCTTCTCTCACAGCCAAAGTGCACAGAGATTAAAGACATTCCTCAGAAGATGACAATTCAATAACATCATTCCCTACCTTAAAGCCCCTGCTCTCCAGGATCCTCATACAGCCTGCTTTTACTTTGACCTCATTCTCTCTTTGAATGTCTGTAGTAAAGATCAGGTATGTATGCTCCATTCATTACTCATGAACCCTCAAAGTACTGTTTGTCTACTTCTCCCACATGCTGTATAACTTCCATTCATATTACTTGTGAACTATTATTTCACAACACATTTGTTACTAAAACTGTCTATCTTACTAGTTCATTGACTCATAGCAGATATGATACATAGCAGATACAAGGTGGTCCATTTTAAATGTTGATCACTGCATGCAAATTCACTCAGAATTTTAATGTTATTTATTTTAGGAATAAAGTGTGGGAAAAAATAATACACATTATTTTATTTTTGAAGAAACTTAATAACAAGCTGTATTTCCCCTTGGACATCCTGATATTGATCTGAACATTATGAACTTGCAAACTTTCTTGGGCATATCTGTTATTATTCTCATACTTTATTACAATCTTCGTGATTATTATATTATAATAATTCTCTGAATCGGGAATTAAAGCCCTTGATTGCTATTTCCTCAGTAATTTGTAACTTGTATATAATAGGAAATACAGAAAAATAAAGTTAAATACTTTGATGTAACAGTTAATAAGAGAAGATGAAGGTTTGTTGTAGGGACAATTGATATTCACCAGGAAGCGTTCGCCAAGAACCCAGAGGCCGAATCCAAATACAATGACTCCATCGTAGGTAGCCCCTTATAGAGCACAATGACTGCTTAGCATTATTTTTAAAAAAATGGTATTATTTGTAACATGTTCCAACCAACACCTGGTGTATATGTAGTACAGTGTGTCATAAAATTATTTTCTGATTCATATCTTGGAGTCAGTATTAATGGCATATTGTTCAGCTCATAACCTTTGACTCTTAAATGTTACAGCTATTTTACCTTTTTGAGTTGTGAACTGATGAGGGGGAAATGCCATATATTTGTCCTTCATGAGTCTAAGCAATGGAAGACTTTAAAGAAAGCTTTTGGCTTAGCAGGAGTTATTTTGAAATGGACTCTTTTCATTTGTGTTTTTCATTTTACTTTAGAGACTTGAAGTTCCTGTCACAGAACTTATCATAGTTTGGTTAGAGTCACACTAAATAGATTATATTGTTTGTGACTGCTCTGAAGGATGTCATTTCCCTAATTTCTTTTCAGCCCCTTTTTTCCTTTGAGTAGAGGAAGGATACTGATTTGTTTTCGTTAATTTTATATCCAGCCACTTTACTAAGTTGTTTATCAGATTTAGGTGTTTGGTGGTGGAAATCTTCGGATCACTTAAGTATACTATCATATCATCTGCAAATATAATGATATTTTGACTTTTTCCTATCCAATTTATATCCATTTGGCATCCTTATGTTGTTTAATTGCTCTAACTAGAACTTTGAATACTATATTGAATAGATAGGGAGAGTGTCAGCAGCCTTGTCTAGTCCCTGATTTAGTGTGATATTGGCTACCATTTTTTGGCATGGCTCTTGAATTCCTAATCTTTCCAAAAGTTTTACCATGAAGTGGTGTTGAATTTTGTCAGATGCTTACTCAGCATCTAATTAGATGATCATTCTCCCCCTTTATTGAGTTAGTTTATTTAGTGGAATTTGTTGATGGATTTCCATTATATTGAACCATCCCTTCATTCCTGGAATGAAGCCTACTTGATCACAGTGAATGATCTTTTTGAACTGGGTTCTGATGATGTGATGTATCCTTTGTTTCTGTTGCTTATGTTCTTGTACTTGCCATTAGGTTATCTATGGTTTTAGCTAGTCTTGCTGTCTCTGATTATGTCCTGTCCATCTAGTAAATCTGTGTTTCAGGACTCATAGAAGACCAGCTCTCTCCAGACAGTATTTAGGTTTGGAGAACTGTGGCATTGGATCAACTCTGTGTCACAGAAGGAAACCAGAAATATCCTGTCCCTGGCTGTTCCTTGGTGTCAGTGACCTGATGGTTCTGGGTGGATCCTTCTTGGGCCAGGAATTTGATCATCTATGGTGGTATTACTTGTGCTCTCAGGTGTGTCAAAACTAATGGGAGACCAACTCCCTCATTGCCCATTCAACAAGGGAGCAATCACTCCTGGGACTGGGACTGGGACTTTGTAACTGCCCAAAGCTAGAGAAGTCAGGATTTTTTAGGAGAATATAACCATCATTTTAGTAAGCCACAGTAATCCCAAACTACATGATTAATAGTTATTCATCTACACAAAAGTCAGTGAAGTTCTCACTCCTCACAAAACATTTCTCTTTTTAAATGATGGAGAACATTACAGAAAACACATCTAGATCACAATGCAGAAAGCAAGAGCCTATTTGTGGCCCAGTCACTTCTGAAAGCTAAGCAACACAACTCTATATCTAAGACTCAGGTATCATTGGAGAAGATGGAGATGAAAGAATGTAAGTACCAGAGGAATAGCATGCTTTCTGTGAGATTGAGTTTCTTTTTTATTTTTTCTTTTTTTCATTGTCAACTTGTCTTTTTGGTTTAATTGTTGGGCACTACTATCTCTCACCTGGGAAACTTACCCTTATCATTACTCTTAGCTCTTTACCTCTCAATTTGTGTGGTCTTTGGGATACTGCTACTTGTACCAGTTGGAGTACTGTCTATAGAAGTTGGCGAGACATTATCTGAATCATTTGGCGTATTGCTTTCTGCCTCAGGTGGAGCAGTGTCATCTTTGGTAGTTAGGATAATCTAGGATGCCAACCCATTTGTGGAAGTTTCAGGCTCGTGGGTGGGAGGAGGACAGCTGGCATTGGCATCTATCTATAGATTTGCTGACAGAAGCATCAGAAATGGTTGTGATGGCAACCATAGTTGAAGGAGCTGAAATGGCTTCCACTTTATCAAGGATGGTTTGTAGTGCTGGTTCCTTGGGTAGTGTACTGGCTATTTTTGTGTCAACTTGACACAGCTGGAGTTATCACAGAGAAAGGAGCTTCAGTTGAGAAAATGCCTCCATGAGATCCAACTGTAAGGCATTTTCTCAATTAGTGATCAAGGGGGAAAGGCCCCTTGTGGGTGGGACCACCCCTGGGCTGGTAGTCTTGAGTTCTATAAGAGAGTAGGCTGAGCAAGCCAGGGTAGGCAAGCCAGTAAAGAACATCCCTCCATGGCCTCTGCATCAGCTCCTGCTCCCTGACCTGTTTGAGTTCCAGTCCTGACTTCCTTTGGTGATGAACAGCAGCATGGAAGTGTAAGCCGAATAAACCCTTTCCTCCCCAACTTGCTTCTTGGTCATGATGTTTGTGCAGGAATAGAAACCCTGACTAAGTCAGGTAGTTAGAAGAACATTAGTCAGAAAATAAACTGAAGGCTACAAGGTATCAAACAGAAGAGCCTAAGGCTGAATGACAAGGGTTCATTTTTCTTGGAGAACAGAAAGCAGGTAGTGGCTTAGGCCAATTATTTAGAGTATTTTGAGTTCCCAGATATTTTGCGGTTTATTTGCTTTCCCATAGATGTAGTATTTTCATGAGTTTTTGATTCAGATAGATTAATTTGTTCTTCAGAAACATGAGTAGTCTTTACAGTGAGAATACAAACAGAAGAAAACAAAAGTCAATTAAATTACAATATATGACCCATCTCATTTTGATCTCCTTGGAATATGCTTCTTTTTTATAGTTGAAACTTTTTGTGAAAGTTTGCTGGTAGCAATATAGTCTCTTGGTAACTTTGGTGGTCTGTTTCTAGAGTTTCTGTGTGTGCTATGAATTGTACATATGTAAGTACTACAGTTAAAATGATGTATAATTTTCTTTTAACTTCAATAAATTTTACACATATTGAAAAAACTTTGGATTGGTGATAATTCACATGTTCACATGAATGCTGTAAAATATAGCTTCTATGGAGTTGTGAAGGATTCGTGGTATAATAGAACAAATGTGCTTCATGCACTTGCAAGCCAGAAGATCCTAGATAGAAGTGATACAGACCCTAAGAGAACACAAATGACAACCCAAGTTACTCTCAAAACTCAGCAAAACTCTCAATTACCATAGATGGAGAAACAAAAGAATTCCATTACAAAATGAAATTCACACAATATCTTTTCATGAATCCAGCCCTTCAAAGTATAAGAAAGGGAAAAGTCCAACACAAGGAAGGAAATGACGCCCTAGAAAAAGCAAGAAAGTAATCCTTGAACAAACCTAAATGACGATAGCTGAAAGAACAGAATACCAAGTCTATTAACAAAAATAACAGGAATCAGCAATTACTTTTCCTTAATATCTCTTAATTTCAATGGACTCAATTCCCCAATGAAAAGACATAGACTAAAAGACTGGCTACATAACAGGACCCAACATTTTGCTGCATACAGGAAACCCACCTCAGGGACATAGACAGACATGACCTCAGAGTAAATGGCTGGAAAACAATTTGCCAAGCAAATGGTCTGAAGAAAGAAGTTGGAGAAGTCTTTCTAATATTGAATACAATCAACTTCCCACTCAAAGTTATCAAAAAAGACAAAGAGGGGCTCTTCATACTCAACAAAGGTAAAATCTTCCAAGATGCACCATTCATTCTGAATATCTATGGTCCAAATGCAAGGGCATCCAAATTCATTAAAGAAACTATAGTAAAGCTCATAGCACATATTATACCACACACAATAATAATGGGAGATTTCAACACACCACTCTTATTAATGGACGGATCCTGGAAACAGAAACTAAACAAAGACACCTAGACACTAACAGAAGTTATGAAACAAAGGGACTTAATAGACATCTACAGAACATTTTATCCTAAAACAAAAGGATATACCTTCTTCTCAGTATCTCATGGTACCTTCCCTAAAACTGACCATATAATTGGTATTGAGTAGGAAGACAAGGGTCTCACAAGTAGGCAAAAGAGTGAGAGACAGCACAACCCCACCACCATGATTCTTACTAGAACACCGAACTACTCAGCCATACTATAAATATAGAGGACCTAGGTCAGACCACTACAGGCTTCAAGTTCACATGACTTCTGGTCAGTTGAGTTTGAGGCCGGTGTTCTGCATGTCTATGTCCCCTCTGTTTCCTCCATTTCTTCATCTACCTCCTCTTTATGAGTGCCAATGCTGTGCCTAATATTTGTTTGTGGGATTCTGCTTCTGCTCCCATCAGTTGCTATATAAAGTCTCTCTGGTTTCTTTGATGGTCATTTTACTAGGCTCCAGTCCCTTCCCACTTTTCAAGCAGGACAAACTGAAGGTTAAAGATTTTGTGTCCCAATGCCTACAGTTAAGACCTTGCCTTGGCTTGGGTGTAGCCCAGAGTAAAGATGTGTGCCACCACACCTTTAATCCCAGGTGACTTTGAACTTGGATATCTCCCTTTCTTAATCTTCTGGAATCTATAGCCACTATGCCTCAAGATCTCCATACCAAGATCCAGGTCAGAAACTTCTATCTCCCATCCTCCAGATTAGGGTCATGGTGAGCCTTTCAATTCTGTATTGTATTCATTCCAGATATAGTCAAGTTGACAACCAGGAATAGCTACTACACCCAGTTATAGAAGATGAATCTTTCAGGCCCCATGTGACTAGAATCTTTGCTAGGCTCACTGTCAATGGGGGAAGTATTCCATGGAGTTCCCATTGCACTAGCTTCCTACCTCAACCCCAAAATGCTCCCTGCCCTCATGCCCAATCTTTTCTGTTCTCCCTTCCTAGAGTGATCATTGCCTCCCCTCTTAAGCACTCATTTTTATTTAGCCTATCTGTGTTTGTGCATTGTAGTACGATTGACGTTTACTTTACAGGTAAGGTCCACATATATGTAAGCATGTACCAGGTTCTGACTACCAAAAGGATATTTTTACTTGCCAGCACCTTCAAAAGCTTTCAGTAAATTTTGGGGCAGTAGCAGGTGTTATAGAGATATTGGCAGCTAGCTTTGCATTTGATTTTTTCTGAGAACAATTAAAATAGGATTGCTTGGAGGTATAGGATAATGGAGGAATTGTTTTATAAGGATAATCAAATTCAATAGTGGAAATTAGTTTTTCAAATTCTATTCCAAGTATATAAAGAAGGAAGAGGAACAGGAAGAGGAACAGAATATGGTTGTTCAAACATGAAAATGGGGATATTGCCTGGTTGAACAATCTGTACAGGATAGGGATCAGGCTGAAGATAAAGATGAAAAGGAGGAGTTGAAGGAGCTCCTGGTCTTGTAGGATAATGTTGCCCTCTGTGGCCTCTGTGACACTCACCAGACTGTGGGAGAAAGAAAATAAACAGCTTTAAATTAGATATTCACATAGAATTATTAGCATATATACTTTCTGTAATTTTTGGTGGCTTCTAAAAGTCCTACTTTCCCAAGAAATATGCTGGCTTGAGTTTATCAGCTATGTTCTTGTTCTTTTAGAAAATTCTGTAGCACTGGAAGCATAAGAAGTTATCGATTTAATGTTGCAGAAAAGAAGTCTTTTGATTTATAATAAAGTCTCATGTTGTGGAGACAAGCATGTGACATTTCAGTATATGATAGCAGAGTGGCCTCTGGCTCATGACTCGCAAAAAGTGGTGATGATTCTCATGGCTGCCTTTGGTCTTTACTCATACTTGGTCACTTTTATTCATATTTACTCATGGTTGGTCTGTACTCATATCGTTCTTGGTCTTTACTCACATTGACCCTGCCCTTGATATACTCAATTTCATTAGAGTCTAGATCCACTTCAGTAGTGACTTGCTTGGCAGGCATAAAAGCCTGGAAGCAGTCTCCAGGCAAAGAATTTCAAGGAAACTTAGCCTCCAGGGACCTTGGCATTCCCATAGCTAGAATGCCCCAGATTTGTCCCTGTAATATTGTAGAGGGTCTTGCATGATTTCTTACAGTATTTTACTGGATAAGAGTTAGAAATCTCAGGGGAAGCTTAGCAAAGTATACTTAAAATATTCATTAAGAGCCAGGTATGGCAGACTAAATTGCATATTAGAAGAAAGTTTGTGAATTCTTCTGACAAATGGAGATTCTTTACAAGAACAGCCAAGTTACTCTCCTATGCAAGTATTAACCAAGGCCTAGGAAAGAGGGTGTGGTATTCCATTATGCATGATAAGGTCTGCTAGAGCAGAAACACCTGGTGCTAGCTTTCACAAGGCTCAAAGGAGTAGCATAAGTTGTGACTAGGGTGTGAAATCCTTACCTGACATTATCTGACACTAGGCAGGGCTGTTTTATCTTTACTGTAAATATTTCCTGGTTCCTGTCAGTCCTTTGTAGGCATTCCTCTGTTTTGTGCCAGATGCTTTAATGTACTTTGCCTGCTGTGACACCCTACTCCTTTGTTTTCTATAGTATTTAAGACTGGATTCACTTTGTGAAAAATGACATCCAGATACAGCACTCCCTTGTGTCTGTGTCCTTTTGTCACCCTTTTCATTGAATCTGTTGCCTGCCTGTAAGAGGAATCCCAAAATTATTTGCCATGGATTCAGAAAGGCCAACTGAGGCTGGTCAGTGGCAGTTTGGAAGTGAAAGAGAATACATGGTATTTGTCTTCTGACATAGGTTACTGTGCTAACTACATTTTCTAGTTCCACTTGTGTTTCTGAAATTTTCACATTACATCAAAAAATAATCTTGAAGGGAAACTGAGGGGATTTACTAGAAATAAAAAGGAATAACACTGAATACAATTAGTCCAGTGTAGGTAAGGGGATCACAATCTGGCTTGGAGCAGAGTAGTGTGAGGTCATGAAATCTCCGTTAGATGGAATATGAAAATACCACACAGAAGCTTGTTACTAACATGTTCATTAAATAATAATAAACAAAATTGGGGCCACTTACCACTATGATACAGGGTGGAATTTTATGAAGTGAGAAAGAATGGCCTTGGGATGAGGATGGAGACTATGCTCTGACAAACAGGCTCCCAACAGTCCTTTTCTGTGGTAATTTATTTTGCCTCTACAGAAACTTCTTACGTGTTTTTAAGTAAAAGTCCTCAAAACACTGAGAGAAAATGTTTTCCCTTATATTCCAAGCGTATAGATTCTCCGTGAAAGCTTAGATGACATTGAATGGAAAGAAAACATTATGAACAAACTCTTAAGCTGCAGTTTTGTAGGTCTGTGTTGGGAGCTATTAAGACAACTCTATTGTCTTGATCTCTGAATTGGGCCTCTCCCCCAGAGAAGAAAAGGGGGTCAAAAGCGGGCCACAAAAGCACCGTTCTGAGAACAACCACAGAATGTTCCAGCCCTAAGAAGGCACGAGATGTACTGAACACAAGATGTACCCTGATACCACCAAGTTCCTGCTTCCCCCGTGTAGTTGCCAAAAGAAAAATTTCTGTTGCCCCATCTCTCCTGCTGTGAAGTACTTCCCTTTTTGCTTGTGCATTTAAGCCTTGAGCCTTGCTGAATACAGAGAGACCTTGATGCTACTCAGACTGTTTCCATGTCATTCTTGCACTTGATTTCTGTATCTCCCTTCCCCCCATTTGGTTCTTAGGAGAAGGTCCTATTGAGACCCTCAAATAACTGGACCTGCTGGATGGGTAAGATCTGGTCACTGAAATTAATTGCAAACGGAAGTAGTTTCCATAAATATTGAGAAATGTCTTTGTCACTAAAGATCTTAGAATTCTGGGTTTTAATTCCAGTAAGTTTCAAAATATGTTCCAGAGTTTGTACTTGAAGGAATACATTTAGCCTAGTATCAGGGATGTCTAGATGTGTTTCAGGTGTTTATATAGACTAAATGGCTATAATGACTTTTTAAAGAGCCCGAACTTAGCCTTCTATTTTTCCTTTCCTCTTAACTACAGGGCATATAGATTGAAGACATTCTTCTGAAAATGAATATCCAGTAAGAGCACACCTACTTTAAAGATCTTGCACCCCAGGATTTTCATCCTGCCTCCTTTTTTTTGTGCCCGGTTCTCTCTTTGCATCTCTCTAGTAAAGATCAGGCATATATGCCCTGCTCAATCCTCATGGCCCCTCAGAGTTCTGTTTCTCTTGTTCTTCCTACATGCCATATAACTTTTAATCATATTATTGATGGACTATATTATTTCAAGACATGTCTATGTAACAAGTGTCCTCTCTATCTTATTAGTTCAATGGCTCCTGACCAACATTAGATATAAAATGTTCCATTTTAAATGTTGATCTACATGCAATGCCATTCAGAATTTTCTTGTTAATTATCTAGAGATTAAGTGTAGTAAAATATAGTTCACATTACTTTTGTTTTTGATGCAACAAAGAATTCGCTGAATATTTTGTGTTTCCTTTTGGATATCCTGATATTGACTAAGATATCATGATGTAGTAAATTTTCTTGGGTATATTTATTATTTTTCCCCATGATTTATTATTACTCTTGTGACTACTAAACAAAACAGATTTTCAAATTGGAAATTAAAGCACTTGATTGATATTTCATGAGTAATTTGCAGCTTGTATATATTAGGAAATGCAGATATATAAAGTTAAAAATCTGACTTAATAACTAGTAAGAAAACATGAAGCCTGGTGTTAGGTATATTGATACTCACAAAGAAGCATCCTATAAAAACCCAGAGGCTGAAGACCAAATGCTGTGGCTTCAACATTCTGTAACCCCTGAAATTTAGAACAATGGCTGGTTTGCATTATTAAAAATGAAATGGCATTATTTGGAACACGCGCCAAGACGTGGCATATATATTGTGCCATGTATCTTAGAATAACTTTCTGATTTTTATCTTCGACTCAGAATTAATAACATAATATTGTTAGCTCAAAACTTTTGATTCTCAAACAATGGGGCTAATTTTCATTTTTGACTGCTGAGCAAATGGAGCAAAAGTGCTGCATATTGAGACATGTTGGTTCTGGGACTCCCCCAAGATTAGTCTGCAAAGGTGAGAGTGTGGACTACAGAAGCTAACAGCTTCTGGGACAGGCAGGAGCCACAGAGCTTCTGAGGCAGCACACTTTTTGGGCCCCAGACATCTGTGCACCTTCTTGGCCAGAGGATAGGTGTCTGCCCCGCCCAGGAGTGCTTTGCCTGAGCATGTGCAGCAGACATCTTGGTTCCTGGACTCCACCAAGAAGTACAAAAATCCCTTAAAGAATTGCAGGAAAACACTACCAAACAGGTGATGGAATTGAATAAAACCATTCAAGACCTAAAAAGGGAAGTAGATACAATAAAGAAAACCCAAAGTAAAGCAACTCTGGAGATAGAAACCCTAGGAAAGAAATCTGGAACCATAGATTCGAGCATCAACAATAGAATACAAGAGATAGAAGAGAGAATCTCAAATGCAGAAGATTCCATAGAGAACATCAGCACAACAATCAAAGAAAATGGAAAATGCAAAAAGATCCTAACTCAAAACATACAAGAAATCCAGGACACCATGAGAAGACCAAACCTATGGATAATAGGAGTAGATGAGAATGAAGATTTTCAACTCAAAGGGCCAGCAAATATCTAAAACAAAATTATAGAAGAAAACTTCCCAAACCTAAAGAAATAGATTCCCATGGACATACAAGAAGCCTACAGAACTCCAAATAGACTGGACCAGAAAAGCAATTCCTCGGACACATAATAATCAGAACAAAAAATGCACTAAATACAGATAGAATATTAAAAGCAGTAAGGGAAAAAGGTCAAGTAACAGATCAAGGCAAGCCTGTCAGAATTACACCAGATTTTTCACCAGAGACTATGAAAGCCAGAAAAGCATAGACAGATGTTATACAGACACTAAGATAACACAAATGCCAACCCAGGCTACAACACTCAGCCAAACTTTCAATAACCTTAGATGGAGAAATAAAAGTATTCCAGGACAGAACCAAATTCACACATTATCTTTCCACCAATCCTGCCCTTCAAAGGATAATAACAGAAAAAAAAAAAAAAAAAAAAAACAATACAAGGACAGAAACCACGTCCTACAAAAAGCAAGAAGGTAATCCCTCAACAAACCTAAAATAAGACAGCCACAAGAACAGAATGCCAACCTTAACAACAAAATTATAGGAAGCAACAATTAATTTCCCTTAATATCTCTTAATATTAATGGACTCAACTCCCCAATAAAAAGACATAGAATTACAGACTGGCTACACAAACAGGACCCAACATTTTACTGCTTACAGGAAACCCATCTCAGGGAAAAAGATAGACACTACCTTAGAATGAAAGGCTGGAAAACAATTTTTCAAGCAAATGGCATGAAGAAACAAGCTGGAGTAGCCATTCTAATATCTAATAAAAACGACTTCCAACCCAAAATCATCAAAAAAGACAAGGAGGGGCAATTCATATTCAGCAAAGGTAAAATCTTCCAAGAGGAACTTTCAATCCTGAATATCTATGCTCCAAATACAAGGGCTGCCACATTCATTAAAGAAACTTTAGTAAAGCTCAAAGCACAGATTGCACCTCACAGAATAATAGTGAGAGACTTCAACACACCACTTTCACCAATGGACAGATCATGGAAACAGAAATTAAACAGGGACACAGTGAAACTAACAGAAGTTATGAAAAAAATGGATCTAACAGATATCTACAGAACATTTTATCCTAAAACAAAGGGATATACCTTCTTCTCAGCACCTCATTGTACCTTCTCCAAAATTGACCACATAATTGGTCACAAAACAAGCCACAACATATACAAAAAGATTGAAACTGTCCCATGCATCTTATCAGATCACCATGGACTAAGGCTGATCTTCAATAACAAAATAAATAATAGAAAGCCAACATTCACGTGGAAACTGAAAAACATTCTTCTCAATGATACCTTGGTCAAGGAAGGAGTAAAGAAAGAAGTTAAGGACTGTTTGGAGTTTAATGAAAATGAAGCCACAACATACCCAACCTTATGGGACACAATGAAAGCATTTCTAAGAGGAAAACTCATAGCTCTGAGTGCCTCCAAAAAGAAACTAGAGAGAGCACACATTATCAGCTTGACAACACAGCTAAAAGCTCTAGAACAAAAGGGAGCAAATTCACCCAAGAGGAGTAGAAGGCAGGAAATAATGAAACTCGGGGGCAAAATCAACCAAGTGGAAACAAGAAGAACTATTCAAAGAATCAACCAATCGAGGAGCTGGTTCTTTGAGAAAATCAACAAGATAGATAAACCCTTAGCCAGACTCACTAGAGGACACAGGGAAAGCATCCTAATTAACAAAATCAGAAATGAAAAGGGAGAAATAACAACAGATCCTGAAGAAATCCAAAATACCATCAGATCCTTCTACAAAAGGCTATACTCAAAAAAATTGGAGAACCTGGATGAAATGGATAACTTTGTAAGACAGATACCAGGTACCAAAACTAAATGAAGATCTGATTAGTGATATAAACAGTCATATATCCCCTAAAGAAATAGACGTAGTCATTAATAGTCTTCCAACCAAAACGTCCAGGACCAGATGGGTTTAGTGCAGAGTTCTAGCAGACCTTCAAAGAAGATCTAATCCCAGTTCTTCACAAACTATTTCACAAAATAGAAATATTAGGTACTCTACCGAACTCATTCTATGAAGCCACAATTACTCTGATACCTAAACCACAAAAAGACCCAACAAAGTAAGAGAACTTCAGACCAATTTCCCTTATGAATATCAATGCAAAAATCCTCAATAAAGTTCTACCTAACCAAATCCAAGAACACATCAAAACAATTATCCATCCTGACCAAGTAGGTTTCATCCCAGGGATGCAGGGATGGTTCAATATATGGAAATCCATCAATGTAATCCAGTATATAAACAAACTCAAAGACAAAAACCACATGATTATCTCATTAGATGCAGAGGAAGCATTTGACAAAATTCAACACCTCTTCATGATAAAAGTCTTGGAAAGATCAGGAATTCAAGGTTCATTCCTAAATATGATAAAAAGCAATCTACAGAAAACCAGAAGCCAACATCAAAGTAAATGGTGAAAATGTGGAAGCAATCCCACTAAAATCAGGGACTAAACATGACTGCCCACTTTCTCCCTACCTATTCAACATTGTACTTGAAGTCCTAGCCAGAGCAATTAGACAACAAATGAGATGAAGGGGATACAAATTGGAAAGGAAGAAGTCAAAATATCACTTTTTGGAGATGATATGATAGTATATATAAGTGACCCTAAAAATTCTACCAAAGAACTCCTAAGCCTGATAAACAGCTTCAATGAAGTAGTTGGATATAAAATTAACTCAAACAAGTCAATGGCCTTTCAGTACACAAAGAATAAACAGGCTGAGAAAGAAATTAGAGAAAAAACACCCTCCTTAATAGTCACAAATAATATAATATACCTTGGCATGACTCTAACTAAGGAAGTGAAAGATCTGTATGATAAGAACTTCAAGTCTCTGAAGAAAGAAATTAAAGAAGATCTCAGAAGATGGAACGATCTCCCATGCTCTTGGATTGGCAGGCTCAATATAGTAAAAATGTGTCTCTTGCCAAAAGCAATCTATATATTCAATGCAATCCCCATCAAAATTCCAACTCAATTCTTCAACAAATTAGAAAGGGCAATCTGCAAACTCATCTGGAATAACAAAAAAACTAGGATAGCAAAAACTCTTCTCAAGGATAAAAGAACCTCTGGTAGAATCCCCATGCCTGACTTAAACCTGTACTACAGAGCAATTGTGATAAAAGCTGAATGGTACTGGTATACAACAGACAAGTAGACCAATGGAATAGAATTTGAGACCCAGAAATGAACCCACACACCTATGGTCACTTGATCTTTAACAAGGGAGCTAAAACCATCCAGTGGAAAAAAAGACAGTATTTTCAACAAATGGTGCTGGCACAACTGGCGGTTATCATGTAGAAGAATGCGAATTGATCCATTCCTATCTCCTTGTACTAAGGTCATATCAAAGTGGAATAAGGAACTCCATATGAAACCAGAGATACTGAAACTTATACAGGACTAAGTAGAGAAAATATTCGAAGATATGGGTACAGGGGAAAAATTCCTGAATAGAACAGCAATGGCTTGTGCTGTAAGATCGAGAATTGACAAATGGGACCTCATAAAACTGCAAAGTTTCTGCAAGGCAAAAGACCCTGTCAATAAGACCAAAAGGCCACCAACAGATTTGGAAAGGATCTTAATCTATCCTAAATTAGATTGGGGACTAATATCCAATATATATAAAGAACTCAAGAAGGTGGACTCCAGAAAATAAAATAACCCCATTAAAATTGGGGCTCAGAGCTAAAAAAGAATTCTCACCTGAGGAATACCGAATGGCTGAGAAGCACCTGAAAAAAAATGTTCAACATCCTTAATCATCAGGGAAATGCAAATCAAAACAACCCTGAGATTCCACCTCACAACAGTCAGAATGGCTAAGATCAAAAACTCTGGTGATAGTAGATGCTGGTGAGGATTTGGAGAAAGAGGAACACTCCTCCATTGTTGGTGGGATTGCAATCTTGTACAACTACTCTGGAAATCAGTCTGGCGGTTCCTCAGAAAATTGGGCATAGTACTACAGGAGGATCCTGCTATACCTCTCCTGGGCATGTATCCAGAAGATGTTCCAACCGATAAGAAGGACAAATGCTCCACTATGTTCATAGCAGCCTTATTTATAATAGCCAGAAGCTGAAAAGATCCAAGATGCCCCTCAACAGAGGAATGGATACAAAAAGTGGTACATTTACACAATGGAGTACTACTCAGCTATTAAAAAGAATAAATTTATGAAATTCCTAGGCAAATGGATGGACCTGGAGAGCATCATCCTGAGTGAGGTAACCCAATCACAAAAGAACTCGCACAATATGTACTCACTGGTAAGTGGATATTAGCCTAGAAATATAGAATATCCATGATATAAGATAAAATTTGCTAAACACATGAAACTCAAGAAGAACGAAGATCAAAGTTTGGACACTTTGTCCCTTCGTAGAATAGGGAACAAAACACCCATGGAAGGAGTTATAGAGACAAAGTTTGGAGCTGAGACTAAGGATGGACCATCTAGAGACTGCCATATACGGGGATCCATCCCATAAACAGCTTCCAAATACTGACACCATTGCATACACTAGCAAGATTTTGCTGAAAGGACCCAGATAGAGCTGTCTCTTGTGAGACTATGCCAGGGCCTGGCAAACACAGAAGTGGATGCTCACAGTCAGCTATTGGATGGTTCACAGGGCACCCAATGGAGGAGCTAGAGAAAGTACCCAAGGAGCTGAAGGGATCTGCAATCCTATCGATGGAACAACAATATGAACTATCCAATATTTCCTCCCCCCCCCCACCCGTAGTTCATGTCTCTAGATGCATATGAATCAGAAGTTGGACTATTCGGCCATCAGTGGAAAGAGAGGCCCATTGGTCGTGCAAACTTTATATGCCTCAGTACAGGAGAATGCTAGGGCCAAGAATTGGGAGTGGATGGATGGGGGAGTGGGTGGGGTAGCATGTGGGGGACTTTTGGAAATCATTGGAAACATAAAAATAATAAATACCCAATTTTAAGAAAATGTGCTTCATAGTTGTCCTTCAAGAGTCTGAACAACCAATAACTGAAAAGAGAATGCTTTGGCTTAAGAATACATGTTTTGAAATGTACAGTTTCATTTATGCATTTTGTTTTATCTTACAATTGCAGTTCTATGGCATCAAGTTTCTGTAAACTCATATTTGACATGATACCACTTTAAATTGGTCACATTTATTTCTCTTGACAAAGAATAGATAAGGGAGATGTCTTCCTAGTAAATACAAGAAAAGATGAAAGCATAACTTAGTACATAGACTAGCGTTAAGAGTGTACTCTCATTGTGTATACAGTGAATGTGCTAAAAATCTGCTTTCTGTTATGCAACTGAGTTCCATTGTACCTAGGACAGAAAGAAACATCATAATTTATGTCTTTTTTTTCTAAAGTGTCTCAAAGATTGTGATAAATTTTTGGAGTCAGATGGCCTGAATTCTTCTTTTATACCACTGCACACAGTAGCCTGCCAGCTCCTCTAGTCAACCCTGTTGATAGCTTCCATGTGGGAGCTGAACACTGCAAATCTTGAAAAATCATAGGAAATGTTTTTCACTAGTTTTTTTGAACAAATATCACATATCTTTTTTTCTTGAACTATATTTCATATGAAGTTTAATATTGAGAAAAAATAATTATAAATATCCACTGTAGAATAATTCTCTTTCAGAATACATCTGACAGAAATCTATCATTAAGAATTTTAAAGAACTATAATTTACAGGAGCAAGAAAAGGGAATGACTGACTTTGGTGGAGTCACTTACTAAGTGATCAACATGAATAATTTTCTGTTGCTTGCATAAGTTTTCAAAATATAATACAGATTATGACTCACTTTTTTGTTGGTACTTATTGTCACAGTAATGAAACAAGAATTTTTTGGGTGGGGGAATGAAAATTTTTTATTAGATATTTTCTTTTATTACATTTCAAATGTTATCCCCTTTCCTAGTTTCCCCTCCAAAAATCCCCTACCCTCAACCCCCTCCTCCTGCTCCCCAAACCACTCACTCCCATTCCTGGTCCTGGTATTCCCCTATACTGGGGCATAGAGTCTTCAAAGGACCAAGGGCCTTTCCTTACATTGATGACTGAATGTCTTACTAATCTAAGTGATCAACATGATTCTGTTGTTTGCATAAGTTGTCAAAATGATATAGTTTATGACTCACTGTTTTTGTGTAGGTACTTATTCTCACAGTAATGAAACAAGCATATCTTATAGGCAGCCCATTAAAATGGTATATGATGGATGGGCAATATATAACGTGAGGTTCAAGGACTTGATATTCCCAGGTACTTACCTTGGAGAAACTTCTTAGCCAGTGAATGTATTGGTTAGAAACACTCTGGTCAGTTAAGTTTGAGTGTTGGAGTATGGATGTCCAGAACTCTTAGCACTTATATTTGTTGTAATATAATTTTATTGGGTATAAAGAAACACAAATCAGAAGATAAAGGAACTTTAGCTGATGATTTACAGACAGGAAGAATCCTTGCCCATATCACAGTGTGTTTATGATTTGTTTTCATTTCCAAATATACTCTGTCTCTAAGGGGTTGAGCCTTCCTTAGAAAGCTGTATATTGAGTCAAAATGTAATTTTGTTTCAGGTAAATTCAGGGGGACCTCTGTTGCATACCCTGGTAAAGGAACTGGAGAGATCTTACATTATCAACTTAACAGCACATCTGAGAACTCTAGAACAAAAGCAAACACATCAGAAAGGAGTAGATGACAGGAAATGGTCAAACTCAGGGCAGAAATCAACCTAATAGAAACAAAGAGAACAATTCAATGAATCAATAAATCCAAAAGCTTCTTCTTTGAATCAGTAAGATACATAATCCCCTAGCCAAACTAACTAAAGAGCCCAAAAGCAGTATACAAATAAAGAAAATCTGAAATGAAAAGGAAGACATAATAAGAGAAATGAGGAAATTCAAAAAAATCATCAGGTCCTAATACACAAGCCTATAGTCAACAAAACTGGAAAATCTAGATGAAATGGATGATTTTCGAATCAGATAACACATACCAAAGTTACATTAAAAACAGGTAAACTATTGTGAGGAGCCGCCCTTGCAATCGCCATTACAAGATGGAGCTGATATCCGGTGCTCTGACTTGTAAACAAGTAGTCTGCACATGAACTGGGGTATTTTTCCATTCCTTGTGCCTTGCCTGTCTCGTGGCGTCAACTGGGCTGATAGTGAGCAACCAGTCAAGGTAAAATACCTATCCAACTGCTCTTGTGGTCTATGAAAGGGAAGGGTTTCCTGTGTTCTGGGCCTCCTCCTCCCCAGAAGCTGCTCATCTATCTCTCGAGATGCATTAAAGCTTCAACTGCAGAAGGATCCGATTGTGTCCTGTGTGTATGTCCTCGCCGGCGAGACTCCTTATCACACAGACAAACTATCAAAACAGGCCCATATCATATAAGGAAAGAAATTCAGTCATCAAAATCTCTCAACCAGTAAAAGTCCAAGCCCTGATGAATTTGGTGCATTATTCTACAAGACAATCAATGAAGACCTAATACTAACATTTGTCAAACTATTTTATAAAACAGAAACAAAAGGAATTAGAAGCTGATAAACAATTCAGTAAAGTGGATGGACACAAAAATAACCCTCATTCATTCTATGTAGCCACAATTACTCTCATACATATACCACACAAGGAGTTAACCATATAAAGAGATCTTCAAACCAAACTCCCTTATAAATATCCATGCAAAAATACTCAATAAAATTCTTGCAAACCAAATCCTAGTACACATCAAATCATCAATCACCATGATTAAGTAGGTTTCATTCCAGGGATGCAAGGTTGGTTCAATATATGAAAATCTATTAAAGTAATCCACTATGTAAACAAACTCAAAGGAAAAAAACAATCTCAAGATCAACTTCTTAAATGTAGAAAAATCATTTGACCAAACAGAACCCCACTTCATTTAAAAGTATTGGAGAAGTCAGGAATTCAAGTGCCATACATAAACATAATACAAGTAATTTGATGTAATTCAATAGACAATATCAAATTAAATGCAGAGATACTTGAAACAATCTCACTAAAAATGACTGTGGAAATCAATCTGGAGGTTTTTCAGAACATTAGAAATAGATGTACCTGTAGATGGATCTGTTCCACTCTTGGTCATATATCTAAAAGGTGCCCCATAATACCATAGGGACATGTGTTCCACTATGTTTATACCAGCCTTGCTTGCCATAGTCAGAAGTTGGGAACAACCAGTTGTCCCACAACAGAAGAACGGATACAGAAAATATGATTCATTTAGGCAATGGAATACTACTCAGCCATTAAGACCGAGGAAAACCTGAGTTTTGCAAGCAAATGGATGGAACAAGACAATATCATCTTGAGTTCTGTAACTCAGACCTTAAAGTCATGAATGATATGTAATTACTAATATGTGGATATTAACCAAAAAAGTACAGAATATCCAAGATGCAGTCTACAGAACTCAAAAAGATTAACAAGTTGAAAGACCCAATTGAGGATGCTTCAGTTTCACTTGGGAGGGAGAAGAAAGCAATCCCGTGGTGGTAGGGAGGGTCAAGATCTCAGAAGGAAAGTGGAAAGGGTTTGGGGTAAGAGGAGGATATAATCTTATATTGGGTTGGGGAAAAGGAATGAAGTCCTGAGGGCTAGCAGAACGAATGGAAACAGGCAACCCCGGGAGGTAGGAGGTTGGGGGGACCCTCCAAAGTATACCACAGACGTGGGAGGTGACAAACTTTCAGGACTCAAAGAGAGAGACCTACCATGAAATGCTCTAAAATGGGGAGAGGGAAGTTATAGACCCTATTTCCAGCAGAAAGACATGGCATCAAGTGAGGAATGGGACTGCCATAGAACAGTCAAATCTCTACCCAATAATTTTGGGTCTGAAAGAACTGCAGGGATGGAAATTGAGAGGAGCCTGAGGAAAAGGAGGTCCAGCAACAGGCCAAAAGTGGGATCTAGCTCTAGGGAATGTCCCAAGGCCTGACATTATTACTCAGGCTAAGGAGTGCTCACAAAAAGGGACCCATCATTACTGCCCTCCAAAAGACCCAACAAGCAGCTGAAAGAGTCAGATGCACATATTTTCACCCAAGCAATGGACCCATGCTGGTGACCTCTATAGTTGAATTAGGGAAACCCTGGAAGAAGCTGAGGAGGAGGGCAACCCTGTAGGAGGATCAGCAGTCTGAATTAACCTGGACACCTCAGATCTCTCAAACACTGGACCACCACCAGGCAGTATACACCAGCTGATTTGAGGCCCCTAACACATATACAGCAGAGGACTTCAGTGTCTGTGATCATTCAGAGATGATGCACCTATCCCTTAAGAGACTGAAGTCCCCAGGGAGTTTAAAGATATGGTGGGGTTGATGGTAGGGACATCCTTGCAGAGACAGGGCTGTGGGGAGGATGTATGGCAGGTGGAACAGTCATCTGGAGTCTTAAATAAATAAATAAATAAATAAATAAATAAATAAATAAATAAATGCTAGATTAACAAAAGGAAAAAGGAGTTGAGTTATTTATTCTGATTGTTCTTATAGGTCATCTTTTCTTATGTGTTAATCTCTCATGTTATTTGTTAAGTTATCTTAAAAAGAAATGTTACGTGGGAAGTACAAACTTTTAAAAAGTTGAATTTTCCTGTGATTTTAAGAAAGTATTTAGTAAGAACAATTAGAAAGACCAAGCTCTCTATTGAATACTTGTTGCTCTATTGCTAGTCACATATTCTCTGTCTCTGTCTCTGTCTGTCTCTGTCTGTCTGTCTCTGTCTCACTCTCTCTGTCTCTCTCTCTGTCAGGGTACCATGCTAATAACATTTATAATTTCTGAAAGAAAGGACTCTTCTGCTTACGTAATCTTGGTTTCAGTTTTAAGTTTTAAACTGTAATAATGAAGCTGTATATTAAGTTTGAGCTTACAAGTTTCAATACTTCTCGTCTCATGTATTATTCTCACATATCACAAAGTTGACTTAGCAAAGTCATTTGTGTTTAGTTCTAATAGTAATCCCAGAGCATGGTATTTCCAGTGGACTTGTTTTAGTTGGTTAGTGATCTGTTTTTCTTTTTTAAATTTGGGGCAGTGTGTCTTTAAGTGTAGTGTAAACCTCTATAAGCTATGTCAGTGATTCTCAGATTTCCTAATGCTGTGACCCTTTCCTATACTTCCTCATGATTTGGTGACCCCCCCAAAAAAGTATTTTTGTTTGTTTTGTTTTGTTTTTTGGGTTTTTTTGTTTTTGTTTTTTGTTTTAATACTTTCTAACTGTTTGAAATCATAATGTAAATATCTAATATATGGGATATCTGATATGTCACCCCAAGTGATCATTACCCACAGGTTAACAATCACTGGTCTAGGTGGTCTTGAAATTAACAATGTCTTCTGAGTTGCCATTAATTCAGCTCTGTGCCTTCAAACCAAGCCTTGCAAATTATTTTAAATAACCCAAACACACACAAACATACATATACACAAACATACACATAAACATATATACACATACACAAACATACACACACATACACACACAAATACACACACACACATACACACACACAACCAGGTGTTTGGTTTGAGATTTTCACTTAAATATTGAGAAAATAATGTCATCCAAAAGACATCGCACACAAAACCACAACCAATTTAAACCAAACCAAATCAAACAAAAGTGGGTGAAAAACTTTACAAAATGTCATTGAGTTAGTTTTGTGTTGATAAACTACTTCTGGGGTGGAGCCTGCCTTGAAGTGTGGCTCATACACACAGTGAGATTCTTTTGGAGAAAATACCAATCATGTATTAATTGCAAATATCTTCCTTGTAGTGATGGAAGCCCATGCACTCTCCCTGTCTCAGTGGAAGGAGTCCACTGGGCTTAACCTTTTGTAGGCATTGTCCATGTGGCCTTGAGTTCATGTGTGTCAGCCTAGATGTATACAGAAGACCATGTTTTCTTGGAATTAGCAATCTCGTCTGGATTTTTCAATCTTTCTGCATGGGTATGATGGGAGAGCTTTGATGATGATACCTCACTTAGGACTAAGTGCTCCAAAGTCTTTCATACTTTTTACATTATCCTGTTATAGATCTATGTTTTAGTTCAAATCTACTGTAAGAAGAAGCCTTTTTAATGAAGACTGAGTGAGGTACTTATATATTGGTATAGCAGTATGTCATTTTATGAGTTTGTTTATAGCTATACAGAAACACACACACTCATTCCTCTTACTGAGTGATATTTTTCTGCTAATTTAAATAGTTTTATTATGCATTCCCTATTAAAACTGTCACATAGTGTTGCCATATGTAATAATGCTACACCTGTATTTGGATTGACTTAATCCACTTCTTCAATAGTGGGGCCTTGTGAAGGAGAAAATGAAGGGCATTCCAGGTCAGCTAGGGCTACACAGAGAAAGTCTGTCTCAGAAAGCCAAAGGGGGAAAAAAGATGAAGGGCTTCTTCACTAGAGAGACCACTGGTCATTCCTCCAGGCACACCACCAGCATTCTGGTACAGCTATTAATGATAGGATGTAGGCTTTCTCCAGTTCTTTCTGCTGATGCTCAAATTCTTCCTTCTCTGCAGTCTGATTCTTATCCAGCCAGCTGATGATTTCATTACACTTGCCAAGAATCTTCTGTTTGTCCTCATCATTGAACTTTCCTTGAAGTTTCTCATCTTCAACAGTTGCTTTCATGTTGAAGTCATAAAACTCTAGTGAATTCTTGGAGGAAACCTTATCTCTCTACTTGTCATCCTCAGCTATGTACTTCTTAGCTTCTTGGGCCATGCACTCAATATTCTCCTTGCACAAGAGGCTATTGTGTTTGCTGATTGTGATCTTGTTCTAATTTCCTGTGCTTTTAGCTATAACAGAAACATTGAGGATGCCATTAGCATAAATGTCAAAAGTAACTTCAATCTGAGGAACCCCTCAGTGTGTTGTAGGTATGCCTATGAGCTCGAACTATCCAAGCAGGTTGTTGTCCTTGGTCATGAAGGACCTTTCACCTTCATACATCTGAATGAGTACAGCTTGCTGGTTGTCAGAGTAGGTGGTAAAGATTGTGTCTGTTTTGTGCAAATGATAATATTGTGTTTGGTTAGGACAGTCATTGTGTTTGGTTAGGACAGTCATTGTGTTTGGTTAGGACAGTCATGACTCTACTTTCAGTTTCAATACCTTGGGAAAGAGGAGTGACAACTAAGAGCAGTAAATCCTGACCATTCACCAACTTGTCTCCAGATAGAATGTCTGCTTGGACAACTGCACCATAATCAACAGCTTCATTGGGGTGAATGCTCTTGTTCAGTTTTTTTTTTTTCATTGAGGAAGTCTTGCAGAAGTTTCTGAATCTTGGGGAGTCTGGTAGAACCACTCTCCAGGCCAATATCATGGATGTATTACTTGTCTAGATGGCTTCTCAAAGATCCTTCTCTACAGGGTCCAGTTCACCACAGATCAGGTCAGTATTCAATTACTCAAATTGAGTCTTGGTAATGGAGGTATAGATTTCAATTCCCTCATAGAGATGATCAATCTCAATACTGGCCTGGGTGCTGGATGAGAGGGTTCACTTGGCCTGTTTACAGTCAGTGCAGAGTTCCTGACAGCTCTCTTGTTCTCACTGATGTCCTTCTTATGCTTTCACTTAAACTCAGCAATGGAATGGTTGATAATTCAGTTGTCATAGCTTCTCCACCCAAGTGGGTGTCTCCAACTGTTGACTTGACTTCAAAAGGTCTATCCTGAATAGTGACAAGTGACACATCAGAAATGTCACTTCCCAAGTCAAAAATCAGCACATTTTTTCCAGGTCTGACCTTCTTATACAAACCATATAGCAAGCAATAGCAGCAGCAGTTGGTTTATTGATAATTCAATGTCCATTGAGGCCAGAAATAGTTGCAACATCTTTTGTTGCCTGCCTCTGGGAGTCAATGAAGTAAGCTGCCTCTGTGACCATAACATTGATAACAGTCTTTCCAAGGTAAGCTACTCAAATTTCCTTCATCTTTTTCAGAACCATTGAGGACACTACCTTTGAGTAGAATGTTTTTGTCTCCCCTTTGTATTTGAACTGGATCTTGGATCTGCCTGAATCATTCACGACCATGAAGGGCCAATGCTTCATATCAGACCGAACAATAGCATCATCAAACCAATGTTCAATCAGACATTTTGCATCAAAAACTATATTGGTGGACTTCATTGCATCCTGATTTTTCAGCATCCCTATAATTCTGTGTCAGTAAAAGCAGCATAGCTCATTGTACTGTGATTACCCTGGTCATTGACAATTATTTACCCATTTTCATACTTGAAGACACCCACACAGAAGTAGGTGGTGCCAAGATATCTGCCAACAGGTCATTTGGATATGGTTGCTTGGATATAGGCCTGTCTATGCTGACAAGATCACATGAATCCCCTAATTCTGCCTCTGCATTCAATGAACACACCTACTAAGTTTATTTAGATTATTTCATATATAATTTTATCCAGAGCTGAACACTTGGGATTGCGTGGACTATGTGTGTGCTTGTCCCTGATCTAGAGTGTTTTCCCCCTTCTCAGTGGTCTTTAATCACATTTAGATCCTTATCTGGTGGTGGAACTATGTAGTAGTTCTTCTGACCCCATTGGTGTGTAACCTGCTACTGTCATTATACTGGTCAGCTCTATATATTTTTATGTAAAGGTAGTTCTTCATCATAAAAACAAATATTTATCTTACCTTTAAATCCAATGTGGACTATTATACATACACAGATGGTCAAAATAAGGTGAATAAGTTCATGGAGTGCCCATCATGAACCGATGCAAGTGTCATGGAACCCTAACTTCCCTGTATATCCTCATTTCTATTCCAACCTGCTCTGTCCTTAATATGCTTAGAATGAAGAAAAGTATTCAACATGCTTAGATGTCATTGCAGAAGTACAAACTCTATGAAAAGTTAATCCAAAATCTTCTCTCTAAAATCTACGTCTTTTTTGAAATGCTTGTCAATGATAATTATGTAGATGATTTCCAGAGCACAGACTTTAAATGAACAACCATCAGCATCATCAAAGGACTCAAAGGTTTTAAAAACACAAAGCATCAGCTCAGTAAAATCAAGGAGGAAGAGCTTTAGGAGAATCAAATCACAGTGATGCCCAAGAAAACAAAACATAAGCCTGGTGGAAATGAAAAAGGCAATGCAGTACTTGAGGGCAGAAATCAATAAAGAGATAGAAACATTGAATATGAAGTTCAAAATCCCAATTATCCGATGGAAAAACTCAAAGGACAGCCTTACAAATAGAATGTGTGAAACAGAAAAAACAAAACAAAACAAAACAAAACAAAACAAAACAAAACAACAACAACAACAAAAACCAGTATCAGGAGGCAAAGATAGAATAGATGATCTTGTCCAAATATACAATATAAAAATATTCACACACAGAGAGAGAACATGTGTGTGTTTTATATTATGAAGATTTAAGGCCATGAACAGGTTTAGGAGGTAGCTTGCCATTGTTTATATACACAATCCTATCAAATACACATCGAGTGCTAGAATACCTTTAAATATAATGATCTGCAGAACAAAGAATACAAAGTTTTACTTAAGTAATGCAGGAAAATATGAAATTAGTTGAAGAAATTGTGTTTGCAATAGTCATAAGAATTTATGTAGATCTGTAAGAAGTTACCATTTTGTTTCCATGAATGGAATAACATATATGTTTTTTACATTATGATAACTTTGACATTAATTATACATTTCTCCTTCTTCATTGTAGCCAGTATCATCATAGTTTTATGTACAATACCACCCTCTGAATGTGCAGTATCAGTTTTCCTGGGTTCTAAGGTTGTGAGTATTATAAGTATTCTGGGTATTTTAGGGATTTACACAAAGAGTTTCTTTTGTCAGTGTCCTCTTCATAACAACATAGCTATTCTCACAGCATTTATTCTGTTTTAGGTTTTTGAAATGATGTGGCCCACAAGCTTCCTCCCTGGTGACTAGCTTTCATAATTCCACAAAGTAGCATGCAAGATTCCAAGGGAGGAGAACAACCAACAAGCTTACACAGCTATGATGCCTATGAACCACAACAGTGATTACCATGGAATTTTAACTCTATAGGTGCAATCGTGCTACCTGTACCTTGGTAACCAAGAGCTTAGATTGATTTACGGCCCACTCAATAAGAGAGCAATCATGCCTCAGACTGGATCTGTGTCACTAACCAAGGAGGATTGCTTGGAGGTCTAGAACAAGGGGGAACTGTTATATAAAAATAAGGCAAATCAAAGGAAGGTGGAGGAGGTAATTGATGTAATCCTGGACCAAAGGATAGAGGGGGTAGTTGAAAAAATTCTAGACAATAGAGGAAGACAAAGAGGAAGGCAAGAAGCAAAAAGAGTTGAAGGAGATAGTGGTCATCTAGGATCATGTTGTGCTCTGGGGCCTCTGTGACACTCACCAGACATTGGGAGGAAGAAAATAAACAACTTTAAATTAGATATTTACACAGAGAATTGATAACCTATACACTTTCTTAGCAAGGTGTAATTTTAGATGTCTTCTTAAAGTTCTACTTTCCCTAGACTAGTGTTGGCCTGAGTTTTTCAGCTAAGGTTTTTGTTTTTTGTATTTTTTTTTTATCTTGTAACATGGGAAGCAGAAGAATTTAGAGATTTCTTGTTGCAGAAAAAAGTCTTTTGACTTATAGTAAAGGTTCTTTGTATTGGAAAGAAGCATGTAACAATTAGGCTCTATGAGATCAGAGTGCCCCCTGGCTCATGACCTGTAAATAGCTGTGATGCTTCCCATGGCCTCCTTCTACTTCCTTAGTCTTGAGGCATATTTACACTGAATTTAATACACTCATGTTTATTATAGTCTAGGGAATGGGAGGGACTAGATGGTGTTTGTATTCTGAACATGGGTTACTGTGCTTACAACATTTTCTAGTTCCACCTGTGTTTCTGAAATTATCATATTATATTTCTTTTAAAATTTAAAGAAAACTTGAAGGAAAACTGGTGGGGATTCACTAGAAATATAAAAGGAATGATGCTGAGTAAACATAGTTCAGGTTGGCAAGGAGATCATGGATCTGGGCTGGGGGAGACTAGTGTGAGGTTAAGGAAAATCCACACAACTAGAATATGAAAATGGCACACAGAAGCTTTTTACTTCATGTTCATTAAATATTATTAAAGCAAATTGGGGCCACTCATCACTATGAAACAGGATATAATTTTATGAAGTGTGAAAGGATGGCCTTGGGATGAGGATGGAACTGCCTTCCAGGTTCCTCTTCTGCCTCTTGAGTCACTTGAGAAAAGGATATGTCTACGCCAAGTGTAGACTATGCTCTGACAAACAGGCTCCCTACCATCCTAATTTATGGTTATTTATTTTGCAGCATCAGAAACCTGTTACATGCTTTTATGTAAAAGTCCTCAAAAACATTCTGAGAAAATATTTCCCTTTTTTTTTTTTCTGAGCATACAGGTTCTCAGGGAAAGCTTAGATGACATTGAATTGAAAAAAGTCTTATGAACAAACTCTTAAGCTGGCTTTTAGTAGATGTGCTCACTAAAATCCATCACAGATAATTCATTGCCATACATAGTGGGAAATATCTGTGTCACTGAAGAGCATAGAATTTCTCTGGTTTTTTTAAAATATTTTTTATTAGGTATTTTCCTCATTTACATTTCCAATGCTATCCCAAAAGTCCCCCATACCCTTCCCCCCATTCCCCTACCTACCCGCTCCCACTTTTTGGCCCTGGCATTCCCCTGTACTGGGGCATATAAAGTTTGCAAGACCAATGGGCCTCTCTTTCCAGTGATTGCCTACTAGACCATCTTTTGATACATATACAGCTAGAGTCAAGAGCTCCAGGGTACTGGTTAGTTCATAATGTTGTTCCACCTATAGGGTTGCAGATCCCTTTAGTTCCTTGGGTACTTTCTCTAGCTCCTCCATTGGGGGCCGTGTGATTCATCCAATAGCTGACTGTGAGCATCCACTTCTGTGTTTGTTAGGCCCCGGCATAGTCTCACAAGAGACAGCTATATCAGGTTCCTTTCAGCAAAATCTTCCTAGTGTATGCAATGGTGTCAGCGTTTGGAAGCTGATTATGTGATGGATTCCCGGATATGGCAGTCTCTACATGGTCCATGCTTTCATCACAGCTCCAAACTTTGTCTCTGTAACTCCTTCCATGGGTGTTTTGTTCCCAATTCTAAGAAGGGGCAAAGTGTCCACACTTTGGTCTTCGTTCTTCTTGAGTTTCATGCGTATAGCAAATTGTATCTTATATCTTGGGTATCCTAAGTTTCTAAACTAATATTCACTTATCAGTGAGTACATATTGTGTGAATACCTTTGTGATTGGGTTACCTTACTCAGGATGATGCCCTCCAGGTCCATCCATTTGCCTAGGAATTTCATAAATTCATTCCTTTTAATAGCTGAGTAGTACTCCATTGTGTAAATGTACCACATTTTCTGTATCCATTCCTCTGTTGAGGGGCATCTGGGTTCTTTCCAGCTTCTGGCTATTATAAATAAGGCTGCTATGAACATAGTGGAGCATGTGTTCTTCTTATCGGTTGGAATATCTTCTGGATATATGTAGTACTATGTCCAGTTTTCTGAGGAACCGCCAGACTGATTTCCAAAGTGGTTGTACAAGCTTGCAATCCCACCAACAATGGAGGAGTGTTCCTCTTTCTTTCTCCACATCCTCGCCAGCATCTGCTGTCACATGAATTTTTGATCTTAGCCATTCTGACTGTTGTGAGGTGGAATCTCAGTGTTGTTTTGATTTGTATTTCTCTGATGATTAAGGATGTTGAACATTCTCTGGTTTTTAATTCCAATAAGTTTCAGAGTATTGTCCAGAGTCTGTACTTTAAGAAATATTTTTAGCCTAATATTTTGGAGGTCCAGAAGCATTTTGTGTTCCTATAAAGACTGAGTAGTTACACTACAAGATATTTCAATATAGGCAAAAGAGAGGCAGAATTTTTTTCTCTATTGTTTAAATGCTGTTGTATCATGTACCACCTGCATTACTAAAGAAAAATCAGGTTTTAAATTTGTCCATAGAAAAATCACAATGATATAGATTTCTACCTCTTGGAATCATTAGGTTAGTTTTGCGAGATGTTATTTAATGTTGCCTAGATATCTAGACAGTGCTTGCCTTGGTACAGCACTTGGTGAGCCCTCAGTGTCTCACTTGCTAAGATACCCCCCAGTTTAGTGATTTTTCCTAAGGTTCAGCATTAAAAATAAACACAGCTGAAAAAAGTTTTAAGGAAATAAATGAATTCAGAAGATGGAGTGCTTTGGATACATGAAAGGTGAAGAATTGCTTCAGTTGCAAAGAAGTCTTTAAAATGAGATGGGAAGACTGTAGGACAACAAAGTCCACGTCAAGTAGAGGGACAATATGTGCTCTTGTTCCTGTGCTGCTGATCCTAAGTCATGTTGGTCTGGAGCTGCTCTTTTTGAGACAATACCCATTCATCCACACATTAGATGAGTTATTTCCCTAATTTGTCATCTGCCACATTGCCTTTAGCAGTTCTGCCTAGTGGGGGAGATACAGTCTCTCCAATATGTCTTTGGATCAACATGTAGGACTCTCAGTTCCTTCTCGATCATTTTGTGGACGCTTCATTCCTGGATGCTTCCATGCTTCCTGTCATGGTGATAATGGACTGAACCTCTAACTGAAACTGGAAACCCGCCCCAATTAAATGTTACCACTTACAATATTTGCCTTGATCATGGTGTCTGTTCACAGCAATAAAACCCTAATTAAGACACTTACCTTAAAAATCTTGCTCTCCAGGATATTCACACCACTGGCTTTCAGTCTTACTTCCTTCTTTCCTTGCAACTCCATAGAAAATATCAGTCATATTTCCTAAATTCACATCACATGTCCCCTCACAGTTGTTTGTCTCTTACCCCACCTCAAAGCATTCCTCTTTTATTGATATGTTAATCAAATATAATATTTCTAGATATATCTATGGGACAGTTGTCTCTTCATTCTTAGTATTTCATTGAATCATGGCAGACTTTATCTAGGAGGAGTTCCATTTCAGAGGCTTATCACCCTTGGTTCACGTTCAGGATTTCAAGTTTAGTTGCCATGGAATAAAGTCTAAGTGTGAGTAAGATTCTTAATATTATATTTATTTTTCTGCAACTAAGAGACTAGCTGAAAATTTCAATTTCCTAAAGGAGATCCTGATATTAATTGGAATCATATGTATTTATAATCTTTTTGGATACATGTATCATTTTCTTGTTAATTGTTTAAATACTTTTGTTTACTCATAGTATAACTTGAGATTGTAGTTTTCTTAGTAAATAAAAAGGAGTCTCTACTTAGAAAAATCCAAGACCTATATTCAAACTTGAGATTTATCATTAACCCATTAGTCACTATTATTTGATATCCAACTTTTTAATTGGATATTTTATTTGTTTACAATTCAAATGTTATCCCCTTTTCCAGTTTCCCCTCTGGAAACTCCCTATCCCATCTGCTCTTACCCTGATTCTTTGAAGCTGTTCCCCCACCCAGCTAATCCTGCCTCACAGCCCTAGCATTCCTCTGCAGAGGGGCAACAAGCCTTCACTGGAACAAAGGCCTCTCCTCCCATTGATCTAGAGAAGGCCCCTTCAACTACTTCAGTGCTTCACATAACTTTTCAGTTGGTGTCCCTGTGCTAAGTCCCATTTTTAGCTCTGAGCATCTGCATCTGTATTGATCAGGAACTGGAAGAGCCTCTCAGGAGACAGCTGTATCAGGCTGCACCTGTCAGCAAGCTCTTCTGGGCATCAGCAATAGTAACTGGCTTTGGTGTCTGCATGTGGGATGGATCCCTATATGGAGCAGTTTCTGGATGGCATTTCCTTCAGTCTCTGTTCCACTCTTTGTCCCTGGATCTCCTTTAGACAGGAGCATTCTGGGTTTAAATTTTGTAGATATTGCACATTCCTCAATCGGGGTGGGAGGTACCTAACCTCTGGATATGGTCTTGATAGGTTCTCCCTCCCCTTTGTAAGGTATTTCAGATAATGTCATCCCTGTGGGATTTTGGGAGGCTCTTGTTTTCCTGGAATATGGAACTTTCTAGTAGGTATCACCATTTCCCATCCCCTATTGCTACACACCTCTATTCAGTTTCCAGAACCTCTGTACATCTCATCCATCTCTACCCATACAAGATTATGTTAGTCTTTTACCTCTCCCCTTCCTCTGTTCCTTAAAATTCTCTCTAACCCTCTTCTTCCCTATTGTTACCCCTTCTAAGCATGACCGAAACATCCACTCATTAGTGTCCCTTCCTCTTGAGCTTCATATGGTCCCTTAGTTGTATTGTGGGTATAACATGCTCTCTGCCTAATATCCACTTAGAAGTGAGCACATACCATGTGAGTTCATTTTGACTGAATTACTTCAATCAGGATGACTTCTCTAGACCATCTAGATTTGCCTGTGAATTTTGTGAAGTCATTGTTTTTAATAGCTGAGTAGGACTCCATTGTGTAAATGTACCACATTTTCTGTATCCATTACTCTGTTGATGAATATCTGGGTTCTTTCCAGCTTATGGCTGTTATAAATTTGAAGGCTGTAAACATAGTGAAGCATGCGTCTTAAATATATGTTAGAGCATCTTTTGGGTATATGGCTAGGAGTGTCATAGCTGGGTCCTCAGGTACCCTATGTCCAATTTTCTGAAGAACTGCCAGACTGATTTATGTATCCCATCTTTTAGTCAATGTCCTTATATTGAGCATTTAAGTCCATTGATGTTAAGAGATATTAAGGAGCAGTGATTGTTCCTTCCTGTTATTTTTGTTGTTAGATTTGTAATTATGTTTGTGTTGCTATCTTCTTTTGCGTTTGTTGAAAGAGGATTACTTTCTTCCTATATCTAGGGTATAGTTTCCCCTCTTGTGTTGGAGTTTTCAATCTATTATCTTTTGTAGGGTTGAATTTGTGGAGAGATATTGTATAAATTTCATGTTGTCATAGAATATCTTAGTTTATCTATGGTAATAGAGGATTTTGCTTGGTATAGTAGCTGGGGCTGGCTTCTGTATTCTCTTATGGTCTTTATATGACATTACCCAGCTTTCACAGTCTCTGTTGAGAAGTCTGGTGTAAATCTGATTGGTCTGATTTTATATATTTCTTGACCTTTTCCCTTACTGCTTTTAATATTTGTGTGTGTGTGTGTGTGTGTGTGTGTGTGTGTGTGTGTGTGTGTGTGCAATTGTTGTTTTGACTATGATATGATGGGAGGCATGTCTTTTCTGGTCCAACCTATTTGGAGTTCTGTAGACTTCTTTTGTGTTCATGAGCAGAATTTTCTTTAGGGAAGTTTTCTTCTATAATTTTGTTGAAGGAAGTTAATGGCCCGTTAAGTTGAGAATCTTCACTCTGTTCTATATCTATTATCGCTTGGTTTGGTATTCTCATTGTATCCTGGATTTCCTGGATGTTGAGTGAGGAACTTTTAGCTTTTTACACTTTGTATGATTGTTTTGTCAATGATTTCTATGTTATCTTCTACACCTGAGATACTCTCATCTATCTCTTATATTCTGTTGGTGGTGCTTTCATCTATGATTCCTGATCAGTTTCCTAGGTTTTCTGTCTCCAGGGTTCTCTCACTTTAAGATTTCTTGAATGTTTCTATTTCCATGTTTAGATCCTCAATGGTTATGTTCAATATCTTCATCTGCTTGGTTGTGTTTTTTTTTTTGTTGTTTGTTTTTGTTTTGTTTGTTTGTTTTTGTTTTTTTTTTTGTTTTTTTTTTTTTTTGTAATTCTTCAAGCGATTTTATGTTTCCTCTTCTAGGTGTTTACATATGTTCTCCTGTATTTCTTTATGGGAGTTATTTTGGTCCTTCTTAAAGTCTTCTCACATCATCCTTAGATGTGATTTTAAATCAGGTATTGCTTTTTCTGGTGTAGTGGTGTATCCAGGGCTTGCTGTGGCAGGAGAAATGGGTTCAAGTTGCCTTGGTTTCTGTTGCTTATGTCCTTTCATTTAACTTTCACCATCTGGTTATTTGTGGTGTTAGCTGGTCTTGCTGTCTCTGACTGTGTCTTGTCCCTCCTGTAAGCCTGTGTGTCAACACTACTAGGAGACCAGATCTCTCTGGGAAGAATTACAGTATGGAAAGCTCTGGCACAGATTTAGCTTCAGATTTCATATGGAAACCAGAAGTATCCTTTCCCTTGTTGTTCCTTGGTTCCTGTGTCTTGAGGCTCTTGGCTGTCCCTTCTTGGGCCATGAATTTGAGCAGAAATAGTTGTCTCATCTGTGTTCTCAAGTGTGTCATAACCCCTGGAGATCAGCTCTCTCCAGGAGGGATTTGGGTATGGAGCTTATCATTTTCTTAATGCTTTAACCTCTTGCAGTGGTGACCTTACCTCACATTTGTGGCTTAAGGTACTGGTTTAAATATGGTGAAGGATTGTTATTGGGTCAAAAAAAAAATTCTGTCATAGGTACTGTCATTGAAGTTAATACTTTTCATTTATATTGAAGAACAAAATAGTACATAGATTCATTAGATTTAAATTTTTATTTTAATCTCAAACAATTGCCATTTTGTCATCTTAACTTCCAGGGTTAAATGAGATCACACACAATCACCTTAAAATTACATGTAATAAATAATCAAGAGATGATTGGCCATTTCTCTGCTTATATATAAACAATATCTTTTTCAAAATGAAGACAGCAGCTATTAATTTTCTTAATTATTTTTTTACTTATCACTTTACATCCCACGCACTGCTCCCCTACCAGTCATCCACTTCTTCAGTCCTTTCCTCATCCCTCCTTCCCTTCTTCTGTGAGTGCATGTGTTCTCCCTGCCTATTCCCCAATCCCTGGCACTTGCAGCCTCTGTGAGACTAGACATTTCTTCTCCCACTGACGTCAGACAGGAGAGCCCAACAAGAAGAGCATAACCCTTGGATAGTCAACAGCTTCGTGCACTCCTGTGGCTCAGAACCCACATTAAACCAAATTGTATATCTGCTATTTGTTGGCAGGAGGCCTAGGTCCAGCCAATGTTCTTTGGTGGTGCTTCCATCTCTGAGATACCCAAGGGTTGAGGATAGATAATTCTATTGGACTTCCTGTAAAGGTGCTATCCCCTTAGGGGACTGCAAACCTTCCTCCTATTCTTCCATAAGAGGCTCCAAGCTCTATCCACTGTTTGGCTCTGGGTTTCTGCATCCATCAGAGTTAGTTGGGTGGATGGAGCCGCTCAGAGGTCCCTCATGCTAGACTTCTGTCTGCAAGCATAACAGAGTATCATTCATAGTATCATGGATTGGTAACTGGACATGGGACAGGTCTCAAGTTGGGTCATTTATTAGTTTACTATTCCCTCATTCTCTGTTCTATTCCCAATCCTTGAAATTCTTATAGATATAATAAGTTTGAGGTCAGAACTTTTGTGGGTGGGCTTGTTGTTTTATTGATCCACCAGGATTTCTTCCTGGACATAGGGGACAGACTCCCCAGGCTGCATATATCCAATGCTGTGAGTCAACTATGGACACCCCCAGAGTTTCTTGGGCACCTCCCCTCTCCCAGGTCTCTCAATCTTCCTAGAGATGCTCTCTATCTCCTCCTCTGCAGACTTTCATTCATTATCATGGCATTCGGGCCCTGCCTCTCTTAATGCTCCTCCCATTCCCCACACCTGACTCTGAATCTCCCTCCTGTCTTAATGCTCCCTGTCCATTCCTATCATCGTGTTTGTGAACTGTAGCATGATTGTCTTTTACTTTACAGCTAATGTCTACTGTTATGTGTGTACATACCATGTTTGTCTTTTAGGTCTGGCTTATCTTAGTGTAGATGATTTCTTTCTAGTTCCATCCATTTGCCTGCCACTTTTATGATGTAACTTTTTAACAGCTGAGTAATACTCCTTTGTGTAAATGTACTTCATTCTCATATTGATTCTTCAGTTGAAGAACAAAAATTTTGTTTATACTCTCTTGCTAGTGCAAATTAAGCTTCTATGAGCATAGCTGAGCAAGTGTCCTTTTATTAGAACAGACTATCCTTGGCATATATGCTCAGGAATACTATAGCAGAGTCTGGTGTTAGATGTTTCCCAATTTTCTGAGATACCACCATATTGGTAAGTATAGTGATTGTACAAGATTGCACTTCCATCACCTTTGGAGGAGTATTCCCATTGCTCCAAATGTTTGCCAGCATGAGCTGTCATTTGAGATTTTTATCTTAGCTATTCTGACAGGTGATGTATGGAATGTCAGAGTGGTTTTGATTTGCAATTCCATGATGGATAATAGTGTTGAGCATTTCCTTTAATGTTCATGTCGCTTTGAAATTCCTCTCTTGAGAACTGTGTTTAGCATTTTATGGTTTGTTGATGTCTAGTTTCTTGAGTTCTTTATATATTTTTGAAATTACCCTTCTGGAGGATGTGCCATTTTGTCCTATTGACAATGAATTTAGCCTTGCAGAACCTTTTAGTTTCATGGGGTCCCATTTGTTAACTGATGATCTTCCTGTCTGCTCCACTGGTGTTCTGTTTGGATGATGTCTCCTATGTCAATATGTTCAATGATCTTCACTACTTTCTCTTCTGTTAGATACAGTGCATCTTGTTTTATGTTGAGGTCTTTGATATATTTGCACTTGAGTTTTATGCAAGGTAATAGATATAGATTTATTGGCATTCTTCTCTATGCACACATCTACTTAGACCAACACTGTTGATTGAAAATGCTTTCTTTATTCTCATTGCAAAGATCTGTCATCTTTATCAAATTTTATCCTTCGGTATCCTTAGGTCTATGGAATTATGTCTGGATCTTCTACTCTATCCCACTAATCTACCTCTCTGTTTTATTGCTAATACCATTCATATTTATTAACTGCAGCTTGAAATCTCCAAAAATTCTTTTATTGTACAGGATCATTTTACAAATCCTGGGAATTTATTTCACTATATGAATTAAAATATTGTTCTTTCAATGTCTGTAAGGAATTGTGTTTGAATTTACATGGGGATTGTATTGAATCTCCTCATTGCTTTTGAAAGAATGACTACTTTTACTATATTAATTCTCCAGATCTGATCCATGAACATGGGAGATCTTTGAATTTCTGTTATAGTCTTAAACTTCTTTGTTCTGAGATTTGAAACCCTGGCGATATAGGTATTTCACTCTAAGATATTTTATTTTATTCATACCTATTATGAAGGGTGTTGTTTTCTGATTTCTGTCTTAGCCCAGTTGTTATTTGTATTCAGGAGGGCTACTGATTTTTTGAGTTAATCTTGTACCCAGACATTTTGCTGAAGGTGTTTATCAGCTTTAGGAGTTCTGTGGTTGAAATTTTTGGTCATTTATGCAGGTTATTATATCATCTGCAAATAATACTTTGATTTGTTCCTTTACAGATCCATATACTTGATCTTCTTTACCTTTATTTCTACTGTAGCTAAAATTTCAAGTGCAATATTGAATAGATATGTAAAGAGTGAACAGCCTTGTGTTATTCCAGATTTTTGTGGTTATTCTTAGAGTTTCTCCACATTTAATTTGATATTTGACAATGGATTTCTGTAAATTGCCTTTCATATGTTTAGTTATGTTTCTTGTATCTCCAATATCTCCAGGACTTTTCTCTTGAGTCTTGGACTTTGTCAAAGGCCTTTTCAGCCTCTAATGAGATGGTCATATGGTTTTTCTCTCTTAAGTTTCTTTATATGAGGGATTACAGAGACAAATTGTCATAGGTTGAAGAATCCCTGCATGTCTGAACACAGCCTATTAAACATGATGGATTTTTTAAATGATTTTTTTATGGATGATATTTTATGTTTAAAATACTGAGTCTGTGAATATATTATTGAGGATTTTTGTATCAATGCACACAAGAAAAATAGGTTTGTAATTTCCTTTTATTTTTTTTTTGTTGTTGTTGTTGACTCTGTGTAGTTTGGGTATCATGATGACTGTGATCTTATAAAATGTATTGGGTAAAATTTCTTAGCACAGCTTCCTTTGTGATCCAAAATTTTGGGTATATTTTGTATTAATTTTCACTGTATTTTAGGAAGCCTTTTAACTCTTTTCTTATTTATTCATTGACCAAGTAGTCTTTCAGTAGAGAATTGTTCACTTTCTATGAGTTTGTAATAGGGCAACATTTTCTTGTATATGTTGAGACTTGCTTTGCGACTGAGTTTATTGTCAGGTTTTGAGAATATTCTGTAAGGTACAGTGAAGAGGGTATATTCTTTTGTGTTAGTGTTAAATACCTGTAGGTATCTTATATAGCTATATTTTATATATTATTATGGTTATAAATGTAAAAATAAATATAAATATTTTATAAGTTTACATAAGCCTTAATTTTGTGTGCACATACAATTCTTTACACCAAAAGCTAATGAATAAAAAGTGGCTATGAATTTTAAAGACTAGAATTTTTCACATAGAAATGCTAAGAAGAACTTCTCACTTAAAAAATGTGCCAACTAGCCAGAGCAATTCAACAACTAAGGAGATCAAGAGGATACAAATTGGAAAGGAAGAAGTCAACATATCACTTTTGCAGATGATATGATAAGTATATATAAGTGACCCTAAAAATTCCACCAGAGAACTCATAAACCTGATAAACAGCTTCAGTGAAGTAGCTGGATATAAAGTGGCCTTTCTCTACACAAAGGATAAACAGGCTGAGAAAGAAATTATGGAAACAACACCCTTCACAATAGTCACAAATCATATAAAATACCTTGGCGTGACTCTAAGGAAATGAAAGATCTGTATGATAAGAACTTCAAGTCTCTGAAGAAAGAAATTAAAGAAGATCTCAGAAGATGGAAAGATTTTCCATGTTCATGGATTGGAAGTATCAATATAGTAAAAATGACTATCTTGCCAAAAGCAATCTACAGATTCAATGCAATCCCCTTCAAATTCCAAATCAATTCTTCAACGAATTAGAAAGGGCAATATGCAAATTCATATGGAATAACAAAAAAACTAGGATAGCAAAACTCTTCTCAATGATAAAAGAACCTCTGGTGAAATCACCATGCCTGACCTAAAGCTGTACTACAGAGCAATTGTGATAAAAACTGCATGGTATTGGAATAGTGACAGACAAGTAGACCAATGGAACAAAGTTGAAGACCCAGAGATGAACCCACACATCTATGGTCACTTAATCTTTGACAAGGGAGCTAAAACCATCCAGTGGAAAAAAGACAGCATTTTCAAAATATGGTGCTGACACAAGTGGCGGTTATCATGTAGAAAAATGCGAATTGATCCATTCCTATCTCCTTGTACTAAGGACAAATCTATGTGGATCAAGGAAATCCACATAAAACCAGAGACAGTGAAACTTATAGAGGAGAAAGTGGGGGAAAGTCTTGAAGATATGGGCACAGGGAAAAATTCCTGAATAGAACAGCAAGGGATCCTGCCATAAGATTGAGAATCAAGAAATAGGACCTCACAAAGTTGCAAGTTTCTGTAAGGCAAAAGACACCATCAATAAGACAAAAAGGTCACCAACAGATTGGGAAAAAATCTTTACCTATCCTGAATCAGATAGGGGTCTAATATCCAATATATAAATATATATCTATATCTATATCTATATCTATATCTATATCTATATCTATATCTATATCTATATCTATCTATATATATATATATATATATATATATATATAGAGAGAGAGAGAGAGAGAGAGAGAGAGAGAGAGAGAGAAAGGAAAGAGAGAGAGAGAGAACTTAAGAAGGTGGATGCCAGGACAGGCGGGAACCACAGAGTCGCTGAGGCAGCACCCTTTTGGGGCCGCAGACATCCGGCACCCTCCCAGCCGGAGGACAGTGATCTGCCCTGCAGGGAGCGCCATCTTGGCTCCGGGACTCCTCCGAACTTAGTCTGCAGAGGTGAGAGTGAGGACCACAGAGGCAGACAGCTTCTGGGACAGGCGGGAGCCACAGAGCCGCTGAGGCAGCACCCTTTTGGGACTGCTGACATCCAGCACCCTCCCAGTCGGAGGACAGTGATCTGCCCTGCAGGGAGCGCCATCTTGGATCCGGGGCTCCGCCAAACTTAGTCTGCAGAGGTGAAAGTGAGGACCACAGAGGCAGACAGCTTCTGGGACAGGCGGGAGCCACAGAGTCGCTGAGGCAGCACCCTTTTGGTGCTGCAGACATCCAGCACCCTCCCAGCTGGAGGACAGTGATCTGCCCTGCAGGGAGCGCCATCTTGGCTCCGGGGCTCCACCGAACTTAGTCTGCAGAGGTGAGAGTGAGGACCACAAAGGCAGACAGCTTCTGGGACAGGCGGGA
The DNA here is from genome assembly GCF_978045245.1 of Mus caroli. NCBI lineage: Eukaryota > Metazoa > Chordata > Mammalia > Rodentia > Muridae > Mus > Mus caroli. The sequence goes on along the minus strand of NW_028227259.1, from coordinate 90,667,196 downwards.
GCCACAGAGCCGCTGAGGCAGCACCCTCTTGGGGCCGCAGACATCCTGCACCCTCCCAGCCGGAGGACAGTGATCTGCCCTGCAGGGAATGCCATCTTGGCTCCGGGACTCCGCCGAACTTAGTCTGCAGAGGTGAGAGTGAGGACCACAGAGGCAGACAGCTTCTGGGACAGGCGGGAGCCACAGAGTCGCTGAGGCAGCACCCTTTTGGGGCTCCAGACATCCAACACCCTCCCAGCCGGAGGACAGTGATCCGCCCTGCAGGGAGCGCCATCTTGACTCCGGGACTCCGCCGAACTTAGTCTGCAGAGGTGAGAGTGAGGACCACAGAGGCAGACAGCTTCTGGGACAGGCGGGAGCCACAGAGTCGCTGAGGCAGCACCCTTTTGGGGCTGCAGACATCCAGCACCCTCCCAGTCGGAGGACAGTGATCCACCCTGCAGGGAGCGCCATCTTGGCTCCGGGGCTCCGCCGAACTTAGTCTGCAGAGGTGAGAGTAAGGACCACAGAGGCAGACAGCTTCTGGGACAGGCGGGAGCCACAGAGCTGCTGAGGCAGCACCCTTTTGGGGCTGCAGACATCCGGCACCCTCCCAGCTGGAAGACTGTATTCTGCCCTGCACAGGAGCCCTCTGCCGCAGGAGAAGGGAGCACATCATGGAGCCAGGACTCCTCTGAACTTAGGAACGTAGTCTGCACAGCTGAGAGTGTGCACCACAGAAGCTAACAGCTTCTGTGACCTGCCAAAGCAACACAGCATCTGGGAAAGGTCCTGTTTTCGGCCTTCTTCTTCGGCCAGGAGAAGGTCCAAATGCCAGATATCTGTACACCTTCCCTTTAAGAGGAAAGCTTGTCAGCAGGGAGTGCTCTAACCACAGAAACTCAGAGGAGAGAGCCTGTCTCCCAGGTCTGCTGACAGACGATACTCAGAATCACCAGAAGAACAGCCTCTGAACAGAGACAACTATAACAACTCCAGAGATTACCAGATGCCGAGAGGTAAATGTAAGAATCTTTCTAACAGAAACCAAGACGACTCACCATCATCAGGAACCAGCACTCCCACTTCGCCCAGTCCAGGGCACCCCAACACACCTGAAAAGCATGACCTGGATTTAAAAGCATATCTCATGATGATGATAGAGGACATCAAGAAGGACTTTAAAGAACTACAGGAGAACATGGCTAAAGAGTTACAAGTCCTTAAAGAAAAACAGGAAAACACAACCAAACTGGTAGAAGTCCTTAAAGAGAAGCAGGAAAACACATCCAATCAGATGATGGAAATGAATAAAATCATACTAGACCTAAAAAGGGAAGTAGACACAATAAAGAAAACCCAAAATGAGGCAACACTGGAGATAGAAACCCTAGGAAAGAAATCTGGAACCATAGATGCAAGCATCAGCAACAGAATACAAGAGATGGAAGAGAGAATCTCAGGTGCAGAAGATTCCATAGAGAACATCTGCACAACAATCAAGGAAAATGGAAAATGCAAAAAGATCCTAACTCAAAACATCCAGGAAATACAGGACACAATGAGAAGACCAATCCTACGGATAATAGGAGTGGATGAGAATGAAGATTTTCAACTCAAAGGACCAGTAAACATCTTCAACAAAATTATAGAAGAAAATTTCCCAAATCTAAAGAAAGAGATGCCCATGAACATACAAGAAGCCTACAGAACTCCAAATAGGCTGGACCAGAAAAGAAATACCTCCCGACACATAATAATCAGAACAACAAATGCACTAAATAAAGATAGAATACTAAAAGCAGTAAGAGAAAAAGGCCAAGTAACATATAAAGGCAAGCCTATCAGAATTACACCAGATTTTTCACCAGAGACTATGAAAGCCAGAAGATCCTGGACAGATGTTATACAGACACTAAAAGAAGACAAATTCCAGCCCAGGCTACTATACCCAGCCAAACTCTCAATTAACATAGATGGAGAAACCAAAGTATTCCACGACAAAACCAAATTCACACATTAAATCTCCACGAATCCAGCCCTTCAAAGGATAATAACAGGAAAAAACCAATACAAGGACGGGAACCACGCCCTAGAAACAACAAGAAGGTAATCCCTCAACAAACCTAAAAGAAGATAGCCACAAGAACAGAATGCCAACTTTAACAACAAAAATAACAGGAAACAACAATTACTTTTCCTTAATATCTTTTAATATCAATGGACTCAACTCCCCGATAAAAAGACATAGACTAACAAACTGGCTACACAAACAAGACCCAACATTTTGCTGCTTACAGGAAACTCATCTCAGAGAAAAAGATAGACACTACCTCAGAATGAAAGGCTGGAAAACAATTTTCCAAGCAAGTGGTATGAAGAAACAAGCTGGAGTAGCCATTCTAATATCTGATAAGATTGACTTCCAACCCAAAGTCATCAAAAAAGACAGGGAGGGGCACTTCATACTCATCAAAGGTAAAATCCTCCAAGAGGAACTATCAATCCTGAATATCTATGCTCCAAATACAAAGGCAGCCACATTCATTAAAGAAACTTTAGTAAATCTCAAAGCACACATTGCACCTCATACAATAATAGTGGGAGACTTCAACACACCACTTTCACCAATGGACAGATCATGGAAACAGAAACTAAACAGGGACACAGTGAAACTAATAGAAGTTATGGATCAAATGGATCTGGCAGATATCTACAGTACATTTTACCCTAAAACAAAAGGATATACCTTCTGCTCAGCACCTCATGGTACCTTCTCCAAAACTGACCACGTAATTGGGCACAAAACAGGACTCAACAGATACAAAAATATTGAAATTGTCCCATGCATCCTATCAGATCACCATGGACTAAGGCTGATCTTCAATAACAAAATAAATAATAGAAAGCCAACATTCACGTGGAAACTGAACAACACTCTTCTCAATGATACCTTAGTCAAGGAAGGAATAAAGAAAGAAATTAAGGACATTTTAGAGTTCAATGAAAATGAAGCCACAACATACCCAAACTTATGGGACGCAATGAAAGCATTTCTAAGAAGAAAACTCATAGCTCTGAGTGCCTCCAAAAAGAAACTAGAAAGAGCACACATTAGCAGCTTGACAACACACCTAAAAGCACTAGAACAAAAAGAAGCAAATTCACCCAAAAGGAGTAGACGGCAGGAAATAATCAAACTCAGGGGCGAAATCAATCAAGTGGAAACAAAAAGAACTATTCAAAGAATCAACCAATCAAGGAGCTGGTTCTTTGAGAAAATCAACAAGATAGATAAACCCTTAGCCAGACTCACTAGAGGGCACAGGGAAAGCATCCTAATTAACAAAATCAGAAATGAAAAATGAGACATAACAACAGATCCTGAAGACATCCAAAACACCATCAGATCCTTCTACCAAAGGCTATACTCAACAAAACTGGAGAACCTGGATGAAATGGAGAAGTTCCTAGACAGGTTCCAGGTACCAAAGTTGAACCAAGATCAGGTTAATAATCTAAACAGCCCTATATCCCCCAAAGAAATAGAAGCAGTCATTAATAGTCTTCCAACCAAAAAAAGCCCAGGACCAGATGGGTTTAGTGCAGAGTTCTATCAGACCTTCAAAGAAGATCTAATCCCAGTTCTTCACAAACTATTCCACAAAATAGAAACAGAAGGTACTCTACCCAACTCATTCTATGAAGCCACAATTACTCTGATACCTAAACCCCAAAAAGACCCAACAAAGATAGAAAACTTCAGACCAATATCCCTTATGAATATTGATGCAAAAATCCTCAATAAAGTTCTTGCTAACCAAATCCAAGAACACATCAAAACAATCATCGATCCTGACCAAGTAGGTTTCATCCCAGGGATGCAGGGATGGTTCAATATACGGAAATCCATCAACGTAATCCAGTATATAAACAAACTCAAAGACAAAAACCACATGGTCATCTCGTTAGATGCAGAAAAAGCATTTGACAAGATCCAACACCCATTCATGATAAAAGTCTTGGAAAGATCAGGAATTCAAGGCCCATACCTAAACATGATAAAAGCAATCTACAGCAAACCAGTAGCCAACATCAAAGTAAATGGTCAGAAGCTTGAAGCAATCCCTCTAAAATCAGGGACTAGACAAGGCTGTCCACTTTCTCCATACCTATTCAACATAGTACTTGAAGTCCTAGCCAGAGCAATTCGACAACAAAAGGAGATCAAAGGGATACAAATTGGAAAAGATGAAGTCAAAATATCACTTTTTGCAGATGATATGATAGTATATATAAGTGACCCTAAAAATTCCACCAGAGAACTCCTAAGCCTGATAAATGGCTTCGGTGAAGTAGCTGGATATAAAGTTAACTCAAACAAATCAATGGCCTTTCTCTACACAAAGAATAAACAGGCTGAGAAAGAAATTAGGGAAACAACACCCTTCTCAATAGTCACAAATAATATAAAATATCTTGGCGTGACTCTAACTAAGGAAGTGAAAGATCTGTATAATAAAAACTTCAAGTCTCTGAAGAAAGAAATTCTAGAAGATCTCAGAAGATGTAAAGATCTCCCATGCTCATGGATTGGCAGGATCAACATTGTAAAAATGGCTATCTTGCCAAAAGCAATCTACAGATTCAATGCAATCCCCATCAAAATTCCAACTCAATTCTTCAACGAATTGGAAATGGCAATCTGCAAATTCATCTGGAACAACAAAAAGCCTAGGATAGCAAAAACTCTTCTCAAGGATAAAAGAACCTCTGGTGCAATCACCATGCTGGACCTAAAGCTTTACTACAGAGCAATTGTGATAAAAACGGCGTGGTACTGGTATAGTGACAGACAAATAGACCAATGGAATAGAATTGAAGACCCAGATATGAACCCACACACCTACGGTCACTTGATCTTCGACAAGGGAGCTAAAACCATCCAGTGGAAGAAAGACAGCATTTTCAACAAATGGTGCTGGCACAACTGGTTGTTTTCATGTAGAAGAATGCGAATCGATCCATTCCTATCTCCTTGTACTAAGGTCAAGTCTAAGTGGATCAAGGAACTTCACATAAAACCAGAGACACTGAAACTTATAGAGGAGAAAGTGGGGAAAAGCCTTGAAGATATGGGCACAGGGGAAAAATTCTTGAATAGAACAGCAATGGCTTGTGCTGTAAGATCGAGAATTGACAAGTGGGACCTCATGAAACTGCAAACCTTCTGCAAGGCAAAAGACACCATCAATAAGACAAAAAAACCACCAACAGATTGGGAAAGGATCTTTACCTATCCTAAATTAGATAGGGGACTAATATCCAATATATATAAGGAACTCAAGAAGGTAGACTCCAGAAAGTCAAATAACCCCATTAAAAAATGGGGTTCAGAACTGAACAAAGAATTCTCACCTGAAGAATACCAAATGGCAGAGAAGCACCTGAAAAAATGTTCAACATCCTTAATCATCAGGGAAATGCAAATCAAAACAACCCTGAGATTCCACCTCACACCAGTCAGAATGGCTAAGATCAAAAATTCGGGTGACAGCAGATGCTGGCGAGGATGTGGAGAAAGAGGAACACTCCTCCATTGTTGGTGGGATTGCAAGCTTGTACAACCACTCTGGAAATCAGTCTGGCGGTTCCTCAGAAAATTGGACATAGTACTACCGGAGGATCTAGCAATACCTCTCCTGGGCATATATCCAGAAGTGTTCCAACCGGTAAGAAGGACACATGCTCCACTATGTTCATAGCAGCCCTATTTATAATAGCCAGAAGCTGGAAAGAACCCAGATGTCCCTCAACAGAGGAATGGATACAGAAATTATGGTACATCTACACAATGGAGTACTACTCAGCTATTAAAAAGAATGAATTTATGAAATTCCTAGCCAAATGGATGGACCTGGAGGGCATCATCTTGTGTGAGGTAACACATTCACAAAGGAACTCACACAATATGTATTCACTGATAAGTGGATATTAGCCCAAAACTTAGGATATCCAAGATATAAGATACAATTTGCTAAACGCATGAAACTCAAGAAGAATGAAGACCAAAATGTGGACACTGTGCCCCTTCTTAGAATTGGGAACAAAACACCCATGGAAGGAGTTACAGAGACAAAGCTTGGAGCTGTGATGAAAGGATGGACCATCTAGAGACTGCCGTATCCAGGGATCCATCCCATAATTAGCTTCTAAACGAGGACACCATTGCATACACTAGCAAGATTTTGCTGAAAGGACCCAAAGATAGCTGTCTCTTGTGAGACTATGCAGGGGCCTAGCAAACACAGGAGTGGATGCTCACAGTCAGCTATTGGATGTATCACAGGGCTCCCAATCGAGAAGCTAGAGAAAGTACCCAAGGAGCTAAAGGGATCTGTAACCCTATAGTTGGAACAACATTATGAACTAACCAGTACCCCGGAGCTCTTGTCTCTAGCTGCATATATATCGAAAGATGGCCTAGTCGGCCATCACTGGAAAGAGAGGCCCATTGGACTTGCAAACTTTATATGCCCAATACAGGGGAATTCCAGGGCCAAAAGAATGGGAATGGGTGGGTAGGGAAGTGGAGGGGGGGAGTATGGGGGACTTTTGGGATAGCATTGGAAATGTAATTGAGGAAAATACATAATAAAAAAATTGTGATAAAAAAAAAGAAGGTGGATGCCAGAAAATCAAATAACTCCATTAAAAATGGAGCTCAGAGCTAAACAAAGAATTCTCACCTGAGGAATACCGAATGGCTGAGAAGCACCTGAAAAAATGTTCAGCATCCTTAATCATCAGGAAAATGTAAATCAAAGCAACACTGATATTCCACCTCACACCAGTCAGAATGGCTAAGATAAAAATCTCAGGTGACAGCAGATGCTGGCAGGGATGCGGAGAAAGAGGAACACTCCTCCATTGTTGGTGGGATTGCAAGATTGTACAACCCTTCTGGAATTCAGTCTGTTGGTTCCTCAGAAAATTGGACATAGTACTACCTGAGGATCCAGCAATACTCCTCCTGGCCATATATCCAGAGGATTTTCTAACTGGTAAGAGGGACACATGCTCCACTATTTTCATTGCAGTCTTATTTGTAATAGCCAGAAGCTGGAAAGAACCCAGATGCCCCTCAACAGAGGAATGGATACAGAAAATGTGGTACATTTACACAATGGAGTACTACTCAGCTATTAAAAAGAATGAATTTATGAAATTCCTAGGCAAATGGATGGACCTGGAGGGCATCATCCTGAGTGAGGTAACCCAATCACAAAAGAAATCACATGATATGTACTCACTGATATGTGGATATTAGTCCAGAAACTTTGAATTCCCAAGATATAATCTGCAAAACACATGAAACTGAAGAAGAATGAAGACCAAAATGTGGACACTTTGCCCCTTCTAAGAACTGGGAACAAAACACCCATGGAAGGAGTTACAGAGACAAAGTTTGGAGCAGAGACGAAAGGATAGACCATCTAGAGACAGCTGTACCCAGGGATCCATCCCATAATCGGCCTCCAAATGCTGATACCATTGCATACACTAGCAGGATTTTGCTGAAATAACCCAGATATAGCTGTCTCTTGTGAGGCTATGCCGGGGCCTAACAAACACAGAAGTGGATGCTCACAGTCAGTTATTGGATAGATCACAGGGCCCCCAATGGAGGAGCTAGAGAAAGTACCCAAGGAGCTAAAGGGATCTGCAATCCTATAGATGGAACAGCAACATGAACTAACCAGTACCCCCCAGGGCTCATGTCTCTAGCTGCATATGTATCAGAAGATGGGCTAGTTGGCCATCAGTGGAAAGAGATACTCATTGGTCTTGCAAACTTTTTATGCCTCAGTACAGGGGAATGCCAGGGCCAAGAAGTGGGAGTGTGTGGGTAGAGGAGTAGAGGGGAGGGTATGGACGACTTTTCGGACAGCATTGGAATTGTAAGAAGAAATACCTAATTAAAAAATATTAGAATATAAAAAAACTGAAAAATAAATGTGCCAAAGTACTGTCATTTTCTTCACATTAATTGTGCCAAGAAATCTGTTGTCACAAAATCAAATATGAATACATATACCTCAAACATATACTGTGTAAGGATGCACAAATCTAATTAGAAAATATGTTGGAAATTTTTATTGGGTATTTTATTTATTTACATTTCTAATGCCATCTCCTTTCCTGGTTTCCTCTTCAAAACACGCTATGCCATCCCGTCTCCTTTTGCTTCTATTGAAGGTACTCCTTCATCCACTCACCTACTCTCACTTTACTACCCTAGTGTACCCCTACCCTGGGGCATCGAGGCATCACAGGACAAGTGCCTGTCCTCCTAATGATGCAAGATAAGAAGATATACTTCTAAATATGCATCTGTAGTCATGAGTCCCTCTATGTGTACTCTGGTTTGCCGTTTAGTCCCTGGGAGTTCTGAGGGGACTGGTTGGTTGATATTGTTGTTATTCTTATAAGGTTGAACACACTTAAGCTCCTTCCATCCTTTCTCTAACTCCTTTATTGGGGTCCCTGTGCTAAGTTCAATGTTTGGCTACAAGCATACACATCTATATTTGGTATATACTCACTAATAAGTCGATATGAGGCCAAAAGCTCAGAATACCCATGATATAACTTACAATACATATGATGCTCAAGAGAAGGAAGACCAAACAATGGATGCTTCAGTCCTTCTTAGAAGGGGGAACAAAATACTCACAGGAGGTAGAGGGTAGAAGGGACATGGGAGGAACAAAGGAGGAGGAGAGGAAAAGAGGGGAAGAATCTGGTATGGGAGAAGATAGAGGAGATATACAGAAGGTCAGGAATTTGAACAGAGATTTGTGGCAATGGGGGATGGGGAACTGGGGACACCCACCAGAAAGTCCCTGATACCAGGAATGGAAGAGGCTATCAGGACCAAACAAGGATGAAGTTAGCTGAAATGTTCAACAAAGGGCAGGGAGAACCTGTAGAGACCATATGCAAAAGTTTTGCAAGGTCCCTGTTTGAGGGAAGGCTTAACCCACTCATCTCCAAAATTTTAACTCAAAATTGCTTCTGTGTAAAAGAAATACAGGAACAAAGCATGGAGCAGAGGCTGAAGAACAGACAATTCAGAGCCTACCTCACCTGGGGTTCCATCCCATATACAGACACTAATTCCAGACACTGTTGCTGACACCAAGAAGTGCTTGCTGATAGGAGCCTAATACAGCTGTTTCTGGAGAGTCATTGTCAGAGACTGACAGATGTGCAAATTATTTTAAACTAAAATTTACCTGTCTGGTTGTATTTTGATATACTGACCATCTTAAATTGCAGAGAAACCTATCCGGTAGTGCTGCAACCCCCAGAAAGAGTGGAAGGTAATTTGTGTAGCAGTTGGAGTATTACTTGTAGCAGTTGGAAGACTGTCTGTAATAGTTGGAATGATGTTATCTGAAACATATGTGGTATTGCTCTCCTGCCTCAGTTGGAGCAGTGTCATCTTTGGTAGTTGAGATAGTCTCATCTGCCCCACCATTTGTGGAAATATCAGGCTGGATGCCACTAGAAGGAGTGATGGCACTGGAATCTCTACATTTGCTGACAGAAGCAGCAGAAGCAGCAGAAGGAATTTGGAAGGCAACCATAGTTATTGTAGCAGAAGTGGCTTTCTCATTGTGAGTAGGTGGCTTGCAGGGCTGGGTACTTGTTTGGTTAGGAGAAGAGAAGGCAAAAAAGAGAAGGAGGACTGTAGTTTATCTACCACATGATCCTAAGAGTGTAGGACAAGGCTTTGTGTTTCCATGAGAACCAGAAGAATGTATTAGTTAGTTCTCTTAGTTCCCAGACATTTTCAAGTCACTTGCTTCCTCATAGATGTTAGATTTTTATGAGGTGTGGATTCAGAGAGTTTAAATTTCTCTTCAGAAGTGTGAATAATCTTTAGATTGTTTGGATCAGAACCAAACAAAAGTCAATTCTTTTGCAATATATGTCCCATCCCATTTTGATTTTCTTGGAATATGATTCTTCTTATAATTGAAGGTTCATATGTAAGTTTGGTTATAAGCATTAGAGTGCCTTGGTAGCTATGAAGTGGCGTTACTAAAAATGCAGTGCATGCTATGAATTGTCCTTATTCAGGTACTCCATCTATTATGATATATACTTTTCTTTTAAATTTTATAGATTCTTCAAACATTAAATAAACTTTGGCTTGTGGATAATTCTCACAATAATTTGAATGCAGTGTGATATAGCTGCTGTGGATTATTGAAGGTATTATGATAAAATAGAATATTCTCTGTACACATGCAATATGTTTTAAATTTTTTCCTGACAATTTGGTTGAATCCATGGATATAGAATACAGCTACTGGGACAGACCCCATATTGAGCTCTAGACATTGGGACACATTCCCTGCCAGAGGATAGGTGTCTGCCTAGGAGGGCTCTGACTGCTAGAGCAGGGAAGAAAGCCATTTTGCATCCTGTGTCCCTCAGAGACCAGTCTGTGCAGGTGAGCATGCAGACTGCAGAGGCAAAACATCTTCTGGGACAGGCCCTGTTTCAGGCCTTCATCTTCAGCCAGGAGTCAGGGCTGAAGGCCAGATACCTTTGTACCTTTCCTGAAAGAGGAGAGCTTGCCTGCAGAGAGTACTTTGACCACTGAGACTCATGAGAGATGTAGACTCTCAGGACTGCTGAGAGAGGCTAACTGAATCACAGGAGGAACAAGCTCCAACCAGAGACAACTATAACAACTAAATCCAGAGCTTACCAGATGGGGAAAGGCAAATGTAAGAATCTTACTAACAGAAACCAAGACCACTCACCATCATCAGAACCCAGAACTCCCACCTCAAACAGTCCTGGATACACCAACACACCTGAAAAGCAAAACTCCGATTTAAAGTCATAGTTCATGATGCTGGTAGAGGACATCAAGAAGGGCTTAATAACTCATTTGAAGAAAAACAGGAAAACACTTCTAAAGAGGTAGAAGTCCTTAGAGAATTACAAGAAAACACAACCAAACTGGTGATGGAATTGAACAAAACCATCCAAGACTTAAAAAGGGAAGTAGAAACAATAAAGAAAACTCAAAGTGAGACAAAGATAGAGATAGAAACCCTAGGAAAGAAATATGGAACCATAGATATGAGCATCAGCAACAGAATACAAGAGATGGAAGAGAGAAGCTCAGGTGCAGAAGATTCCATGGAGAACATGGGCACAACAATCAAAGAAAATGCAAAATGCAAAAATATCCTAACTCAAAATATCCAGGAAATCATCCAGGACACAATGAGAAGACGAAACCTACAGATAATAAGAGTAGATGAGAAGGAAGATTTTCAACTTAATGGGCAAGCAAATATCTTCAACAAAATTATAGAAGAAAACTTCCCAAACCTAAAGAAAGAGATGCCCATGAACACACAAGAATTCTACAGAACTCCAAATAGAATGGACCAGAAAAGAAATTCCTACTGACATATAATAATCAAAACAACAAATGCACTAACTAAAGATAGAATATTAATAGCAGTAAGGGAAAAAGGTCAAGTAACATATAAAGGCAGGCCTATTAAAATTACACCAGACTTCTCACCAGAGACTATGAAAGCCAGAAGATTCTGGACAAATGTTATGAAGAACCTAAGAGAACACAAATGCCAGGCAACTATACTCAGCAAAACTCAATTACCATAGATGGAGAAACCAAAGTTTTCCATGATAAAACCAAATTCACACAATATCTTTCCAGGAATCCAGCCCTTCAAAGGATAATGAAGGGAAAACACCAACACAAGGACAGAAACTATACCCTAGAAAAGGCAAGAAAGTAATCGTTCAACAAACCTAAAAGAAGACAGCCTCAAGAACAGAATCCCAACTTTAACAACAAAAATATCAGGAAGCAACAATTACTTTTCTTTAATTTCTATTAACATCAATGGACTCAATTCCCTAATAAAAAGACATAGACTACTAGACTGACTACACAAATAGGACCCAGCATTTTGTTGCTTACAGGATATCCAACTCAGGACAGACACTACCTTAGAGTGAAAGGTTGGAAAACAAATTTCCAAGCCATTCTAATGTCGAATAAAATTGACTTCCAACCCAAAGTTATCAAAAAAGATAAGGAGGGGCACTTCATACTCATCAAAGGTAAAATTTACCAATATGAAAAACCCATTCTGAATATCTATGCTCCAAATATAAGGGTAGCCACTTTCATTAAAGAAACTTTAGTAAAGCTCAAAGAACACATTGCACTCACACAATAATAGTGGGAGACTTCAACAACCCACTCTCATCAATGGACAGATCCTGGAAACAGAAACTAAATGGAGACACATGGACACTAACAGAAGTTATGAAACAAATGGATTTAATAGATATCTACAGAACATTTTATCCTAAAACAAAAGGATATACCTTCTTCTCGGTGCCACATGGTACCTCTTCCAAAATTGAACATATAATTGGTCACAAAACAGACCTCCACAGATGCAAAATTATTGAAATTATCCCATGTATCCTATCTGATCACCATGGACTAAGGCTGATCTTCAATAACAATATACAAAATAGAAAAACAACATTCATGTGGAAACTGAACAATACTCTACTCAATGATTCCTTGGTCAAGGATAAATTAATGAAAGAAATTAAAGACTTTTTAAGAGTTTAATGAAAATGAAGCCACAAAATACCCAAACTTTTGGGCCAAAATGAAGGAAGTCCTAAGAGGAAAACTCATAGCCCTGTATGCCTCCAAAAAGATACTAGAGAGAGCATACACTAGGAGCCTGACAGCATACCTAGAAGCCCTAGAACTAAAGGAAGCAAATTCACCCATGAGGAGTAGACAGCGGGAAATAATCAAACTCAGGGCTGATATCAACCAAGTGGAAACAAAAAGAACTATTCAAAGAATCAACCAAACCAAGAGCTGGTTCTTTGAGAAAATCAACATGATAAACCCTTAGCCAGACTAATTAGAGGGCACAGGGACAGTATCCTAATTAACAAATTTCAAAAATTGAAAAGGAGACATAACAAAGAGAACCAGAGGAAATCAAAAACATCATCAGATCCTACTACAAAAGGCTATACTCAGCAGAACTAAAAAACATGGATGTAATGGGCAGCTTTCTAGACAGATACCATGTACCAAAGTTAAATCAGGGTCAGATTAATGATCTAAACAATCCCATTTCCCTTATAGGAATTGAAGCAGTCATCAATAGTCTCCCAAACAAACAAACAAACAAAAAGCCCAGGACCAGATGGGTTTAGTGCAGAGTTTTATAAGACCTTCAAAGAAGACCTAATTCCAACTCTTCTCAAACTATTCCACAAAATAGAAACAGAAGGTACTCTACCCAATTCATTCTATGAAGCCACAATTACTCTGATACCTAAACCACACAAAGATCCAACAAAGAAAGAGAACTTCAGATGAATTTCCCTTATGAATATTGATGCAAAGATACTCAATAAATGAGTAATACTCATTTCCCCGCAAATGAAATCCCAGAACACATCAAAAATGTCATCCATTATGACCAAGTAGACTTCATCCTAGGGATGCAGGGATTGTTTAATATACAGAAATCCATCAAAGTAATCCACTATATACACAAACTCAAAGACAAAAACCACATGATCATCTCATTAGATCCTGAGAAAGCATTTGACAGAATCCAACATCCTTTCATGATAAAAATCTTGGAAAGATCAGGAATTCAAGGCCCATATAGAAACATAATAAAAGCAAACCAGTCACCAACATCAAACTAAATGGAGAGAAACTCTTAGCAATCCCACTAAAATCAGATGCCAGGTACTCTGGTCGAGTCAGTTTGACAGAGCAAAAGCTTGGAAGCTGTCTCATGAAGCAAAAAGAGTTTCAAGGAAGCTCTCTTCCTGGAGTCTGGCATTCTCTCTAATCTATCTAAACCATAAGTTAATTCTCCACTCCCGCGTTAGTCTAGTGTATGGATCCACCTGCTTTTTATTTAGTATCACCTTATTATAAATGCTTTTTAAGATTGAATTCTAACATAGCTAAAGCCTCTCCCAGTGTTCCAAGATCCCAGATACCAGCAAGGAGTTTATCCTATTCAGTAACTAGTTAAGCACTACAATAAAACAGAGCCATTAACTCAATTGGTCTGCAGAAAGAGCCTGGGAATCTCACTGAGATAGAAATCTTTACTACAGGCTACATTCCATGCCAAGAGCAAGTTGATATACTATCCTGATATATGGAGATTCTCCAGACAAGATAAGATTTTACAAGGCCTAGGAATTTTAGGGGTCCTTGACACTACATTATTCTTGAGGCCTGTCAAGAGTTAAACCCCCCTGGTGCTATTAACCCTAAAGTGTGAAATTCTTGCCTGGCACTAGGCTGATCCTAGGCAGGGCTGCTAATCTCTATTGTAAACATTTATCTAGTTCCTGCAAATTCCTTTCATTTGTATCTGGTAAATTTCAGTGTACCTTGTCTTATTGTGATTTGTAGCTCCTGATAATTCGCTGTAATATAAAATAGTCTAATGCTCGACCAGACATTACATTCAGAGTCTACACAACCTCTCCTTTGTTGTCTGTTTGTCAATTAATCTTACTCTTTGTCCATCTGCTCAAGAGACTCATTTTACGCAGACAAAGGGACCCAGAGGGTCTTTGGCAATCAGAGACTAGACATGTCTGCCCACTTTCTTCCAACCTATTCAATATAGTACTTGAAGTTCTAGCCAGAGCAATTTGACAAGAAACTGTTAAGAACAAAATAAAAAAAGGTGGGGTGGCCCTGGGGCCCTGGGGAAGAATGGAAGGAAAAAGATGCACACACCCCTCCAGAGTGTCCCTATTCTCTGGTCAGTCAGGTGTGGGAGGGCTGCTATCTACTCTATCCACTCATCCCTGGGTGGGCATTCCTCTATTCCACTCTTGAGGGAGTGGTCAAGGGGCAGCCCTGCCTGGGGACTCCCCCCGGAGCTACCTTGCTAAAGCCACCAGGTTTGTGGGAGAGAGGAAATGGGGGAAGAAATTCCCAACACTGACCAGAGTACACAGGAGAAGTTGAAGGTCAGAGACTCTCTATGGTTTAAGAGCTTTATTATAGAAATGCAGGGGAAAGAGAGAAGGTAGGAGAGAGAGAGAGAGAGAGAGAGAGAGAGAGAGAGAGAGAGAGAGAGAGAGAGAGAGAGAGAAGGCTAGAAAGAAGGAGAGAGAAAGGAAGAAAGGAGAGGAAAGACAAAGAGAACAGGAAGAGGAGAGAGAAGTAAGAGATGACAGAGTTGACAGGACAAAGGAGTGAGAGAGCAAGGTGCGGGCTGAGCACCCCTTTTTATGGTCTTCACTGTTGCTAGGTAACTGGGAAGGAGTTTAGCCTGAAGGTCTGAAGCTTGGGCCATTGCTTAAGTAACTACTGACCATGATTCTCTTGTGGGGGCTGTGGGAGGTGGTAGTTTAGGCAGAGGCTGGAGTTCCAGGAGCATGAGGGAATGCCTACCATGTCACATAGGTGAATTATGACTATCCGGGTTCAGACCTCAGCTCAACTAGACATCAGCCTGCAATTCCCCACACAAAACGACATCAACGGGATACAAATTAAAAAGGAAGAAGTCAAAATATCACTATTTGCAGATGATATGATAGTATATATAAGTGACCCCAAAACCAGAGAATCCCTAAACCTGATAAACAGTTTCAGTGCGGTAGCTGGATAAAAAATTAACTCAAATAAATCAATGGCCTATCCCTACACAAAAGATAAACAGACTGAGAAAGAAATTATTGAAATAACACCCTTCACAATAGTCACAAATAATATAAAATACCTTGGTGTGACTATAACTAAAGAAGTGAAAGGTGTGCATGATAAGAACTTCAAGTCTCTGAAGAAGAAAATTGAAGATCTCAGAAGATGGAAAGATCCCACACTCATGGATTGGCAGGATTAATATAGTAAAAGTGGCTATCATAAGCTGGGCGTGGTGGCGCACGCCTTTAATCCCAGCACTCGGGAGGCAGAGACTGACGGATTTCAGAGTTCGAGGCCAGCCTGGTCTACAAAGCGAGTGCCAGGACAGCCAGGGTTATACAGATAAACCCTGTCTCGAAAAACCAAAAAACAAACAAACAAACAAAAAAGTGGCTATCATGCCGAAAGCAATCAACAGATTCAATGCAATCCCCATCAAAATTCCAAATCAATTCTTCACGGAGATAGAAAGGGCAATTTGCAAATTCATCTGGAATAATAAAAAAACCTAGGTTAGAAAAAACTATTCTCAACAATAAAAGAACCTCTGGTGGAATCACCATTCCTGACATTAAGCTGTGGTACACAGCAATTGTTATAAAAACTGCATGGTACTGGTACAGCAACAGACGGGTAGATCAATGGAATAAAATTGAAGTCCCAAAAAATGAACCCACACACCTATGGTCACTTGATATTTGACAAGGGAGCTAAAATGATCCAGTGGAAAAAAGACAGCATTTTCAGCAAATGGTGCTGGCACAACCAGTGGTTATCATGTAGAAGAATGCAAATTGACCCATTCTTATGTTCTTGTACAAAGCTCAAGTCTATGTGGATCAAGGAACTCCTCATAAAACCAGAGACACTGAAAATTATAGAGGAGAAAGTGGGGGAAAGCCTCAAAGATATGGGCACAGTGTAAAAATTCCTAAAAAGAACAGAAATGGCTTGTGCTGTAAGATAAAGAATTGACTAATGGGACCTTAATAAAAGTGCAAAGTTTCTATAAGCCAAAAGACACTGACAGTAAGACAAAAAGGTCACCAACAGTTTGGGAAAGTATTTTTACCAATCTTAAATCTGATAGGGGACAAATATCCAATATATACAAAGAGCTCAAGAAGCTGGACTCTAAATATTCAAATAACCTCATTAAAAATGGGGTACAGAGCTAAAAATGAATTCTCAACTGAGGAATACTGAATGGCTAAGAAGCACCTGAAAAAAATGTTCAGCATCCTTAATCATCAGGGAAATGCACATCAAAACAACCCTGAGATTCCACCTCACACCAGTCAGAATGGCTAAGATCAAAAATTCAGGTTACAGCAGATGCTGGCGAGGATGTGGAGAAAGAGGAAGACTCCTCCATTGCTGGTGAGAATGCAAGCTTGTGCAACAACTCTAGAAGTTAGTCTTGAGTTTCCTCAGAAAATTGGACTTAGTAATACCAGAAGATCTAGCAATACCTCTCCTGGGCATATACCCAGAAGATGTTCCAATCGGTAAGAAGGACACATGCTCCACTATGTTCATAGCAGCCTTATTTACAATAACCAGAAACTGGAAAAAACACTGATGTCCCTCGAGAGAAGAATAGATACAGAAAATGTGGAACATTTACACAATGGACTACTACTCAGCTATTAAAAACAATGAATTTATGAAACTCTTGGACAAATGGATGTATTTGGAGGATATCATCCCTAGTGAGGTAACCCAATCACAAAGAAGTCATTAGATAAGCACTCGCAGAATAGTGGATATTAGCCCAGAAACATAGAACACCCAAGATACAATTTGCAAAACACAAGAAAACCAAGAAGAGGGAAGACCAACAAGTGGATACTTCATTGCTTTTAAAATAAGGAACAAAATACCCATGAAATTAGTTACAGAGTCAAAGTTTGGAGCTAATACAAAAGGATGGATTATCCAGAGACTATGCCACCCAGGAATCCATAACATAATCAGCCACCAAACCCAGACCCTATTGAATACGCCAGCAAGATTTTGCTGAATTGACCCTGGTATAGCTTTCTTGTATGAGGCTATGCCAGTGCCTGGCAAACACAGAAGTGGATGCTCACAGTTATCTATTAGATGGAACACAGGGTCCCCAATGGAGAAGATAGAGAAAGTACGTGGTTTATGATATCCTGAACTAGTGGGCAGAATGGGTGGTAGACCAAATTGTACATAAGTAGGATCTGGCTGAGGATGATGATGATGATGAGTTGATGGACCTAGTGATCTTCTAGGATCATGTTCTTCTCTCGGTGCTCTGTGACACTCACCTGAATATGGGAGAAGGAAAATAAACAACTTTAAATACAGTATTTCAGAGGTAATTGTTAGAATATACTCTTTCTGAGTAGATGATGTCTAAGAAACCTGCTCTTCAAAGACATGGACTGTCCTGGGCTAATCAGCTATTGTCCTTAAAAAAAATTCTCTAACACTGGAAGGAGATGAAGTTAGAGATTTAATTTTGCAGAAAAAAAGTTCTTAGACTTACAATAAAGGTTCCTGTCCCAGAGAGAAGCATATGAGAGTTAGGCTGTATAAGATCAGAGTGGCCTCTCACTCATGATTCACCCCCCCCCCAAAAAAAAACAATCAGGGATGCTTCTCAATGCCCCTTTCGACTGTCTTGGCATTTACCCATAATTATTTTCAATTTGATATACTAATTGATGATACAGTCCAGTAAGTGAGAAAGAATACATGGTATTTGACTTCTGAGCATGGGTTACTGTGATTACTACATTTTCCTGTTCTAAATGTGTTTCTAAAATTTTCTTATTATATTTTTTAAAAATCAAAAAATAAATTTCTGAGAAACTGGTGGGTATTCAATTGAAGTTAAAAAAAAAAAAGATACTGAGTACACATTGTCCAGTATGTGTAAGAGGATTATGGGTCTGCGTTGGGGGAGACTAATGTGAGGTCAAGGTAAATCCATTGAATCAGAATATGAAAATCCCACTCAGAAGCTTGTCACTTCTTGTTCATTCAATATTAATAAACCAAATTTGGGCTACTCAGCACTATGATATGGGATGGAATTTTATGAACTGTGGAAAGGATGCCCTTGAGATGAGGATGGAACTTCCTTCCAGGTTCCTCTTCTGCCTCTTGAGTCACTTGAGAAAAGGACATGTTTATTTCAAGTGTAGAATATGCTATGACAAAAAAGGGTTCCCATAGTACTGTTTTGTTGTAATTTATTTGACAGTAAAAGAAACTTGTTAAAAGTCCTCAAAGTACAAGTCCTCAAAGATGCCCTGAGAAAAATTTCCCCTTTTGTTCTGAGCATACAGGTTCTCAGTGAAAGCTTAGATGGCATTGAATGGAAAGAAAATATTATCACCAGACTCTCAAGCTGGGGCTTTATAGATATGGTCACTTAAATCAATCCCAAATAGAAGTAGTTGCCATACAAACTCAGAAATACCTTGTCATGAAAGTACTTAGTGTAGTCCTGGGTTTTAATTCCAATTAAGGTTCAAAACCTGTTACAGAGTCTGTACTTTAAGAAATAAGACAGAAGCATCTGACCCCTGTTGTTGAATTAAGGAAGGTTGAAAGAAGCTGAGGAGAAGGGAAACCCAGTAGGAAGACCAGCATTATCAATTAATCTGGACCCCTAAGATCTCTCAAACACTGGATTACCAAACAGGCAGCATACACCAGTTGATATGAGGCCCCCAGCACACATACAGAAGAGGACTGCAGTGTCTGTGTTCATTCAGAGGTGACACACCTAACTCTCAAGAGAGTGGAGGCTCCCAGCTCCTTAGAACTCATGTAGGGTGGGAGGTAGGGACATCCATGTGGAGACAGGGGAGTGAAGAGTAGGCATGGGATGTGGTACTGTTGTGTGGTGGTATTGGGGAATAAAATCTGAGTGTAAAATAAATAAATAAATAAACAAACAAATAAATAAATAAGAAGAATAAAGGCCAAATATATAGGCCTTTATTCTCAAATATAGGCCAAAGAGATGCTGTTGTAGTGAAAATGCGGTTGTATTATGTACCACCAGAATGATTAAAGAAATCTCTGTTATTTGTCCCTGTGGAAAATGATAGTCTTAAATGTTCCCACCTCCTGGAGTCATAAGGTTATTTGTGTTATAATGATATTCATGCCTGAGTACTATTCAGAAGAAATTTTTACTTAGTTTCAGCAATAACAATATACAGAGCTGAAAAGTTTTGAGGGAAATGAGTGCTTTAGGAAGTTGGAGTGCTTTGGATAGATGAAGGGTGAAGAATTTCTCAGTGGCAGGGAAGTCTTTGAAATGAGAAAGGAAGTCTAAGGAACACAGAGGACCATGTCAACCAGAGGAGCAGTATGTGCTCTTGTTCCTGTGCTGCTGATCCTAAGTCAAGCTGGTCTGGAGCTGATATTTTTGAGAATATATTGATTTATTTATTCACTCATTGTTGAGTTATTTCCATATTTTGTCATCTTACACATTACACAATTCCAGAGTTTATACTAACCCTATAAACAAGTCCCTTCATAGTAACTTTTGTAATGATGTACAGTTTTCTTTTAATTTCTGTAGGTTCACGCGTATAATAAACCAACTTTGTATTGGTGTAATTCCCATGGTAATATGGATGCTGTGTAACATAGGTGCTATGGATTATTGAAGTGATCAATGTAGAATAGAACATGCTCAGTATACAGTCTAACCCTAAAAACTTCCCTTTCAAGGTCAGTTTTGTGAGCTGTGGTAGAAGATGCCATGGGCCACTTATGGCTAGGATTTTGTATCCTTATACACTGCTTTGTAATCCTTTAAGTTTCTTTGGTCTGCCCTCTCCAGTTTTGTAGAGGCTTTTAACATTCCAAGTTGACACCAACTTAATTTCTCTTGGTTTTTTACCTCATCCTGAGCCCTCATATTTATTTGCAGGTGGATCCTCTTTTCATTCACCAAGAGGTTAAGCCATGCAGACTGTAATGTCACTTATGAATTAAGAGAATGAATTCTTTATTATATATAAGGTGACTTTATTGTTTTTTGTTCTGTATTTTTTTTTTACTTTTTGTTTTTATTTTCACACTGAAACTGTATGTTATTTCTTTTAACTAGCACACTTCATTTAGTAAATAACAAAACTGATGTCCAATCTCCCAACACCATCCCAGAGGTTTGCTTCTGCTCCTCAATTGTTTTGTCTTCACTAATCTTCCTGCATCTTTTCTATGTTATATTTATATCATTAATATGAGTTTTTATAAAACCTGAACGGATTGGTGATAGGTGGAATCTCAAGGTTATTTTGATTTGCATTTCTCTGATCACTAAGGATTTTGAACATTTCTTTACGTGCTTCTCAGCCATTTGACATTCCTCAGAGGTGAAATCTTCGTTTAGTTCTATACCTCAGTTTTTGATTGAGTTGTTTGGGTTTTTTGTTTGTTTGTTTGTTTTTTGATTTTGGGGTGTGTGTGTGTGTGTGTGTGTGTGTGTGTGTGTGTGTGTGTGTGTGTGATTAGCTTCTTGAGTTCTTTATATATTTTGGATATTAGCCCTCTATCAATTGTGGGGCTAGTGAAGATTCTTTTGCAATCTGTAGTTTGCTGGTTTGTCTTATTGACTATGTCCTCTGCCTTACAGAAGCTTTCCTGTTTCATGAGGTCTCCTTTATTAATCCTGGATCTTAGAGCAAGAGCCATAGGAGTTCTGTTTTGGAAATTTACCCTTTTGCTAAAGCATTCAAGACCACTTCCTATTCTATTAGATCCAGTATAACTGGTTTTATGTTGCTGTCCTTGAGCCACTTGGACTTGATTTTTCATGCAAGAGGCAGGGGACTTTGATCTGGTATGGGATAAGGGAAAAGACTGAATCCCTGAGGGCCATCAGAAAGAATGGAAACAGGCAACCTCAGGATATAGGATGTTAGAGGGATCCTCCAGAATGCACCAGAGACCTGGGAGGTAAGAGATTTTCAAGACTCTAAGGGAGGTACCTTAGATGAAAAGCCTGAGAGTAGGGAGAGGGATCTTATAGAGCCCAACTCCAGCAGGAAGACAGGGCATCAAATGAGGGAGAGGAGGGCCATCCCACAGTCATCACTCTGAACCATAATTGTTCCTGTCTGAAAGAATAAGAGGGATGAAAATGAGAGGAGGCCGAAGAAACAAAGATCCAGCAATAGGTCCAAAGTAGGATCCAGCTCTAGGTAAGGTTCCAAGGCCTGACACTATTACTGAGGTTATGGGGTGCTCACAAAGTGGATCTAGCGTGACTGTACTCCAGAAGACCCAAAAATCAGCTGAAAGAGTTAGATGCAGATATTTACACCCAACTAATGGACAGAAGCTGCTGACCACTGTTGTTGAATTAGGGGAAGTTGAAAGAAGCTCAAGAGAAGGGCAATCCTGTGGGAGGACCAGTAGTCTCAATTATTCTGGCCTCCCAAGATCTCTCAAACATTGGACCACAAACCAGGCAGTGTACACCAGCTGATAATGAAACACATAAGAGGAATGCAGGGTATGTGTTCATTCAGAAATGATACACCTAACCATCAAGAGACTGGAGACACAAGGGGTTTAGAGGTCAGGTTGAATGGGGAGGAGGCATGTGATGGGAACAGTCAGATGGTGCCCTGTGGTCTCCCTTCCCCCACCTGCTTGAACCTGCTTGCTCAAGGGTGGAGTTTCCTGCTCATTCGTGCTGCCACGCCCACTGCTGGACCCTGTCGGCTTAGCTGCTTGGAGGCACACATGTGTTCGTCCTGCTACTGGATCCCGAGTTACTTGGCGGGAAATTGGGTTTCCTCCCCCTTCCTTTATAACTGAATGTTGGAATTAAAAAGGCGGGCTTTGAACATGAAATCGTCTTAGCCCCATTCTTTCTTCTGCCCTGTCTAGATTCCTCTCTTTTTAGCTCGAACTGCCATTCTCAGTTGAACCATTTGTGTTGTGGACTGCGGGCAGGCCGCAACAGTTGGCGCCTGAACTGGGACCTGAAGAATGGCAGAGGGATGCTAAGAGAAATGGCTGCTGTGTGGAGCTCCACAAGAAAGGAAAGGATCTTAGTATCGGAGCATCGGAGCAATGGACAGGTACACGTGCTAGCGCTAGCTTAAAATTTCAGTTTTGTAAAGTGTTGCTGAGGATGCAGTAGGATACGAATCAAGTTTGAATCAGTGCTAACCCAACACTGGTTCTGCTTGGTTCAGCAGCTTGTTAATCGGAACTAGATACGGAAACAGGTGGTGTGCCGCAGCTTTTTAGAAAGCTGCTTAGGTGGAAGAAGGAAGGGTTTAAAGTCATGGATCAGGCGGTTGTTTTTAGTTTTCAGGAGTTGTTTCAGGCCAGAGGAGTAAGGCTTGAAGTACAATTAGTAAGAAATTTTTTAGATAAGATAGATAGCTGTTGTCCATGGTTCAAGGAAGAAGAAATGATAGATTGTGGAACCTGGGAGAAAGTTGATGAGGCCTTGAAAATCGCTCAGACAGATAATTTTACCCTAGGCCTCTGGGCGCTTGTAAATGATGCTATAAAAGATGCAACTTCTCCAGGGCTAAATTGCCCTCAGGCGGAGCTTGTGGTATCTCAGGAGGAGTGCCTATCAGAGAAGGCCTCCTCAGAAAAAGATCTTCTTAACTCAAAAATTGATAAATGTGGAAACTCTGATGATGGACTGAATTTTAACAAAAATCACTCAGATAGAGGAATTGCCCATTACCTTAATGAGAATTGGTCCTCTTGCGAATCTCCCGCTTCACCTATAGTCACCACTTCGGGAGGTGCTACTCATAGGGACACACGGCTAAGCGAGTTAGAGTTTGAGATTAAGCTTCAGAGGCTGACTAATGAGCTTCGGGAACTAAAAAAGATCTCAGAAGTGGAGAAGAGTAACTCTTCTGTAGTTCACCAGGTGCCGCTAGAAAGAGTTGTGAGTCAGGCTCGTGGGAAAGGACAGAATTCGTCTAATACGCTAGCCTTTCCTGTGGTCGAGGTAGTTGATCAGCAAGTTACTAGGGCCAGACATTACCAGACCTTGGATTTCAAGTTATAAAAGAGTTAAAGGCGACTGTTGTGCAATATGGTCCTTCAGCCCCATTCACTCAAGCATTACTGGACACAGTTGTGGAGTCACACTTAACCCCCTCAGATTGGAAGACTCTTTCCAAGGCTACCCTGTCAGGAGGAGATTTTTTGCTTTGGGATTCTGAATGGCGAGACACCAGTAAGAAAACTGCTGCTTTTAATACTCAGGCTGGTAACTCAGACTGGGATAGCAACATGCTTTTAGGAGAGGGTCCATATGAGGGACAGACAAATCAGATTGATTTTCCTGTTGCAGTGTACGCGCAAATTGCGACAGCCGCACGCTGTGCTTGGGGAAGGTTGCCAGTTAAAGGAGATATTGGTGGAAGTTTAGCTAGCATTCGGCAGGGTTCTGATAAACCATATCAGGACTTTGTGGACAGGCTGTTGATTTCAGCTAGTAGAATCCTTGGAAGTCCAGACACGGGTAGTTCCTTCGTTATGCAACTGGCTTATGAGAATGCTAACGCAACTTGCCGAGCTGCAATTCAACCGCATAAGGGACAGACAGATTTGGCGGGATATGATATGTCCATCTTTGCGCAGACATCGGGCCTTCCTGCGAGTTCTCGCAGGGAACCCATGCGCAAGCAATGTTCTCGAGGAAATGAGGGAATAATGCATGCTTTAATTGTGGAAGTTTGGATCATTTTAGAAGTAATTGTCCTAAGAACAAGTGGGCCAAGGGTAGACAAACAGGTCGTACCCCAGGAATATGTCCCCAGTGTGGCAAGGGCCGCCACTGGACAAAAGATTGTAAGCATAAACCAAGGGTTTTGAGCTGCCCGGTGCCGGGAAACCAGGAAAGGGGTCAGCCCCAGGCCCCGAGTTACTCAAAGAAGACAGCTTATGGGGCTATAAATCTGCTGCCCAGCCAACAAGATCAGTTCTTGAGCTTGTCAGGTCAAACCCAGGAAATGCAAGACTGGACCTCTGTTCCACTGTCCACGCAGTATTAACCCCAGAAGTGGGAGTCCAAACTCTGCCTACCGGAGTCTTTGGACGACTGCCCATAGAAACCTGTGGCTTTCTCTTAGGACGAAGCAGTTCTATTGTAGAAGGCCTGCAGATTTATCCAGGTGTTATAAATAATGATTATGAGGGAGAACTTAAAATCATAGCCGCTTGCCCTCGTGGTGTTATAACTATACCCGCTAATCAGAAAATTGCTCAACTTACTTTGATCCCTTTATGCCAGTCACTGTATAGATTCTTTGAAAATGAGGAAGGACAAAATAATTTTGACTCCTCGGGCGTAAATTGGGTGAAATCTATAACAAATCAGAGACCTAACCTTAAATTGACTCTTGATGGAAAAGGCTTTGAAGGATTAATAGATACCGGGGCCGATGTAACGATTATAAGAGGGCAGGACTGGCCCTCAAACTGGCCCTTGACTGTTTCCTTGACTCACCTTCAAGGAATTGGGTACGCCAGTAACCCAAAACGTAGTTCCAAATTGCTAACCTGGAGAGATGAGGAAGGGAAATCAGGAAAGATTCAGCCGTATGTTATGTCAAATTTGCCTGTGACCCTGTGGGGAAGAGATCTGTTGTCACAGATGGGTGTTATTCTGTGCAGTTCTAAGGAGATGGTGACTGAGCAGACATTCAGGCAGGGACCCCTGCCTGGTCGTGAACTAGTAAAGAAAGGACAGGGAGTTAAGACCTTTGAGGATCTTAAACCCCACTCTAACATCAGAGGTTTAAAGCATTTTCAATAGCGACCACTATCTTGCCTGCATCCCACGCCGAAAAAATTCAATGGCGTAATGATATTCTGGTGTGGGTGGATCAGTGGTCTTTACCTAAAGAGAAAATAGAGGCTGCTTCTTTGCTAGTGCAGGAGCAGCTAGAAGCAGGACATTTGGTGGAGTCTCATTCTCCCTGGAATACACCCATTTTCATTATCAGGAAGAAATCTGGAAAATGGAGACTGTTACAAGATTTAAGAAAGGTTAATGAAACCATGGTACTTATGAGAACCTTACAACCAGGGCTCCCCTCCCCAGTAGCCATTCCTAAGGGATATTATAAGATTGTTATAAATTTGAAAGATTGTTTCTTTACCATCCCTTTGCATCCAAAGGATTGTGAGAGATTTGCTTTTAGTGTTCCTTCTGTAAATTTCAAGGAACCCATGAAAAGATATCAATGGACAGTCCTCCCGCAGGGGATGGCTAATAGTCCCACATTATGTCAAAGATTTGTGGCGAAAGCAATTCAGCCTGTTAGACAACAATGGCCAAATATTTACATCATTCATTTCACAGATGATGTCTTGATGGCGGAAAGGACCCCCAAGAATTGCTTTTGTGTTATAAAGGTTTACAAAAAGCCCTAGCTGTTAAGGGATTGCAAATTGCTTCTGAAAAGGTACAAACTCAGGATCCATATAATTATTTGGGTTTTAGACTCACTGATCAAGCTGTTTTTCCCCAGAAGATCGTTATTCGTAGAGATAACTTAAGGACCTTAAATTTTCAAAAATTGTTAGGTGATATTAACTGGCTTCGCCCCTATTTAAAGCTTACTACAGGGGAGTTGAAACCTTTATTTGATATTCTTAAAGGGAGTTCTGATCCCACTTCCCCTAGATCCCTAACCTCAGAAGGATTGCTGGCCTTACAGCTAGTGGAAAAGTCTATTGAAGAGCAATTCGTTACCTATATAGATTACTCCTTGCCGCTGCACCTGTTAATTTTTAATACGACTCATGTGCCTACGGGACTGCTATGGCAAAAATTTCCTATAATGTGGATACATTCGAGGATTTCTCCCAAACGTAATATCTTGCCATATCACGAAGCAGTGGCTCAGATGATTATCACTGGGAAGAGGCAGGCATTGACTTATTTCGGAAAAGAGCCAGATATCATTGTTCAGCCTTACAGCGTAAGTCAGGACACTTGGCTGAAACAGCATAGTACAGATTGGTTGCTTGCACAAATAGGGTTTAATGGAACTATAGACAGCCACTACCCTCAAGACAGGTTGATAAAATTTTTAAATGACCATGATATGATATTTCCTAAGATGACTTCTTTACAGCCTTTAAATAATGCTCTATTGATTTTCACTGATGGTTCCTCTAAAGGGTGAGCTGGATATCTTATTAATGATCAACAGGTTATCGTAGAGACTCCTGGTCTCTCGGCTCAGCTAGCCGAATTAACAGCAGTACTAAAAGTCTTTCAGTATGTACATGAGGCTTTTAATATCTTTACTGACAATTTATATGTTGCTCAGTCAGTACCCTTATTAGAAACCTGTGGTACGTTTAACTTCAATAAGCCATCAGGATCCTTATTTTCAGAATTGCAAAACATCATTCTTGCCCGGAAAAATCCGTTTTATATTGGCCATATACGGTCTCACTCTGGTCTTCCTGGGCCTCTGGCCGAGAGTAATGATCACATTGACAGAGTTCTAATAGGAGAAGCTTTAGTTTCGGATCCTGTTGCTCTGGCCCAACGTGATCATGAAAGGTTTCATCTCTCTAGCCATACCCTAAGGCTCCGACATAAGATCACTAAGGAGCAAGCAAGAATGATTGTAAAACAATGTCCTAAATGTATTACATTATCTCCAGTGCCACATCTAGGAGTCAATCCTAGAGGCCTTATGCCTAATCATATTTGGCAAATGGATATAACCCATTATGCAGAATTTGGAAAACTAAAATATATACATGTTTGCATTGATACCTGTTCAGGATTTCTCTTTGCTTCTCTGCATACAGGGGAGGCTTCAAAAAACGTAATTGATCATTGCCTACAAGCCTTTAATGCCATGGGGTTGCCTAAGCTTATTAAGACAGATAACGGGCCATCTTATTCTAGTAAAAACTTTATTGCATTCTGTAAAGAATTCGGTATCAAACATAAAACTGGAATTCCTTACAACCCCATGGGGCAAGGAATAGTTGAACATGCTCATAGCACCTTAAAGAATTGACTTTTTAAAACAAAAGAGGGGCATCTATATCCCCCAAGGTCACCAAAGGCTCATCTTGCCTTCACCTTATTTATCCTAAACTTTTTGCAAACTGACATTAAAGGTCAGTCTGCAGCGGACTGCCATTGGCATCCAGTTACTTCTAATTCTTATGCATTGGTAAAATGGAAGGATGCCCTGACTAATGAATGGAAGGGTCCGGATCCGGTTCTAATCTGGGGAAGAGGCTCGGTTTGTGTTTTTTCACGAGATGAAGATGGAGCACGGTGGCTACCAGAGAGATTAATTCGTCAGGTAAACACAGATTCTGTCTCTTCTCGTAAGTATCATTCTAAAGACTAAAATTCCTCTTGTGCTTAGAATTCAGCTGGGAATGGAAGCTCCCAGAAATGCTGTTTTCCTCTGAGCCAAATCCCCTCCCTACAAGAGGCAGGAGACTAGCTTTAGTTTTACAATTTGCATCTGAATAAGTACCTGGATTTCTCCAAAAAGAAAATTTGCATTGCTACTCTCTCATTGTCTAGATCTCTTTCTTTTTTCAAGTAGGTCAATCTACATTCTCCAGCGGACCTGCAGGCGTGCCTTCTCCTCCCCTAAGAGCAAAAAGGTGGTACTGCTATCTCCCTTCCAAGGACATTCCAGCACGTGGCTTTCAGTCTGAGATAGGATTTAGATTTACCAAGAGAGCTAGGGAAGTAGAAATTTCATATATTTACAGAGATTAGTTCTTATTTTGATAGAGATGGGCTTAGTCCCTTAGCTGGCCTCTGGCTTTTCACCCTTGCTGTTACTGCAAGGTATCCTTAGTTCCTCAGGCTAGGGAATAACAGGGATGAGGAGGAAAGACTTCCAGCTCCTATTTTAACCACAATTCGTGGTGTTAATACTGACATAATTCTTGTCTAGGCCTTGCTAAATCTGAGGTTGACAAGTCTCCACTAGAGACCACACAGGACTCAAACCTGCGCGTACTGATTCGTGATCCTACGAATACAGTATGACTACCACTTGGCACAGGAGATTACTGCGGGAGAAGGTCCAGCTTGACCGTTTCTGAGTGCCCTGTGCAACACACCTGATTTGAAGGAGGTTGGTATCTGACTCCAGCTAAAAACCAAAAATACCTAAGGCTCTGCCTCCCCTCCCCAAAAGATACCAAGAGCCACAGATGTGGGTCCTGACAACACCCACGGGAGGAATCAGGTCAATGTCCACCCAAGCCAAGGTTAAAGGCCCACTCATCTACGGATGAGAAAATCATTTGATCACCTCAATTAAGCGTTGCCTATTTAAACTTAATTAATAGGGGGGAGAGAGGTTGGAGATCTTACTGTCGAAAGGGCAAGCCCTTCACTGCCTCCCACCCAAATAAAATAGCCAGTTGGCCTTGTACTAAGGAGCCAGCCAGTCTTGCCCCTTCTCCTTGTTTCCCTGCCTGTCATCCAAAATTGCGGAGGATTATCAACTCAGTATTATTCTAAATTTGTTTGGTCAAACTTAGCCAGGGTTCCAACACCCTACTTAAAATGCAACCAGGTAGTTACCTATTCAGCACTAATTAGCATTATAAAGTCAGAGCCTACAGCTCATCACTATTCCGTTAGTGCTTTAAAGACAGTCTTAGCCAGATACAGTTTACCATTAGAAAAGATAGGGAATCCCACGAAAACAGGTTTTTTCTTTAGCCCTAAGAACTCAGGCAGAACTATTTAGCATAGATAATTTTTCTGCCTCTGGCCAGCCCTTTCTTTTTTTTTGTTAACTAATGGGAGGAGATGTGGTCTCCCTTCCCCCACCTGCTTGAACCTGCTTGCTCAACGGTGGAGTTTCCTGCTCATTCGTGCTGCCACGCCCACTGCTGGACCCTGTCGGCTTAGCTGCTTGGAGGCACACACGTGTTCGTCCTGCTACTGGATCCCGAGTTACTTGGTGGGAAATTGGGTTCCCTCCCCCTTCTTTTATAACTGAATGTTGGAATTAAAAAGGCGGGCTTTGAACATGAAATCGTCTTAGCCCCATTCTTTCTTCCACCCCATCTAGATTCCTCTCTTTTCAGCTCGAACTGCCATTCTCAGTTGAACCGTTTGTGTTGTGGACTGCGGGCAGGCCGCAACAGTGCCCGAGGCTATGAATAAAATATGGAGTGTAAAATAATAAACTAATAAATTGAAAATAAAAACCTAAACTGAGCCTTTTATTTTTGCTTCTGTCTTAACTATAGTGTGAAGACAATAAAGGTACTCCTCAGAAAATGAAGATCAGCTAACATAATACCCACTTCAAAGATCTTGATCCCTAGCTCTTTTTCTGACCCCATACTTTCTTTGCATCTCTCTGTATTAAAAGTCAGACATGTATGCCCTGTTTACTCCTCATAGCTCCTCACAGTTATGTTTGTCTCTTTCCTCCTAGATGCATAAAACTTTTATTCATGTTATTGATGGACTATATTATTTCAATATACATCTATATTACTAGTGCTCTCTCTATCCTACTAGTTCATTGACTTATGACAGTCATTAGGTACAAGGTATTCAATTTTAAATATTGTTTATGCATGTAAAGTTATTCAGAATTTTATTTTTAGTTATCTAGGCATAAACTATTGGAAAAATATTTCACAGTATTTTTATTTTTGATGTTCCAAAGACTTCACTGAATATTCATGTGTTTTCTTTTGGACATCCAATATTGATATTGATATTTTGCAGTAGTAAATTTTACTTGGTATATCTGTTATTTTCCTAATGATTTATTACAATCTCTGTGACTATTAAAACAGATTTTCAAATTTGAAATCATAGCACTTGTTTGGCATTTCTTAATTAATTTGCAGCCTGTATATATTAGGTAATGCAGATAAATAAAGTTACAATGTCTTATATAAAACTTAATAAGAGAAGATAAAGATTTGTGGAGGGACAACTGATAACAAGAATCATCCTATAAGAACCCAGAAGCCATAGACCACAAACAGTGGCTTCATCTTTTTGTTTGTATTACTTTTTTTGTTTGTTTGGATTCTTACATATTTGTGACTTCTTTTTTATTTTGATGTTTTTTTAATTAGATATTTTCTTTATTAGCATTACTTTTGAAATGAAATGGCATTGTTTGGAACATGTCCTAAACCATGGTTTGTACATTTTGCAGTGTATTTTAAAATAATTTTCTGATTCTAATATTGGACTCAGTATTAGTGACATAATATTGTTCAGCTGATAATATTTGACTATCAAATGATAAGGCTAGTTTTTATTTTTGAGTTTTGAACCAATGAGGGAAAAGTTGTCCTTATTTGTCCTTGAAGACTCTGAGCAATAGAGGATTTAAAAAAAGAAAACTTTTGGCTTAACAATAAATATTGTACCATGGACATTTTTAAATTTTGAATTATTTGAATTATTCCACATCCTGCTGTACACAGATTCCTCCAGGAGAGAGCTCTTCTCCCAGGAGTGCTCCCACTCCCAGGTTCAGAGGTGAGATAGCCACTTTCTCTCCAATAACTGTCTAAAACAAGACTGGCAAGGAGCACACATTGCACAGGAACAGTAGCTCAGTTAGAACAGATACCTTCCTGTCACCATCTACACCCGAAGTTAAGGCTGTTCCACAGCCATCTGTACAAAGGTTCCACCAGGAGAGGGCTGGTCTCCCAGAAGTGCTGACACAGGAAAGAACAACAATGGCTTGTACTGTAAGATTGCCAATCTACAAAGGGGACCTCATAAAATTTCAAAGCTTCTGTAAGGCAAAAGACACTGTCAATAAGACAAAAAGGCCACTAACTGATTGGGAAAGGATCTTTATGAATCCTAAATCTGATAGGGGACTAATATCCAATATATACAAAGAACTCAATAATCTGGACTTTAGTAAATCAAATAACCCTATTAAGAATGGGGTACAGAACTAAACAGAATTCTCAGCTGAGGAATACCGAATGGCTGAGAAGCAGCTGAAAAAAATGTTCAGCATCCTTAATCATCAGAGAAATACACATCAAAACAACCCAGAGATTCCACCTCACACCACTCAGAATGACTAAGATCAAAAATTCAGGTGACAGCAAAAGCTGGGAAGGATTTGGAGAAAGAGGAACATTCTTCCATTCCTGGTAGGATTGCAAGCTGGTACAACCACTCTGGAAATCCATCTGGCATATCCTCAGAAAATTGGACATAGTACTTCTGGAAGATCCAGCAATACCTCTCCTGGGCATATACCCAGAATATGGGTATATTCTTGGAACCAGAAGAAGTTCCAATTTGTAATAAGGACACATGCTCCACCAAGTTCACAGCAGCTTTATTTATAATAGCAAGAGCTGGAAAGAACCCAGATGTCCCTCAACAGAGGAATGGATACAGAAAATGTGGTACATGTAAACAATGGAGTACGACTCAGTTATTAAAAACAAGGAATTTATGAAAGTCTTAGGCAAATGATGGATCTGGAAGATATCATACTGAGTGAAGTAGCCCAATCACAAAAAGCACACATAATATGCACTCATCGATAAGTGGATATTAGCCCAGAAACTTAGAATACCCAAATACAATTTTCAAAACACATGAAACTCAAGAAGAAGGAAGACCAAAGTGTGGATACTTCGTTCCTTCTTAGAATGGGGAACAAAATACCCAAGGAAGGAGTTACAGAGACAAAGTTCATTGCTGAGATGGAAGGAAGGACCATCCAGAGACTGCCCCACCATGGGATCCATCCTGTAAATAACCACCAAACCAAGACACTACTGCATATGCCAGGAAGATATTGCTGACAAGGACCCTGATATAGCTATCTCTTGTGAGGCTGTGCCACTGCTGGCAAACACAGAACTGAATGCTCACTTTCATCTAGTGGATTGAACACAGGGCCACCAATGAAGGAGCTAGAGAAAGTGCCCAAGGAGCTAAAGGGATCTGCAATGCTATAACAGGAACAACAATATGAACTAACCAGTACCCCCTACCCCGCAGAGTTTGTGTCTCTAGTTGCATAGGCAGCAGAGGATGGCCTAGTTGACCATCAATGGGAGGAGAGGCCCTTGGTCTTGCGGAAGATTATATGTACAGGGGAATGACAGGGCCAGCAAGCAGGAGTAAGTGGGGTAGGGAGCAGGACGAGGAAGGTATTCAGGACTTTCTGGAAGGAATGTAGGAAAATGGATAGCATTTGAAATGTAAATGAAGAAAATATTTAATAAAAAAGAAAAAAAAAAGAACTTCAATTCTCTGAGGAAAGAAATCAAAGATTTCAGAGGATGGAAAGATCTCCAATGCTCATGCTTTGGCAGGATTTAGTAAAATAGTAAAAATGTCGGTGTTGCCAAAGCAATCTACAGATTTACTGCAATCCTCATCAAATTTCCAATTCAATTTTTCACAGAGGTAGAAAGAGTAATTTGCAAATTCTTCTGGAAAAACAAAAAACCTAGGACAGTGAAAACTATCCTCAACAATAAAAGATCTTCTGTCAGAATCACCATTGCTGGCCTCAAGCTGTACTACAGAGCAATTGTAAAGAAAAAAACCAAAAAAACAAAACCCTGCATGGTATTGGTACAGTGATATACAGGTAGATCAATAGAAAAGAAATGAAGATTCAGAAATGAATCGACACAACTATGATCAACTGATTTTTGACAGGAAGACACAGCATCAAGTGAGGGATGGGGTTGCCATCCCCAGTCATATCTCTGACCCATAATTTTTCGTATCTGAAAGAATTCCTGGGATGGAAACGGAGAGGAGGCTAAGAAAAAGAAGGTCCAGCGACAGCCCAAAGTGGGATCCAGGTCAAGGTGAGGTAAATGGGACCTATTATAACTGCCCTCAGAAAGACGCAACAAATAGCTGAAAGAGTCAGATGCAGATATTTGTATCCAACCAATCTACAGAAGCAGCTGACACTTGTTGGTGAATTCAGGAAGGCTAAAAGAAGCTGAGGAGGATGGCAAACCTTTAGGAGGTCCAGCAGTCTCAATTATTCTTGATCCCTGAGATTTCTGAAACACTGGATCACCAAACAGACAGCATACACCAGCTGATATGAGGCCCCAACAAACATACAGTAGAGGACTTCCAGGTCTGTGTTCATTCAGAGATGATGCATCTAACCCTTAAGAGACTGGAGGCCCCAAGGAGTGTAGAGGCCAGGTGGGGTGGTGGGAGGGGACATCCATATGTAGACAGGGGGTGGTAGGGAGGAGATGTGGGATATGAAGCAGTCAGAGGTGGATGGGGGGAGGTAAGGAATGGAATATGGAGTGTAAAAAATGAACTAAATTATAAGAAAAGGTATAATACTGTGTTCTCATGATAATTAAAAAACTGAATATGTAATTAGCACTATTGTGTGTCAAGTAAACACATCTTTATATTTTCTTTGTTGTTGTTCTCCTTCTCCTTCTCTTTCTTTCTCTTCCTCTTCTTCTTCTCTTACTCCTCCTCCTCCTCCTTCTTCTTCCTCTTCTTCTTCTTCTTCCCTTCTTCTTCTTTTTTGGGGTGTTTTTGTTTGTTTGTTTGATTTGAGAAAGGGTTTGTCTATATACACCTGGTTATCCTGGAACAACTGGAACTCATTCTGTACACCATTCTGGCCTCAAACTCAGAAATCTGCTGGCCTCTGCCTCCCAAATGCTGGAATTAAAGTCATGTGCCACCACTGCCTGGATGCCTTACACTTTCTCTTCTATATGTAGAGTCATTGTGATTACATAAAAAAGGCTTTAGATGTAAAAAAAAAAAAAAAAGTGGGAGCTGAACAATGCAAACCTTGAAAGAATCTTAAGAACAGTTTCTTACTAAGTATTATTAGCAAATGTCACATATCAGTTTTTTATGAGCTATATTTCATATGAAGCTTAAACACAAGCAAAATTCGTTGTAAATATACACTTTAGAATACAACTGAGAGCATCCCATCATTAAGAATGTTAAAGAACTCTAAGGTAGAGGAAGAGGAAAAGGGAATTGCACATTTTGGTGGCTTCACTATCCTACATGACCAACATGAATACTTTTTTGTTGCATACATAAGTTCTCAAAATGTAATAATTTTTATGACTCACTGTTTGTGTAGTTACTCATTTTCACAGAAATGAAACTAGAATATCATGTAAGTAGGCCATTGAAATGCTACCTCTGAAGTCTGGGTAACCTTTTATATAAAAGTATAGGGCTTCATATTCCCAGGTACCTTCCTTGTAGAAGCCTCTTTGCTGGTGAATATGTTGGTTTGAGGCAGTCTGGTCAGTTACTTTTGGGTGGGGGAATAGAGAGGACCAGAACTCTCAGCTCTTATATATGTTATATTATTTTATTGGCAATAAACAAACAGAAGTCCGAAGACAAAGCAACTTTGGCTGATGTTTTACAGATAGGAAGCATCCTTGCTAATTTGGCAACGTGTTCCTGCATGTTTTCCATTTCTGAATATACTCAGTCACTAAGGGGTTGAGGCTTCCTTAGAAATTTGTACAGTGAGTCAAAATGTGGTTTTGTTTCAGAAAAATACAGGGGGACCTGAGGTGCACTTTTTTTTTATTATTTTATTTTAAGAAAGAAAGAGATGGATTGTTAGTTTATTCCTTTATGTGACATCTTTCCTTCTGTGTTAATTTCATTGTAATTTCCTATGTAATTTTAAAGATAAATGTTACCATTGAACTGAGCATAGGGTTCCCAATAGAGGAGTTAGAAAAAGGACTGAAGGAGTTGAAGGGTTTTGCAACCCCATAGGAAGAACAACCATATCCACCAACAACACCCCCCAGAACTTCAGTGGACTAAGCCATCAACAAAGGATCACACATAGCTCCAGCTATATATGTAGCAGAGGATGTCCTTTTCAGGCATCAATGAAAAGAGAGGTCCTTGGTCCTATGAAGGCTCCATAGATGCCCCAGTATAGGGGAATCGAGGGTGGGAGTGGGTTAGTGGGTGGAGGAACACCCTCATAGAATCAGGGGGAGGGAGGATGTAATAGGGTGTTTCTAGGAGGGAGGGAAACCAAGAAAGGTGATAACATTTGAAATGTAAATAATGAAAATATCCAATTAAAAAGAAAAAAAGGAAAAATACTATGTTGGAAGTACAAACATTTACAAAGTTGAATTTTCTTATGATTGTAGGAGAGTATTTAGTAAGAAAAAATGAGATAGAACATTAAAATCACAATTGAATACATGTTGCTCTATTGTTAAATAACAGCCAGACATTTTTCTCTGTCTCTCTCTTCTTCTCTTCTCTCTCTCTCTCTCTCTCTCTCTCTCTCTCTCTCTCTCTCTCTCTCTCTCTCTCTCTCTCTCTCTCTCTCTCTCTCTCTCTCTCTCTCTTTCAGGGTTCCACACTATTAACATCCATAGTTTCTGAAATAAATTCCTCATCTGCTTAGATTATCTGGGTTTCAGTTTTAAGGTTTAACCTGTAATAATGAAGCTATACTTTACATTTGAACTTGCAGGTTTCTACATATCTGATCTCATGCATTATTCTCACATTTCACAAAGATGACTTAGCATAGCCATTTGTGTTTAGTGCTGGGCCTGAACCCAGAGCATTGTACTTTCAGTGGACCAAATACTTTTGTGGTTTTGAGATCACTTTTTCCGTTTCAAATTTTGAGCAATGTGTAAATATGTTGCTCAGGCTGAACCTCTATAGTCTAGGTTTGTGATTCTCAATTATTCTAGTGCTGAGACCCTTTCATATATATCCTTATATTTTGGTGATATGCCAACATAAGTTATTTTTTCATACTTCATAAAAGGTGTAAATAATAATGTAAATACGTAATATGCAGGATATCTGATATGTGACTCCAAGTGATCCTAACCCACAGGTTGACAACCACTGTTCTAGGTGGTCTTTCAGCTAACAATGTCTTCTGAGTGGCCATGACTGAAGCTAAATGATTTCAAATAATCCAAATACACACAAAAACACACACAGTGAAGCACACACAAACAATTTGGTGTTTGGTTTGAGATTTTCACTAAAGTACTGGGAAAATGAACAGGCCAAAGACATAGCAGACAAAATCAAAACCCGATAAAATCCAAGCAAACAAACCCAAACAAAACTGAATGAGGAGCAAAATGTTTGCAAAATGCCACTGAGTTAGTTTTGTGTTGTGAAACTACTTCTGGGGATGGAGCTTGTTCTGAAGTGTGA
The DNA here is from genome assembly GCF_978045245.1 of Mus caroli. Taxonomy (NCBI): domain Eukaryota; kingdom Metazoa; phylum Chordata; class Mammalia; order Rodentia; family Muridae; genus Mus; species Mus caroli. The sequence goes on along the minus strand of NW_028227259.1, from coordinate 90,630,189 downwards.
CTCATAAACACAGTGGGGATCTTTAGGAGAAAATACCAATCATGTATTAATTGCAGATAGCTTTCTGGTAGTGTTGGAAGCCATGCACACTTCTTATTTCAGTGCAAGGAGTCCATTGGGCTTGAACCAGTGGAAGCTTTGCACATGTTGCCTTGAGTTCATATTTGTCAGCCATGGTATATACAGAAGACCCTATTTTCTTGGATTCACCAAGCTCCTCTGGATTTTACAGTCTTTCTGCATGGGTGTGATGGGAGGGCCTTGATGAAGACACCCCACTTAAGATTCAGTCCTCCAAAGTTCTTTGCACATTGTCCTGTTGTAGGTCTATATTTTATTTCTAATCTACACTAAGGGGAAGCATTTATAATGAGGACTGAGTGAAGTACTTATACATTGGTATAGCAGTATGATGTTTTATGAGTTTTTGTTTATAGCAATGTTCTTATGCGAGAATATTAGTATTAAATTTTTTCTTAGGACCATGACCCATCTAATCCTAGATACTAGACTACTTCAGAAGTGTTGAGTATGGGTTCTATCTAATAAATGGGCATTAAATCCATCAAAACCGTGGTTCTTTTCTCCCTGCGTTTTCTGCCACAATGATTCCAATATTTCTTTTTTTTTAATTTATTTTTTATTAGGTATTTTCCTCGTTTACATTTTCAATGCTATCCCAAAAGTCCGCCATACCCACCCCACCCCCAATCCCCTACCCACCCACTCCCCGTTTTTGGCCCTGGGGTTCCCCAGTACAGGGGCATATAAAGTTTGCAAGTCCAATGGGCCTCTCTTTGCAGTGATGGCCGACTAGGCCATCTTTTGATACATATGCAGCTAGAGACAAGAGCTCCGGGGTACTGGTTGGTTCATATTGTTGTTCCACCTATAGGGTTGCAGTTCCCTTTAGCTCCTTGGGTAATTTCTCTAGCTCCTCCATTGGGGGCAGTGTGATCCATCCAATAGCTGCCTGTGATCATACACTTCTGTGTTTGCTAGGCCCCGACATAGTCTCACAAGAGACAGCTATATCTGGGTCCTTTCAGCAAAATCTTGCTAGTGTATGCAATGATGTCAGCGTTTGGAAGCTGATTATGGGATGGATCCCTGCATATGGCAATCACTAGGTGGTCCATCCTTTCGTCACAGCTCCAAATTTTGTCTCTGTAACTCCTTCCATGGGTGTTTTGTTCCCATTTCTAAGAAGGGGCAAAGTGTCCACACGTTGGTCTTTGTTCTTCTTGAATTTCATGCGTTTAGCAAATTGTATCTTATATCTTGGGTATCCTAAGTTTCTGGGCTAATATCCACTTATTAGTGAGTACATATTGTGCGAGTACATTTGTGATTGGGTTACCTCACTCAGGATGATGCCCTCCAGGTCCATCCATTTGCCTAGGAATTTCACAACTTCATTTTTTTTAATAGCTGAGTAGTACTCTGTCTTAGTCAGGGTTTCTATTCCTGCACAAACATCATGACCAAGAAGCCAGTTGGGGAGGAAAGGGTTTATTCGGCTTACACTTCCCTGCTGCTGTTCATCACCAAAGGAAGTCAGGACTGGAACTCAAACAGGTTTAGAAAGCAGGAGCTGATGCAGAAGCCATGGAGGGATGTTCTTTACTGGCTTACCTCCCCTGGCTTGCTCAGCCTACTTTCTTATAGAACCCAAGACTACCAGCCCAGGGATGGTCCCACCCACAGGGGCCTTTCCCCCTTGATCACTAATTGAGAAAATGCCTTACAGTTGGATCTCATGGAGGCATTTCCTCAACTGAAGCTCCTTTCTCTGTGATAACTCAGCTGTGTCAAGTTGACACAAAAATAGCCAGTACAATTGACCCCTTGTCAACTTGACACACAAACACATCACTAGTAAGCCTCAACCCTTACATTCTTATTCATCCCCAAGATCTAAATAACTTTAAAAGTCCCACAGTCTTTACATATTCTTAAAATTTGAATCTCTTTAAAATATCCATCTCTTTAAAAATCCAAAGTCTTTTACAATTAAAAGTCTCTTAACTGTGGGTTCCACTAAAACAGTTTCTTCCTTCAAGAGGGAAAATATCAGGGCACAGTCACAATCAAAGCAAAAATCAATCTCCAACTGTCCAATGTCTGGGATCCAACTCACGATCTTCTGGGCTCCTCCAAGGGCTTGGGTCACTTCTCCAGCCATGCCCTTTGTAGCACACACGTCGTCCTCTGGGCTCCAGATGCCTGTACTCCACTGCTGCTGCTGCTCTTGGTGGTCATCTCATGGTACTGGCATCTCCAAAACACTGCATGACCCCTTCAGTCCTGGGCCTTCAATTACAACTGAGGCTGCACCTTCACCATTGGCCTTCCATGGCCTCTCACAGTGCTTAGCCTCAGCTGCTCTGCATGACCCCTTCATGCCTTCAAAATCAGTACCACCTGGGTGACCCTTACACATTACCAAGTCCCGCTGCAGAAGGAGTACAACCTTGCCTATCTCTGGAACACAGCCTTTTTGTGCTTTCAGAAAACACTTCCCAGAAGATGTCACCTCAACAAAACTGGTCTCTTCTTAATCACCGCTAATTTCTTAGCTCCAGCTAACCAGCATCAATAGTCCCAGTAATGCAAAGTTTTTGCTTTAGTAGTTCTGGTATCTTGTTAATCACAGCTGATTCTTCAGCCCCAGCTAACCAGAACTACAAAATCTTCACAATCAAAAAAGCAACGGCCCTGAAAAGTCTTTAATTTTCCCTCTGAAATTTCACAAAGCAGACCTCCATCTTCTGCACTGTTCTCAACATTATCTTCCAAGCTCCTACACAACATCTGACAGAGCTCTTAACAACGAATGGATCTTTAATCCCAAAGTTCCAAAGTCCTTCCACAGTCCTCCCCAAAACATGGTCAGGTTGTCACAGGAATACCCCACTCTGCTGGTACCAATTTGTCTTAGTCAGGGTTTCTATTCCTGCACAAACATCATGACCAAGAAGCCAGTTGGGGAGGAAAGGGTTTATTCGGCTTACACTTTCCTGCTGCTGTTCATCACCAAAGGAAGTCAGGACTGGAACTCAAACAGGTTTAGAAAGCAGGAGCTGATGCAGAAGCCATGGAGGGATGTTCTTTACTGGCTTACCTCCCCTGGCTTGCTCAGCCTACTTTCTTATAGAACCCAAGACTACCAGCCCAGGGATGGTCCCACCCACAGGGGCCTTTCCCCCTTGATCACTAATTGAGAAAATGCCTTACAGTTGGATCTCATGGAGGCATTTCCTCAACTGAAGCTCCTTTCTCTGTGATAACTTAGCTGTGTCAAGTTGACACAAAAATAGCCAGTACAATTGACCCCTTGTCAACTTGACACACAAACACATCACTAGTAAGCCTCAACCCTTTCCTCCCCAACTTGCTTCTTGGTCTTTTTTTTTTTTTTTTTTTAAATATTTTTATTACATATTTTCCTCAATTACATTTCCAATACTATCCCAAAAGTCCCCCATAGCGCCCCCCACTTCCCTACCCACCCATTCCCATTCTTTTGGCCCTGGCATTCCCCTATATTGGGGCATATAAAGTTTGCAAGTCCAATGGGCCTCTCTTTCCATTGATGGCCGACTAGGCCATCTTTCGATACATATGCAGCTAGAGACAAGAGCTCCAGGGTTCTGGTTAGTACATCATGTTGTTCCAACAATAGGGTTGCAGATCCCTTTAGCTCCTTGGGTACTTTCTCTAGCTTCTCCATTGGGAGCCCTGTGATACATCCAATAGCTGACTGTGAACATCCACTCCTGTGTTTGCTAGGCCCCGGCATCGTCTCACAAGAGACAGCTATATTTGGGTCCTTTCAGCAAAATCTTGCTAGTGTATGCAATGGTGTCAGCGTTTAGAAGCTGATTATGGGACGGATCCCTGGATACAGCAGTCTCTAAATGGTCCATCCTTTCATCACAGCTACGAACTTTGTCTCTGTAACTCCTTCCCTGGGTGTTTTGTTCCCAATTCTAAGAAGGTGCACAGTGTCCACACTTTGGTCTTCATTCTTCTTGAGTTTCATGCGTTTATCAAATTGTATCTTATATCTTGGGTATCCTAAGTTTTGGGCTAATATCCAATTATCAATGAATACATATTGTGTGAGTTCTTTTGTGATTGTGTTACTTCACTCAAGATGATGCCCTCCAGGTCCATCCATTTGGCTAGGAATTTCATAAATTCATTCTTTTTAATAGCTGAGTAGTACTCCATTGTGTAAATGTACCATAATTTCTGTATCCATTCCTCTGTTGAGGGACATCTGGGTTCTTTCCAGCTTCTGGCTATTATAAATAGGGCTGCTATGAACATAGTGGAGCATGTGTCCTTTTTACCGGTTGGGACATCTTCTGGATATATGCCCAGGAGAGGTATTGCTGGATCCTCCGGTAGTACTATGTCCAATTTTCTGAGGAACCGCCAGACTGATTTCCAGAGTGGTTGTACAAGCTTGCAATCCCACCAACAATGGAGGAGTGTTCCTCTTTCTCCACATCCTCGCCAGCATCTGCTGTCACCTGAATTTTTGATCTTAGCCATTCTGACTGGTGTGAGGTGGAATCTCAGGGTTGTTTTGATTTGCATTTCCCTGATGATTAAGGATGTTGAACATTTTTTCAGGTGCTTCTCTGCCATTCGGTATTCCTCAGGTGAGAATTCTTTGTTCAGTTCTGAGCCCCATTTTTTAATGGGGTTATTTGACTTTCTGGAGTCCACCTTCTTGAGTTCTTTATATATATTGGATATTAGTCCCTTATCTGATTTAGGATAGGTGAAGATCCTTTCCCAATCTGTTGGTGGTTTTTTTGTCTTATTGATGGTGTCTTTAGCCTTGCAGAAGCTTTGTAGTTTCATGAGGTCCCACTTGTCAATTCTCGATCTTACAGCACAAGCCATTACTGTTCTATTCAGGAATTTTTCCCCTGTGCCCATATCTTCAAGGCTTTTCCCCACTTTCTCCTCTATAAGTTTCAGTGTCTCTGGTTTTATGTGAAGTTCCTTGATCCACTTAGACTTGACCTTAGTACAAGGAGATAGGAATGGATCGATTCGCATTCTTCTACATGTTAACAACCAGTTGTGCCAGCACCATTTGCTGAAAATGCTGTCTTTCTTCCACTGGATGTTTTTAGCTCCCTTGTCGAAGATCAAGTGACCATAGGTGTGTGGGTTCATTTCTGGGTCTTCAATTCTATTCCATTGGTCTATTTGTCTGTCACTATACCAGTACCATGCAGTTTTTATCACAATTGCTCTGTAGTAGAGCTTTAGGTCCGGCATGGTGATTCCACCAGAGGTTCTTTTATCCTTGAGAAGAGTTTTTGCTATCCTAGGTTGTTTGTTATTCCAGATGAATTTGCAGATTGCACTTTCTAATTCGTTGAAGAATTGATTTGGAATTTTGATGGGGATTGCATTGAATCTGTAGATTGCTTTTGGCAAGATAGCCATTTTTACAATGTTGATCCTGCCAATCCATGAGCATGGGAGATCTTTCCATCTTCTGAGATCTTCTATAATTTCTTTCTTCAGAGACTTGAAGTTTTTATTATACAGATCTTTCACTTCCTTAGTTAGAGTCACGCCAAGATATTTTATATTATTTGTGACTATTGAGAAGGGTGTTGTTTCCCTAATTTCTTTCTCAGCCTGTTTATTCTTTGTGTAGAGAAAGGCCATTGATTTGTTTGAGTTAATTTTATATCCAGCTACTTCACCGAAGCTGTTTATCAGGCTTAGGAGTTCTCTGGTGGAATTTTTAGGGTCACTTATATATACTATCATATCATCTGCAAAAAGTGATATTTTGACTTCATCTTTTCCAATTTGTATCCCTTTGATCTCCTTTTGTTGTCGAATTGCTCTGGCTAGGACTTCAAGTACAATGTTGAATAGGTATGGAGAAAGTGGACAGCCTTGTCTAGTCCCTGATTTTAGAGGGATTGCTTCAAGCTTCTGACCATTTACTTTGATGTTGGCTACTGGTTTGCTGTAGATTGCTTTTATCATGTTTAGGTATGGGCCTTGAATTCCTGATCTTTCCAAGACTTTTATCATGAATGGGTGTTGGATCTTGTCAAATGCTTTTTCCGCATCTAACGAGATGACCATGTGGTTTTTGTCTTTGAGTTTGTTTATATACTGGATTACGTTGATGGATTTCCGTATATTGAACCATCCCTGCATCCCTGGGATGAAACCTACTTGGTCAGGATGGATGATTGTTTTGATGTGTTCTTGGATTCGGTTAGCAAGAACTTTATTGAGGATTTTTGCATCAATATTCATAAGGGATATTGGTCTGAAGTTTTCTATCTTTGTTGGGTCTTTTTGTGGTTTAGGTATCAGAGTAATTGTGGCTTCATAGAATGAGTTGGGTAGAGTACCTTCTGTTTCTATTTTGTGGAATAGTTTGTGAAGAACTGGGATTAGATCTTCTTTGAAGGTCTGATAGAACTCTGCACTAAACCCATCTGGTCCTGGGCTTTTTTTGGTTGGGAGACTATTAATGACTGCTTCTATTTCTTTGGGGGATATAGGGCTGTTTAGATCATTAACCTGATCTTGATTCAACTTTGGTACCTGGTATCTGTCTAGGAACTTCTCCATTTCATCCAGGTTCTCCAGTTTTGTTGAGTATAGCCTTTGGTAGAAGGATCTGATGGTGTTTTGGATGTCTTCAGGATCTGTTGTTATGTCTCCTTTTTCATTTCTGATTTTGTTAATTAGGATGCTTTCCCTGTGCCCTCTAGTGAGTCTGGCTAAGGGTTTATCTATCTTGTTGATTTTCTCAAAGAACCAGCTCCTTGATTGGTTGATTCTTTGAATAGTTTTTCTTGTTTCCACTTGGTTGATTTCACCCCTGAGTTTGATTATTTCCTGCCGTCTACTCCTCTTGGGTGAATTTGCTTCCTTTTGTTCTAGTGCTTTTAGGTGTGTTGTCAAGCTGCTAATGTGTGCTCTCTCTAGTTTCCTTTTGGAGGCACTCAGAGCTATGAGTTTTCCTCTTAGAAATGCTTTCATTGCGTCCCATAAGTTTGGGTATGTTGTGGCTTCATTTTCATTGAACTCTAAAAAGTCCTTAATTTCTTTCTTTATTCCTTCCTTGACCAAGGTATCATTGAGAAGAGTGTTGTTCAGTTTCCACGTGAAGGTTGGCTTTCTATTATTTATTTTGTTATTGAAGATCAGCCTTAGTCCATGGTGATCTGATAGGATGCATGGGACAATTTCAATATTTTTGTATCTGTTGAGGCCTGCTTTGTGACCAATTATGTGGTCAATTTTGGAGAAGGTACCGTGAGGTGCTGAGAAGAAGGTATATCCTTTTGTTTTAGGATAGAATGTTCTGTAGATATCTGCCAGATCCATTTGATTCATAATTTCTCTTAGTTTCACTGTGTCCCTGTTTAGTTTCTGTTTCCTTGATCTGTCCATTGGTGAAAGTGGTGTGTTGAAGTCTCCCACTATTATTGTATGAGGTGCAATGTGTGCTTTGAGCTTTACTAAAGTTTCTTTAATGAATGTGGCTGCCTTTGTATTTGGAGCATAGATATTCAGGATTGATAGTTCCTCTTGGAGGATTTTACCTTTGATGAGTATGAAGTGTCCCTCCCTGTCTTTTTTAATGACTTTGGGTTGGAAGTCAATCTTATCAGATATTAGAATGGCTACTCCAGCTTGTTTCTTCATGCCATTTGCTTGGAAAATTGTTTCCCAGCCTTTCATTCTGAGGTAGTGTCTATCCTTTTCTCTGAGATGAGTTTCCTGTAAGCAGCAAAATGTTGGGTCTTGTTTGTGTAGCCAGTTTGTTAGTCTATGTCTTTTTATCGGGGAGTTGAGTCCATTGATATTAAGAGATATTAAGGAAAAGTAATTGTTGTTTCCTGTTATTTTTGTTGTTAAAGTTGGCATTTTGTTCTTGTGGCTGTCTTCTTTTAGGTTTGTTGAGGGATTACCTTCTTGTTGTTTCTAGGGCGTGGTTCCTGTCCTTGTATTGGTTTTTTTCTGTTATTATCCTTTGAAGGGCTGGATTCGTGGAGAGATAATGTGTGAATTTGGTTTTGTCGTGGAATACTTTGGTTTCTCCATCTATGTTAATTGAGAGTTTGGCTGGGTATAGTAGCCTGGGCTGGAATTTGTGTTCTTTTTGTGTCTGTATAACATCCGTCCAGGATCTTCTGGCTTTCATAGTCTCTGGTGAAAAATCTGGTGTAATTCTGATAGGCTTGCCTTTATATGTTACTTGGCCTTTTTCTCTTACTGCTTTTAGTATTCTATCTTTATTTAGAGCATTTGTTGCTCTGATTATTATGTGTCGGGAGGTATTTCTTTTCTGGTCCAGTCTATTTGGAGTTCTGTAGGCTTCTTGTATGTTCATGGGCATCTCTTTCTTTAGATTTGGGAAGTTTTCTTCTATAATTTTGTTGAAGATGTTTGCTGGTCCTTTGAGTTGAAAATCTTCATTCTCATCCACTCCTATTATCCGTAGGTTTGGTCTTCTCATTGCGTCCTGTATTTCTTGGATGTTTTGAGTTAGGATCTTTTTGCATTTTACATTTTCCTTGATTGTTGTGCCGATGTTCTCTATGGAATCTTCTGCACCTGAGATTCTCTCTTCCATCTCTTGTATTCTGTTGCTGATGCTGGTATCTATGGTTCCAGATTTCTTTCCTAGGGTTTCTATCTCCAGTGTTGCCTCATTTTGGGTTTTCTTTATTGTGTCTACTTCCCTTTTTAGGTCTAGTATGGTTTTGTTCATTTCCATCATCTGTTTGGATGTGTTTTCCTGTTTTTCTGTAAGGACTTCTACCTGTTTGATTATGTTATCGTGTTTTTCTTTAAGGATTTGTAACTCTTTAGCAGTGTTCTCCTGAAATTCTTTAAGGGATTTTTGTGCTTTCTCTTTATTGTCTTCTGCCTGTTTAGCAGTGTTCTCCTGCATTTCTTTAAGTGTGTTATTAAAGTCCTTCTTGAAGTTCTCTATCATCATCAGGAGATATGCTTTTAAATCCGTGTCTAGCTTTTCCGGTGTGTTGGGGTGCCCTGGACTGGGCGAAGTGGGGGTGCTGGGTTCTGATGATGGTGAGTGGTCTTGGTTTCTGTTAGTAAGATTATTACGTTTACCTTTCGCCATCTGGTAATCTCTGGGGTTAGTTGTTATCGTTGTCACTGTTTAAAGATTGGAGCAGAAGCTGTGTTCCACTCACCAGCAGTCTCTAAATCCTGCGGCGGGGGTCGTGGGTAGCTGACGGTACCCTGGTACCCTGGTGCTGGTCCAGCTGGAAGAGGCCTGTGGTCCTACACAGGCCGGTTTCTGCTTCCCTAACTAATGCAGTCTCAGGTCCCGCACAATTGGATTGGAGCAGAAGCTGTGCTCCACTCACCAGAAGTCTTAAGATCCTGTGGCGGGTGTTGTGGGTAGCTGGCGAGTGTCAGCAGACCCTGCGCCCCAGCTGCCCTGGTGATTTTCTGACCGGAAGAGGGTTGTGGCCCTATGTAGGCCGGATTTCTCTCTCCCCAACCAGAGCAGTCTCAGGTCCCGCGTGATTGGACTGGAGCAGAAGCTGTGTTCCACTCACCAGCAGTCCCAAAATCCTGCAGCGGGGGTCGTGGGTAGCTGGCGGGTGTCAGGCAACCCTGCGCTCCCGCTACCCCGGCGCTGATCCAGCCGGATGAGGCCTGTGATCCTACTCAGGCCGGTTTCTGCTTCCCTAACTAATGCAGTCTCAGGTCCCGCGCAATTGGATTGGAGCAGAAGCTGTGTTCCACTCACCAGCAGTCCCAAAATCCTGCGGCGGGGGTCGTGGGTAGCTGGCGGGTGTCAGGCAACCCTGCGCTCCCGCTACCCCGGCGCTGATCCGGTCGGATGTGGCCTGTGGCCCTACTCAGGCCTGTTTCTGCTTCCCTAACTAATGCAGTCTCAGGTTCCGCGTGATTGGACTGGAGCAGAAGCTGTGTTCCACTCACCAGCAGTCCCAAAATCCTGCGGCGGGGGTCGTGGGTAGCTGGCGGGTGTCAGGCAACCCTGCGCTCCCGCTACCCCAGCGCTGGTGTCAGGCAACCCTGCGCTCCCGCTACCCTGGCGCTGATCCAGCCGGATGAGGCCTGTGATCCTACTCAGGCCGGTTTCTGCTTCCCTAACTAATGCAGTCTCAGGTCCCGCACAATTGGATTGGAGCAGAAGCTGTGCTCCACTCACCAGAAGTCTTAAGATCCTGTGGCGGGTGTTGTGGGTAGCTGGCGAGTGTCAGCAGACCCTGCGCCCCAGCTGCCCTGGTGATTTTCTGACCGGAAGAGGGTTGTGGCCCTATGTAGGCCGGATTTCTCTCTCCCCAACCAGAGCAGTCTCAGGTCCCGCGTGATTGGACTGGAGCAGAAGCTGTGTTCCACTCACCAGCAGTCCCATAATCCTGCGGCGGGGGTCGTGGGTAGCTGGCGGGTGTCAGGCAACCCTGCGCTCCCGCTACCCCGGCGCTGATCCAGCCGGATGAGGCCTGTGATCCTACTCAGGCCGGTTTCTGCTTCCCTAACTAATGCAGTCTCAGGTCCCGCGCAATTGGATTGGAGCAGAAGCTGTGTTCCACTCACCAGCAGTCCCAAAATCCTGCGGCGGGGGTCGTGGGTAGCTGGCGGGTGTCAGGCAACCCTGCGCTCCCGCTACCCCGGCCCCAGCGCTGATCCGGCCGGATGTGGCCTGTGGCCCTACTCAGGCCGGTTTCTGCTTCCCTAACTAATGCAGTCTCAGGTCCCGCGTGATTGGACTGGAGCAGAAGCTGTGTTCCACTCACCAGCAGTCCCAAAATCCTGCGGCGGGGGTCGTGGGTAGCTGGCGGGTGTCAGGCAACCCTGCGCTCCCGCTACCCCGGCGCTGATCCAGCCGGATGAGGCCTGTGATCCTACTCAGGCCGGTTTCTGCTTCCCTAACTAATGCAGTCTCAGGTCCCGCGCAATTGGATTGGAGCAGAAGCTGTGCTCCACTCACCAGAAGTCTTAAGATCCTGTGGCGGGTGTTGTGGGTAGCTGGCGAGTGTCCGCTTCTTGGTCTTGATGTTTGTGCAGGAATAGAAACCCTGACTAAGACATACTCCATTGTGTAAATGTACAACATTTTCTGTATCCATTCCTCTGTTGAGGGGCATCTGGGTTCTTTCCAGCTTCTGGCTATTATAAATAAGGCTGCTATGAACAAAGTGGAGCATGTGTCCTTCTTACCGATTGGAACATCTTCTGGATATATGCCCAGGAGAGGTATTGCCGGATCCTCCAGTAGTACTATGTCCAATTTTCTGAGGAACCGCCAGACTGATTTCCAGAGTAGTTATACAAGCTTGTAATGCCACCAACAATGGAGGAGTGTTCCTCTTTCTCCACATCCTCGCCAGCATCTGCTGTCACCTGAATTTTTGATCTTAGCCATTCTGACTGGAGTGAAGTGGAATCTCAGGGTTGTTTTGATTTACATTTCCCTGATGATTAAGGATGTTGAACATTTTTTCAGGTGCTTCTCAGCCACTCTGTATTCCTCAGGTGAGAATTCTTTGTTGAGCTCTGAGCCCCATTTTTTAATGGGGTTATTTGATTTTCTGGAGTCCACCTTCTTGAGTTCTTTATATATATATTGGATATTAGTCCCCTATCTGATTTGGGATAGGTAAAGATCCTTTCCCAATCTGTTGGTGGCCTTTTTGTCTTATTGACTGTGTCTTTTGCTTTGCAGAAGCTTTGCAATTTTATGAGGTCCCATTTATCGATTCTCAATCTTACTGCACAAGCCATTGCTGTTCTATTCAGGAATTTTTTTCCCCTGTACCCATATCTTCGAGGCTTTTCCCTTCTTTCTTCTCTATAAGTTTCAGTGTCTCTGGTTTTATGTGGAGTTCCTTAATCCACTTAGATTTGACCTTAGTACAAGGAGATAGAAATGGTTCAATTCGCATTTTTCTACATGATAACCACCAGTTGTGCCAGCACCATATTTTGAAAATGCTGTCTTTTTTCCACTGGATGGTTTTAGCTCCCTTGTCAATGATCAAGTGACCATAGGTGTGTGGGTTCATCTCTTGGTCTTCAACTTTGTTCCATTGGTCTACTTGTCTGTCACTATACCAATACCATGCAGTTTTTATCACAATTGCTCTGTAGCAATTGCTTTAGGTCCGGTGTGGTGTTTCCACCAGAGGTTCTTTTATCCTTGAGAAGAGTTTTTGCTATCCTAGGTTTTTTGTTATTCCAGATGATTCTGCTGATTGCCTTTTCTAATTCGTTGAAGAATTGAGTTGGAATTTTGATGGGGATTGCATTGAATCTGTAGATTGCTTTTGGCAAGATAGCCATTTTTACAATGTTGATCCTGCCAATCCATGAGCATGGGAGATATTTCCATCTTCTGAGATCTTCTTTAATTTCTTTCTTCAGAGACTTGAAGTTCTTATCATACAGATCTTTCACTTCCTTAGTTAGAGTCACGACAAGGTATTTTATATTATTTGTGACTATTGAGAAGGGTGTTGTTTCCCTAATTTCTTTCTCAGCCTGTTTATCCTTTGTGTAGAGAAAGGCCATTGACTTGTTTGAGTTAATTTTATATCCAGCTACTTCACCGAAGCTGTTTATCAGGTTCAGGATTTCTCTGGTGGAATTTTTAGGATCACTTATATATACTATCATATCATCTGCAAAAAGTGATATTTTGACTTCTTTCTTTCCAATTTGTCTTCCCTTGATCTCCTTTTGTTGTCTAATTGCTCTGGCTAGGACTTCAAGTACAATGTTGAATAGGTAGGGTGAGAGTGGACAGCCTTGTCTAGTCCCTGATTTTAGTGGGATTGCTTCCAGCTTCTCACCATTTACTTTGATGTTGACTACTGGTTTGCTGTAGATTGCTTTTATCATGTTTAGGTGCCACAGACCCTCTGGGTCTCGTGCCTGTGTAAAATGGTTCTCTAGAGTAGATGGGCAAATAGTCAGATGACGACAGACAGAATCCAGCACACAAGAGAGGTGTTGAATCTGAATGTAATGTCTGGTTGAGCTTAGACTAATTATATTACAGCGAATATCATAAATTGTAAAACATAACAGATATGGTACATTGAAGTTTCTTAGGTGCAAAGGGAGTGACTGCAAAGTTTAAGCTAGGGATCAGCATCCCTCCAGATGTAAGAGGAGTGACTACAAAAGGACTATGTTTATCTTAGAGATTAGCACCTGCTGAGGTCTGCCCTGAGTATAGCACTTTAGAGTTAATTGGGCTAGAGAAGTTTTAACCCTTGCCTGGCTTCAGGAATAAAGTAGTGTCAAGGACTTAGGCCTTGTTAATACTTATCTATGTCTGGAGAATTCCCATTTTTCAGTATAGTAACTTAATTTGCTGTTGGCACGGAATATAGTCTGTAATAAGAATTTCTATCTCAGTGAGAATTCCAGTCTCTTTTTGTAGATAGGTGAAATAATGACTAGTACTTAATTGGTTATTGAATAGGTTAAACTCCTTGTTGCTATCTGGAATCTAAGAACACTGGGAAAAGGCTTTAGCTATGTTGGAATACAATCTTAAAAGGCATTTACTATAAGGTAATGCTTAATAGAGTATACGTGAGTCTATACATTAGACTAACAGTGAGTGGAGGATTAATATTATGATTTTTAAAATTTTGGAGAGAAAAATGTCAGACTTCAGGAAGAGAGTTCCCTTTGAAACCCATTGCTTCATCGGTCAGTTTCCCACCTTTCACTATGTCAAACTGACTCAACCAAAGTACGTGACATTTAGATATGGGCTTTGAATTCCTGATCTTTCCAAGACTTTTATCATGAATGGGTGTTGGATCTTGTCAAATGCTTTCTCAGCATCTAACGAGATGATCATGTGGTTTTTGTCTTTGAGTTTGTTTATATAGTGGATCACGTTGATGGATTTCCGTATATTGAACCATCCCTGAATGCCTGGGATGAAACATACTTGGTCAGAATGGATGACTGTTTTGATGTGTTCTTGGATTCAGTTAGCAAAAACTTTTTTTTTTTAATATTTTTATTACATATTTTCCTCAATTACATTTCCAATACTACCCCAAAAGTCCCCCATAGCGCCCCCCACTTCCCTACACACCCATTCCCATTCTTTTGGCCCTGGCATTCCCCTATATTGGGGCATATAAAGTTTGCAAGTCCAATGGGCCTCTCTTTCCATTGATGGCCGACTAGGCCATCTTTCGATACATATGCAGCTAGAGACAAGAGCTCCAGGGTTCTGGTTAGTACATCATGTTGTTCCAACAATAGGGTTGCAGATCCCTTTAGCTCCTTGGGTACTTTCTCTAGCTTCTCCATTGGGAGCCCTGTGATACATCCAATAGCTGACTGTGAACATCCACTCCTGTGTTTGCTAGGCCCCAGCATCGTCTCACAAGAGACAGCTATATTTGGGTCCTTTCAGCAAAATCTTGCTAGTGTATGCAATGGTGTCAGCGTTTAGAAGCTGATTGTGGGACGGATCCCTGGATACAGCAGTCTCTAAATGGTCCATCCTTTCATCACAGCTAGGAACTTTGTCTCTGTAACTCCTTCCCTGGGTGTTTTGTTCCCAATTCTAAGAAGGTGCACAGTGTCCACACTTTGGTCTTCATTCTTCTTGAGTTTCATGCGTTTATCAAATTGTATCTTATATCTTGGGTATCCTAAGTTTTGGGCTAATATCCACTTATCAATGAATACATATTGTGTGAGTTCTTTTGTGATTGTGTTACTTCACTCAAGATGATGCCCTCCAGGTCCATCCATTTGGCTAGGAATTTCATAAATTCATTCTTTTTAATAGCTGAGTAGTACTCCATTGTGTAAATGTACCATAATTTCTGTATCCATTCCTCTGTTGAGGGACATCTGGGTTATTTCCAGCTTCTGGCTATTATAAATAGGGCTGCTATGAACATAGTGGAGCATGTGTCCTTTTTACCGGTTGGGACATCTTCTGGATATATGCCCAGGAGAGGTATTGCTGGATCCTCCGGTAGTACTATGTCCAATTTTCTGAGGAACCGCCAGACTGATTTCCAGAGTGGTTGTACAAGCTTGCAATCCCACCAACAATGGAGGAGTGTTCCTCTTTCTCCACATCCTTGCCAGCATCTGCTGTCACCTGAATTTTTGATCTCAGCCATTCTGACTGGTGTGAGGTGGAATCTCAGGGTTGTTTTGATTTGCATTTCCCTGATGATTAAGGATGTTGAACATTTTTTCAGGTGCTTCTCTGCCATTCGGTATTCCTCAGGTGAGAATTCTTTGTTCAGTTCTGAGCCCCATTTTTTAATGGGGTTATTTGACTTTCTGGAGTCCACCTTCTTGAGTTCTTTATATATATTGGATATTAGTCCCTTATCTGATTTAGGATAGGTGAAGATCCTTTCCCAATCTGTTGGTGGTTTTTTTGTCTTATTGATGGTGTCTTTAGCCTTGCAGAAGCTTTGTAGTTTCATGAGGTCCCACTTGTCAATTCTCGATCTTACAGCACAAGCCATTACTGTTCTATTCAGGAATATTTCCCCTGTGCCCATATCTTCAAGGCTTTTCCCCACTTTCTCCTCTATAAGTTTCAGTGTCTCTGGTTTTATGTGAAGTTCCTTGTTCCACTTAGACTTGACCTTAGTACAAGGAGATAGGAATGGATCGATTCGCATTCTTCTACATGTTAACAACCAGTTGTGCCAGCACCATTTGTGGAAAATGCTGTCTTTCTTCCACTGGTTGTTTTTAGCTCCCTTGTTGAAGATCAAGTGACCGTAGGTGTGTGGGTTCATTTCTGGGTCTTCAATTCTATTCCATTGGTCTATTTGTCTGTCACTATACCAGTACCATGCAGTTTTTATCACAATTGCTCTGTAGTAGAGCTTTAGGTCCGGCATGGTGATTCCACCAGAGGTTCTTTGATCCTTGAGAAGAGTTTTTGCTATCCTAGGTTTTTTGTTATTCCAGATGAATTTGCAGATTGCACTTTCTAATTCGTTGAAGAATTGTTTTGGAATTTTGATGGGGATTGCATTGAATCTGTAGATTGCTTTTGGCAAGATAGCCATTTTTACAATGTTGATCCTGCCAATCCATGAGCATGGGAGATCTTTACATCTTCTGAGATCTTCTATAATTTCTTTCTTCAGAGACTTGAAGTTTTTATTATACAGATCTTTCACTTCCTTAGTCAGAGTCACGCCAAGATATTTTATATTATTTGTGACTATTGAGAAGGGTGTTGTTTCCCTAATTTCTTTCTCAGCCTGTTTATTCTTTGTGTAGAGAAAGGCCATTGATTTGTTTGAGTTAATTTTATATCCAGCTACTTCACCGAAGCTGTTTATTAGGCTTAGGAGTTCTTTGGTGGAATTTTTAGGGTCACTTATATATACTATCATATCATCTGCAAAAAGTGATATTTTGACTTCATCTTTTCCAATTTGTATCCCTTTGATCTCCTTTTGTTGTCGAATTGCTCTGGCTAGGACTTCAAGTACAATGTTGAATAGGTATGGAGAAAGTGGACAGCCTTGTCTAGTCCCTGATTTTAGAGGGATTGCTTCAAGCTTCTCACCATTTACTTTGATGTTGGCTACTGGTTTGCTGTAGATTGCTTTTATCATGTTTAGGTATGGGCCTTGAATTCCTGATCTTTCCAAGACTTTTATCATGAATGGGTGTTGGATCTTGTCAAATGCTTTTTCAGCATCTAAGGAGATGACCATGTGGTTTTTGTCTTTGAGTTTGTTTATATACTGGATTACATTGATGGATTTCCGTATATTGAAACATCCCTGCATCCCTGGGATGAAACCTACTTGGTCAGGATGGATGATTGTTTTGATGTGTTCTTGGATTCGGTTAGCAAGAACTTTATTGAGGATTTTTGCATCAATATTCATAAGGGATATTGGTCTGAAGTTTTCTATCTTTGTTGGGTCTTTTTGGGGTTTAGGTATCAGAGTGATTGTGGCTTCATAGAATGAGTTGGGTAGAGTACCTTCTGTTTCTATTTTGTGGAATAGTTTGTGAAGAACTGGGATTAGATCTTCTTTGAAGGTCTGATAGAACTCTGCACTAAACCCATCTGGTCCTGGGCTTTTTTTAGTTGGGAGACTATTAATGACTGCTTCTATTTCTTTGGGGGATATAGGGCTGTTTAGATCATTAACCTGATCTTGATTCAACTTTGGTACCTGGTATCTGTCTAGGAACTTCTCCATTTCATCCAGGTTCTCCAGTTTTGTTGAGTATAGCCTTTGGTAGAAGGATCTTATGGTGTTTTGGATGTCTTCAGGATCTGTTGTTATGTCTCCTTTTTCATTTCTGATTTTGTTAATTAGGATGCTTTCCCTGTGCCCTCTAGTGAGTCTGGCTAAGGGTTTATCTATCTTGTTGATTTTCTCAAAGAACCAGCTCCTTGATTGGTTGATTCTTTGAATAGTTTTTCTTGTTTCCACTTGGTTGATTTCACCCCTGAGTTTGATTATTTCCTGCCGTCTACTCCTCTTGGGTGAATTTGCTTCCTTTTGTTCTAGTGCTTTTAGGTGTGTTGTCAAGCTGCTAATGTGTGCTCTCTCTAGTTTCCTTTTGGAGGCACTCAGAGCTATGAGTTTTCCTCTTAGAAATGCTTTCATTGCGTCCCATAAGTTTGGGTATGTTGTGGCTTCATTTTCATTGAACTCTAAAAAGTCCTTAATTTCTTTCTTTATTCCTTCCTTGACCAAGGTATCATTGAGAAGAGTGTTGTTCAGTTTCCACGTGAAGGTTGGCTTTCTATTATTTATTTTGTTATTGATGATCAGCCTTAATCCATGGTGATCTGATAGGATGCATGGGACAATTTCAATATTTTTATATCTGTTGAGGCCTGCTTTGTGACCAATTATGTGGTCAATTTTGGAGAAGGTACCATGAGGTGCTGAGAAGAAGGTATATCCTTTTGTTTTAGGATAGAATGTTCTGTAGATATCTGCCAGATCCATTTGATTCATAATTTCTCTTAGTTTCACTGTGTCCCTGTTTAGTTTCTGTTTCCATGATCTGTCCATTGGTGAAAGTGGTGTGTTGAAGTCTCCCACTATTATTGTATGAGGTGCAATGTGTGCTTTGAGCTTTACTAAAGTTTCTTTAATGAATGTGGCTGCCTTTGTATTTGGAGCATAGATATTCAGGATTGATAGTTCCTCTTGGAGGATTTTACCTTTGATGAGTATGAAGTGTCCCTCCCTGTCTTTTTTAATGACTTTGGGTTGGAAGTCAATCTTATCAGATATTAGAATGGCTACTCCAGCTTGTTTCTTCATGCCATTTGCTTGGAAAATTGTTTTCCAGCCTTTCATTCTGAGGTAGTGTCTATCTTTTTCTCTGAGATGAGTTTCCTGTAAGCAGCAAAATGTTGGGTCTTGTTTGTGTAGCCAGTTTGTTAGTCTATGTCTTTTTATCGGGGAGTTGAGTCCATTGATATTAAGAGATATTAAGGAAAAGTAATTGTTGTTTCCTGTTATTTTTGTTGTTAAAGTTGGCATTTTGTTCTTGTGGCTGTCTTCTTTTAGGTTTGTTGAGGGATTACCTTCTTGTTGTTTCTAGGGTGTGGTTCCTGTCCTTGTATTGGTTTTTTTCTGTTATTATCCTTTGAAGGGCTGGATTCGTGGAGAGATAATGTGTGAATTTGGTTTTGTCGTGGAATACTTTGGTTTCTCCATCTATGTTAATTGAGAGTTTGGCTGGGTATAGTAGCCTGGGCTGGAATTTGTGTTCTTTTAGTGTCTGTATAACATCCGTCCAGGATCTTCTGGCTTTCATAGTCTCTGGTGAAAAATCTGGTGTAATTCTGATAGGCTTGCCTTTATATGTTACTTGGCCTTTTTCTCTTACTGCTTTTAGTATTCTATCTTTATTTAGAGCATTTGTTGCTCTGATTATTATATGTCGGGAGGTATTTCTTTTCTGGTCCAGTCTATTTGGAGTTCTGTAGGCTTCTTGTATGTTCATGGGCATCTCTTTCTTTAGATTTGGGAAGTTTTCTTCTATAATTTTGTTGAAGATGTTTGCTGGTCCTTTGGGTTGAAAATCTTCATTCTCATCCACTCCTATTATCCGTAGGTTTGGTCTTCTCATTGTGTCCTGTATTTCTTGGATGTTTTGAGTTAGGATCTTTTTGCATTTTACATTTTCCTTGATTTTTGTGCCGATGTTCTCTATGGAATCTTCTGCACCTGAGATTCTCTCTTCCATCTCTTGTATTCTGTTGCTGATGCTCATATCTATGGTTCCAGATTTCTTTCCTAGGGTTTCTATCTCCAGTGTTGCCTCATTTTGGGTTTTCTTTATTGTGTCTACTTCCCTTTTTAGGTCTAGTATGGTTTTGTTCATTTCCATCATCTGTTTGGATGTGTTTTCCTGTTTTTCTGTAAGGACTTCTACCTGTTTATTATGTTATCCTGTTTTTCTTTAAGGATTTGTAACTCTTTAGCAGTGTTCTCCTGCAATTCTTTAAGGGATTTTTGTGCTTCCTCTTTATTGTCTTCTGCCTGTTTAGCAGTGTTCTCCTGTATTTCTTTAAGTGTGTTATTAAAGTCCTTCTTGAAGTCCTCTATCATCATCAGGAGATATGCTTTTAAATCCGTGTCTAGCTTTTCCGGTGTGTTGGGGTGCCCTGGACTGGGCGAAGTGGGGGTGCTGGGTTCTGATGATGGTGAGTGGTCTTGGTTTCTGTTAGTAAGATTATTACGTTTACCTTTCGCCATCTGGTAATCTCTGGGGTTAGTTGTTATCGTTGTCACTGTTTAAAGATTGGAGCAGAAGCTGTGTTCCACTCACCAGCAGTCTCTAAATCCTGCGGCGGGGGTCGTGGGTAGCTGACGGTACCCCGGTGCTGGTCCAGCCGGAAGAGGCCTGTGGTCCTACTCAGGCCGTTTTTCTGCTTCCCTAACTAATGCAGTTTCTGGTCCAGCGTGCAATTGGATTGGAGCAGAAGCTGTGTTCCACTCTCCAGTCTCCAGAAGTCTTAAGATCCTGTGGTGGGTGTTGTGGGTAGCTGGTGAGTGTCAGCCGACCCTGCGCCCCAGCTGCCCCGGTGCTTTTCTGACCGGAAGAGGGTTGTGGCCCTATGTAGGCCGGATTTCTCTCTCCCCAACTAGAGCAGTCTCAGGTCCCGCGTGATTGGACTGGAGCAGAAGCTGTGTTCTACTCACCAGCAGTCCCAAAATCCTGCGGCGGGGGTCGTGGGTAGCTGGCGGGTGTCAGGCAACCCTGCGCTCCTGCTACCCCGGCGCTGATCTGGCCATATGAGGCCTGTGGCCCTACTCAGGCCGGTTTCTGCTTCCCTAACTAATGCAGTCTCAGTTCCCGCGCAATTGGATTGGAGCAGAAGCTGTGTTCCACTCACCAGCAGTCCCAAAATCCAGTGGCGGGGGTCGTGGGTAGCTGGCGGGTGTCAGGCAACCCTGCGCTCCCGCTACCCCGGCGCTGATCCGGCCGGATGAGGCCTGTGGCCCTACTCAGGCAGGTTTCTGCTTCCCTAACTAATGCAGTCTCAGGTCCTGTGCAATTGGATTGGAGCAGAAGCTGTGCTCCACTCACCAGAAGTCTTAAGATCCTGTGGCGGGTGTTGTGGGTAGCTGGCGAGTGTCAGCAGACCCTGTGCCCCAGCTGCCCCGGTGCTTTTCTGACCGGAAGAGGGTTGTGTCCCTATGTAGGCGGGATTTCTCTCTCCCCAGCCAGAGCAGTCTCAGGTCCCGCGTGATTGGACTGGAGCAGAAGCTGTGTTCCACTCACCAGCAGTCCCAAAATCCTGCGGCTGGGGTCGTGGGTAGCTGGCGGGTGTCAGGCAACCCTGCGCTCCCGCTACCCCGGCGCTGATCCGGCTGGATGAGAGCAAGAATTTTATTGAGGATTTTTGCATCGATATTCATAAGGGAAATTGGTCTGAAGTTCTCTATCTTTGTTGGGTCTTTTTGTGGTTTAGGTATCAGAGTAATTGTGGCTTCATAGAATGAGTTTGTTTCTATTTTGTGTAATAGTTTGTGAAGAACTGGATTAGATCTTCTTTGAAGGTCTGATGGAACTCTGCACTAAACCCATCTGGTCCTGGGCTTTTTTTTGGTTGGGAGACAATTAATGACTGCTTCTATTTCTTTAGGGATTATAGGACTGTTTAGATCATTAACCTGATCTTAATTTAGCTTTGGTACCTGGTATCTGTCTAGAAACTTGTACATTTCATCCAGGTTTTCCAGTTTTGTTGAGTATAGCCTTTTGTAGAAGGATCTGATGGTGTTTTGGATTTCTTCAGGATGTATTGTTATGTTTCCCTTTTCATTTCTGATTTTGTTAATTAGGATGCTTTCCCTGTGCTCTCTAGTGAGTCTGGCTAAGGGTTTATCTATCTTGTTGATTTTCTCAAAGAACCAGCTCCTTGATTGCTTGATTCTTTGAATAGTTCTTGTTTCCACTTGGTTGATTTCACCCCTGAGTTTGATTATTTCCTGCCTTCTACTCCTCTTGGGTGAATTTGCTTCCTTTTGTTCTAGAGATTTTAGGTGTGTTGTCAAGCTGCTAATGTGTGCTCTCTCTAGTTTCTTTTTGAAGGCACTCAGAGGTATGAGTTTTCCTCTTAGGAATGCTTTCATTTTGTCCCATAAGTTTGGCTATGTTGAGGCTTCATTTTCATTAAACTCCAAAAAGTCCTTAATTTCTTTCTTTATTCCTTCCTTGACCAAGTTATCATTGAGAAGCGTGTTGTTCAGTTTCCACGTGAATGTTGGCTTTCTATTAGTTATTTTGTTATTGAAGATCAGCCTTAGTCCATGGTGATCTGATAGGATGCATGGGACAATTTCAATAGTTTTGTATATGTTGAGGCTTGTTTTGTGACCAATTATGTGGTCAATTTTGGAGAAGGTACCATGGGGTGCTGAGAAAAAGGTATATCCTTTTGTTTTAGGATAAAATGTTCTGTAGATATCTGTTAAGTCCATTTTTTTTCATCACTTTTGTTAGTTTCACTGTGTCCCTGTTTAGTTTCTTTTTCCATGATCTGTCCATTGGTGAAAGTGGTGTGTTGAAGTCTCCCACTATTATTGTGTGAGGTGCAATGAGTGCTTTGAGCTTTACTAAAGTTTCTTTAATGAATGTGGCTGCCCTTGTATTTGGAGCATATATATTCAGAATTGAGAGTTCCTCTTGGAGGATTTTATCTTTGATGAGTATGAAGTGCCCCTCCTTGTCGTTTTTTATTATTTTATGTTGGAAGTCGATTTTGTTAGATATTAAAATGGCTACTCCAGCTTGTTTCTTCCTACCATTTTCTTGGAAAATTGTTTTCCAGCCTTTCATTCTGAGGTAGTGTCTATTTTTTTCTCTGAGATGCGATTCCTGTAAGCAGCAAAATGTTGGGTCTTGTTTGTTTAGCCAGTTTGTTAGTCTATGTCTTTTTATTGAGGGAGTTGAGTCCATTGATATTAAGAGATATTAAGGAAAAGTAATTGTTGCTTCCTGTTATTTTTGTTTTTAAAGTTGGCATTCTGTTCTTGTGGCTGTCTTCTTTTAGGTTTGTTGAGGGAATACCTTCTTGTTTTATCTAGAGTGTGGTTCCTGTCCTTGTATTGGTTTTTTTCTGTTATTATCCTTTGAAGGGCTGGATTCGTGGAGAGATAATGGGTGTATTTGGTTTTATCGTGGAATGTTTTGGTTTCTCCATCTATGGTAATTGAGAGTTTGGCTGGGTATAGTAACCTGGTCTGGAATTTGTGTTCTCTTAGTGTCTATATAACATCTGTCCAGGATCTTCTGGCTTTCATAGTCTCTGGTGAAAAATCTGGTGTAATTCTGATAGGCTTGCCTTTATATGTTACTTGACCTTTTTCCCTTACTGCTTTTAGTATTTTATCTTTATTTAGTGCATTTTTTGTTCTGATTATTATGTGTCGGGAGAAATTTCTTTTCTGGTCCAGTCTATTTGGAGTTCTGTAGGCTTCTTGTATGTTCATGGGCATCTCTTTAGATTTGGGAAGTTTTCTTCAATAATTTTGTTGAAGATGTTTGCTGGTCCTTTGAGTTGATAATCTTCATTCTCATCCACTCCTATTATCCATAGGTTTGGTCTTCTCATTGTGTCCTGGATTTCCTGGATGTTCTGAGTTAGGATCTTTTTGCATTTTCCATTTTCTTTGATTGTTGTGCCAATGTTCTCTATGGAATCTTCTGCACCTGAGATTCTTTCTTCCATCTGTTGTATTCTGTTGCTGATGCTCGCATCTATGGTTCCAGATTTCTTTCCTAGGGTTTCTATCTCCAGCTTTGCCTCACTTTGGATTTTCTTTATTGTGTCTACTTCCCTTTTTAGGTCTTGTATGGTTTTGTTCAATTCCATCACCTGTTTGGTTGTGTTTTCCTGCAATTCTTTAAGGGATTTTTGTGTTTCCTCTTTAATGTCTTCTACTTGTTTAGCAGTGTTCTCCTGTATTTCTTTAAGTGAGTTATTTAAGTCCTTCTTGATGTCCTCTACTATCATCATGAGATATGCTTTTAAATCCAGGTCTAGGTTTTCAGGTGTGTTGGGGTGCCCTGGATTGGGCGAAGTGGGAGTGCTGGGTTCTGATGATGGTGAGTGGTCCTGGTTTATGTTAGTAAGATTCTTACGTTTACCTTTCACCATCTGGTAATCTCTGGAGTTAGTTGTTATAGTTTGTCTCTGTTTAGAGATTGTTCCTCTGGTGATTTTGTTACCCTCTATGAGCAGACCTGGGAGACTAGCTCTCTCCTCTGAGTTTCAGTGGTCAGGGCAGTCTCTGCAGGCAAGGTCTCCTCTTTCAGGGAAGGTGCACAGTTATCTGGTGTTTGGACCTCCTCCTGGCCAAAGATGAAGGCCCAAAACAGGATCTTCCCCAGAAGCTGTGTTGCTTTGGCCTGTCACAGAAGCCGTTGTTTCAGTAGTCCACACTCTCACCTGTGTAGACTACTTTCGGCGGAGTCCCAGAACCAAGGTGGCTCCTGCAGAACCTGAGGCAGAAGCCTCTCTGGCCGGGCGGACACCTGTGCTCTGACCAGGAAGGTGGCTGGTTGTCTGGAGCCGAAAATGGTGCTGCCTCAGAGGCTCTGTGGCTCTCCCCTGTCCCAGAAACTGCTGGCCTCTATATTCCACACTGTCACCTGTGCAGACTGCCCTCTGCGGAGTCCTGGAACCAAGCTGGCTCCCGTGGAACCTGAGGCAGAAGCCTCTCAGGCCGGGCGGACACCTGTGCTCTGACCAGAAAGGTGGCCGGTTGTCTGGAGCCGAAAATGCTGTAGCCCCAATATTTCTTGTACACAAATCTCTCCTATTGTTCAACAAACCACAATGAGAGAAGTAGATATCGACAAAGAAATGATCACTAATTCATGGCTTTCAAAGCTTGGACATAATATTCTGTAGACTAATACTTTCATAGAGCTGATGTCCACCACCTCAGGAAATCCATAGAACTGTAGAATCATGCCATTGCTTTGATAGAAACTTATGTAGTAGGTGATAATATCTTTCTAATATAGTTAGATTAGCACACTTAGAAACAACAATGCAATGACATTTGATTTTTGATGACTTTTGCCCTGTGGTCAGATATTTATTTCTGTTGATATGTAGAAACAAAACTGTTATTTTCATTTGGAGATTCATACAAATCTTATTAGTTTGCATTATTCATTCACATTAGTTTCTTGGTTAATGCTTTCCTAAGTATTTATCATGTTTTAAAAGTAATAGGATGCTTGCAATTCTGTGGAAGAATGAAAGATCCCATTGCCTGTATTATCCATTCTGGCCTTGTAAGATATGTTTAGGGGTAGAGCTGGCAGATCACTGATGACCTACCCCTCTGATGTCTTTGCCACAGTTGGTGCAAAATCCCCACTCTGAAAAGTTCAAATGACTTTGCCATGTCCTAGCATGTGGGAAAATATGAAAAGTCATAAGGTCATGTCCAGGCTTAGAAGGTAGTTTACTGTTATGTATATGCACAATCCTAGGAAATACACATCATCGACTGCAAGAATACCTTTAAAGAAAATGACCTAGCAGGACAATGAAATCAGGTAAAAATTCATATTACAACAAAGTATAATGATAGTAATTATTTATGAGTACCATGTTTCCTTCCCATTAAAAGTTATAAGGAAAAATCCCCTTCATGTTCAGACCAGAAATATATTGCTTTATATCAAGCAGGAAAGTGGCCACTAACTTAAGCTCATGAATATAAACAAGCATATAGTTTCCCTTTTAACCTGCTATATAAATCAAACAATTTTACTTCTCTCAATGTCTCTCTTTTCTGGTATTTCTGGATTTATCCTAAATTTAGTTTGATTTTTTTTAATTTCATAATGAGCATTAGACCTATAGCAAAAAAACCCTTTCCCTCTCCTTTCTAATGCCTGTTTCCCTGCTTCTTTGTTCATGATTTCTTCTGTTTATTATTGTTAAAAGTATACACATGTGCCTATGAAAATCCATTATTATATGTATGCAAACACACACACAAACATTAGAAACAAGTGGGACATTATGAAAAGTCATAAGGTCATGTCCAGGCTTAGAAGGTAGTTTACTGTTATGTATATGTACAATCCTATGAAATACACATCATTGACTGCAAGAATACCTTTAAAGAAAATGATCCACAAACACATAGTACCAAATTTTATTTAAGTAACTCCTGAAAATATTGCAACAGATAAAGAAGTCATGTTTGCCATAGTCAAAAGAATATTTATACAGACCTGTAAGAAGTTACCATTTTCTTTCCATGATTTTAAAAACATATACTTTTTTAGACTATGACATTTTTGAAGGCAAGTGTAAATATTTACTTTGTCATTGTAGCTATTATCATCATAATATATCATCATAAACAACCCCACCCTTCACATGTGCAAAGTCTCTTTTTATGGGTTCTTAGTTTGTCAGTATTACAAGTATTCTGAAGATTTTAAGTACTTACACAGTCTTTCTTCTTGACAGTTTCATCTGGATAACAGCACAGCTATTCTCACAGTACTTTTTCTGTGTAAGGTTTTGAAAATAATTTGACCTACGAGCTAACTTCCTGGGGACTATCTTTCATAATTCCACTGTGTAACATGCAAATTCCAAGTGAGGAGAGTAACCAACAGGCTTACCCATCTAGCATGCCTATGAATCGTATCAATGATTACCATGGCATTTTGACTCTGTGGGTGCAATAGTGCTACAAATGCCTTGGTAACCAAGAGCTTTGATGGATTTGAGACCCACTCAACAACAGGGCAATCATGCGGGAGACTGTATCTGCATCACTAACCAAGGCTATCGAAGTCAGAATTTTTGAGGAGAACCTGTAACCATCACTTAAGCAAGCCACAGTAATCCCCAACACTGTGCTTAATATATCTTTGTCTACTCACAGGTCAGCGAAGTTGTCACCCCTCATCAAAATAGTTCCTTTTGAACTGATGAAGAACATTAGAGAAAAGTGAAATAGATCACAGTGCAGAGAACAAGAGCCTGTGTGTTGCCCAGTCACATCCAGAACCTAAGCAACACAACTCCTCAGGGATCACTGCAGAAGATGGAAAGAGTGTAAGTGCCAGAGGAACAGGATGCTTTCTGTGGGAATGGTTTTCTTTTTTCCTTTTTTCATTGTCATCTTGCATTTTTGGTTTAATTGCTGGCCACTACTATCTCCCACCTGGGAAACTTGGCATTATCATTAATCTTAGCTCTGTACCTCCCACCTGTCATATGTTAGTTGGTCGGTTTATTCTAGTCCCTGATAAGCATCTCTGAGCACCCACCTGTAGGAATGGCCACAGCCCACTCCTCCTCTCCAGAACTCTCATGGCTACCTGGTTCTCCTCTATCCAAAGCACGGTGGAACGCTCTCTTCATTTCCTTGTGTTCCCTTTTCCTCCCAGGACTCAGAAGTTCCTTTTCTATCTCCTGGTCTACAATTGACCCATGGCTTCCTTTACTGATCAAGAATCAAATGGGGAATAGGACCTTAATATCATTCCTGCTACCCCCACCTACAACCCTTAACTGCTTGAAGAACTTAGTCAGGGAGGATGGAAAATCACACACACACACACACACACACACACACACAGACACACCTGGAAAAAAATTCAAACCAGGCCCATGCAATAACAGACGATAGACGAAGCAATGTGAAAGATGATGTCATGGGTTGAGAGATGCTGGCTCACTAGCCTTCCCTCGGGTATAATAATCAAACCAGGTCCACACAATAACAGATGACTAGAAAAGCAATGAAAACGATGGCATCATGGATAGAGAAGCCTGCTCACCAGCTCCACAACAAAAGTGACAAAAGTAACAATACCCAACAGTTGTTCTCTGATCACCACACTAGTACCTTCATATGCGGAGACATGTTAATATGATTTAAGAAAGGTCCAAAGAAGCAGTGTCAATTCCCATATACTGAATTGAACCACAAATGAATAGTAAACCATAATAGTGCTCAATGAATAGCTAACAACACTTCTAAGGTGTACAGCATCCTCTGGTCTTAATTCTTTGTCTTTATCTAGGCTGGCAATCAGCAGTCTTCTTATTTATGAGGTATCCCCGCAGGGCTGGAGTTATGGGAAGACATGGGCTGGAGAGATGGCTCAGCCATTAAAGGCTGGGCTCACAACCAAAATATAAGAGCTTGGGTTTCTTAGTAACCAAATAACAGAAGCTATACTTATGAAGTCTCATCGACATGACCCCAATAGTCATTTTAACATGAATTGGGAAAGCCCATGAAGCCTCAATCCTAGATGAAGAAGTACAGACAACTAGGGAATGCTGAGTGTCCACAAATTGTTTGCTCTGGGATGAGCCTTTCAGTTGGATAACCAATCCAAAATAGTCAGCCCTGAGTTTATGTACATAGAAGTTACCTTATACAGACTGAGAAGGCTATATTTATATATTTTCAAATATATGTTACAACAGCTAATAAGAAATGAGGCCATGAATTTTACAGAGATCAAAGAAGGGCATTCAGGAAACTGTGACAAGAGTCAAGGGGAAGGTGAGAATGAGGTGATTATAATTGTAAAAAGTAAAATTTATCATTAAATGAGGTCTAGTAAGAATTTCAAATGTTTTTTGGTAGATATGTATATGCTATAGTCACTTATCTTGGCACTTTAGGAGACTTGAGTATCTATTGCATTAGGTATTATTTGTCAGGTCCTTGATGAAACTGTCCATGGACCCCAAAACAACAAATGATTGATATGGATAAAATTAATATACATTGTGAGTACTATATACGTATTTAGTATGTTTATAAATAATACTTAATTATCTGTGCACATGCAATTATTTACTTACAAGTTAATAAAGAAAAAGTGGCCATAAGTTTTTTAAATACTTGATTTTGTTAAATTGAAAGGGTAAGAAGAACTCCTCACTTAGACAACATGGGTAAGCACTGTTTCTTTTGTTCTCACTGATTGTTCCAAGGAGTCTGTTGTCACACAAGCACACCCATATACTTCACACACAAAGTGTATGTGGATCTGCAAATCTAGTTGTTGTAAATTCTAGTACTGCAGGAGTGATAAAATCTCTGCCTATTGCATGCTGTTTCCTTTAGCCGTGTGGAAGGTAATTTGGGAAGTGTTTGGACCACTGTTACTTGTACTAGTTGGAGTACTGTCTGTAGAAGTTGGAGTGATCTTAACTGAAGCATATGAGGTATTGCCTCCTGCCTCAGTTGGAGCAGTACCATATTTAGTGGTTGAGATAGTCTCAACTACTATGCCATTTGAGGAAGTATCAAGCTGGAGGCTTCTAGTGGAGTGATGATTTTGGCATCTATACATTTGCTGACAGAAGCAGTAGATGTGGTTGTGATGACAACCATAGTTGTCCAAGTAGATGTAACATCCACATTGTGAAAGGGTAAATGAAGTGCTGGTTACTTGGCTAGTTAGCAGGAGAGAGGTCAAAAGAGAAAAGGAGGACTGCAGAGTATCTAAGCCATGAGTCCAAGACTGAATGACATGAGTTCATGTTTCTAAGAAACAGGAAGAAGGTCATGGCTTAGACCAAGCAGTTAGAGTGTTTAGAGTTCCCAGACCCTTTTGAGATCATTTGCTTCCTTCTAGCTGTCAGATGTTCATGAGGTATGGATTTACTCAGGTTAATTTTCTCTTCAGAACCATGAGTAGTAATCAGAGAGAGAATAAAAACAGAACAAAGGAAAAGTAAAGAAATATTCCAATATATGCCCCATATCATTTAGATTTTCTTGGAACATGCTTCTTCTTTAGAATCAAAAGTGCAAATAAAAGTTTGGTTCTCCATTGTGTAAATGTATCACATTTCTGTCTCCATTCCTCAGTTGAGGGACATCTGGGTTCTTTCCAGCTTCTGGATATTATAAATAAGGCTGCTATAAACATAGTGGAGCATGTGTCCTTATTACAAGTTGGAACATCTTCTGGGTATATGCCCAGGAGTGGTATTGCTGGGTCCTCAGGTAGTACTATGTCCAGTTTTCTGAGGAAACGTCAAACTGGCTTCCAGAGAGGTTGTAGAAGCTTGCAATTCCACCAGCAATGGAGGAATGATCCTCTTTCTCCACATCCTTGCCATCATCTGCTGTCACCTGAATTGTTTATCTTAGCCATTCTGACTTGTGTGAGGTGTAATCTCAGGGTTGTTTTGATTTGCATTTCCCTGATGATTAAGGATGTTGAAGATTTTTTCAGGTGCTTCTCAGCCATTCAGTATTCCTCAGTTGAGAATTCTTTGTTTAGCTCTACACCCCATTTCTTTAATAGAGTTATTGGATTTTCTGGAATCCATCTTCTTGAGTTCTTTGTATATATTGGATATTAGTCCCCTATCAGATTTAGGATTGGTAAAGATCCTTTCCCAATCTGTTGGTAGACTTTTTGTCTTATTGACAGTGTCTTTTGGCTTACAGAAGCTTTGTAATTTTACGAGGTCCCATTTGTCAATTCTTGATCTTACAGCACAAGCCATTGCTGATCTGTTTAGGAATTTTTTTCCCTGTACCCATATCTTTGAGGCTTTTTCCCACTTTCTCCTCTATAAATTTCAGTGTCTCTGGTTTTATGTGGAGTTCCTTGATCCACTTATACTTTTACAAGGAAATAAGAATAGATCTATTCACATTCTTCTACATGATAAATGCCAGTTGAGCCAGCACCATTTGTTGAGAATGCTGTCCTTTTTTCATTGGATGGTTTTAGCTCCTCTGTCAAAGATCAAGTGACCATAGATGTGTGGGTTCATTTTTGGGTCTTCAATTCTATCTCATTGATGTACCTGTCTGTCAATGTAGTGCTACTTAGGTATTAAAAACAATGAATTTATGAAATTCTTAGGCAAATGGATGGATCTGGAGGATATCATCCTGAGTGAGATAACCCAATCACAAAAGAACACACATGATATGCACTCACTGATAAGTGGATATTAGCCCAGAAACTTAGAATACCCAAGATACAATTTACAAAACACATGAAACTCAAGAAGAAGGAAGACTAAAGTGTGGATACTTCATTCCTTCTTAGAATGGGGAACAAAATACCCATTGGAGGAGTTACAGGGACAAAGTTCAGAACTGAGATGGAAGGAAGGACCATCTAGAGACTGCCCCACCCTGGGATCCATCCCATAAACAACCACCAAAACCAGATACTATTGCATATGCTAGCAAGATTTTGCTGACAGGACCCTGATATCACTATGTCTTGTGAGGTTATGTCAGTGCCTGGCAAATACAGAAGTGGATGCTCACAGTCATCTATTGGATGGAACACAGGGCCCCCAATGAAGGAGCTAGAGAAATTACCCAAGGAGCTAAAGGAGTAGGCAACCCTGTAGGAGGAACAACAATATGAACTAACCAGTACCCCCCAGAGCTTGTGTGTCTAGATGCATATTTAATAGAGGATGACCTAATAGGCCATCAATGGGAGGAGAGGCCCTTGGTCTTGTAAAGATGATATGCCCCAGCACAGGGGAATGTCAGGGCTAGGAAGTGGGAGTGGGTGGGATGGGGAGCAGGGTGGGGGGCGTATAGGGAACTTTCAGGATAGCATTTTAAATGTAAATGAAGAAAATATCTAATAATAATAAAAAATTGGTTCTACACACAATACTTCCTTGGTAGCTTTGGGGGTCTGTTTCTAAAAGTGTCTGAGTGTTCTATGAATTGTACATATTCAAGTACTCCATCTAAAGTTTTGTACAATTTTCTTTTTACTTCTGTAGGTTCCTACACACATTAAACAAACTGTGGATTGGCGATAATTCCCACAATAATATGAATGCTTTATAGTAGAACTACTATGGATCATTGAAGGAATCATGGCATAATAGAACATGCTTAGTACACATGCAATATATTTTTGAGTCTTTTGCATGACAGGTTGGTCCAATCCGTGGATGTAAAATCCTCATTCGGTTAAATATAATGAGGACACCTTACCCAGGAAATGCTGGGTGGATATTGGCACCATGTTGTGTAATTAGTAATTATTTGATGGGTAACACTCAGAGGACATCTTATTATCTTTACATCTATTTTCATCATTGTGCCTTATAGTTGTATTTCCTGTAATGACTACTGTGCTTTCTGGAACAAGGTTAGATTTCTGGATTATTTTTATTCAAATAACACAGCAGTTGGTCTGATCCTCACAATGAGGACAACAGTAGATATTTATAATGCTGCTCAGCTCCTTATTTTCATTTTCTATAATGCTTGATAAAGGTTGTTTCTTAAGCATTTAAAGATTAATTCTCCCAAAATTCTACAGTGTTGTGGCTTATGTTATTCTGACTTCAAAAAGTCATTTAGTGTTTTCCACCAGCTCAAAAAGTCAGGGAAATTTGAGAGAGAAGGTTGAGTTATTAAGATATTGGGAGGTGGTATTGGTTTGCTTTTATTATCAGATGAGGTCAAGTAGCAGGATTGATTGGAGGTCAAGACCAGGTAGAAACTGTTCTATAAGCATGATGAAAATGAAAGTAATGAAGATGAGGTGGTTGATACAATCTTGGACCAAAGGGTGGAGAGGGTAGTTGACCAATATCTGCACCATAGGCAGGAAGACCAAGATGAGGATGATGAGGAGGGGGAAGAGGGGAAGTTGAAGGAACTAGTGGTCTGCTAGGATCATGTTGTCCTCTGGGGACTCTGTGACATTCTCCAGACTGTGGGAGAAAGTAAATAAACAATTTTAAATTAGATATTTCAGAGAGAACTGTTAGCATAGACACTTTCCGAGTAAGGTGTAATTGTAGATGGCTTCTAAGAGTCCTACTCTCCCAAAGCATGGGCTGGCCTGGGGTTATCAGCTATGCCCTCTGTAACACTGGAAACAGAAGTTAGAGATTTGATGTTTCAAAAAAGGTTTTTAACTTACAGTAAAGTTCTTTGTACTGCAGAGAAGCATGCAGCAATTAGCAATATGAGATCAGAATGTCCTATGGCTTACAACCTACGAAAAGCTGGGATGCATCTCATGGCCCCTTTCTACTGTCTTGGCCTTTACCCATATTTACTATCACCTTGATACACTCACTGACATTACAGTCTAGAAAGTGAGAGAGAATACATGGCTTTTGTCTTCTGAGAATGAGTCAATGTGCTTAATACATTTTCTAGTTCTACCTGTGTTTCTGAAATTTTCATATTAAATTTCCTTTAAAATCAAATATAAACTTGAAGGGAAACTGGTGGAGATTCAATATAAATAAAAAGAATGATACTGAATACAACTAGTTCAGTTTGGGTAAGGGAATTATGGATTTGTGTGGAGGGAGAATAATGTGAGGTCAAGGAAAATCTACTGAATTAGAATATAAAAATCCCACACAGAAGCTTGTTTCTTCATGTTCATTAAATATTAATAAACAAAATTGGGGCCACTCAGCACTATGATACAGGATATAATTTTACGAAGTGTGAAAATGATGTTCTTGGAATGAGATGGAACTGATTTCCATGTTCCTCTTCTGCCCCGTGAGTCACTTGAGAAAAGAACATGTCTATTCTAAGTGTAGACCATGCTCTGAAAAACAGGCTTCTTACAATCCTAATATTTTGTAATTTATTTTACAGCAACAGAAACCTGTTACATGTTTTTAAGTAAAAATCCTCAAAGACATTCAGAGAAAATGTTTCCCCTTTTATACTGAGCATACAGGTTCTCAGTGAAAGCATAAATGGCATTGAATGGAAAGAAAATATTATGACAAACCTCTTAAGCTGGCTCTTAGTAGACATTGTCACTGAAATGAATCCCAAATGAAAGTAGTTACTATACACACAGGGAAATATCTCTGTCACTCAACAACTTAAATTATTCTGGGTTTTAATTCCAATATATTTGAAAACATGATTCAGAGTTTGTATTTTAAGAAATAAGTTTAGCCTAGCACCTGGAAGGTACAGAAGTTTTTCAATTGCCTATATTGACTGAGTATTTACAATACAATATGTTTCAAATATAGGTCAAAGAGAGGCAGATTAGTTGTCTCTGTAGTGAAAATTCTGTGGTTGTATCATGTACTACCTGCATGAGTAAATAAAATTCTGTATTTTCGTCCTTTGGAAAATGACACCAGTCAGAATGGCTAAGATCAAAAATTCAGGTGACAGCAGATGCTGGTGAGGATGTAGAGAAAGAGGAACACTCCTCCATTGTTGGTGGGATTGCAAGCTGGTACAACCACTCTGGAAATCAGTCTGGAGGTTCCTCAGAAAATTGGACATAATACTACCAGAGGATCCAGCAATACCTCTCCTGGGCATATATCCAGAAGATGTCCCAACTGGTAAGAAGGACACATGCTCCACTATGTTCATAGCAGCCCTATTTATAATAGCCAGAAGCTGGAAAGAACCCAGATGCCCCTCAACAGAGGAATGGATACAGAAAATATGGTACATTTACACAATGGAGTACTACTCAGCTATTAAAAAGAATGAATTTATGAAATTCCTAGGCAAATGGATGGACCTGGAGGGCATCATCTTGTGTGAGGTAACACAATCACAAAAGAACTCACACAATATGTATTCACTGATAAGTGGATATTAGCCCAAAACTTAGGATACCCAAGATATAAGATACAATTTGCTAAACGCATGAACATCAAGAAGAATGAGGACCAAAGTGTGGACATTGTGCCCCTTCTTAGAAATGGGAACAAAACACCCATGGAAGGAGTTACAGAGACAAAGTTTGGAGCTGTGATGAAAGGATGGACCATCTAGAGACTGCCATATCCAGGGATCCATCCCATAATCAGCTTCCAAACGCTGACACCATTGCATACACTAGCAAGATTTTGCTGAAAGGACCCAGATATAGCTGTCTCTTGTGAGACTATGCCGGGGCCTAGCAAACACAGAAGTGGATGCTCATAGTCAGCTATTGGATGGATCACAGGGCTCCCAATGGAGAAGCTAGAGAAAGTACCCAAGGAGTTAAAGGAATCTACAACCCTATAGGGGGAACAACATGATGAACTAACCAGTACCACGGAGCTCTTGTCTCTAGCTGCATATGTATCGAAAGATGGCCTAGTCGGCCATCACTGGAAAGAGAGGCCCATTGGACTTGCAAACTTTATATGCCCCAATACAGGGGAATGCCAGGGCCAAAAGAATGGAAATGGGTGGGTAGGGAAGTGGGGGGAGTGTATGGGGGACTTTTGGGATAGCATTGGAAATGTAATCGAGGAAAATACGTAATAAAAAATATTAAAAATTTTAAAAAAAGAATAAGGGGTTAGTGTGTCACCTGACATTTCTATCAAAATTGTTTATTGCCTGTATTTTTCTCTTGCATTTTTAATATAAAAGGTATATGGTACACACACACACAAATAGAATTCAAAACAAGCAAACAAACCAACTACAAATGAGGAGGTTCTGTCATGCAAAAGAAGAGTATTTTTAAGAAAAATGAGAAAGTCCAACTTTGTGACAACAATCCAAGCTGCCCAAATGATTTTAAAGAATCTAAACACACACAAACACACACACACACACACAAGCATACACAACAAAGTGTTTGGTGGGAGATTTTTCACTTAAATGCTGGGAAAATAAGCATGCTAAAAACGTGGCAGACAAACCATAAATGAAACAAACCAAACCAAACCAAACCAAACAAAATTGAGGCAAAAGTTTACAAAATACCTTTGAGTTAGTTTTGTGTTGTCAAAGTACTTCTGGGGATGGAACCTGCCCTGAAATGTGGCTCATACACAGAGTGAGACACATTTGGAGAAAATACCAATCATGTATTAATTGCAAATAGCTTCCTGGTAGTGATGGAAGCCCATGTGCACGTCTCTCAGTGCAAGGGGTGTGTGTGTGCATCTGCAAATCTAGTTAGGAAATATGTTAGATTTTTTTCTTGTAAGTAGATATCTTAGATTGTTGTGAATCCTCGCTGTCTGTAGTGCTTCCTTCAACAGCAAGAGCTATAAAATCTCTACCTGTTTCATGTGGTTTCCTGTAGCATTGTGGGAGGTAATTTGTGTAGCAGTTGGAGAGTTGGAGAGAGTAGCAGTCTGTAGAGGTTGGAGTGATGTTATCTGAAGCATATGGGGTATTGCCTCCTGCCTCAGTATCAACTTTGGTAGTTGAGATAATCTCAGCTGCCACACCATTTGTGGAAATATCAGGCTGGATGCTGCTAGGAGGAGTGATGGCATTGGCATCTCTACATTTGCTGACAGAAGCAGTAGAAGGGGTTGTGATGGCAAGCATAGCTGTTGTAGTAGAAATGGCTTCAGCATTCTGAGAGGGTGGCTTGCAGTGCTGGTTACTTGTGTGCTTAGGATGAGAAGAGGCAAAGGAGAAAAGGAGGGCTGGAGGGTATCTAAGACATGAATCTAAGAGTGAAGGACAATGGTTCATGTTTCCAAGAGAACAGGAAGCAGGTAGTGGCTTAGGCCAATAGTTAGGGTGTTCAGAGTTCCAAGACCCTTTGGGATTCACTTGCTTCTCCATAGGTTTTAGAGTTTCATGACGTGTAGGTTTAGATAGGTTAATTTGCTCTTCAAAAATGAGCATAGTCTTCAAAAGGAGACTACAACTAGAACAAAACAAAAATCTATTATATTCCAATATATGCCCCCAGTGTATTATTGAAGGAAGCATGGTAGAAAAAGATCATGCTCAGTAAATATCCAATATATTTTTTGAATCTTTTTTCATGTAAAGTTGGTTGAAGTCATGGATTTATAATCCTATTTGCACTAAATATAATGATGACACTTTACCCATTAATTTCAGGAAATTCTGTGTGGATCTATAACACCATGTTCTGTGATTAGTAATTATTTGATGGGTGACACTAAAGGGAAATCTTACTGTCTTTTCATCTGTTTTCATGATTTTGCATTACAGTTGTATGTCCCCTAATGAACACTGCATCTTCTGGAACAAGGTTAGGTTTCTGGAAGGATTAATTTCATGCAAATAACACAGTAGGAGGTGTGGTAGTCACAATGAGGACAACAGTAGATGCTTTATAATGCTGCTCAGCTCTTTATTTTCATTTTGAATAATGCTTAGGTAAAGGCTGTTTCTTAGGCCTTTAAAGGTTATTTCTCCCAAAATTCCACAGTGCTTTGGTTGATTTTATTCTTGCTGCCAAAGGGAATTTATTAATTCCCACAACCTCCAAAAAATATCAGTGGGATCTCTAGCAGTAGGAGTAGTTATGGAGATACTGGCAGCTGGCGTTGTAGTTGCTTCTACTGTGGTAGGAGGTTCGGTAGGAGGAATGTTTGGAGTAGGTGGAGGAGAAGGATTGCTTGGAGGTCTAGGATGTGGAGGAACTGGTGGACAAGGAGGTGGAGGGGGTGGTCGACCAATTCCTGGACCAAAGGGTGGAGGGGGTGGTCGACCAAATCCTGGACCATGGGGAGGGGGAGGGGGAGGAGGAGGAAGTGGTCTTCTATGATCATGTCTTCTAGGGCCTCTGTGACACTCACAGGACTGTGGGAGAAAACGATAAACAATTTTAAATTAAATATTTCACAGAATTATTAGTATATGCACTTTCTGAGGAAGGTATAATTTAATATGGCTTCTACAAGTCCAGTTCTCCCAAGACATGTGCTGGCTTGAGTTTACCAGCTAAGTTCTTTTAAAACAAATTCTGTAGTGCTAGAAACAGAAGATTTTAGAGATTTCATGTCGCATGGAATGGTTTATTGACTTACAGTAAAGGTTATTTGTACTGGATAGAAGCATGTAACAATTAGGGTATATGAGATCAGAGTGACTTCTGGCTTATGTCCCCCCCAAAAAGCAAGCACTCTTCTCATGATCCCTTTCTACTGACTTCGTCTTTACCCATGTTCATCTTGACCTTACTACACTCATTTTTCTTAGTCAAGGAAGTGAGAAGGAATACATGGTATTTGTCTTCTGAGCATGGGTTATTGTGAATATTACATTTTGTAGTTCCACCTGTGTTTCTGAAATTCTCATATTATATATATTTTTAAAATCAATAAATAAACTTGAAGGGAATCTTGTGGGAATTCAATAGAATTAAAAAGGTGTGATAGTCAACATAGTCCAGTGTGGGTAAGGGTATTGTGGATCTGGGTTTGGAGAGACTAGTGTGAGATCAAGAAAAATTCACCCAACTGGAATATGAAACTACAACACAGAAAGCTTGTTACTTCATATTCATTAAATATTAATAAACCAAATTGGGGCCACTTAGCACTATGATACAGGATGTAATTTTATGAAGTGTGAAAGGATGGCCTTGGGATGAGGATGAAACTGCCTTCCAGGTTCCTCTTCTGCCTCTTGAGTCACTTGAGAAGATGACATGTCTATACCAAGTGTAGGCTATGCCAGGACAAACAGACTTTTTACAGTCCTAGTTGGTGATAATTTATTTTGCAGCAACAGAAAATGGTTACATGTTTGTAAGTAGAATCCTCAAACTACCCTGAGAATATATTTACCCCTTTGATCTGAGCACACAAGTTGTCAATGAAAGCTTAGATGTCATTGAGTGGAAAAAAAATATAATGGAAAAAATCTTAAGTTCAGTTTTAGTAGATGTAGTCACTGAAATCAATCCTAAATGGAAGTAGTTTTTATAAAGGATTAGAAAATATCTCTGTAACTCAAAAGGTTAGGATTGTTCTGGGTTTTAATTGCAATAAATTTAAAATATGTTATAAAGTTTGTATTTGAAGGAATAACTTAAGGGTAGCAGCGGTGGGAGGTACAGATGTGCTTCATGTGAGTCTATAAAGTGAGCAGTTGCAATACAAGGTATTACAAATGGAGGCCAGAGAGAGACAGAATACTCTGTAGTGTAAATACTGTGGTTGGAGTTCTACATCTATCATGTACCATCTCCATGACTAAAGAAAACTGTGGGGGTGTTTTGTCCTTTGGAAAATGACAATGATACATGTTCCACATCTTACTATCATAAGATTATCCATGTGCTAGTGAGATTCACACCCGAGTCCTTTTCATAAGCTCATTTGTAATTTCATGTTGCCTAGACATCTAGACAGTGCTCGTATTCATAAAGCACTTGGTGAGCACTCAGTGTCTCACTTGCTATGCTAACCCCCAGTTTAGTGA
This sequence comes from Mus caroli, assembly GCF_978045245.1. Taxonomy (NCBI): domain Eukaryota; kingdom Metazoa; phylum Chordata; class Mammalia; order Rodentia; family Muridae; genus Mus; species Mus caroli. Next base: position 90,591,484 of record NW_028227259.1, on the reverse strand, counting down.
TTTTTCCTAAGCTTCAACATTAAAAATAAACAAGGTTGGAAAGTGTTGAAGGAAAAAAATGCATTCGGAAGTTGTAGTGCTTTAGATAGATGAAAGTGAAGAATTGCCTCAGTGTCAGGGAAGTCCTTGAAGTGATGTCGGAAGACTTTAAAACACAAAGGACCATGTCAACCAGAGGGACAGCATGTGCTCTTGTTCTTGTGCTGCTGATCCTAACTCAAGCTGTTCTGGACCCCCATTCACTGATTTATCTGTTGAGTTCTTTCTCTAATTTGTTCAGCAGACACATTGCCTTCCACAGGTTCAAAGTTTAGGCTAACCCTAAAAAAAGTGTCCCCTTAAGTTCAATTCTAGGAGCTGTGGTAGAAGATGCCATGGGCAGTTTATGACCAGACTTTTATCCTTAGGCACTGTTTTGTAATCCTCTAAAGTTTCTTTTGTCTGTCCTCTCAAGTTTTGTAGAGGCTTGTACTGTTCCACCTTGACACCAACTTTCTTTCTCTGTTCTCTACTTCATCCTGAGCCCCCATATTTATCTGCTGTTGGCTCCCTTCTTACTTCACAAGAGGTTGCAGCAGGTAGGAGTGAATTCCCCTGTGTAGGCCATGCAGCCTGTACAGTCACTAATGAGTTCAGAGAATGACTTCTCCATTGTTTCCCTGGGGATTGACCTTTTCCCTTTTACTCTATAACTGCATGTCACTTCATTTAACTAGCACATTTCCAGTTTAGAAAATGACCACACTTAGGTCAGATCACCCAACACCATCGCAGTGCTTAGTCCCTCAGTTCTGTTTAGCCTGATCTCAGCATCTCTCATCTTTTCTCATTTTTATTTTATCATTATAATGACTTTAAAAAAAACCTTGAACTCTGTATTCTATTTTTGCTTCTCTCTTAACTGAAGTACAAAGTGGTTAAAGACATTCCTCAGAAGTTGAACATCAATTAACATCACAGCTACTTTAAAGCTCTTGCTCCCCTGGATCTTTATAGTTAGCCTGCTTTTACTGTGACCTCTTTTTTTATTTGCATCTCTATAGTAAAGGTCGGGCACTTATGTCCTTTTCACTCCTCCTGGCCCCTCACAGTCCTTTTTGCCTTCTTCACTCAACGTGCCATATAACTTTTATTCATATTATTGACGAACTATATTACAAGACACATCTGTGTTACTAGTGCTCTCTCTATCTTACTAGTTCTCTGACCGCTGTCAGACATTAAGGGACAAGGCATTCCACTTCAAATGTTGGTCACTGCATGCAAGGTCATTCAGAATTTTAGCTTTAATTACCTAGACATAAACCGTGAGAAAAATAAGTTCACATTATTTTTATTTTTGATGCAACTTAATAATGAACATATCTGTGTTTCCCTTTGACCATCCTGATATTGATCTGAATATTATGCAGTAGTAAACTTTCTTAAGTATGTCTGTTATTTTTATAATGATTTATTATAAATTCTTTTACTATTAAATTAAAACAGATTTTCCACGTGGAAATTAAACTACTTGATTGGCATTACATCAGTAATTTGCAGATTATATATATATATATATATATATATATATATATATATATATATATGGAAATGGAAATAAATAATGTTTAAAGTCTGATATTAATGTTAATAAGAGAACATAAAGGTTTATGGCAGGTACAATTGATACTCACCAGGAAGCATCCTACAAGAAGGCAGAGGCCTAAGACCAAATTGAGAGGCTTCATCTTTTTGCAGCCTCTGAAAGTAAACAAAATGACTGGTTAGCATCATCTATACAATGAAATGACATTAGTTGGAATATGGTATATATGTAGTACAGTATATTTTAGAATAATTTTCTGAATTTTATCTTGGATTCAGTATTAGCAGCATAATGTTTTCAGCCTATAACATTTTACTCTAAAATGATGGGCTTAATTTTCATTTTTGACTTGTGAGATGATGCAGGAAAACTGCCACACATTTGTCCTTGAAGAGTCTGAGCAACAGAAGGTTTAGAAAAGAAAGATTTGGCTTAACAGTAATTGTTTTGAAATGAACATTTTTCATTTGTGCATTCTGTTTTACTTTACAATTGCAGTTCTATAGCATCAAGTTTCTGTAAACTCATATTTGAGATGATACCACTTTAACTTCATCACATTTAATTTCTTATGACAAGGAACAGATAAGGAAGAAGAAGTCTTTCTATTAAATACAACAAAAGATGAAAGCATGGCTTCACACATAGACTTGTTTTAACAGTATACTGAGTCCTTTTTTGTACAGTTAATGTTCTCAAATCTGCTTTCTACTAGCAACTCTGTTTCATCAGTAACCAGGACAGAACAAAACAGTGTTATTTAGGTCTATTTTATTTTTTCAGTTGTCTAGAGGGTTTTGAGAAATTTCTGTAATGAGATGGCATGAATTCTTTCTTCACAGCACTGCACACAGTGGCCTGGCAGCTCCTCTAGTCAACCCTGTTGATAGTGTGAATGTAGAAGCTAATCAATAAAAATGTAGAAATAATCTTAGGATAGTTTTTCACTAGCCATTATGAGCAAATATCACATACCAGTTTTTCCTAAGCTATTTTCCATTTGATGCTTAAAGCAAGCAAAATTAGTTGTAAATATATACTTGGGAATAATTCTCTTTCAGAATACATCCGAGAGTAGGCATCATTGAAAATGTTATGTTCATAGCAGCCCTATTTATAATAGCCAGAAGCTGAATGTCCCTCAACAGAGGAATGAATACAGAAAATGCCGTACATTTACACAATGGAGTACTACTCAGCTATTAAAAACAATGAATTTATGAAGTTCTTGGGCAAATGGATGTATCTGGAAGATACTATCCTGAGTGAGGTAACCTAATCACAAAAGAAGTCACTTGATATGCACTCACTGATAAGTGGATATTAGCCCAGAAACCTAGAATGCCCAAGATACAACTTCCAAAACACAAGAAAATCAAGACGGAAGACCAACTCGTGGATACTTCATTCCTCCCTAGAATAGGGAATAAAATATCCATGGAAGGAGTTGCAGAGACAAAGTTTGGAGCTAAGACAAAAGGATGAACCATCCAGAGACTGCCCCACCCAGGGGTCCATCTCATAATCAGCCACCAAAAGCAGACACTATTGCATACACCAGCAAGATTTTGCTGAAAGGACCCTGATATAACTGTCTCCTGTGAGGTTTTGCCATTGCCTGGCAAATACAGAAGTGGATACTCACAGTCATCTATAGGATGGAACACAGGGCCCCCAATGTAGGAGCTAGAGAAAGTACCCAAGAACTGAACCTATAGGTGGAACAACAATATGAACTAATCAGTAACCCCAGAGCTCGTGTCTCTAGCTGCATATGTATCAGAAGATGGCCTAGTCAGCCATCATTGGGAAGAGAGGCCCCTCGGTCTTACAAACTTTATATGCCCCACTACAGGGGAAAGCCAGGGCCAAGAAGAGGGAGTGAGTGGGTAGGGGAGCAGAGGGGGGGGTATAGGGGACTTTTGGAATAGCATTTGAAATGTAAACGAAGAAAATATCTAATAAAAAAAAAAGAATTGTAAGAACCCTAAGGTAGATTAAGGAGAAAAGGGAAGAAGACTTCGGTGGATTCACTATCTGAAATGATCAACATGAATACTTTTCAGTTGCTTGCATAAGTTTTCAAAATGTAATACATTTTATGTCTCATGGTTTCATGTAGGTATTTACTTTTGCAACAATGAAAAAAAGAATATTTTATAAGCAGCCTATCAAAACATTGCTTCTGAAAGACTGGCAACATTTAATACAAAGGTATAGGGCTTCATATTCCCAGGTACCTACCTTGGAGACACTTCTTAGCTGGTGAATGTGCTGGTCAGAAGCACTCTGGTCAGTTATTTTTGAGGGGTGGAAGACTGAGGACCAGAACTCTCAGCTCTTATATATATTGCAATGTAATTTCATTGGCAATAAAGAAACACAAGTCGGAAGATAAAGCAGCTTTGGCTGATGCTTTACAGACAGGAAGCATCCTTGCCAATTTGGCAGCGTGTCCCTGCATGTTTTTCATTTCTGAATATACTCAGTCACTAAGGGGTTGAGGCTGCCTTAGGACGCTGTACAGTGAGTCAAAAAGTGATTTTCTTTCAGATAAATACAGGGGGATCTGAGATACACATTCTTTATTTTAAGAAAAAAAGAGAAGAATTGTTTATTCTCATTGTTCTTATAGAACATCTTTTCTTATGTGTTAATCTCATGGTATTTTATATGCTATCTTAAAATAAATGTTATGTGAGGAGTAAAATATTTTAAAAAATGAATTGTCCTGTGATTGTGAGAGGGAATTTAATAAGGAAAAGGACAGAATTAAAAATCACTACTGAATATATGTTGCTGTATCACGAAATAGTACACAGGTTCATATGCTAATAACATCCATAGTTTCTAAAATAAATGTAGTAAACAAAAAGTGGAATTTTCTTGAGGTTGTAAGAGTATTTAGTAAGAAAAACAAGAAAGCATTAAAATCACAATTGAATACATGTTGCTCTATTGCTAAATAACATGTTCTCACACATTCTTTCTGTTTCTCTCCTCTATCTATCTATCTATCTATCTATCTATCTATCTATCTATCTATCTATCTATCTCTATCTATCTATCTAACTATCTCTATCTATCTATCTATCTATCTATCTATCTATCTCTATCTATCTATCTAACTATCTCTATCTATCTATCTATCTATCTATCTATCTATCTATCTATCTATCTCTATCTCTATATCATCTATACTTATTTCTATATCATCTATGTCTACATCATCTATATCTATCTATATCTACATCATCTACATCTATATATATCATGCTAATAACTTCTATAGCTTCTAAAATAAATGACTCACCTGCTTAGATAATGTGGATTTCAGTTTTAAGTTTTAATCTGTAATTTTGAAGTAGTATTTTAAGCTTGAACTTTCAAGTTTTGACACATCTGGTCTCATGTATTATTTTCACATTTACACAAAGTTGATTTAGCAGAGCCTTTCATGTTTAGTGCTGGAAGTGAACCCAGAGCATTGTACTTCCACCAGGCTTAATGTTTTTGATTTTTGAGGTCACTTTTTATGTTTTAATTTGGGACTGTATGTCATTAAGGTACTGAGATTGAATGGCTATACTGTTGATCAGTAGCTCTCAATTTTCTTAGTCCTTGTGACCCTTTCATATACTTCATGTTTTGGTGACATCCAACCATAAGTTTACTTTGTTCATACTTCATAACAGTTATAAATCATAATGTCAATATGTAATATGCAGGATATCTGATATGTGACCCCAAGTGATCCTGACCCACAGGTTGACAACCACTGGTCTAGGTGGTCTTAGAACTAACAATGTCTTCTGAGTGGCCATGACTGCAGATTTGTGCCATTAAACCAAGCTCAGCAAATGATTTTTAAAAACACACACACACACACACACACACACACACACACACACACTTGGTGCTTTGTTTTACATTTTGTCTTAAATACTTGAAATAGCAAGAAATACAAATTTACTCATCTAGAGAATAGTTAGAAATCTAATGTAGTTTCTTAAATTTTATATTTTACCTCTCTTGTGAATAATTATCCTATCTAAATTCTTTTGTATTTTCTGCTTCCCTCTATTGCTTCTAGATCCTCCCTACCTTTCTACCCACTCAACTTTATGTTGTTTCTCTCTCTTTTTAAAGCAAAAACTCAAGATATCAACAACAAGGAGACCACTCCCCATACACTCACACAAATAAAAACCCTCAATGGAATCAAAATAAAGAGGGAAAAGACATAGCAAACAAACAATACAAAAGCAAAACAAATGAACCTAAAAAAGCTAAATGAGACAAAAATACCATTAATTTAGTTTTATGTTGTCAAACTACTTTTAGGGATGGGGCCTGCCCTGAAGTGTGGCTCATACACACAGTGAAACACCTTTGGAGAAAATACTAATCATGTATTAATTGCAAATAGCTTTCTGGTAGTGATGGAAGCCCATGTGCACTCCCTGTCTCAGTGCAAGGAGTCCACTGGACTTGTACCTGTGTAGGCATTGCACGTGCTGCCTTGAGTTCATGTTTATCAGCCTCAATGTATACAGAAGACTGTTTTCTTGGAGTCACCAATCTCTGGATCTTACAATCTTTCTGAATGGGTGTTATTAGGGGGGGGGAGCTTTGATGAAGATACTGCACTTAGGACTGAGTGCTCTAAAATCTTTCATTATTTGTACCTGTTATGAGTCTATGAATTAGTTCAAATCTACTGTAAGAGGAAGCCTTTTTAATGAGGACTGAATGAGGTACTGATCTATTGGTATACAAGTATGTTATTATGAGTTTGTTTATTGCTATGTTCTCTTATTAGAATATTAGTATTAGATTTTCCCTTAGAATTATGACCCATCTAATCACAGATTCTTGACAACTTTAGCATCATCAGGTATGGGTTCTGTCTAATACAGTGGACCTTAAATACAGCCAAAATTATTGGTTACTCCTATAACTTTCATGCCACCATAACACCAATATTTCTTGCAGATAAATTTCTCTTATAGGTCCCAGTATTTGTAGCTAGGAGATACCAATATTTATATTTCTTCTCTAGCATCATACAAAGTATCTTCCAATATCTTGAGTGCTAGTCAATGGGGGTTGAACTTCTATTTAGGTATGAACTCAACTTTTCTGGTTTTGATGGCATATTGAAATGTTGTCTTCAGCAGTAGGACCTTAAACTCAGGTTATGGAGAGTAACCAATAGCCATGAAAATAGCCAATAATGTTTAGATTTTCCATAGGACCCCTTAGTCAACAGTTCATCAACATGTAACCTAAATACTGGCAATGGAGGTTTTATTAATGGCAACAGATCTCCATTTGGGTATTGTCTTCCCTATTGTTTAGTGACTCCATTTAGATTCCTTTCATATGTGTATGTATTTTAGGAAGCTCCTACACTGGTAAGTTTCCATATGGACTTAAATGACCTTTTATTAGTCTTTCTGTTTCACATTCCTTCCTTTCTTCTCTTCAGTCCCCTCCCTATTTAATTCCACTATTGCAGTTTCTTCTTTGTCTCACCTTTACAATACATTCTATTTCATCTTCCTTGTTGTATTCTTTAAAACACTCTTATTTTTAAAAATAATGTTAAAGGAAGAACTATAACAAGGTGTGTTTAAAAGTTTATGTAATACTTTACATTATTAACTTGAGGAATTTAAATGAAAATTTCATAACATGTAGCTTTTAGTTATGGGGGAATTTTGCTGAAGCATTTTTACTTAAAAACTGAATGAAAAGTACAGCTTCAAAGTTTTGGTTAATCCAGGCTTTGATCAGTCTGCTCACTTCATGTTTGGAATCCTTTCCCATGCTCCACGTCTCCTTTCAAACAGAAATGCATGCTATACATCTAATAGAATTGATCCTCGCAAAGATGGAGTAAATTAACAGTCAGGGAAAAATATCCTTTTGTTTCAAGCCTGAGGCTAACACATATTATTAGCTGGGATGTATGGATCTTATATAACAATTTTTTATCTTACTGTGTCTAAATCTCTTCTTTGGAAAGCTGTGTTTATCTCCTTCTCTTTATAGGCCCCATTTTCTTCATTCATTCTGTGGGTTACATAGTAGGTGTAAGATACAGATTAGCTGTAGTTTCATCCAATTGTGAAGGCTTAGATATGAAAATTATTTGGAAATTACAGATTTTGTATGAATAAATACAAGTTGATATTAGTTATAAATTATTGCTTATAATGTTTATATTTTTGGAGCATCAGTGCCTTTCAAAATATTATAGCAATATAAGGAATTACAAAACCTCCAATTATAGTTGCTATTACTGAGATTCCACAAGCCTCAACATCACTGAGGATGGTTCTCTGAGAGAGTTAGCACTGAAAGAAGCTTTCCTTTAACAATTCAGTCTGGGGCAGGATCAATCTCTCTTTCTTTTTTGATGCTAACGGAGTTATCATCCAAGGGTTTTAAGTCAGGTGTGATGTACATTATAATGGATCATTGCCACTGAAGAAAAGAGGATTAGCTCTGTCAGGACAGATTGTTTCTGATAGGTCTGCAAGAAGAAAAGTATTAGAGCAGCACCAAAAAAAACAGAAGCATGTCGACCAAGAGAGAAATGATCATTCATGCCAACCCATGGCTATCAACGTTTGTACCAAATATTCTCTGGAAGAATATTTTCATGGAGCTGATGTCTCTCATTACAGGAAATTCACACGACAGTAGAACATGCTATCGTTTGATAGAGACATATGTAATATTTTCCTAATATTATTGGATTAGCACACTTCCACACAAAAATACATTGACATTTATTTGACATTTGATCTCTTTTGCCCTGTAATTTAACTCTTATTTCTGTTGAAATGTATAAACAAAAGCTGTTATTTTTCCATTGAAAAATTACATAAATGTTATTATCTTATATTATTCTTAAAAAAGATTAATACTTTCCTAAATATTTATCAAACTTTAGAAGATAGATTATGATTTTAAAAACTCTGTGGAAGTTTAAACCATTTTGTAATTTCCAAGCACCCAAAGTTAACAGGACATTGAAATCAGATTAAAAACCCATATTATCAACAAACTATAATCATAGTAATTATTTATAAGGACCATCTTCTGTCCTACTAAAAGTTATAAGAAAAATTCCTCTTTATGTTCAGACAGAAAGCACATTACTTTATCTCAAGCAGGAAACTGGTCTTTGCATATAATCTAAATGCAAGTTATGAATATAAACAGCTATAAAATTTCACTTTAAATCTGCTCTATAAACCAAAGAAATTCACTTGTGTTTCAGTATCTCTCTTTTGTAGTATTCCTAAGTTTATCTTAATTTTTGCTTAGTATTTTTTTTGAGAATTTTGTAATTAGCACTACAGCTAAAGCACATTTACCCTTCTCTTTACCCTCTCTAGTGTTTGTATACCTGCTTCCACTTTCATGACTTTTATTTGCTTATTATTATTGTTAGAAATATACACATGTGTCTATGAATATCCATTTAGGCATATATTTATATGAAAATATACATAAATAACTGCTGAATTTATTTAGCTTTTATGTGTGTGTGTGTGTCCAGAGTTGAATACTTGAGATTGGACAGTTTATGTGAGTGCTTGTCCCTGGAGGAGACTGAGTCTCCTTTTCTTAGCAGCTATTAATCACCTGTAGTTCTTCATCTGATCATGGAACTATATAAGATTTCCCCTGATCATGTAGGTGTATAACCTGGTGCTGTCATTATGCTGGCCAGTTCTAAATCGTTATATATAAATATAGCTCTCACTCATCAAAATAGATTTCCCTTTCCTTTAAATTCAATGTGTACTATTATAGATACATATCCAGTAAAAATGTGGTAAATATGTTCATGGAGTGCCCAACATAAACAGAAACATCTGTAATGGAACCCTAACTCACCCGCACATCCTCTTCTTTACTCTAGTCTGCTCTGTCCATATTAGACTTAGAACTAACAAAAAGAGTCAACATGCCTAGGTCACATTGCAAAAATACAAACACTTGTAGCTGCTTGTGTTTTAATGCTAATTGGACTCCCAAAACTGTTTTTAGGAGACTGTCTGCACATAGCTTCTGGGAGCCTGCCCCCAGTTAATCCTGATTGGTAGCATTCAACAGCTTGGGAGAAGAGACATAGGCAGGGTTTATAGTTCCTGGGATTGGGACCAAAAGGAGGAGGAAGGAGGAGACATGGAAAATGCCATGGAAGGGTAATAACATGTTGGAAGGAGAAGCAGAGCCACCATGTAGAGGTGCCAAGAGAACACGGCCCAGAGGGCTGCTCAGTTGGATCAAGAACAGCCAAGATGGAATATAGAAATTACTGAATAGTAACTAGGAGTTATCAGTGGGAGGTAGATTCTAACAGCGTGGATGTTAGGCCATTGCCCAGCTATTATACTCCTTATGGCATATTAACAATATAAAGTCTTTGGTTGTGTGTGTGTGTGTGAGTGTGTGTGTGTCTTTCATTTGGGAACATAAGCCATTGAGGCAGATAATAAGCCTGTGTCAGGACTTATTAAAAACATGCATACTACAAAAACTATGAAACATCAAGCGAGCATCTCCTCTCTAAAACCTACCATTCTTATAGAGGTATTTGCCAATGATAATTACCTAGACGATCTCCAGAGCACAGACTTTAAACAAACAATATTAAACATCATCAATGGATTCAAAGTATTTAAGAAGACACTTAGAATCTACTCAGTGAACTCAAGGAGAAAGAACTTAAGGAGAATAAAACCTCAGTGATTCCCAAGAAAAAGACAAAATAAGGCTGGTGGAAGTGACAAAGACAATCCAGTACGTGAGAGCAGAATTAAATAAGGAGAAACACTATGGAGAACTCAAGCTGAAATGAAGATCGAGTTGAAAAACACCAATAATCCAATAGAAGACCTCAAAGGACAGCCTTACAAATAGAATGGGTCAAGCAGAAAAAAAAAAAAAAGAGTGTTTGGAGTCAAAGATAAATAAAAATAGTACACACACACATACACACAAAGAACATTCAGGAAATGTGGGACACTGTAAAAAGACCAAAGCTCAGAATTCTGAGCATAGATAAGTGAGAAGAACCCCATGTCACTGACATAAACTAGATCTTTAACAAGATAAAACAAAACTTTCCCAAACTAAGGAAAGTCACTCCTATAGAGATCCATGAACCAAACAGAACATCAAAGAAAGAAGAGCAGAAAAGAAAATGTCAAGCCTGGCATGGTGGCACACGCCTTTAATCCTAGGACTCAGGAGGCAGAGGCAAGTGGATTTCTGAGTTCAAGGCCAGCCTGGTCTACAGAGTGAGTTCCAGGACAGCCAGGGCTATACAGAGAAACCCTGTCTCAAACAAACAAACAAACAAAAACAAAAAACAAACAAAAAGAAAGAAAGAAAATCTCCATGGCATATCATGTATAAAACTAAGCATGCATAACAATTATCTGAAAGCTGCAAGAGAAAAAAATTACAAGTTACATATAAAGGAAATTTCAGACTAAGAGGTGCTTTCCAATGGAAACTCTGAAACTCAGATTAATTGTTAGCTAGTCATTCCAAATCCCAAGGGACTATTATGGCCAACGTACACTAATATACCCTGGAAAAGGGAGGGACCTTAGATGAAACGCTGAACAGTAAGGATAGGGAACTCTTAGAGTCTACCTCCAGTAGAAAGATAGGGCATCAAAAGGAGGGACAGGTTTGCCATCCCACAGTCAAAAACTCTGATCCATAATTGTTCCTGTCTAAAAGAACTGCAAGGACAATAATGGAGAATAGATAGAGGCAATGAAGGTTTAGTGACTGGACCAAATTGGGATCTATCTTAAGGGGAGGCTCTGTGTCAAAGGGAGGCTCCAACACCTGACACAATTAATGATGCTATGGTGTTCTTACAGACAGGAGCCTAGCATGAGTGTGCTCTGGGAGGTCCAAGAGCCAGCTGACTGATACAGACACAGATACTTACGCCCAAACAATGGCCTGAAATCCAAGACCCCTGTGGTCAAATTAGGGAAAAGATAAAAGAAGTTGAGGAGGAGGGTGACCACATAGGAAGACCAGTAGTCTCCACTAACCCAGACCCTAGAGATCTTTCAGACACTGAGCCACCTGCTGGGGACAGCACATCATGACAGGGACTGTCAGCTTAGGCCAGGATGGAGACATCTCCATCCTAGGATAGCTCCTTGAAAAAAAAAAAAAAAAAAAAAAAAAAAAAAAAAAAAAAGGCCTCTGGGACCCTGAGAAGCAGGAGACACATCTCTCTAGTGGACTCACCACATGAAATGACAGACTGCCTGTAGTAGGCTGGGATGAAGACATCTTAGTGAAAGACTCCAAAACTCCCAAAGGGAGGCACTTACTCAAGCCTCGGGTCAGCCGCGCACCCAAGAAGACACTGAGACCGAACTTAAGATGTATAGAGAGTAAGATTTAATACTACAGCAATGACAAGAAAGAACATAAAAAGCACATATACCAGATATCTGGGGTCGAAACTCGCAGAGGAGATTCGGCAATTAGCCCAAACTTTTCACAAGCTTTTATAGGAAATAGCCAGGTAAAAAGTACAAGTTTTACGTCACCAAGGTGTTCTGCCAAGGGGCTTTACATAACCAAGGGGTCGTGTCCTATATTTTGGCAATGTACTCGATCTATTGGAACATTCTGGGACAGTACCAGGAGGCCCCTATCTCAAAAATGTTCTTGGCATAGTCTTCAGTTGGGAGGGGTAGGACTAGGTTTTTTCCAGGAGACCCCTTTATCTAAAAAATGTTCTTGGAGCAGTTTCCAATTGGGAGGGGGTACCTTGGGGTAAAAAGTTCAGGAGTGCTCCGGGAACTATCTCTGGATGGGAGGGGTAAGAGAACTCTGAGCTGAAGAGTTCATGGAGAGTTCAGGTGTCCAGTAATTAACTCTTTCATTAACTCTTTCATTCCCCCCTTCTTTTAGGGACAAGCTCTAATCTTAGAGCTGGGTACCGGCTTCCTGAAGGACCCGATATTGTTGCCTTAATATCATAACCTGCACTGCATTTATTCTTTCTCTGATAAAAGCCACTAACTTATTAAGAATGCAGGGGCCAAAAATAAGCAAAAGCATAAGTATAATTAAGGGTCCTGCTATGGAGGAGAGGAGAGTGGTAAGCCAAGGGGACTTATTAAACCAGCTTTCGAACCATCCTTGTTGGCTTTCTCTCTCTCTCTTACGCATATCTAGGCGTTCTCCTTCTTTAAGGAACAATAAGTCTAATCCCCTCCTATTTTGCAGCACTACTTCAGACAGGGAAGTTAAAGATTCTTCTAATTTAGTTATAGACTGTTCTATAGTTCTAATATCAATGTCCATAGCTGTACGTAATTCTTCATAGTATTGGGGGGTCTGAAATAAGGCAGCGGTCCCTGTACCTACTCCCGCTGCTACTCCCAATCCCAAAAGTACTGCCAGGGTTAAGGTAATGGGCTCTCTTCTCCAACGGACCCGATGATCAAACTTATCTAAAAAGGAGCTATCATCATGATACAGGAGTCTAGGAATAAGCTGAACTAAAATGCAGAAGTCTTTGGAACTATTAAAAACAGATAGAGATACACAAGGAGTGAGACCGGTATTGCAAGCCCATACTGTGTCTATGGGAGGCACCAGATACTGACCACTTTTGCTAGGCTGGATGTTCTGGGTCTGATTACAAAGGTGCCGTTTATCCTGAGGCGCCTGGCCTAAACAGAGTCCACTTCCTGAAACTGCTTCCAGAGTCAGCTTTCTGTTTTCTCCCCAAAGGCATTGAGAATGATCTGAAGTAGTATTATAAGTCCTGATCTGAGCAATTCCTTCATAATAAGGGGGCCTAGAGTCATAGCATAACCAACATGATTGAGTCATATTAGGATTAGTCCTATTCAACGCCAAAAAAGCTCCTTGAACTAGACTGACCAGACGGCTTTTTGTATCTAGGGGCGGTGGGGAAACTAAGGTCGATAGGGAAGGTCTCACTGTTCTGGGCTGTGGAGTTGGTGGAGCTGGTACAGCCGGGACTTGTGGGGGAGCTGGTACTATCGGGGGACCCTGTTCTGTCACAGTCAGCCTGATTGTAAAAATGAACCCAGGGTCTCTCGGTGGACTGGATACACGCCAACCCCACTTATTTCCTTTAAGCCAACTTAAACGATTTTGTTTTCCTTTTTCAGTGAATTTTATAAGTAGGGGGTTGCAGTATTTACCTTTGCATGGTCCTGGGGGGCTGTTTTCAGTAGCACACCCATAAGCTCCTATGGCGGCCTCATCTGGATGGAGGTCGCCATAGTTTGGATATTTATGGGGATCTCTTTCTCCTTGATATGGCTTATCATAACCACTACCTCGTTTTACCGTGATTAGATCCCAGTCAGAGGAAGGCTTCCAGTAGGCCTCCCCTGTCGTTTCACATATCCATTTGCCACAGAAATAATCTGATGCCCCCCCACATTTTTGTTGAAGCTCTTTGTTTTGACCCTGACCAGGGCAAACATAAAACTGTGCAGCTCTAAGATTAGCTCGGTAGAACTGCCCTGAACACCCATACATGTTCCCTATTCCACCTGAAACACACCGCTGTTCAGGGGGTGGGTTACTAAGATCAGTATGGTCAGGGAGGTCCCAATTGGGAGATCCTGCTACTAACTTACAAATGTCGGGTGTGAGATCAGGCCACCAAGTCCAAGGGGGATGTGCTGCAGTGATTGCCCATACAATGTTTCCCTCCCCATTAAGCACTTCCCATGACTGTTGAATCGGGGCAAGAGGGTTGTCGTTCCCTAGGCTTAGGGTGGCCCCCACGACACAAACGAAGTTTAAGAGGATTGTCAGTAGTTGCCACCGTCCAGTTGTCTTCATGGTTGCCTCTACCCTGGCTAGGAGCCTTCTTGACGTGGGAGGCGTGGAGTTGTTAACAGTATCAGATATGGTCCTTTCCACCGAGGCTCAAGAGTGCCGGTGCGATGTCATCTGACAAGGACCGAACTGCTGTGTTCTGACAACCTCCAAGGCCTTTAAATGGGTAAACAGAGCAGAGGGTGAGAAAGAGTCAACACAGGGATCCAATATCCTGCTAGACTCAGTCAAAGAAGTAAAACGTCCAGGTGTGTTTCGGACTCTGAGAAGCACAAAGGGAAGGAGGGTCACCCAGTCTTTACCGCCAGTCTCAATAACTAATTTAGTTAGGGTCTGGGCATGACGCAGGTGCACGTAGATCAGATCTCTGGCTGGAACTGGTGAGATGTCCTTGGGATATCCAGCTCGTTCACTGTAACCAGTTGTGACCAGACTTTTTTCTGTATCACCTGCAAGCCCTTTTAACTTAGCATACAGAGCATTATTAACAACATAGGTTTAAACACATCATTTGAGACTATGATGGGCATAGGAGTTTCATAAAGGATCTTAAACAGAGTAAAACTGAATCAAGAGATAGGACATAGGGAAGGAACACCAAGTCCATGCCAGTCTCCACGATTAATTTTGTCAAGGTCCGTCTTAGAGTTTTAAACTAATTTTTATCTATCCTGAGCTCTGAGGTCTATACACACAATGTAATTTTTATTTGACCTCTAAATGCTTGGCCACACCCTGACTTACCTGGGCAACTATTGCTTTTGGCACTCTGAACCTTGGAAAAAAATTTTCTTTAATAGTCTTCTTGATGACTATGTGAGCAGTATCATTTATCCATATTGAGAACGTCTTTTTCTGCAGATGTCAACAGCTTTCTTTGTCTGCATATTGTTCCATACAGTGGCAAAAGCATACCCGCTGTCAGTGTCATTTATAAAGCTTGTATCAAAACCACAAGTTCAGCTTTTTGGGCTGAAGTCTCTTTAGGGAAGCTGCTGGCCTAGATCACCTGCTTTTTGTCCACTGCTGCACTGCTGTCCCCGCCTTCCGCTTACCTTTAACCATGAGGCTACTGCCATCCGTGTAGGGTAAAAGGCTTAGTCAGATCTGGCAAAGCCAGAGCGGGGGCTGCAAGCAAGGCTGCCTTTATGCTGTCAAAGGCTTTTTGGTGTTCCTCAGTCCAGGTGAATGGGACTTTTTCTTTAGTCCAGAATCTGCAAAAGCCCACCGTTCCCAGAAACTCACGTGGCGCGGGGTGGTGGGGGTTGGGATCAGCATCACAGCCTTTTCCTTGGCTTCGGTGAGCCACCGCTTTCCGTCGTCGGCACCTCGGTACAACATAGCTGAGCTTTCTTAGCCGATACCCGATATCCCAACTCACCCAGTTCATTCAGGAGCTTCTAGGAGGGCCAGAATTTTTTCTTTGTCTTTGATGTCTCTGCCTTCAGCCAACCGCAGGGCTTGGGTTAGCGCCAGGAGTTCAGCCTTCTGAGCCAAAGTTCCTTCGATGAGTAGGTGAAGACTCAGCAGGTTAGCAGGGGAAGCAAAAGTCACTTGTTCTGTCAAAAAAGCTCTAATAATGTGTCCATCAGCCAGGGAAACAATTGAATCATGTGTCTCTGACCAGAAGCCACTATATGCAGACAAGCAGGCCATCCCTCAGTCACCAGGTCTAATTTTTCAAGTGCCACTGGTCTTTTAGGGTCCCAATTTCTGAGTAAGAACCTCTTTGGCAATACTTTTGTTCTCAGTCACATTTAGGAGTCCCAAAGTTGGGGACAACATTAGGGCAGTCTCAATAGCATCCAAGGCCATCCAAGGTTGTTCTTTATTTCTTATACGAGGGGCTGTTTATCTTTTTAATTCAGCAAAACCTGGAATCCACAGTCTGCAAAGGCCTGCAGTGTCCAGGAACCTTTTAAACTTGCTTTGCATTGGTCAGTGGAGGAATATGAAACACAGTCTCTTTTTAGCTGCTTTTAACAGGTAGACCACCAGTCTCTTTTAAGGACTCAGCTTCTGTGTTAGCACCCCTTCTTCTATCTCTTTATTTTTAGCTACGAACAGGTGAAGGGTTTTGTCTTGAGGGGGGGGCTCTTCTTCTTTTTGTTAGGACAGTCTCTCACCCAGTGTTCTTCTTTTTCAACAGCAAACACTCTGATCTTTAGCCAAAAGCTTTCTTTTTTTGTTGCCAGGTACTAAGTTTTCTTGCTTCCCTAACTCTTGTGACCAGCATTTTATTTCTCTTATCTTCTTTTAAAAATTTTCTGACTCCTTATTTCTTACAGATCATCTCTAAGTGCTAGTATTATTAGCAAGTATCACTGTGCTAAGTTCTAATCTTTGTCATTTATCTCTCTTTACTCCTGTTTCTTAACTGCAATGGATCTAATTATTACATCTATATTCTGTCACATAGTTTACCTCTTTTTACTGTTAACCTATTTCTTTTGAGTCTGCTGAAGCTTTGCTCTCAGTTCTTCTTTTCAGACCTCTATCTTTCCCTTAACTTTTGTAACTTTTCATAACCTAGGTCAGATTGATGGGACATTTTTCTAGTCCCACAGACATGAGACCCTCAACAGAGCCTGGCAGTCAGGTGCTCCTTACCTTGTATGTCTCCCTCACCGGAGCTTAGAACAAACTCACACAGCTCAGGGCAGTGCCTGAGAAGAGAAAACACATGGGGCAGAGAAGGGAGTGTAGCTCTTACATCTGGCTGCACACTGATATCTCAAAATGAACACAATTTTTTCTGTTAACAGTTAACAAGAGACAGGATACAGGGGACAGGGAAATGAGAAGCAACCAGGGAACCTTGTGGCGTCCTCAGATCAGACGCAGCAACCCACTGAACTCGAGCATACTAGTCAGCGGAGGGAAAGAAACTAACCAGGATTTTCTCAGTAACGGCGAATGGACAGGGAAGAGCCAAGCGCCGAGTCGTCTCCGCCGCGTGCCGCGGCGGAAATGTGGGAGTGGCAAAACACTGGCAGGCAGAGGCAGCAATTTAACTATTTCTGCACTGCACTCCCGTATGGCCTGGAGGCGGCGGCGGGCCTGGCGGAGCACAGACAGCAGCCTCCTCCTGCGAAACGGCCCCGCCGCCGGTCGGGGCGGCAGCGGCTGCGGTGGGGGCAGCAGCGGCGGTGGACACAAGGGAGGGAGTGTGGGCGGGCACCTGTGCGCAGACTCCGGGAGGAGCCAATGAGGGGCAATTTAACTATTTAACTACCTGATAAACGCCCTGTGCTCTCTGCACTGTCTTTGGGGAGGGAGCACGCAGCCAGGCAGGCACAAGGGAGTGCGGGCAGACTCTGGGGGGGCCAAAGGAGGGACGGCGGCTGTAGTCGGCCCCTCCCCAGCTGTGGCAGGCTTCACGGCCACTCGGGACCGGCAGGCGGCCGCACTCACCACCAGCATAACTGCGCCGCCAAAGCCGGCTCTGCATCTAGGTTCTCTTTTGAACAGCCTGGGGCTCCCCAGCCGAGTACGGACCGTGTGCTGCCCCTGTCGGCCGGTGGCAGCTGGTCTTGCCCCACGATGGCCCCGCAGCCAGGCTGGCCGGCGCTGCCTGCCCGCTGCGAGCCGCTGGCACTGCCTCGCCGAGAGCGCGGTGGGCAAGACCGGCCTGATGGTTCTTTTTTCTCTCTTTTTTTCCTTTTTTAAAACCTTTGCTGACAAATTGTCCTGACGTCAGTCCAAGTCTACAGTCGACAAAGGGTTAACACACACACACATACACACACAGTCTTGTCACGTGACACAAACACAACCAGCCAAACGCCACTTTCTGACAGGGTCGGATTTCACATTGACTCTTTTCCTGATAGGGGTGGGATTCCACATCCACTCCCGCTCTGGCAGAGAGAACTCTCTCTCTCTTTCACTCTGCCAGGCAACAGCCAGGTCTTTTTGACTGTTCTGTACCCTGGGCACTCCTTCCAGGGTCTCCCTTGGAACATCTTTTTTTGGGGTGCAGATTGTGAGGCCATAGACAGCCGTCCTCTCACAGCCACTGTCAGAATAAACCCACAATCTCAGAATACACAAATGCAGCAGTTCCACACCTACACACCCAGCAGATTGTCCCATTTCTAGAATAATAGCAGACACGAGACTTAGACAAAAGAAAAAACCAAAGCACGAGGTGGGACTCGAACCCACGATCTCGCAACCTGGAGCACGAGGTGGGACTCGAACCCACCCGGTCTCCAGAGGGGTCCACTAAGCGTCCTTAGTCCTCCCCTTGTCCTCCTGGGACGTCTCCCAGGGCGCACAGACGGTGGACACCTGGACACGTCTGTCTGTCCACACCCTACGCTCCTACCCGGAGCGCGGTCTCACTGTGCACATTGCACACTGAGCGTCTGCAAAACCGAAACAGCGATCGCTCATACAGAATGGCCTTCCTGGCCTTTCAGAAATTAACAGAACACAGACACCAGACCAAAGCAGAACAGTAAATCTTACTTCTGAGTGGGTCCAGGACTTCTGGGTAGACGCGCTGATTCCCGGCCAACGCACCAAATGAAAGACTCCAAAACTCCCAAAGGGAGGCACTTACTCAAGCCTCGGGTCAGCCGCGCACCCAAGAAGACACTGAGACCGAACTTAAGATGTATAGAGAGTAAGATTTAATACTACAGCAATGACAAGAAAGAACATAAAAAGCACATATACCAGATATCTGGGGTCGAAACTCGCAGAGGAGATTCGGCAATTAGCCCAAACTTTTCACAAGCTTTTATAGGAAATAGCCAGGTAAAAAGTACAAGTTTTACGTCACCAAGGTGTTCTGCCAAGGGGCTTTACATAACCAAGGGGTCGTGTCCTATATTTTGGCAATGTACTCGATCTATTGGAACATTCTGGGACAGTACCAGGAGGCCCCTATCTCAAAAATGTTCTTGGCATAGTCTTCAGTTGGGAGGGGTAGGACTAGGTTTTTTCCAGGAGACCCCTTTATCTAAAAAATGTTCTTGGAGCAGTTTCCAATTGGGAGGGGGTACCTTGGGGTAAAAAGTTCAGGAGTGCTCCGGGAACTATCTCTGGATGGGAGGGGTAAGAGAACTCTGAGCTGAAGAGTTCATGGAGAGTTCAGGTGTCCAGTAATTAACTCTTTCATTAACTCTTTCATTAGTAGCCCGCAGCAGCTCTTTGTTAAAAAAAAACAAAACAAAACAAAACAAAAAAAAACAGTTGTTCCCATTTCTCCTAACCTTAGCCTTGGACAATGAGTATATAGATTTTATTTGTGTGCGACTGTTTTTCAGTTGGCCTTGGTGTGCATAGTTTTTTTTTTTTGTTTTTTTTTTTTTTTTTTATATCTGACTTATCTTTTTTTTTTCTAGAATATCCTATTTCTTTCTCCTTCTGTTCTGGTGTAATCTGTGAAACTAGATGTTCCTTGTTGTAATGATTCTTAATTAAATATTGAGGCATGGGACACAGCACAGCATAGTCTTAATGACCCAGGTGCATGCTATGTGTTATCTTGGAAACAATGCAATGAATGTACAATGGTAGTTCCAGATTAATGTTTGACTTGTAAAGAAAGTTTGAAGAAGTTATTAGAAAATGAAGTAGAACCAACATAGGGACCTCAAGAAAGGGAAAAAAATACTAATGAAGTTACGAAATAAGATTTGTACAATATTTAACAATGCTTCCTATATAAGGAACTATAGAATACATAAAATTATATACTAGTAAAACTAAGTCAAAACACTGGGACTCTTAGGAGAGTCATTACGTATAATGTACAAAAGCAGTTGGTAATTGAGGTATGAGAGTCAAACTGGACTATGGCCACACCACCCTAAAAGTGCCTGATCTTGGAAGCTAAGCAGAGTCAGGCCTGGTTAGTACTTGGATGGGAAGGTTGAATTGGACTGAAGTTTGTGGATATTCTTAGACAATTATTTCAGAATAAAATGGGAAAAACAATGAAGTAGAAAATGGGATGTAAGACTGATATACTGAAGAAAGGGTTCATGCAATAGTGCATATGAATAAACTTCACAAATGGGTACTCTAAGAAAAATAGAATGGCGTTGGAAGACTGCAATTAGAAGTTCTGCTATAATAATGGATAGGAATCATCACAGATGCAACATAATCACATGGGAGAATTGAGCCTAGACCTCTGTTACATGGAGAATATCTGCATGAATAAAATTCAAGAAATTAGAGGAACACATACAGATTGCTAACCAGAGAAGAGAACTATGTTGAACTTGTGGGAGTCTGAATTTCATGGATTTTCTAAAGGTGTATGCTGTTTTTAGCCACAGTAGGCAGGTTTTGTTTTTTGTTTGTTTGTTTGTTTTTAATATTTTTATTACATATTTTCCTCAATTACATTTCCAATGCTATCCCAAAAGTCCCCCATACCCTCCCCCCCACTCCCCTACCCACCCATTCCCACTTTTTGGCCCTGGCGTTCCCTTGTACTGGGGCATATAAAGTTTGCATGTCCAATGGGCCTCTCTTTCCAGTGATGGCTGACTAGGCCATCTTTTGATACATATGCAGCTAGAGTCAAGAGCTCCGGGGTACTGGTTAGTTCATAATGTTGTTGCACCTGCAGGGTTGCATATCTCTTTAGCTCCTTGGATACTTTCTCTAGCTCCTCCATAAGGGGCCCCGTGGTCCATCCAATAGCTGACTGTGAGCATCCACTTATGTGTTTGCTAGGTCCTGGCCTAGTCTTACAAGAGACAGCTATATCAGGGTTCTTTCAGCAAACACTTGCTAGTGTATGCAATGGTGTCATCGTTTGGAGACTAATTATGGGATGGATCCCTGGAGAAGTATCCATTTCTGGGAATAATTGAGATTTTACCAGGTTGATAGAATATAGAAAAATGAAAAACTGAAAATGTTGGCAAGCTAGTATTTGAATTGACAAATTTTAAAATTCATGATAGACAATCGGGGAAGTTCTGTGACTTGGCAGATAGTGTTTAAGGGATTATGCATCTACTGGTTGAAGAAATGCTCTATGATAATACCTCAATGTCATATATCTATAAATATAGGAATGCTGAGCATGTACTGCCATATGGGTTTATAGATGAGTGATAAGTTTATATCTGTGTGGTGACAGAGTGTAAAAGATGCTAGAAAACTGGACAGAAGTAAAGCTCATTGGAGGTGAAGAGATGAAGGGAAGGAAATAGGATATTTTAGGCCATGATGTCTAGAGTAAGGGTGGCACTTAAGATAGTGAAAGAGTGTCAATAAGATTATTTTTCATAGATGATGACCAAACACCAATGGCAATAAAATACAGGGAAAGTAACTCAATGGCAATGGCTTCATTTTAGTGAGAGGTCTTTTGTAGAATAGAAGAGTAATTGTCTCTGTTTAATTGGCTTTGCCATAGTAGCAATACCACAAAGTCTTCAGTGACTAATAAAATCAAATAATTATTGTTATCTCTATTCAGGTCTTACTCTTCCTGAGGGGAGCATGAACAAATGTCTACACAGCCCAGAGAAGAAACTCTTTTTTTTTTTTTTTTTTTTTTTTGTGACAGGGTTTCTCTGTTTCTCTGTATAGCCCTGGCTGTCCTGGCTGTCCTGGAACTAACTTTGTAGACCAGGCTGGCCTTGAACTCAGAAATCTGCCTGTCTGTGTCTCCCAAGTGCTGGGATTAAAGGCGTGGACCACCACCGCCTGGCTGATTATCCTTGGGTGGTATTCTTACTTTGGTCTATTGAGAGCAAACTCTTAATAGACCAAAGTAAGAATACCACTCAAGGATAACTTGGTTTATCAATGAATATTATTTGGGTTACTTACAGGAATGTTGGTGAAGAGTTAGTTATAGTAACAGAAATGACTTACAGATAGCTGTATCACCAAAGCTCACCCTAGCATGGGTGGCAGCTCATAAAATCTGGAAACCTGGAATGCACTCCATAATCCACAGACAGTTCAACGTGTTAGGAAATGTTCTTTACAGGTCAATCACTTTGTCTGAAATTCTAGCTTGCTCAGCTTGTCTTTCTGACTCTCATTACCACTCTCTTCTTATATATATATGAGGGGACAGAGGGGTTTAGTGAATTTGGTCATCATCTTGAACTTCCTGAAGCTTTTGGGTTGTTTGTTCTTTGGACTTAAAACTATTTTCTACAGATGGAATGTTTCATATTCCTTTAGTAAAACCACTTAGTGCTCCTCCTTTCTAGCATCTTGGGGCCTAAGAAACTCCCTTTTAAGAGAAGATTTTAATCTTGAAGGAAACTGCTGCAAAACACTTATTTTCCTATCATGAACAACCAGCCATTAGCATGTTTTAACTACCAGGCAGTGTCCTTTTCTCCCAGGGCCTATTGGGATGTTCATCTCTGAGGGCATAAAGGAAAACAAAGGCATAAATTATGGAATACCTACTTTCAATTTGCCTACTGTTGACACCATACTTCACATTATACTTCACCAATTGCATGATCAATACAGTCATATCTCCAAAGCTGACAAAGATGTAGAGAAAGACACTTTCCAAGTGCTAGAGAGGTTATGTAAGTTATACAGGAAAAAGTGGGTACAGCAGAGAATATGTAAAATGTGTGCTTTATAAAGGAAGTGCAAATGGATAACTGGATTCTCCATTACAGCAGGCCATGACAAGCCAAGACAACCATCTTCCTCATCCCCTTTGACTTGAAGAGGATACAATCAATAGCTTTCACTTGAGAAGAGCCTACTTTCATTTCTTAGGAGGAAACTGTTATGTTTGAAACATCCTCTCGGGTGAGGATGGTATTTATTATTACCTTTATAATATGTAGCTGTTTGCCCTACTCATAGCTGAGAAACTGTGGATAATTGATGGGTTTAGGAGATGTAAGGTCAGTTTTCATTAAGGTTGTAGCCTCTTGTAGACTGACTATACCCCAGCAGATAATCTTATACTCTGGAGTGTCTAGACAGTGCAAATAAGACTTAGTAGATATTTAATGAAGGAAAAGAGGACGTGAGGTTGGGTGGTGGAAAGGAGGAGGAAGATCTGGGAAAAGTCATGGAGAGTCGTAGGTGATTTATATGTTTGAAAGAATCAATAAAATATATTTTAAAAAGAAAGAAAATTTCATGAAATATAATCACAAAAATTCTATTTTTAGCTGGATATATAATTCTTACTTCACTTACCCTACTAAAAATTGTACTTTGATTTGATTACCTTATAAAACCATCAGCTTGTCTCTGTCAGCCTCTCCAGTATGTAAGTCTCCATAATTATTTGCTCATTCAGCTTGATTTCTATAGATTTCTTGTTCTTTAATAATTCAAATATCCTTAAGCCATTTTTCCATATTATTATAGAAGTTACTAAATTATCTCACCCATTTCTATTTCCTGTTGTTTTGGAGTTGAATTAGAGATGCTTATAGGAGTATGGAGGACATGGGCAACTTACCAATGGCTATATCACTAAAGGACATATTTGTCCATCTCCTTCCAACCATTAAATTCTTATAGATCTTAGGAAAGGGACATACTAAACTTCCCTTTTGTCTGTAACAGAATGCTGCTAAGCCCAATATTTTTTTTTTACAGATTTTTGCAGGTAATTTTAGTTGTTCAGAACTCAGAAATATCATAGCCATGTATTTAAAAAATAAACGATATGAAATGACTCTCAATAATTCATTAGTATCAAAATATTGTGATTCTGTACCTTCTAGAATGGTCCATAACAGTTTCCTGATCAGAATTTGTTCTCTTAATGAAAAAAAAAATTGCTTTTCCTGACTGATACTGCTTGGACTTTTATATAAATTTACCCATAGTTTCTTTTTAAAAATTACTTATGTTTATTTTCAGTTGAATGTCTTATTTCTGTCTGTGTTAAAACCTTTGAAGAGTAATGAATAAACAATGTATTCCTCTGTTCTTAGCTCTTGGAACTGAAGGAAGTTTGTTAAATCATTTGAGTAAATTGTTTCAGAAGCATTGTATGAGAATCGAACTTAAGGCCAAGCCCAAGCTTAGAGGGTTATTTGCCATTGCATATGTACACAATCCTACCAAATACACATAAGTTGCTCTAAAATATCTTTAAATAAAATGATCCACAGAGCAAGCAGTACAAAATTTTATTTAAGTAATTCTTGAAAATATTACATTAGATGAAGAAATATTGCTTGCCATAGTCATATGTAGACCTGTAGAAAATTAATATTTTTTCTAAGATTTTAAAAACCTATACATTTTTTTAGATTATTATATCTTTGAGGGGAAGTACAAAATTTTACTTCTTCATTGTAGCTATTATCATCATAATTTTATATACAACCCCACCTTCCACATGTGCAGTCTGTTTTCATGGGCTCTAAGGTTGTAAGTATTACAAGTATTCTGGGGATTTTAAGTATTTAGAGAAAGACTTTCTTCTTGTCAGTGTCCTCTGCATAAGCACACAGCTATTCTTACAGTACTAATTCTGTGTTATATTTTGAAAGTGATGTGACCCAGGAGCTTCCTCCCTGGGTACTAGCTTTCATAATTTCACAGTAGCATGCAAGATTCCAAGGGAGGAGAGCAACCAACATGCTAACCCAGCTATGATGCCTATGAACCACAACAGTGATTAATTACCATGACATTGTAACTCTATAGGTGCAATAGTGCTACATGTGCCTTGGTAACCAAGAGCCTAGTTAGATTTAAGACCAGTTCAACAATATTGAATTCATGCCTGGGACTGGATCTGTGTCACTGTCCAAGGCTATAGAAGTCAGGAAATTGGAGAAAAACCTATAGCCACCACTTTAGTAAGCCACGGTAATCCCCAACTACATGCTTAATATTTATTCATCGTCATACAAGCTGGTGAAATTCTCACCCCTCACCAAAATGTTTCTTTTTAACTGATGGAGACCTTTACAGCAAACCAAAATAGATCACAGTGCAGAGAACAAGAGCCTGTGTGTTGCCCAGTCAGCACAACTCTTATATCTAAGACTAAGGAATAATTTGCAGAAGGAGATGAAAGACTGTGCCAGAGGAACAGGATACTTTCTGTGAGACTGAGTTTCTTACTAACAACAGAGAAGCTATACTCATGAATTCTCATCAACATAGCCATCTAAGCAGGACCTGGGAAAGGATGACCCCAATAGTCATGTTATAATGGATGGGGAAAGCCCATGAAACCTCAATCTTAGACAAAGAAGTACAGACAACTAAGGAGTGCTGAAACCAAGGGCCTCTCCTCTCTTGCAAAGATTATATGCCACAGTACAGAGTAATGCCAGGGCCAGGAAGCTGGAGTGGGTAGGGTGGGGAGCAGGGTGGGGAGAGGGTATAGGGGACTTTAGGGATAGCATTTGAAATGTAAATGAAGAAAATATCTAATAAAAAGTTGTTTAAAATTCAAACAAAAAGTTGTGCTGAGAGTAGGTAAATTATTTTGCTTGGGGAAGAGTCTTCCAATTCAATAACCAATCCAAAAATAATCATACCTGAGATCATGTACATACAAGTTATATTACACAGATTGAGAGGGTTATACTTATATATTTTGGAATACATGTAACAACAGTTAATGAGAAAAGAGACCACGGGTTTCAAACAGTGTTAGAAAGGGCTTTGACAAGAGCAAGAGAAGGGTAAAAATGTAGTGATTATAATTGCACAAAATAAAATTATTAAATGTGGCCTAGTAATAGTGTGAAGTGTATGTGAAGTCTGAACATACTATAGTCATATATTATGGCACTTTAAAAGATTTGAGCATCTGTTGAGTTAGGCGTTGTTGGCAGGTCCTGGAAGGGACTACCCATGGACCCCCAAACAACAAGTGATTTATATAGTTATATTTATATACATTATAGTTGTTATAAATATAAATACTTCATATGTTTATATAAGCCACAATTATGTGTGCATATATGATTGTTTCCTTTTGACTACATCATTAATATTCTGTAGTAGAAAGTGCTTCAAAATCTTTCTAGTTTCTTACAGGTACATCTGTCTGAATAGAACCATCTGAATATTAATATACTATGTTAACATGCTGATTATAGTGTCATTCTCTAGAGGAACAAAAGAGTCTAATTACATATGATCTGATGCATAAATTGAGTTGCTTTTAAAATAAGATTAAAGAAGAAATGAAAAGACTCTGGAAAATATTTTTACCTTAGTTTGCCATGTCTCATACTTTGGTGTATTTGCCATCTCAGACACTTGTAAAGTCTAGTTGGCTGTAGTGTTTCCACCTACAGCAAGACTGCTGACATCTGTATCAGTTCAAGTGTTGTTACCTGTATCATTCCGGGAGTTTATATCTGTGGCATTTGGAGTGGTGACACCTGTATCATTCTGGGAGTTTATATCTGTGGCATTTGGAGTGCTCTCATCTGTATCAGTTAGGGAGGTAACTGTAGCATTTGGAGTGCTCTCATCTGTATCAGTTAGGGAGGTAACTGTAGCATTTGGAGTACTCTCATCTGTATCAGTTGGGGAGGTTGCATTTGGAGTGCTGTTACCTGCCACAGTTTGGGAGGTAACAGCTGTAGCATTTGGAGTACTGTCATCTGTAGTAGCTGTGCTATTTGAAGGAGATGGGCTGCTTTCATCTGCCTCAGTTGGGGCAGTATCATTTGTGGTAGCTGAGTTAGCATCAGGCTGGAGGAGTCTAGAAGGAGTGATGGAGTTGCCATCTGGCTGTAGATTGAGGATTTGTGGACTTGAGATTACTGGGGACCAAGAGGACAGGAAGCACAGGCCAAATGATTAGTTGCTTTAGAGTTCCCCGATTTTTTCTGGTTCACTTGCTTCTCCATAGTGTTGAGATTTTCATGAAATTTGAATTTAGATGATTTAGATTTCTCTTCAAAAAATGTCAGTATGCTTCAGAGAAAGAATACAAATGGAACAAAACAAAAATTTAGAATTGTTTTGGTAAGGATGAAATACATAAACAAATCTGTCTATCGGTTACTTCTAAAATTATGTAATTATTCTAACTAAGTAATTAATGGAATGCCATCCTTATCTCATATGGCTTTGAATTATAATCTTTGGTGAAATATAAGAGAAGTAAATTGTACCAATGCTGTTCTCAAATCCTAATAGTAATATTGAAGGTTCCCTCACAATCGATCAGTTATCAATTGTCTGTTGAAAAGATCCATCACCACAGGAAGTTTTTAGTCATGGGACCACGTGACTCTTTACTGTAGAACTTAATGGCTAACTCACTTATTTAATCCAATATCTAAATACCTTAAACATATTTAATTTTGCCAAATTTATTTCACCAGAAAGAAATTTCAATGTGTGTGCCCTGTGAAAGCCTTATTTTAGCAATACCATGGATACCGTATTATGTTGTTTACTTAGGATTTTAACAGGACAGTCCTTAAGATTTTTCATTAGAACACAATCTCTCATTCTTCACATTGCACTCAGAAGTTAGTCCTTGGGGATATAAATGTGACTGTCCACCTTGCTCTCCACAAATCATTCCTTTTCTACTTCATTGGTGCGCTCCTGTCTTTCAGACTGGGTTGGAAGTATTGAAGGAAGAAACTTAGTCCTTAGGGACTGATGGTTCTTTGAAACATAGAACTAATACAAGGTTATGGATGTGTTCCCAGGATGGAAGAGCTCACACTTAGTAAGTCTTTAGTGAAAAACTCAAGAGTCACTCAGTGTTTGAGATAAATTTCTCTCACTCAACCACTGGTTTAACCTTATCACTATTTATTTCTCTTCCCAGAACTTTTTTTTTCATGATTTTTAAAATTTGTAATTATAATAAACAAACAAAACAAAACAACACACAAAAAAACCCAGGGTATTATCATTTAAATGAACTATGAAGACCACATACTCTGTGGCTGCTCATATCCTTGCTTCCAATAGCTGGTAGATAATGGGAGTAAAGCTGATTCTTGAGTAGCTGTAGCAGTAATTAATTACTCAAAATATGCTTTCCACAATTGGGACATGAGGACTATGATAAGGTAAAATATCGGATGGATAAGAAATGGAATAGAAAGCAAAAGGGCAGGTATTCGTCAAAATTGTCATGAACTTTCCCTATGGACTTAGAATTATTATTTTATTTCTCTTAAATATCAGAAAGTTTGGGTCAGAAAGCCTGAAAGCAACTTTCCACAGCATTGGAGGTAGAAAAAACTTTTTTGTACCTTAGAGCTTCTTTATTATCGGGAAGAGGGAAACTTGGCCGTATACCAGTAACTATTTGCTGGTCCTACACTCTCAGTGCAGTTCACTTCCTGTTGTGTGAACACTATGTGAACTAGAAATGGCCAAGTTAATAAAGGATTTGTAATTTTGAAAAATCCAGATGATTTTCTCTTATTTCAGTGAATACCATTGACAAAAAAAAAAAAAAACAGATTTTGAATCTTGTAAATTCATAGGGATTAGTTCTTAACAATTATAAAGAAAGATACTTGTACATCAAAGAAACATAGAAAGGCTTTGATACTTAGTAGTGAATATCATTAACAGAGCTAAACAGCCTCAGTGCCATTTCAGATAAGTAACTGTTTCCTCAGATAGACACTGGAGGTGAGATTTTTGTTACAAAACTTTTGGTTTTCAGATGTTGATATTCAGGTGATCCTTTGGCTTTGTGCTGTAAGTTGGTTTTTTTTTTTCTATTGAGAATAATAAAAAAATTAAAAATTTTGTATCTCTTCACTCCTTGACAATAAAGGGTTTTGATTGTGATTGGGAATCTAAAAGAAAACCAGAAATATAAAATTTAATCTTAGTTTTTTTTCTCCTATGTACATCAGTAGACTAAAAGGAAATAAAAACAAATATAAAATCAGGTTAGAGTATGCACAGCATCTTGAGAAGGATACTGATTGTAAATCATGTATTAGGGTATTAGGTAGAAGTTAAACAGCTCTGGATTGAACAACTGTATTCTATACTTACTAATAAGCAAGCATTTAGGTTCGAGATGACAGCAAATAGAATCAGAGGCTTCATTTTCTTGAAAAGTCCCCTAGGTCAAGACAGAAAGACATGTGATTGTTGAGGAGACAAATAAGAATGTACTGTCTACAGAATATTAACCATAGAAAAAGTCATTAATGTCTAGTTGGCATACCTGTACCCTATATACATTTATTGTATAAAATGAATTTATCAACTTGCAAGAAAAATGTTGAATCAAACAGAAATGAGCAAAATTCAAGAATTGTAAATTAAAAAAAAATAACACAGGGAATGGAAAACAGAGAGGAAAAGTTCTTCCTTTCTTGTCTTCAATTCACACATTGAATAATTCTTTGTAGCTATGATTTTGTGGCTACTAGACTGTTATTTGGAAGAAGTTACTAAAGTAAGCATGCAGGAAAATTGAGGAAATATAATGCTGGCATCCTGTCACTCAAACTTTCTTTCTAATGAGGTAGTTTTGCAAAGTTGACAGCAGGATACAAAAGGGACACTCAATGCTTATAGCTGTGACATACAAATCTTAGTGTCTGGTAGCAAATGGGAAAAACCCTGATTAACATTAGCACCACTGGTACTCACAATGAAAAATGGAAGCACTGATAGATGTGTGGACATTTTTTAGAACTCTGAGAAATGCAGAATTAAATGCCTACCTAACACACTATTTGACTTTTCTAAGTATAAGAAAGGAAACCATGAACAAACATAAATACAGGTGCTGATTGAGGAATGACTGATGTGTGGCTTTTCTTTGTAGATATTTGTATTCTTAAATTGATGTAATAATTTGAACAACAAAATCCCCATGAAAATTCCACCAAAATCACCTTTTGCTCCAATTTTTGATTTTTACATACTCAAAACAGGAAACAAAGTTCTATCATTTTGTATCTGAAAAAAATATATGTAAAGATAGAAGTATGAAAGGTTTGTGCTCATTTTGCTCTTACATTTATTATCTACAAATAACTGCTGAATGTTTTAATTTTCGTTGTGATAATTATTGTGAGACTCTCCTTACTTAACTGAAGCAAAATCTCCACAATGTTCCAACTGTAGTTATTTGAAGCTAGTTATAAAATTGTGTAACATACTTCATGATTTTGCATATAAGGTACTTCGCTTATGAATCGATCTTTTTGTTTTGTTTTGTTTTGGTTTGGTTTGGTTTGGTTTGGTTTGGTTTGGTTTGGTTTGGTTTGGCTTGGTTTGGTTTGTTTTTTCCCAGCATCTACTTAGCATCTTTTCCTTAAGGCAAAAGGTGGAAAAGGCAACTTCTGATCTTTATGTTAGAACCACTTAACAGACAAAGAACCATGAACTCTTCTTTTTAAATATATTTTATTACGTATTTTCCTCAATTACATTTCCAATGCTATCCCAAAAGTCCCCCATACCCTCTCCCCTCTCCCCCATTTCCCTACCCACCCATTCCCATTTTTTTTTGGCCCTGGCATTCCCCTGTACTGGGGCATATAAAGTTTGTGTTCCAATGGGCCTCTCTTTCCAGTGATGGCCGACTAGGCCATCTTTTGATACACATGCAGCTAGAGTCAAGAGCTCCGGGGTACTGGTTAGTTCATAATGTTGTACCACCTATAGGGTTGCAGATCTCTTTAGCTCCTTGGAACCATGAACTCTTGACAGTGACTTTATTCTATGGGTTATGTCTTTGTGATTCCGAGGGAAAGCCACTTGACAGACTAGTCACAAAAGTTGCCGAAGTTATCACATCCTGCTCATGTTCCCAAATCTAGCAGAGAGTAATTCCTATGATGTTCAAAATGGAATGATTAATTTATTTTGTGCAATGGTAATATTTGAATGCTCTGAGAATAAGAGGAAACCCAGTTACTGAATGATCCTATATTATGTGAATTAGTTGTAGAATACGAGACATGGTTTGCTGTTTTCTTGCCCCTTTGTTTGTAATGAACAAGATAAACAGAATAGAAACAGGTAAGCAATAATAAAGTAGACCCAATGTCTTCTTGTTTAATTAAGAAACACTGATGTACTGTCAGCAAGAACATTTTCATTTTTATAGAAATGAATGCAAACTATTAGCTCAGGTCTTTAAATCTTGGCTTAAAGTTTCTTTGCAAACGCAGGCAGAAAGCAGTGCTCTCTATTGCTATTTAACAAAAGTGAATGCAATTTATAAGGTGCCAACTTATTGAAATGTGTCTCCTCATCCCCTTTAAATTATAAAATTGCTGACCTTACAACTTTATAGAAAGCACAGTTTGAGATTTTACAGTATTTTTATTGTTCATAAACTAGATATCTAAAGAAGGCTGATTGTGAAGGCCCTGAACTTTGAAAGAATAATCACGTACCAAATAGCTTTGTCTTCTGCCTGTCCTGTCCAGCTGTCAGCTTCTCAGCCTCTGCAGTCTGGAGGCTTCAAAAAGAAGGCAGGCAATTCATGCTTTATAAAGGTTTTGATTTCTTTACTCTTTTGTTCCTTCTATATTGCTAGGCAAAATATTACTACAATTATTATTTTATCATTTGTTTCTGGGCTAATCCAAACTAGTTCTTGCAACACAGGGGAGTGATATAGTTGGCCTTTGTGTTTTTCTTTCTTTCCTTTTCCAGTGAACTTCATTATTACAAGTGTGTGTCAGAAAAGGTGAGCCTTGTTGATAGTAATTTAAACACTACACATTGGTCAATCCCTCTCTTTCACTGGAGATGTTTTCTTAGCATTTTACTACAAAACAGCAATTAGTATAATTTCCTTACAAAGGTAGACATAATGAGCATTTAGATATTTAACGCTGGCATGTACAAGGTAATGTGCTAATGTGGACTGTGCTGCATCAGGGGATACATGACCATGGTCACCTTCTTTGTGTGCATCTTTAGCTTTGCAAGGTAAAACAATTTTTGAAAATTAATTTTCAATGGTTATAAAATTACCCCAACTTTAACATTTTTGGCATTTAAGGGCACTCACTTGCTTCTTTTCTTGACAGAAAAGAATGAGAAAAAAATAATGATAACAATTTTTCTCAACACACTCTTCTCCACTTGATTCATACCATTCCTTATAGTACATTTTTATATCTTGTTCACAATCATGTGTTAAGTAGTGAATAATAAAAAATGTGAATATTTGATAATTTGACCTTTGCGCTGATATCAGTAAACTTTAATTTCATGGAGGTATCAATCATTAGCAGAGATGTTTTCTCAGAACATCTACTGGTGGATAACAGATTTGCAAAGCCTTTTGTTCAAGATGAACATATCCTCTTGGCATCAGGTCACCCTGTAAAGAATTAGAGCAGGACCATCATATTATTTATCCCATCATGCTGTTTATCTAAAAGGTGAGATGGAGGCCACTTGACAGAGTGTCTCCTTGGCTCCTGGCTTCTCAATTTATGCATAATTTTCTAGCAATTCATAAAGTGCGGGTCACTAAGATGAGAAAAATCTAGTACTAAACTGAGATGAGGTCCCAGCTCTGTATGACTTTGTACACATATTTTGCTCATGAAGTACCCGAGACTTGGGGCAATGAATGAATGACTAGATTTTCTTTTCCAAGACAGGGTTTCTCTGTATAGCCCCGACTGTCCTGGAACTCACTTTGGAGACCAGGCTGGCCTCGAACTCAGAAATCTGCTAGCCTCTGCCTCCTGAGTGCTGGGATTAAAGACATGTGCCACTATGCCCGGCTTGAATATGAGCTCTTATGTCTTAAAGACTTATAAAATTTCAGGGCAAGGAGCAACTTTTTTTGAAGTAATAACATTCTTCTCTGTCATCATGAAAACCAAAAGCAATTTGAAAGTCATGTGTGGCCTGTAATAAATGCTTAATAGCTGTCATATCTTTCATTATCTGATTTAAAATTAAAATCTTAACAGGGAAAATATATAAAGCAGTTACAGCGAGCCTAAATAGTTTATGTATGTGTACATATGTGTGTATATATATGTATATGTATATATATATATGTATATGTATATATATATATGTATATGTATATATATATATATATATAATGTGTGTGTGTATGTGTGTGTGTGTGCGCGCGCTGGCGCGCACGAGCGCACATGCATAGACATGTAGGTGGAGGACATATGTCTGCATCGGTTTCTCTCTACCGAGACATAGTTTACCAGTTACTTAAGCTGGCTAGCCAGTAAGTTCCAGAGATCTGCTTTTGCATCTCCTCTCCCCCTATCCTGCTGCTGGGGTTTGATACTTAGAACTGGCTATTTACATGGGTGGCAGAGATCTGAGCTCATGTCTTCATACCTGTGCAAGTACTTTACATGTCTTATATCCTTACCATCATTATACCCACCAACTAAGGATTCTAACACACACACACACACACACACACACACACACACACACACACACAGTGCCACATTGCCTTCTAGCCTTATAAAACGGTAGAAAATTTAGAAGCTTTAAAAATTAATCATTGATTATTTAAAATAATCAGTCATGGGATCCACCTGGCACACAGCCAGCAGAGATAAGCTGTGCACTTTTCCATGAATTTCACCTTCTGGCCCACTGCTGTTTATTTTTTGTGAGTAGGCTTGGGGAAGGGGCAGGAACATCCTGCTTAGACACCTCTACAACCGAACCAACCCATCCACCTGGGGCACAGCCAGCCGAGGAGAGTTTTGCACTATGACCAGATCTCCATCATCTGTCCCATATATCTCTCTGTCATCCTGAACAGCCTTGTGGGACCTCAGCATCATCCTGCTTCTCTGAGGAGGCCTGCAAAGTTGTATGTGGGTTGGAGCAGGAACATGCCGTTTAGACCCCTCACTGGCCAATCTGCTGATGCCAAGTCCACTTAGGACACAACTAGCAGAGGTGAGGAGCAGTGTCCTCATTGCTGAGATACACTGTCATGTTCCACCTGCCTCCCCAGGGAGTTATTCTGGCATCAGGAATATCAAGCCATCACTTGGGACAACCAGAGGTTGAAAGACAGTGTAAGGACTCAATCAACAAGAGTCAGGGAAATATGGTACCACTAGATCCCAGATAATCTTTTCCTGCAAGCCCTGGATATCACACAGCTGAAGAAGAAGATGACCTTACATCCAATCTTATAAAGATGATAGAGAACTTTAAAGAGGAAGTGAATAAATCCTTTACAGAAGTGAAGAAAAATACAACCAAACAGGTGAAGAAAATGAATAAAACTGTCCAAGAACTGAAAGTGGAAATAGAATAAATAAAACAGAAACTGAGGGAATTCTGGAGATGGAAAATCTAGCAAAAAGAACAGGAACTACAAACACAAGCATCACCAACAGAATACAAGAGATTAAAGAAAGAATCTCAGGTTTAGAAGATAAAATTAAAGCTATAGATACACTGGTCAAATAAAATGCTAAATCTAAATATTTCATGACACAAAACATCCAAGAAATCTGAGACATTATGAGAAGACCAAATCTAAGAATAATAGGGGTAGAAGAAAGAGAAGATTCCCAGGTGCAAGGCCAAGAAATCTTCAGCAACAAATGTAAACATTATTCTAGAGTAAAGGGCTAGAAAAGTTTTCCAAGCAATTGGACACAATGACCAAGCTGAAGTAACCATTATAATATCTAAAAAAACAGACTTTCAACCAGAAATATTCAAAAGGGACAGGGAAGGACTCTTCATACTCTTCAAAGGTAAAATCCACCAAGTTGTCATGTCTATTCTGAATAACTATGCTCCAAATGTAAGGACACCCACATTTGTAAAAGAAATATTATTAAAGATTAAATCACACATTGAACCCCACATATCAACACCTAACTTACCAGTGGACAGATCATCTAGACAGAAACTAGGACAGATGTTTTATTGCAGAATTCTATCGGAATTTCAAAGAAAAGTTAATACCAATACTCCACAAACTCTTCAACAAAATATAAACAGAAGGAACATTGACAAGCTCATTCTATGAGGCCACACCTACCCTGATACCTAAACCACAAAAAGACTTAACAAAGAAAAGGATTTCAGAACAATTTCTTTTATGAAAACTGATGCCAAAACACTCAATAAAATACTTGCAAACCAAATCTAAGAACAATCAAAAACATCATAATTATCAAGTAGGCTTCATTCCAAGGATGCAGGGATGGTTAAATATATGAAGATCCATCAATGTATATACAAACTTAAGGAAAAAACTCACATGAGATGTTGAAAAAGCCTTTGATAAATCCAACACCCATCATGTTAAAAGTCTTGGGAAGATCAGTAATGCAAGGTGCATGGTTAAACATAATAAAGGCAATTATATAGCAAGCCAATGGCCAACATCATATTAAATGGAGATAACACTAAAGCAATTCCACTAAATTCAGGGATAAGACAAAGCTGCCACTCTCTCTCTATCCAATATAGTACTTGATGTTCTAGATAGAGCAATAATACAACTGAAAGAGATCAAGGAGATACAAATTGCAAAGAAAGAAGTTAAGGTATCATTATTCACATATGATAAGAAGTATGCATAAGTGACCCCAAAAATTCTGCCAGCAAAGTCCTGCAACTGATAAACTCCTTCAACAAAGTGGCTGGATACAAAATTAAGTAAAAAAAAAAAATCAGTACCTCCTTTATATAAACTATAAATGGACTGAGAAAAAATTATGGAAGCAACACCTTTATAATAGCCACAAATACAATGTATAAAATACATTAGTGTGACTGCAAGTGTATCAAAGACCTCATCATAAAACAAGACATAATAAATCTAATAGAAGAGAATGTGGGGAACTGATGTGAACACATTGGCATAGGATACAACTTCCTGAGCAGAACACCAGTAGCTCAGCCACTAAGATTAACAATTATAAACCTCATGAAACTGAAAAGCTTCTGTCAGGCTAAGGCCACAGTCAATAGGACAAACAGCAGCCTACAGAATGGAAAAAGATATTCACCAGCCCTACAACTGGCAGATGACTAATATTCAAAATATATAAAGAACTCAAGAAATTAGACACCAACAAACCAAATTACCCAATTAAAAGTGGGGTATAGAGCTAAACAGAGAATTTTCAACAGAGTAATCTTTAATAGCCACAAAACACTTAAGAAATGTTCAGTATCCTTAGTAAACAGGATAATGCAATCAAAATCACCCAGATTCCATCTTACATCAGTCAGAATGGCTAAGATCAAAAATTCAATTGACATCACATGCTGAAGAGGATGTGGAAGAAAAGGAACATCCTCTGTTTGCTGGTGGAGTGCAAATTAGGACAACCACTTTGGAAATCAATTTGGTGTTTTCCCAGAAAATTGGGATAGTTCTACCCCAAGACCCAACTATACCACTCCTAGGCACACACACAAAAGATGCCCCACCATACCACAGGGACACTTGCCCAACTATGTTCATAGCAGCTTTATTCACAGCGAGAAACTGGAAATAACTTAGATGTCCCTCAACTGAAGAATGGATAAAGAAAAATATGGTACATTTATACAATGGAATACTTCTTAGCTATTAAAAACAAAGACATCATGAAATTTGCAGGCAAATGGATAGAACTAGAGACTATCATCCTGAGTGAGATAACCAAGACACAGAAAGACAGTTATGGTATATTCTCACTTATAAGTGGACATTAACCACAAAATACAGGATAATGATGTTACAGTGCACAGACCCAAAGAAACTAGGTAATTAGGGTCCAAGAGATGATACTTGAATTTTACTCAGAATGGCAAATAAAAACAGACATTGCAGGACTGAGTGGGAGAGTGGTTAGGGAGGGAATCTGGGACAGTGAGAAGGGGAGAAAGAGTTGAGGGTGAAATGGCAGATATTGGAAATTGATGTGTGGCATCTCTGAGAATAGCTGGAGACCTGTGACAGGGGAGGCTCTTGGGAATCTATGGGGGTGATCTTAGCTGAGACTTCTAATAGCAGGGGATATGGGGAATGAAGCGTCCACCTCCTGTAGCCAGTCAAGAGAAGGGACACCAACAAAATCTTGGACCCAAAATTTGTCCTGCCTACAATCAGCAGGGACAAAGATGGAGTGAAAATTGAAGTAATGGCCAACTAATGATTGGTCCAACTTGAGACCCATCCTATGGGAGAAAAACCAACCCCTGACACTATTAATGATATTCTGCTATGCTTATAGAGTATAGCATACAAAAGATCCTAGCACAATTGTCTTCTGAGAGGATTCATCCAGCAGCTGATGGAAATAGCCAAACATCAGGCAGAGCTTGGGGAGTCTTGTGGAAGAGTGGAAGATAGGACTGGGAGAGTCAGAGTGTCAAGGACACCTCAAAAAGACCTACAGAATCCACTAACCTATGCCCATGGGGATTCATAGAGACTGAACAACCAACGAAAGAGCATAAAAGGGCTAGACCTAGGTCTCCTACACATTTATAGCAGATGTGAAGGTTGGTCTTCATGTGGGTCCCCTAATAATCAGAGCAGGGTCTGTTACTGACTCTGTGTCCTACGATTGGGTCTCCTTCCCCTAGCTGGACTGCCTGTTTTAGACATCAGTGGGAAAGAATGTGTTTAGTCCTGCTGTTTGAGATTCCATAGTAC
Organism: Mus caroli; assembly: GCF_978045245.1. Taxonomy (NCBI): domain Eukaryota; kingdom Metazoa; phylum Chordata; class Mammalia; order Rodentia; family Muridae; genus Mus; species Mus caroli. The sequence goes on along the minus strand of NW_028227259.1, from coordinate 90,553,454 downwards.
GGTGGTACCCAATGGGAGCTTTCCCTTCTCTGACAAGATGGGTAAAGGTAATAGGAGAAGGGATTTGTGAGGGTGTGACTGGTTGAAGAGGAGGGAGGGCTATGAGCAGAATGTAAAGTGAATAAATTAATTTTAAAAATTACTTAACTGTCAAATGGTTAAACATAGTATAAAATAAAAAGCTGTGGTATGTCACACTTTAAATCCCTCTGTCCATGCATCTTCATTTAACAAATGTCCATTGCAAGGTCTGGTTTGAAATCTCTGGTTCTGGGACACCATCAATATTGAATCCACATGAGGACTCCTCCTGGTTACTCTGTTGTTGCCCTGTGTCATAGAGATTCGGTAGCTTTGGATCAGCAGGACTGGCTCTTTCCTAAGTTTTGACCATTTTTCAGATGATAGAGATTTTGGGGTGAGCCAACTCAGAGCTCTGAATCTAGGTCTGAGTTGTATCTCAGCTGGTTGGTGTGTTGGCTCTCCCTTATCTGAACTACCAGGGGAGTTCTCCGGCACTGCTCCAGCTAGGCAACCCAGTGCTGCCATTGACAGGAGGCAGGGTGCTGCCCAGTGAAGTACAGGGCCCACTCACCCAAGTGCTGCTATCTACAAGGAGTTTGGCCTGCTTTCCCTCTCTCACACCCTCTAGGCTGGCTAACCCTTTTGCCATCAGGGCACAGCTCCACTGTGTTGTCCAGTCAAGGTGCAAGGCTGCTCTCTGGAGTGCTTCTGCCAGTAAGGGGGTGCAGAGATAGCTCTCCTGCTCCTTGAGGCCAGCTCTCAGTACTGCAGGGGATCAGAGGGGAGGGTGAAGGGTACTCTATCCCCATGCCACCTCATGGCAGAAGACTGAAGAGGCCAGTTCTCCCACACTCTGGCTGTCAGGACGGCTCACCTGCACCCACTCTACCAGAGCCAGCTCTACTGTGCCACCAGACAAGGTGCAGGGTCTGCATTTTTCTCTTATTTTTGAGCTTATACTTATGTGATTTCCCCCAGCCCCTTTACTCTGTCGAGCTCCCCCATATATACTGCTCCCCCAATATACTTTGTCTTGCCCTCTTTCAAATCCATGGTCTTGTTTTCATTGTTACATGCCTACATGTATATGTACCTGCTATATATTCCTAAATACAATCTGCTCAGTCTGTGTAATGTTGCTTGCATGCATGTTTACAGGGGTGACTATTTGATATGGGACAACCAATAGGTATGCTCTTCCTTGTAGATTATCTCTCCCACTCTCAGTGTATCTGAGTTCTCTGTAGTTCTTTGTGTATGACTAAGACACTGTGATGGACTTTTCCTGTCCACTTTGGTATGTCTGATGTTGTCCTTGTACAGCTCATGTTGGAGAGACTTTATGGGTGATTCTCTCTGGAAACACTTCCATACCAAGGGTAATACCCTTTGCATCACCAAATATATTGCTATTTTCTTCCAGTTATTTAATTTTGGATTATGCATTAATTATTTTTGTATATGATTTTGACTATTCATTATGTCAAGCATGGTAATCATTGGGTCTTTTGTTATAGGCTTAGGTGGATTTATCATCTTCATTTGGGGAAATAGACTTTTTTTAAAAAAAAAAAATTAGAGTATATTTTAAACAGTATTCCAATTTATTTTCTCCCCAGATACTTGATTGTTCCAGAAAGATTAGTCACAATATCCATGATCCGAAGTGCTCTTAACCTCATAGCAAATGTTTGTATTTTAGTTATCCTAGGCCAGAGTCTATTTACACCCATTCCCTCTCATATATGATATTTGCTATTTACTCAGTGTTTTGGTCTGTTTTAATTTCTTCATTTTTAAAATTTTTCTTCATTTTTAATAAAACGAGATCATAGATCTTTATAGAAGATCCTATTTCTGGGTTTGTTTAACCAATGAATTCTAATTTTTCATTTAATACTCTTAAGAATTCCGCATCAGAATATCAAATATGTCACACACAGTAAATCAGTTGCTGTCAGAATAATTTATTGAGGAGAATCAGCCCAGTGACAACAGACTCACTTGAAAAGTCTGTATCAGAAAAGAATGAAGATATGCGTCCTTGAATTGCTAACCAACTGCCTAAGAAGAGTACAACATTCAACGTTTAAGATCTGAAAAAAAAATTGACAAAAATTCAGGATATCAATCTCAGGAAAAACAGTCAATTCAGGTTTATATATTATTTTTCAAGTGAATAGGTAGGTAAAACTAACATTTTATTTTAACTAGCATCAAATATGTGTGAAGAAATATGTCTGATTTCTTATGTTACATATGAGTATTAAGCAATGACAAGGAACTTTAATTCTTACATTCACACAGGTTTCAAATCTGTATTATAATTAAAGAGAATACATCTGTGGTATTAATAAGGAAAATGTTTAGAAAAAGAGTTTCAGAAAGTTTTTTAATGCTTCATTAATTTTTACACATTACTTGATTCTCTTTATATCCTTAATTTCACTAAATTATAATATTTAGAATTAATTGAAATGGCACATATTATTAAATATTGCAAGAAATGGCTTCCTTTACTGCTTACCTCTTCCCACCTCTGAACTCTAATATGGAAGATTTTACACTAAAGTTGTTACATAACTGAAATCTAGGAAAAGTGCTGAGATTGTTGGTTTTAAAATTGCCTTTAATATATTTTGCTGCATGACCTCTATCCATGGGTATTTGTAGTTTCTAAGTCTAACATACTTGCCTTAAATGCCCACAATATTTTTTTTTCTTTTAAAGTTTTCTTGCTGAGTAACTTCTTAGACATGACGACTATCTTTTAACCCCTCGTGTATGTCTATGTGGCTTCCCTTATGTTACTGGTTTTACATCATGAGATCATCTGGTTCTTCTTTCAGCAGTTTGAAGAGACCGGAGTTGGTGGTAGATAAGTCCTCCTTGTCCTTAAGGGTATCTACCATAGAGGTCACTGAAGGAAGCTCCTCTGTGACATTAGTGACAGACTCTGTTGTCTCATTTTCAGGCAAATCTGTGGTGTCCACGTGTGATTCCTCCATGACGTTGTCAGTTTCTGAGGCAGTGACAATAAAGTCATACCTCGATTCCACAGCAGTGAGCAGAACAGCATGGGACTCTGCCTCACTTGCAGTTTCTTTTTCCATCCAATCATTAGCTCCATCAGTTGATTCCTCATCAGTTAAAGGATCTTCCACATTATCTTTGGCTTTTTCAGCTGAGTTAGTGAGTTCAAAAACAGTGATAAATTTTTCTTCTTCGGAGTCACTTAGTTTAGTCACAGTTTTGGGCCTATCTTCTGAAACAATCAAGTTGATCTCAGTTACATTCTCTTCTGCAATGTTGGTTATGTCTGGAATGGTGGTGATCTCCTTTTCAGTGGAGGGAGGGACTTCAGCCTCAGGACTAAAGGGGTCAGTGACCTGAACAGCTCTATCATCCGGAGCATCTGAGTTGGCAGAGGAAGTAACATCAGTTTCAGTGTTTTCATCTGGAAATCCAGAGGCATCCTCCGCATCAGCAGCACTGTCCTCTAGTGTGCCAGACAACTCACCAATGGGTATGACTTCTTTTTCTCCTGTGTCAATGGTGGTTAAGAAGATGTCTTCTTTTGCCATGTTACTGGAAAAATCTATTAAAGAAACAGTACCAACTGGGGATGAGCTATTTCCAATTTTCACTGGAATGAAATTTTCAGTAATTGACTCCTTAGGTTTGGAGTTTGGAGTTTCAGTCGGAGTGGTAATTTCTTTCTCTGGAAGAGTTGTTGATTTCAGACTGCCTTCAATATCATCTTCTAATTTGAGTTTTTCCTTTGTAGGTGTGAGCTTGTTGACTGTAGTTGAAAAATCACCATCCGGTGTGCAGTCATTTACTGAAGTAACGTGGTCTCCTTCAGAGGTAATAGTTGTTTCTGATTTAGGAATGGTGTTGTCAGCCCCAAAGAAAATGTCTGCTTCCGTTGGTGTTTTACTGTTGTCTCTTGGAGGTCGAGAATAAATTTTGGGCGATCCATCTTCAGCCATGGGGCAGAGGGGCACTGAACACTCTCACAGATCTTTCCTCTGGGCTTAGTGGCATCCCTGGGCAGGGGAGTACTGCCCAGTATAGTGACTGAAGCATTGGTCATTATGGGGATTGTTACATCAATCACCCAGGTAATGACAGGGGCTCACCATGGAGGCTGTTTCTTGGCTGTGATCAGACATTTCCTAGAATGAGCATTAATATTAGAAGAAAAAATTATGGAGTTCTGACTATAAAATAAAAATCCACACTAAGAATTTTATTTTTAGAAACCCTAGGATTTACCCTGTTTCTGCTTACAAGTGTACACCTCTGACCTGGCGCTGGTGCCCCTTGACACAGGCATACTCAAGCCTGCTAGGTACTTTGTGGTTTAGTGTCAATAATCAATGCTCCAGATGGTTGAAGGCTCTCAACATCTTTTCGGAATCAACTATTTCACAAGTAAGTGACCCTATATTATTGGAGGCAGAGCTATTCTTTTCTCTGAGATTTGTGGTGCTTAAATGACTAAAATTTAAACACACTTTTGATGCTGAATAAAAATAAGATGATTGTGTAGCAGAGACTTCTGTCAGTTCTTTTCTTCTGAGAGAGAAATATTATTTTTAAAGTAGGAAAATATTATTAATAATAATAATAACAACAATAATAAACTTAGTGGATTGGTAAGGCTTTTCATGTTGTCTTCAGTTAACTTAGGACACACTGTATCCAGTATTTTAGGTTTTGGTTTTTATGGATTTCTGCACCCTGCAAATTGTTACTTCAACCTCAGAACACTTTTGTGGCAAGAAGTTTCTGTCATGTATTTAAATTCACAAGGCATAAAGAATCAGGGATGAAGTAACGGTAGCTGCTCTAGAAGATATTTATTTCAGAAGGATTTTCAAATGTTATTGTAGCAGGCAATAATTGTAGATTAGCTGTATAGATTAAGGTACAATAATTGTATGACTGGCTTTAAGATTTAGCTGATTAGGTAAAGGAAAAAAAAATTCAGTGTCAGTGTTTAGAGCCAGTCTCTTGCCCCATGGGTCAGAGGAAATGTAAATTTCAGACTCACACATGTCTAACATGAAAAGAGCTGGAAACATCAGCTGAAGTGGTAGTCTCCATTTCAAGGACAAAATTATTCCTCCATCAACTATGATCACAGTGCTCACAGCTTCCTTTTATTTAGTTGGCGTGGCAGAGATATGATACCAATCTCTGTAGACATACAGGAATAGACTTTAAGGCATTTATTTAAAAAGCTTGAATAGTTTCTCCTGAAATATTTTTCTTCTTCAGGAGGTTTTCACTGCTGATGTTGAAAATGGTTCTTTTTCTTTTTTTCCTTTTTCTTCTTCTTTTTCTTCTTCTTCTTTCTTTGTTGTTGTTCCTTGTTTGAGACAGTCTGCCTACATTGCCTAGGTTGTCCTTGAATTCATGATCCTCCTGCCTTTGGCTCATTGGTGTGAGATTGTAGGCTTGCAGTATCATATCCTAGACCAGTGTCTTTGTTAGATATATGGAATGTTGTCATTATCACAGAGAGTGAAATTATGATAGGTATAGATCCAAGTTATTTGTTTAAAAATAGAAATATCATCAATTAGATAGAGGAAGACACAGAATAAAGTCATCCTCTGAATTGGCTCATTTAATGGAGGGTTTTTAAAATGTTTATTAATCATTCAATGTTTTGTGAATCTAAATTCAGGATAAGGTATGCTATACAGAGAAGAGTGGGTGTCCATTTTGGAGAAAAAAAAATTGTATATACACCATTCCAAAAGGATAAGAAGTAAGCCATAGAACACTAATAGCTGCTTATATGATTATCTTTATGTGCTGAACAGACTTGGAACCATGTAGAAATATTCTTTCATCAGCATTTAATTTTCAGTTAGCTATGGCAGATAAAGTAATAATTCCATCTTCATTGATACTAAAATTCAAATACATTTAATTTTTACAATTGTTTTTGTGGTCATGACACCCCTTCTGTTACTAGTGTTTCTGTAAAGTTCAGTCACATTGATTATAGCACCCTTATTTCTCTTAAAAGGTAAGTGTTAGTAGTATATATACCTTCCAAGCCCTTCGATGATATATATTTATCTTGTATATCATCCATCAAAGCTCACAAAGTATTTGGTGAATTTTAAGTATTTAAATTGCCTAGGGTTTTTTTTTTTTTTTGGAAGGGAATACAGTGTTCTCTCTTTGTAGATCGTTGGCATCATCGATATTACCTGAGCTTAATTACCGTATATTAATTTCTCATATGTATAGCAGCCTCTTCAAAGTTGGACTCCATATCTATGTGCCATACTTGATCTTTTCTTAGAAAAGTTATCTCATTACATCTACTGTGAAGTCTTATTTTGTCAGCTTAACTCACATATGTCTTTCTTTTGCCAGCTTTAAATTTTGAGGTATTGGGTTCAGTGTTTATGTATTTTTTTAAGTAGTAACTTCTTTGGGTTCATAAAAAAAAGTCCTTTCTTCTGTGAAAAATAAAATCTGTTTGCAAAAATGAGATTGTTCCTTAGTGAGTTTGTAGGAAGGCACATTTATGCCTTTCTGGGATAACATACTTAGACACTTTGAAAAGGCTGCTCTCAGAGTAATGTCCATTGTTGACACTTACTTTATGCAAGAGCGTATCTATCAGGAGCTATGTCAGGCTCCTGTCAGTTTTCAAAGAATCAACTAGCTAACAAGCAGCATATCAACTAGATACCACAATTCATGTTCATTAAGAGCTTAAATGTTTTCATATTTTTTGAGCAAGCAAAGAAAAAAGTCAGCAATTTTTCTTTGTTTGTTTGTTTCTTTCTTTCTCTTATTATGTAGTTCTGACTGTCCTGAAACTCGCTATTTAGACAAGGCTTGTATTGACTCACAGAAATCAATCCACCTCTGCCTCCAAGTGATGGAATTAAAGGCATTGAGTACTACACTCGGCTGAGTTACTGATTTTAACTGAATTGACTATCTCTCATGTAGAGTCACTAAAAAAGTTATATGTTCAATATCTTCTTTACTCAGAAAGAAATTCCCATCTTCACAGACACTAGGAAAGCCATCCCAATTGGAGAATTATCTGCTAATACCTGTGGTTTTGTTTTCTTTCTATTCAGTGTTTGGCATGTTGGGCACAATGCTCAGGAAGGATGTACTGTTCTCAGTCATCACTATTTCTTTGTTCAGAGGAAAAATGGCATTACAGGAGTGTAAACATTGTTTAGTAATTGCTTTTATGTGTAACTGATAAGTATAAAATCTTAATATATGTCTTCCTCACAAATCTGGTCAGTAGCTTTTCTTTCTCAAGAATGGTTTTGTGGATGCTAGTCTTACTTCCTGGTACTTGAAATTCAGTGCTGTCTCTTTCAAGATTAGCTATATGAAATTTCTTTTGAGAATCTTCTACTATCTCTTGGGTAAGATGAGGATTTTTTAGAAGGAAGTGTGAATCTTCTCATGGAGTTGGCTTCAGGAGAAAGAGATTCAGACAGGGATTCCTGAGAATGTAAAAGCTTGATTGACAGCTTCAGAGGCATGGAGAGGATCCTCACTGACTGCCTTAACATAATGGTTTTAGTCTTGAGATAGCGACTCAACATTTTATAGGGGTTTTATTTCCATTTAGACAACTGTCATTTCTATTACATTTCCATCTATAAAGTGATATGCTTAACATTCAGAAGTTGTGCCTTCCACTGTAGAAGCTGATGTTATGTCTTATGTTACAAAAGAAATTTAGTTCATATTGTTCATTGGGTATAAAAGTAGAAAACTGAATTGAAGAGTTTCTTTGGTTTTGACTTAGGGTTTCTAGAAGATCTGTATCAAACATTTTGTCCCTTTCATCAGCAATGGAAGGCATGTTAGGTTCAATATGAGCAGTGTTGTTGGAAGACCCTGTGGCATCACTTTGGCAAACAGTGTAGACTAAGAGGAAGTCACTTAAGATTATTTTATGTATACTATTCTTTCTCTTGTCAAGACAATTCCTCCAATTTAGTAAACTTGAACTGAAAACAGGCTCTGGTACTTCTGGTATTAACATTTTTAGTCATTTAGGTTTTTAACTCTCAAAATATTAAGACTACATCCTCTTCAGTAGTATGTTTGCAGTTACAATTGGAGTTTCAGGCAATCAATCAATCAATCAATCAGTAAATCACAGACACATACACAGAGAGAGAGAATGGGGAAGAAAAAGGGGAGATATGACATTTTCTGATTATAAAGCATAAAGTATTAGGTACTTTGTATTTCCTAAGAAAGCTATGACTATTTTTGATAGCAGGATTATAAGGATTCATTGCGCCAGGCAGTGGTTGTGCACGCCTTTGATCCCAGCACTTGGGAGGCAGAGGCAAGCTGATTTCTGAGTTCATGGCCAGCCTAGTCTACAAAGTGAGTTCTAGGACAGCCAGGGCTAAACAGAGAAACCCTGTGTCAAAACAAACAAATAAACAAACAAAACAAAACAACAACAACAACAAAAATAAGTACCCATTGTGATTCTGTGTCTGAAAAGAAAACAATTGGGGTTATTTCCTAAAAGTATTCAGAGAATTGCATGCCACCATTAACATTTTTGTACTTTCTCCAAAATATGTTGTATTAGACAATAGAGAAAAAAAAAATCTGACTTCCATCAGTTAGGAGATGAGCTATGGGTCTCTGAGCCCTGTCACAATCATCAGATCCTTCGAAAAAAAATGACATCAGTATCAAAGTTCTTGTTTTTTCTCCAGAAGTTACAACTTACTAACTTCCTTTGGTTTGTATATTTGAAATTATTAGGTTAGACAAACCATGTATCAAGCATCCGTTGTGCTATGTTGTGCATGATATCCACTTGACTTTGGAGAGATATCTGTACATGTTCATTTGAATAAAGGATTTTTTTGCTTTATCTATTAATTCAAAGACATAATTATGTGAAACACATTTGCAATCACTATCCTCAGACATAACAGTACATATCTTGTGCTATAGAGTATAATGTACTGGGAGGACTTTTCCTGAGAAGGAATGTCATCTATATTCCTTCCCTATTCAAAAAATGAAAGGGAAGATAAGTTAAGTTTGAGAAGCTGGACCTAAGATTTATACTCTTAAGGTAAGCAATAGCATCAATGAAATTAGCATAATCAGTCTTTATTTCAAGACTATCTGAACAAGCATACTTGGAGAATTACTACAAGAGTAACTTGTTAATGGGCCAGCTATTTCAAGGTATTCAGTGGAAGTATCAGGAATGTTTTAGAGATAGAAATATTTTGTACCCACCTTCTTCAGTCAGCGCAGACTCTCCTTCAGAATTTCTGTCTATCTCAAAACTGATGGCACCTTCCCCAGTGTGCATTCTATTCACTGGTAAAAAAGGGAGGGAATCCATGTTGCTTAAATCTTCAGAATCATAAACTAAGGGAAATTCATCATTAGAGATGAAACCAAATTCCGTCAAGGGAATATTGCTTTTCTGTGAATGTGGCATCTCTGCAATAATATTTTCTCTCTCCACAGTAGATGATGAGCCTGTATCATTGTTTATAAAATTTCTGATAACATTTGTTGAAGTTTTAGAAGGAACAATTGAATTTGAGGTAAGGGGTTTGATGGCTTGGCTTTCTTGATCATCAGCTTCATTAATAAGTTCAAAGAAGTCAATAATATTCCACACTGTAGGCTCTCTCTCTGAGTAATCGGTCAAGGATCTATCACTTACAACACCAAAGTCCTTGACTAAGTTTTCAGGAATGAGAATGATGTTTTCAGTTGTTTGTGGTTTGAAATTGCTGTTTTCAATCAATTCAGTAGGAGAAAAAATTATTTTCCTGGGTAATTGATAGATTTTATAATAGGAGTTCATAGTTGGCTGCTCCAAGTTATCAAGAAGTGGATCTCTAGCCTGAACCTTTGTCAACTTTGTTCTGCTCATTGTGGAGCCAGGATAAACTGGATTTTTTGAACTTCCAGATCCTTTCTGTTGAGCAGAAGCAACTAGTGGCTTGCGAATTAATGGAGTGGCTGTCATTATATTTAAATCTTCTAAGTCTCTGGAAATGTAGAATTTTTCTTCCTCAACAGCCTTATCATTATGAAAAGATGTGCTAGCCTCAGTTCCTGGGGTGGCTCTTTCCTTTGCAGATGGACTGATAGCTGATTGTTGGACATGATCACTTATAAGCTCAGTAGCTCTGTTTATCCCTCTTTTTTTGTAGGTTGTTGTTTGGAGGCCTCTATTAGCTGAGAGAGTATTTCTGTCAGTTTTATCTCTGATATCTCCATTTTCACTGTCAAGAACGTTAGTTGCCCATATGACTTCCTCTGAAAAAGTCATAGAATCCTCTAGAGGAACAGAATAGACTTGGGGAAAGGGCTTAACAGCACTTGGCTCATCAATGACCTCCCAGATCTGGTCAATGGAAGTCAAGTGTTCTTTTGTTGGTTCTGATACCTCTGACATCACTAGTGTATCAGGTGGCATGCCACTGACTCCAAGAGAAACTGGAGGTCTAGACACTCTCTGATTGGGGATTAACACAGACCTCAGTCTTATGGGCCTGGTTTCTTCTTCAGAAGGAGCAGAGTTCCTATTGTTTTCATTGTCTTCTTGAGATTCAAGGGCAGAAATATCAGGAGAAAGTATGGTGGCCTTTGGTGGCATTTTGGTGGCATTAAACTGATTCAAAATTGCCATCAAGTTTGTTTTGCTTATACCATTCTTAGCTTTACCTGGATTTGCATTGTCTTTTGTTGGGATGCCAGACCCTCTTCTTATAAAGCTCGGCATTGTTTCTGGGGTAAAGATATAGATGTTTGGATCATTTTCCTCCAGTACTGTGTAAATGTTATCATTAAAGTGTTCATTAGTGTTAGAATTGGGATTACTGTGTGTTGCAGTCATTTTTCTTTGAATTTCAGGCTTAAAATTTCCCTGTGGAAGTTTTGAAACCACATTTTCCCGTATTTCAAATCCAGTTTGACCAGACCTGGGTTTGCTGATCCTTCTGAAAGTTGTAGTATAGTATGCATCAGGATTAATTGAATATTGGGTGTCAGCTAGACTGTTTTCAATGTAATCCCTGATGTTTTCATCTTCAAATGTATCTTCCTCTTCTGAGTTAATGCTTTCCACTCTTTGGAGATCAGCTTCATAGTTTAGCATTGCATCTTTCTCAAAAGAGGCTTCCGACTCATGTTGTGTGCTAGAAAATATGTTTTCAGCATCATGAGAAGCTGTGGTAATTCCTACTTTCGATGCTGTTTTGGTAGTCTTATTAGGAAGATAAGTTTTCGGTACCAAAATAGTTTTCAAGGAGAGTTCCTTAACAGTGTTTTTTGCTTGAGAAGGATTAAAAGGGGCAATGGAATCATCAATTAATATAGTCTCTTCATCTCTAGATACTTTGGAACGGTCATTGGAAGCCCTTCCAAGGTCATTAGGTTTTTCTTTCAAAGTTTTAATATCATTACTTTTGATAATATACTTCCTTTTTGGCCAGGCAGCATTTATGGAAGCCAAGTCTATATTAACTTCGTCTTCATCTTTATAGAAGTTATCATTTACTGCATCAGTTGTTACATGAATTGCATCATTGCTTGCTGTATTTCTTTTGTTGGTTAGTCTGTCATTCTTTTCTGCAGTGACACCAATAGGGGTTTGATAGCCATCGCTAAGGTCAATGATGTTTCCACTGTACATTGTGGAAGATAGTTGTTTATCTTTAATGGTGTTCCTGGCCACATATGGGTCCTTTTTAGCATCAGGAATTGGTTTGGAGATAACATCATAATATATATTAAGTGGTCTAGAATAACCCATTCTTTCAATTTGGTGCATAGAATTACTGGATGTAGGGACTGCAGTATTACCTTCTGGTTCTACATTGTCTTTAGTACCTGCACTTTCATCTACACTATTAATTTTTGATCTGGTGGCCATTGACTTAAAGTATATTTTCTTTTTTGGGTTTGTAGGGTTAATGACATATAGGGCATCAAAATGTTCTTCCTCCGGAATTATAAGGTCTCTGTCATTTACTGTTCTTTTGGTAGACGGTAAAACAGTAAATTGGGAAAGAGAATTTGTGGTGTCACTATCTGGAAACCCATCATTTTCAAGGCTACTGTATTGCAGTGTATAATACTGTAAATTATGAGAAGATGGAATATCTTCTGTTTCCTGAAAGACAGCATCTTCCTCTGCTTCAGACTCTACTTCTGTATAGAGAACTGATTTTTCTTTACTGGGCGTGTTTTTGTTTATCAAACTTTTAAAATGTTTTCTTGGAATAATTGTACTTTCTTCTATAGGGGCTGTAGAGTCAGTAAAGAATACATCTTCCTGTTCTGATTCCTCATTAGTAGTGGTACCAGTTCCAAGAAAACTCTGTTCCTTTGATGTGTCAATGGCACTCTGATCTGCCAAGGCAGTAAGCAAAGAATTTTGTGAGTATGTAGCAGGATCAGAGGCAAACAATGTTTTAGTTCTGCCAGTGGATGGGAAACGTTCAAGACTCTGAGTTATTTCTGAGTCGCTATCAAAGTGAGGAGTATCAGAGGGTTCAAACTCGTACTGGTAGTAGGTCACTGACACAGGAGATGAAATGCCGTTTTCCCTAGAAAGAGGCATCCTTATCCTTCTCTGTCTTATTTGGGAATTAGGTGCAAAGCTGGAAACAGCAGGCATATCCTGAATAATATCAGAGGAGGGTGAAGTATTGCTCTTTGGATTGTCTACTGTCCCTTTGGCATAAGCAAAACCAATTGAATTATGATCAGTGAACAAGCTGTGCTGCACATCATTATCAGATAGAGGGAAGTTTCTCAAGTCAGCTTGACGCATCACTAAGTGGTTTCTTTCTAAGGGAGATCCTGTAATCTTTGCTATCCCATCCGAAGGTGCAGGATATCTGTTTGAATCTTCTATAGGTGAATTTTCTTCTGTTTTTCTGGTGGATGAAGGATTACTTGCCGTTTGCTGGCATAAAGGTGGATTGGCGAGAAATTGTTGATTGCTCTGACTGTGTATTTCCTGACTTCCATTATACTAAAGGGAAAGAAGTGCAATTTTTTGTGTGTGATATTCCCCTTTTATATGCTTTACTGAAGAAAACCACATATCAATGCATAGCACCAATTCTATCAAATAAAACACTGATCTGAAAGTCTTTGGTTTTGTTTTTATTGACTTCTTATTAATTAAGTCCAAAGTATACAATATCACTATGAGAAGAAGCTGATGTCATAATTAAGTACCCTCCATGGTAAAGTCTCAGCAGCTAATTTCTTACAATGTAACAGGGTATGAGAACCTTTAAAACTGTGTATTGCATGCATGGTCTTCTACTGTCTTTAGTTCAACTTTATGATTAAATAATTAATTGTGGCATTAGGAATTAAATCCAAGACCTCACATATGCTAGGCAAGAGAGCTACCCCTTGATCATACCCTTAGTCCACTTTTGATTTTAATTTTTGAGATAGAATCTCACCAAGTTGCCTAGGATGGCTTTACATTCACTCTGTGCCCAGATAGATCTTGAAATTGCAATCTTTTAGTCTTAGCATCCCGAGTAGCTTTGGTTTAGGTATACCCTACCAGGCCTAGCTTATATAAGTGATTTTAAATTTTTCTAGATAAGTAATTTAAATAGAAATATGTATATTTATAATATTTTATATTTACAATATTTTTCTTAAGACAACTTATCATCTACGTTCATTTTTTCCTCATCAATGTTCAGTTTTTTAAAACTAATGATATATTAAATACTGAAAAAAAAAACTTACTGGAAAGAAAATCACAAAATTCAAGGTGATCACAGTCAGGATCAAGATCTTCATCTTGTCTTGCTAGTAATTCCCTGCAAGGAAGGTACAGAGTTTGTCTCTGTTAGTTACCCACTGAGTTTTTACATATAAATAGAAACTTAAAAATACCAGAAATATGTCAGAAGGTTATGGTGCACACCCTCAATCCCAACAGCAGGGAGAGGCAGGGGTATCTCTTGAGTTCAAGGCCAGCTTAGTTTACATAATGAGTTCTAGGACAACCAAGGCTACACACCTCAAGAAAACCAAAACCAATAACAACAAACAACAGCAAAAAACAAACAAATGACATACAACCACTACCACAAAAACAAAAACAAACAAACAAGCTCCAAACAGAAATAATTTTTTTTTTTTTTTTTTTTTTGAGACAGGGTTTCTCTGTATAGCCCTGGCTGTCCTGGGACTCACTTTGTAGACCAGGCTGGCCTCAAACTCAAAAATCTGCTTGCCTCTGCCTCCCAAGTGCTGAGATTAAAGGCGTGCGGCACCACCGCCCAGCTAGAAATAACTTATGTATTTTCTACTATTGCTGATGTTTAGGTAAGACACCTGTTTAACTAACAACATGGACAATACATAGTTGCTTTGGGTCCATTGTCCAAAATGATAACATGGAAAGAAAGTACTCTCAGTGCAGGCACAGCCTTTAATCCCAGCACTTGGACAGCAGAGGCAGAGGCAGGCAGATTTCTGAGTTTGAGGCCAGCCTGGTCTACAGAGTGAGTTCCAGGACAGCCAGGGCTACACCAAGAAATCCTGTCTTGAAAAACAAACAAACAAACACAAACATACAAAAAAAGTACTCTCAGCTAAGAGCAACACCCTTTTCATCAGTAGGAGACTTTTGTCTATTTCCGAATCTTTATAGAGAAAAGGAGCAGGGGAGTCAAGTCCAGCTGGCAAACATGCTTTCCCCCAGAATCCTTCAGCAAGGACCTCACATTATCTCACCTTTGTCTTCATGTTAATTTTCTCTCTTGGTTGTATTTTTATAGACCATTTAGATACAAATTAAGGAATCAACATTCAGTGTTAAAGTCGATACAAAGGGTAACTGGAAAAGGTGAGGTTTGAAGAAAGAATCCATCTAAAAGTTTGATTTACTCAGTAGTTACCTTATAAGGCCTCTTTCTTGTCCTCTCAGCTGCCTTCTGGCTTTAGCTTTTCATCAACTCACGAAAATGAATCTAGACAGGGAAAGTGTGAGTCTGAGGAAGCAACAGAGGCCTCTTGATCTTTATCACTGGGCAGCCAGGGTGGGTGGGGTGGAGAGTGGGATGGGATGTGGGAGCTGGGGTGGGTCTCATCTAAGAGATTTTTTTTTTAGCTAATTCCAAGACAAAAGAAAGGAGAGGGAGTGTCTTCTGTCTCTCAGTTGCATCTTTCCAACACAGAATGAAGCTTGTCTCTAAATTTAAAGAGGCAGTGCTCATATTTTAAACACTATGAAGTCTTTAAAATACCAACGTCCCGGCTTCTAGTGTCACTTTCCTCTTTAAAAATTGTTCTGTTCTCTGTTCTTGACAAGATTTAATACACCAAAGTGGCATTTTACGATGCTATAGTTTACTAGTTTACATGCTTTAATAGACTCTTGCCTTATAGACTGTTGTTTTGTTAAGGACAGAATTGTGATTGGCTCAATATCTGAAAAAATTATGTTTAAATACAGGAAAATAAAAAGTAAAAATGATTCTCTCCTAAAGTATGTAAATTTCATGCCAATCTCTTGGATATGTTTTATTCATTAAACTTGCCAATAGTTGCTATCCAATTTCCGAAACTGAAACTGAATTTTACATATAATGAAAAAATTACAACACTCCTATTGTGTTACTTGCTAGAGTTATTTATTGCTATGTCCTTTAAAACCTCCATTAGAACATGAATCTAAATACATATTCAATTTCAGATATTTTTCTTCAAGGAGTGGTACAAAAGTCTGACAAGATAAACCTTTAGTCTGAACTTTGCTGGGTGGCTATATTCTTTCCATTCTAGGCACTTTAAAATTTTTATATTTATAATTATACATTTGATTCATATATATTTTTGTATAATACATCTATGAAGTCCCATATTGATTATAATAGAAAGGTCTTTATCATTAGAAAAACAAATATATTTAAACTCCTTATCAATCTTTTGGGGAAGCTTTCTCAAGCTTTCCTATGTTCTGGCTCTCCTTAATAGTATTTTATTACACATTTGAACAAGTACCAAATCTCCACAGTTATGTTCAAGACTGGAATTTTCTTTTTAATCAAAGTATTGATGTTCAAAGGATCTGCAAACATTATAATTAACTTTAGATCAAAAGTCATGCGTCACGAGCAGTACAATTGTAATGTTATCACTTTTGGAGCTTAAAGGAACCATTTCCTTGACATCAGTATTGCTCTTCAAGGGAAATGAAGTAATTGTTTGGAAATCTAGGGTGCAGTAAACTGTACTTAGGAATGGAAAGCCGATTCAACTGGAGATTGTATGTACAGGTTTTTTATTTCAAGGAAGCCGATAACCACAGATGCGGAATCCCTGGCTGGCACTAATTCATCTTTTAAGATCTAAGATAACTAAGAGTTCTGCCTATTTGTTTTAAAAGTTGAATCTGGGTCAATGAAACCAAAAGGTTGCATATTAAGAAACTCCATCTTGAAATTCTTTCCGTTTCTCCCTCCTTTTTAGTAGTCTAAGAATTCTGAATCTATTGCCTCCCTTCATTGAGGTGAATGATTCATTTAGCTTTCCTTTCAGTTGATACTAATATGCAGTTTCCAGAATTTGCTTTTCCTAACGTTTGCGGAGGCTAAAGCAAACACATTTTCATACACCAAAAGGATCATGCTGAAGGAGGAGATGTAAATTGGGAAACAATATGATGGTGCTTTGTAACTCAAATTGATTTCCACAGGAAGATTGTTAAAGGTTATTAACACTCTCGTCTTGTTGGCAGTGCAAGTCTCATGCCTGTCGTTGGTCGGAAAGCATAGCTTTTCCAGAGGAGATAGGTTACTCTGGAAGCAAATAGCAATGACCACAGTTCAGAGACACGGACTCAGGCTCCTCAAAATACCATACTTCAGCAATGCAGTAGTTTCATGAGGTTTTTAATAGCTGTAGAACAAAAGAAATAAGCCAAGGCATTTTCAAATACACTGGTAGGAGCACCAATTAAGAAAGCTTTTGAAAAAAAGCTTTCTTGTTGTTGTTATTGTTGTTTTGTTTTGTTTTTGCCTGAGTTTACTTATGTTGTCCAAGGGATCGTTAGCTGTTAGTTTGGTTGAAGTTAGGCAGATATTGATGTTGTGTTTGGGCTTAGAAATGGGTAGAAACCATAGAATTTCAGTGCATCTCATATCTAATGATGTTTGAAGGCCTAATAACAGTCAGTCTTGCCTAATTGTCACAGATTCTATAGGAACATTAAAAGGGGAAATTTTCTCATTCAGAGAAGTGCATGGGGCTTGTGTGTGTGTGCTCTCTCCTGGTCCTACTCATGGCCCAAAGATGTGGATACTAGGGGAAAATGGAGAATCAGACATTGCCTCAATAAAACCTCAAAGATTGTATTTCTATGAAATGTTTTTATGCCTTTAATTATACCTTGAAAATTCTCCTCAACTCAGCTATTCCTACTTACCCAGATTACAAATCCAAGAACACTCCCAATAAGTGATTTCTCCTTTGTTAAAGCTATAAAGTTTATATTCTTTTGACTATTTAATTTATTCCTCAGATTTTACCCATCTTGCTCTAAGTTTCATTACTCCACTCTTAGAGCTGAAAAATAGGTGAATCTATTAATACTTAAATACATGAGGATGATGGAATGTAGACAAAATATGCTTCCTTTGCTCCCACAATAAACTGTCAGTTCTTTGAAAATGAGTATTACATTTTCTGTTTCTGTATTTTTCACCAGTACCTTCAGTAATAACTCAATAAACAGTTGTTAACAATTTGAAATGAAGCTTCCATAAAATATATGGCCCGTGTTAAAGATTATGTGAGGCTTACTGTCTGATTAGAACCTCCATGATTGTAAAGAGTTGCCTATGTTGCACATGCAAATGTATACATATATACAGATATATGCAGATTATTGCCCAGATTATCTTGGGAAATCTTTACTCTCTTCAATAGTCAGACAACATGGTGAGTATAGAGTCACAAAGATGGTAAGAGCAAGAGGATTAGGGGCTTTGTTAGAAGAGTTTGTCTCCTAGTAACGTCAGAAGCTACAGTCATAAAGTGTTACTCACATGCCTAACAAGCACGAACAAAGCAAGTAAGACACAAATGGATATGTCAAACTGGATGGAGAAAATCCTACAAGGCCTCAATCTTACACAAAGAACTGCAAGAAACTGAGGGAAGTTGGGAGTGAGAGAGATGGTCCTCCCCAAGGAAGAGTTGCTTGTCCAGTGCCAAATGATCAGCCCCATAAACATGCATGCAAGTAACATTACATGGACTGAGCAGGCATGAAATAACAATGAGTGAAAAATAAGACCATAAATTTGAAAGAAAGCAAAGAACCATTTAAAGGAGGGCTGCAGGAGGAAAGGGAAGAGAGAAATGCTATAATTAAATTGTAATCTCCAAAAATTTTAAAAACTCAGAATAGGACGATACTTGATGAAAAGAAATAAAACATTAAAAAAACAAAACAAAAGCAAAACAGTATTAATGTCAAAATAAAGTAATTAAAAGAGAAGTAATTTATGACAACAAGATGAGTACAAGATGATTTGAGAAAAGCTCTGAGAGTTGGAACAGTCATAGTTGAGTGGATACGTGATTAGAACTGACTCGTAAAATACATAGCACTTGAGAGAGATCCTTGTGGCTGTCTGCACAGGCATTTTCAGCTTATAAGTCAATTGGAAATAGAACTCTGGAAAGGAAGAACGAAGTGACACAAATCTATGTATAACTGTGGTGTTTATGTTTTGTTCAGGGCCATAACTGGAAGGAAGCATGGGGAATACTTCTGGAATGATTGCATGTTCTTTGACTCTTCCCCTGGAGGGGCAGCTGGTCTTACATGGCCTCCTCACTTTTCAAAACTGATAGGTTCCTATGGCCAAGGGCTACATGTGCATTTCAAAAATTCAGAGATAGTTTTCACAATATGCTTCTTTTGAAAATTTATGAGTGATTGCATAGTTTATTTCTAAATGTAGTGGAGGGTTGGGGGTGGAGCAGTGGACTCAGTTGACCTCCTCTCTTTGCATCAGTTAATGAAGAACTTCCCTTTCCTTATCTCTGTGTTGCACATGATAGAGAAGCTGATATTCCTCACACAGGAGGCAAGCCAGGAGCACAATATACTTCAAGTATTCAGTTACTAAAAGGATCACATTGTGCCCAGCTGAGAAATTGCTTTTGATGGCATGGCACCTTTCTTCCTGAAACATCTTTAGTAATAAGAAAGTACAATTGACAAGAAGAACAGCCGTCAGGCTCACCCAAGGATACTGGGAATGGGCTAGAGTCTTCCCCTACAAAGGACTGGGTTAGAAACACCAATTATCAAGAAAGGCAGTGATATTGAAAGAATGTTAGGAGGACCTTAATGGACAAGTTCAACATTCATCCTGGGCCTAGAAACTCAGAGAGAGCCAGGCAATGTGAGGTAGGGAAATGAGAGGTAGGGAGCTGAGCAGACCATGGCCCATACTTGCTGTTTCTGGGAACAAGTATAAGGTTCTTATTACTAGGGTCAAGTCTTACATCTCAAACTCTGAACTTCCAGAGTTGCTGAGTTCTAGGAATACCTATTTGATGGACTGACCTCTAAATCTTTGATGTTCTGACTTTGAACATGATGGAAGAAAAGACTGTTAACCATTTTTCTATCTATCTATCTATCTATCTATCTATCTATCTATCTATCTATCTATCTATCTAATTTCTTTCTAGAAAGTTTTAAATGATATATTATATACATATTTTTATATATTATATATAAGTATATATATGTATACATGTATATATATATATATATATATATATATATATATATATATATATACACATGCACATAACTTCTTAGAGGAAGTATTTTCAAGCCTCTTGCTTCACCAAACTGTCTTCTGTAATAAAATGAGGACCAGAGAGGAAGCCCATTGGCACCATGCAGTGTTAGGGTACCTCAGTTACCTGGATATCACCTGAGCAGGTGTCCTATGAAGCTGGAATGACTGTTTCTATATTTTCAGTGGGGATGGGAGAAAACTGCTGGGGAAAACTTCAAGAGAATTCTTACATGGTATAAGGGGTCCTCTGACCTTTTGACTTCCACTCCTGCATTATAGGGTGTACTTGTGTGTGTATACACACTCAGAGACAAGCAAAAATTTAATGTAAGAAAAAATACATTTTAAAATGATTTATTGAACAAAAGCTGAAGAAATAAAAGTGAATACATTTAGAAAGTGGGAGACTGAAAGTAGCATGATTTCTAGAATTATGTCATCATTCAGAGGGATGGCAGTAAGTTCTTGATCAATATTTGCAATTATTAGGGTGTGCAGCTGAATATAGAAAAATTTTAGGACGTAAAAATGATCAAATGAATTCAATGTACCATACCATAACCATAAATGTTTCAGAATTGCTCTTTTCTATTTCTACTATTTCCAGTTCTTATCCATTTTGTTCTGTGTAGCCCCGAAAGGCCCTCCACCTTCCTGGCTACTGTCAATTCTGTTAGAGTAGATCATATTTTCTCACATTATAGATTTAGAATATTGCATGTCACCTCTACTTCACTATATCAATGAATGGCCTTGTCCGTTATGATTGCTGTCTTGAATACCTTTATCCATATAGCACTAATATCTATAAAACCTTAAATAAAACTCACTATGGCATTGTTTTGAAATAGTCTATTTCTGCTACCTTAATGTTAATAGCTTTTTTATTTTTATCTTTTTAATGTTAGGGATTGAATCTAGATCCTCATGCCTACCTGGGAAATGTTCTACTACTGAGCCACATCTGTAGTTCCATCTTAGTCATTTTACAGTATAGATCTATAATGAATTATAATGTGTCTTGTTTCTTCAAATTTTTCTAGATTATATTTTTTCTGCTCAGATTTTCTTTATTAATAATGATATATTATCATCAATTTTTACAATAATTTTGGCCTAGTTCTTATTAAAGTTGGCTAGAATAACTACTTAAAAAATCTTTACTGTTATTTGCTCATGCTTGTGTTTAAACTTATATATCTGAAGTACCTCAGAAGACCCAGTGCCAGGGCTTCGTTTTAGTAGCTCATTAGATAACACCCATCTGTGCATTCACTGGGAATCTTATTGAAAAGTATAGGGCACGTACATGTGCTTGTGTGTGTGTGTGTGTGTATGTATGTATGTATGTATGTATGTATGTATTTATGTGTTCTTACATTTTGGGAGTGTGTGCATGTATGCATGTGTTTGTAGACATTAAACATTAAAGTTGACATTAGATGTCATCTTCATTGATTGCTGTTCACCATATATATTGAAGTGGGAGTCTTTCAGCTGAGCTCAGAGCTTGCCAATTTAGCTAGCCAGCATGCTAATTTCCTTAGTCCTTCCTTAGTCTTCAAAGTATAGTTTCTGAAATATAAATAGAGCTCAGTGATCATCCTTTTAAGAAGAAACTAAGTGATTATGGTTCTACAATCTTTTTAACCATCTCTGGGATCAGTTTACTTAAAACCTGAAAGGTAGCTTAAGTATTAAAATCTGTGTATTTTAGTCTTGGTTTTGCTACCACATATTCTACAAACACACACACACACACACACACACACACACACACACACATCTACACCCTATCCCCCTACACCTTTGTGTGTAAACTCAGAATAATGTATCTTTATCAAATGCAAAGTCAAATGTAAGTTATAACTAGAAGTGATACATGGTGTTCAAGGACACATAGAACATTCTGAATTTCTTTATCTATTTCCTTTACATGATATAATTTACACTCATCGAGATGTTTGAGAAGATTGTTTACATTGATGCAAGGTTAATACCACTTACAAATTTTTTGTCTGTAGTTGTAGTAGCAGTAGTGTCCTGTGCTGTTAGTAGCAGAGGTAGCTTAAGCTGAGGCTGTGTTTTTCATGACTAGAGTTTCAGTCTAGTCCATTGGAGCCATGATTTCCGCAGCTGAACAATCATTCCTGTAATTGAGTAATTGCAATTGTGGGAAATGATGGCACACTGGCTCTGGTAGTAATTGTGACATCTGAAACTGAAGATGTAGAGGTTGCAGGGGCAGTAGTGGCTGCTATGGGGATTGTGGTTGTTAATGAAGTAACCACAGATGTCGTGGCCAGTAGCTATACAGATGTGATGGTAGTTATAGTTGTGGTGCCTATTTCTAAGGTTGTAGAGTCAGCTGGAGAAGTTGGGGCCTCAGTGATGGAGCTGTGGTATCTCTTCAGAAATTTTATTTTCCTGTGGTTCATGGGGAAGCCTCCTGCTGTGGAGTTGTAGCTCCAGAAGCCTGAGTGTAATTTTTACCCAAATTCACATGTTGAGCAGTGAAGGAGGGAGCCACAGAGGTAGAAGAGGATGTATCCACAAGGACTGCATTGCTTGCAACATTTGAATTTCTGGGGGGAAGATATAGCCACAGTGGTAGCTGTATTTGTTCCAGAGATTGGGACGATAGCTTTCAGAAGTTTTGTAGTTATGGACCTAGCAGCTGAGGTGGTGACTATAGATGTGTAGTTTGTCTTTGAGATCATAGAATCACTTGGTAACAGCACTGAGAGGCATCATATGGCTACAGAAGTTGTGCCAGTTGTTGACTTAGTGGTTCCTACATGCACTTGGGTTGTAGTTTCATTGCTTGTGTTATTTGCTGTTTGAGTGACAGTTGTAGTTACTAATGTGGTAGTCACGTTTTTTGTAGTTGTGACAGTGATAGGTGCACTACTAGTAGAACGTGATGCAGATGTGATGCCTTGTGATGCATTCCTGGTAGAACCAACAGAAACAAAGGCAGATGTTGTGGGTATTTTTGTAGTGGCAGGAGCAAGAGATGTGGCCTTGCTGGTTGATGACAATGTGCTACCACTGGTGGTGGCCTCAATCCCTTGAGTAGTGAAATTTGTTTTAGATTTGTCTCCAGTAAGCACAGAGGTGGTGTTTGTAGTGGTGACACGAGGTGTGGTACTTATGCTTGTTGAAGTTTTAGAGGCAGCTTGAGTGGTAGAACCATCCATAGCTTGGGTGGTGGTCATATCTTCGGTGTTTGCTTCAGTTTCTGAGACCTCTGAGGTAGAAGCAGATATAGTGGTAGAGACAGAGGCCGAAGTTGTAGGACTAAAGGAAGTACCTGTATGTGTGGAATCTTCTGAAGGCTTTGTGGATGTAGTCTCTGTTGCTGAGGTAGTGGTTGATGGTACTAAGGTAGTAGTGCTAATCACCGGGGCTGTGGTTGAACTCTTAGTGGGAGCAGGTCCTGCACTGGTACTAGAAATCATTGAATTAGGTGAAGACAACAATATCTGAGCAGGTGTTGGTTGTCCCCTCATAGATGCATTGAAGATTTCCTCTGCTAAGGAAAGTAGATTCTTTGCTTCTTCAAAGGTTTCAAGTGTGCTTTTCTCGTTGAGTTTGGGGTGTCTGGTCTTGGATTTACCTAAGCTATTATTTATGACAAATGATGTTTGCTTTTTCAGAAGTGCCAGTTTAGATGTAATCTCCCTAAGCTCTTTCTTTACAGCCCTTGAAGCAGCTCTCTGCTGTTTCCTTTGCTGACGTCTTTCCTCTCTCTGCTCTCGTCTTTCCTCTCTCTGCTCTTTCCTTTGCTGTCGTCTTTCCTCTCTCTGCTCTTTCCTTTGCTGTCGTCTTTCCTCTCTCTGCTCTTTCCTTTGCTGTCGTTTTTCCTTTCTGGACTTAGGGGAGGCTTGCTTTCTCTTGGGTGATATTACAGATTTATCTTTTGTGAGCTTTATTTTAATAGCCTTCGTAGAACGTGCCAAATTTTCCGTTACCTTTTGTCTTTTCTTTTCTAGCTTAGATGGTTGTTTTCTGCATGGTTTAGACTGGGTCCTTTTCAAGGATTCTGAAGATCTCTTTCTGCGTTTAGGTATTTGAGTAGCTGATCTAATCTTAGGTTGTTTTACCAGTCTGTTAACCGGCCTGGACCGGTCAGATCTTCTCTTTCTACTTAATTTCCTAAATTGTGAAGATAAATGTTCAACTCCCTTTTTAACCTTTGAGCCAACATCAGAAAGTACAGTCTTTACACTCTGAGCATTGAAGGGTGATAACAATCTGTTGGTAGGTGAGGCAGAGTGATGAGACAAGGATGAAAGTTGTTTGTCAAGCTGTGTAGGTAAAAGTTTGCTTTGTGATGTCTTGGAAGTTAACTTTTGGATGGGTTGACTGTTGATTACCTTTTCTATTGTCTGCTGCCATGATTTCTGACTCTCACTGAGCTACAGGCAAAGAGAAAATATTATCAAATGAGATAATGGATAAATTTTGTATTTTCATTCTCCTTTCAGGAATTGAACTACTCTTTCATTTAGGAGGCAGTAGAGCCTTTTTTAAAACTATAGAATAGCCTAAAATATGTTACATATAGAGCATCATGATAATATAGAGCCTGCCAGTCTTTATGTACACTCCTTATAAAGTTCAATTAGCAGCTACCAGTAGCTCAGAAAATCTCTATGAAAACTTCCAAGCTCGACACATTCAAGTGGTTCCTAGAAATGAATGAAGTATTAAAATAATGGTCTCAGTTTGACAGTACCACATGTATTCTTCCCCATGTTGACACAGTACTAATCAGAGATTTCTCTGGGATACTAGTTTTCACATGGTGCAAAAGAACTGGAAGTGGTCACCCACTTCCCTATTGTTCCTTGACTCTTCTCATAAAGCTTGCTCCAGTCTCACCTTATAGAGAATATTGGGAGAAATGGCATTTCTAGACACCTTCAGTTAGGTTGAAACAGAAGCAAGGTAGAACTCATAGCAGCCAGCACTGTGAGGACCTGGCAAAGTGCTGAGGAAATGTGTATTGTTGACATGGACAAAATAATGTCAAGGACCCTGATACTTCTTATGCATGGACTTGGCAAAACCTGGTCCAGAAACTATTATCCACAGCTTGCTTCTCACGAATGTTTACAGGTTAAGATTGTTCTTCTATAGTTGCTCACAGAGTCCAACTAGCCCTTCCTCTTAGTACAGTGCATAATAAAATTGCTGAGTTCCTGGCTTGTGCATTCTATGAGAATGAGCATAGTCCACCCAACCCCAGCTTTTCTGTATGCTCTTTGTTGTTGTTGTTGTTGTTTCTGCAGCGTTTCCCATTTCTTCATTCCTATATTGTCTTATTCAGATTTCTAGGACCAATCCATGCAGTACGTAGTATAGGACACTGTTAGTACAATGTTTTCTCTCCAGCTTAGTGTCTGAGTAGATGCCACCCAAAAACCCACACTACCTGAAATTCCTGCCAAGCTAAGCTGTCTGTTCTCAGAAACATGATGGGATTTTCAATGTGACTTGAGTCCATAAACATTTCCTCTCTATTATCAATATTTAAAGCTCCCCTCTTGCCTTCAACCTAGGCCATACAGAGAAGTTCCTGCCTTTATAAATTTTACAGAAAGGAAGAAATCTGTTTAACTAAGGAAGTTAAATGCATATAAGCTCTTTATACCTCTACCCTAATAATACAGATGCCTGCATCCATACACTAGAAAGGAGCCTGAACATTCCTGCTTGGGAAGCAGGTAGGGTGACTCTAAATCTTTACTTCTCATTCATTTCCTTCAAATCGTACTCCCCAGTCTCACCCCCAGCTCTACAGCAGACTACCTGCTGCAGCCTCATCTTCTCTGCACTACCTTCAGCCTATCACACAGATCTTACTTTTAAAACTTCCTTCTCCCTACTCACTGCTTTATCTCAGCTTCCAAGTTCAGCAGACATTCCCTGCACCTCATTCTAGCCAGGGAAAGAAGTAGTGAAATGGCAGGTTTTTATCTCTAATTTTTCTCTCCTCCAAATTTACTCCCTTAATGTTATCTCTAGCTCTGTAGAAGATCATCTGCTGTGGACTCCCCTTCCTCGATGCCCTCATCTCTAGTGGATGACACAGATCTCCTCCAACTTTCCTCCTTATTCATACTGTTATTCCAGACCCCAAATCCAACAGATATTTCCTAGGAACCTTCAAGCTAAACCTGTCAGAGAAGCAAGTAGGTCAGTGAAGCTGGTAAGCTGAATAATAAAAAGGGCTGCTGGAGGTATCTCTATTCCTGACCTTAGATTGTACTACAGAGCTATAGTAATAGAAACAGCATGGCATTCACACAAAAATAGACATGTTGACCAATGAAATCAAATCAAAGACCCAGATATAAATCCACATACTATTGTCACTTGATTTTTGCTAAAGAAGTCAGAAATACACACTGAAAAAAAGATATCATCCTTAACAAATGGTGCTAGTCTAATTGGATGGCTGTATGTACAAGAATATAAATAGATCCATACTTATCACCCTTCATAAAGTTCAACTCTAAATAAATTAATGATCTCAACACAAAACCAGGTAAACTGAACCTGATAGAAAATAAAGTGAGAAATGGCCTTGAATGTGTTGGCATAGAAAAATAGTTTCTGAACAAAATGTAGTTAGCACTGGCACTGAAGACCAACGATTAGTAAATGAGATCTCATGAAAGTGAAAAGCTACTTTGCAGCCAAGGACACTATCATTAGGACAAAGCAGTAACATACAGAAAGGGAAAAGGTTTTGCCAACTACACATCCTATAGAGGCTAATATCCAAAACATATAAAGAACTAAAAAACAAAAACAAAACCTAGATATCAAGAAAATTTGATTTAAAAAATGAGGCACAGATCTAAACATAGAATTCTCAAAAGAGGAAACTCGAATTACTGAGAAATGAGAAACTCGAGAAACTCGAATTACTCAAAGAAATGTTCAGCATCCTTAGCCTTCAGAGAAATACAAATCAAATGACTTTGAGCTTTCATCTTATTCTCATAAGAGTGTCTAAGATCAATAAAACAAATGACAGCTCAAGCCAATGAGGATGTGGAATAAAGGGACCACTCTCCCATTGCTGGACTGCAAACTTGCACAGCCACTATGGAAATCATTGTTCCCCAGGAGTCCCTCAGGAAGATGTGAATGGATCTACTTCAACATCAAGCTGTACCACTGCTGGGCTTATACCTAAAGGAAACTTCATCCTTCCACTGATATCATGTCCTTTGCCACTCTATTCATAATAGCCAGAATTTGAAAACAACCTAGATGTCCCTCGACAGAAGAAGGGTTCTGTAAAGAACCTGTCATATATTTATTTATCCATTGGGATTATTACTTAACTCTTTACAAAATGAAATCATGAAGTTTTAACATAAACAGATGGAGCCAGACAAAAATCATCCTGAGTGAAATATCCCAGCCCCAAGAAGACAAATATGCTAACAGGCAACCCTGGCTGTGTTGTAGTTTTCTCTCCACAAACTCTTGTAAAGCCTCATCTACACAGCACATTGAACATGGCAAAGCTCAGCTTCTGCCTACATAGAGCCTTTGCTGCTATGTTTTTATCATCTTTGTTACAGAGAGGTATTCTGCATGCTAGCAAAAATAGAAACGTAAACACCAACCCAGATACAAATCTTTTGATTTACAATAGTGTCCTGTATGCAAGATATGTGAACGAAATGGTGGCATGAAGCTTGTGAGAGTAACTAACCAATAGTTAATTTGAATTAAGGCTTACTCCATGAGGTTGAGCCCACGCCCAAGGCTAATTAGATGATCAAGAATCTAAGACTGGGACCAGGGAAAAACCAAAACAGTACTGTTCTTCTAAAGAACATAGCAATAAAATGACTCCTAAGGTCTTCTGCTCTGCTCATAAATCAGTGTCTTGCTCTGCGATTATAAGAGAAGCTTCCTCATGCAGCAGATGTGAACAAATACAGAAATACACCCTCATACATTATAAAGAGAGTCAGAAACTTTGGAACCCTCAGCCTTAAATAAGCTGTCTCTATGTAATCCCTTTTCTCAGGGCTCAGGGAATCCTGCAGAAGAGGAGGTGAAAAAAGTGTAAGAGACAGAGGATGGAAAAAAACAAGGAAACCAAGCCTTCTAGACAGAATAAAATTGACGTACATAGATTCACAGAGACTGATGCAGCATGTACAGGGCCTTCATGGGTCTGCATCAGGTTGGCTCCTAGAGCTGAAAGTTTACACCATGCCCTTTCCTCTAACCTATAGGCCCTCTCTAGTTTAAACTAAAACTACTTGCAAAAAAAAATAATTAATATTTTCTAAGGAATCCTCATTGGGAAAACAAACTACTCCTCTTAGGGGTAGATTGCATGGTCAGGAGTAGATGGCCAATAATGAAAGAACTCAGTGTCATATTACAGGTCCTTTGCATGTATATATTATGGCTTCCAGTTTAGTGTTCTTATGAGCTTTCTGAGTGTGTGTGTGTTTCTGCAACTATATTTGCTTCTTGTGTGCTTTTCCCTAGGTTCTTTTGCTTCTGTTTGCTCTGTACTATTCTGATGTGTTATTATCCCTTAGATGTCTGAAGTCTAACAAGAGCTAGAGAAGAGTTGAGTTAGGATGAGAGCCAAGGTGAAAAGGAACTGAAGGAGAAGAGGGAAGGAAAACCTTATTCAAGATATAGTATGTGAGGAAGATTATGTTCAATAAAAGAAAAACAAAACAAAACAAAAATCAAGACCCAAACACCCAAGTTCTCCTTTCAGTATCAACTTTCTCTGGGGGGTAGGGACTGCTGCAGAAAGAATTTTGTAATAAACTACAGTTGAGTAAAACTGACAACATGTAAAGGCTAATTATAGTTCTAAAAATATTTCCAAACAGAAACGTAAGGAACAAACAAGTATTTTGCAATTAAACCAGGAAAACAGAAAGACTTCTTCCAGCCCCAAGAAAGAACAGGTAAGCAGAAAGGCATAAAGTTGAAAGCACGGTTTCACCTAGCGCATCAAGTTCAAAATCTACTTGTACAAGTCGTGTTTCAGATGAGGTGAAAGTGTGAGCTTATATTTCTCTTAGACATCATGGTTTCTCCCTTTGCCTAGGGTCAATTGCAGACATTCGTTGAAGGGCCTATCTCTCTTGTCTTAAATTGCCTTTGTCTTAAACGGGGAAATACTGTGTAGCTTTTGATTCTAAGGATTCAAATAACAGAAGAAAATTTTCTTCACTTGGAGGTGCTGGGTGGGCATGGGCACTAAGGAGCAGGGCCTGGCCACTGAAAAGAGGGCTGTGGACACTAAGGAGCCTTGGTACTTTCTTCATAAAGTTAGTTCCATATCTTCTATATTTATTCAGAGTTTTTTTCTCATTCCTTATTCTCCTCACAGAATAGCAGGCTTTTCCATCCTTATTAACTCCTTTATTTTCTTTCTATCTCTCCCTTTATTTGGATCTCTTTCCAAATTCTAGTTGATCATTTATTTATTTATTCAGGAATTCTGTGACAGGATCACACTCAATGCCTAGGCTATCCTTGAACTTGCAATTCTTCTGGTGCCTGGGATTCACCTGCTGTAGGTGTCAAATAGACTTATTCCCATGAACATTGGAAGAAAAATCTGTTCATGTTCCTTTTTATCATTTGTTAATCTATCCTGGCTTCGAAAGACAATATCATCATCTTGCCTTTAACCCAATCCTAATTTTACATAGCCTTTATTTTTAGGCATTTATTATGTTTTTTCAAGAGTCTATGTACTTACCTGGAAGCAAATGGCAAAGGCCAAAATGAATCCTTGTAGGATCAAAGCCTTCATCCTGTCTTTTTAACTCCTTAATGAACAAAATCAGAAAAGTATCTGTTAGCTTCTTAACAATGCTATGATGACTAACCCAACCCCTAGTGATCTAAAAAAAAAGGACTGTTTAAGGACAAAGTATTGTTTTTTTCTCCCTGAGTTGAATTATAGATACAGTTGTAAAATATTAAACACACATGTGTTTCTTTTATTGAAATAATTTTATCACACAATATATTTTCATTATTTTTTTCCTTCCTCAATTCTTCCTAGATCTCTTCACCTCTGTGTGCACATGACCTGGGTTTTTCACTCTTTAAGAAACAATGACAACAACAACAAAAATAGCCAAAATCAAATAACAAGAAATAAGACATACACACATAATCCCCAACAGAAACATACACACACACACACACACACACACACACCAATGGGGAAAGAAAGAATAACAAGAAAGTACTGAAGGGAAGGAATATAATCAAAGTATACCATATCATATAAACATATATTTATGTATGAAAATGTCATGGTAAAACATGATTTTGTGCAATTAATATGTATAATAAAGTAGAAATATAAACTGATTATTCTTGTTTCTGAGTTAAAAGTTTCTATTGCTTCCCATTGATATTTATCCTATAGACAAAAAAATGTTTAAAAATCTGTAAGTGGCTTTAAAGGCATTTCTAACCCTTACCTCTTAATATTCATTTACACCTCACTGTGTATATACATGTGTATGTATGTGTGTGTGTATGTGTGTGTCCATGAAGATTTTTTCTTTCTCTAACTCTTTTAGACATTTTATCAAAATCACTTCAGTAAGGATTTGCCTGCATATTAGAACAGACTCAATGAAGTGGGCTAATTATGTTTGATGACAAAGAGAATTCTCAAATGATGAAATTTTTCTAGTCTTTAGCAGCAGTGCCTCTATTCCTCATTCATACAGTTTTTAAATTCTGAGTTTCTTTAATGGGTTTTCATTTACTGCTATGATAGAGTTCTGGGAACTGTTTTCTATGACAATGTCCAATAGCGAACTCATGAAGACAGTTTTCAATAGCTTCTAGAAGATCATGATTAGTCTGTCAACACTTTGTGGACATTTGTTTGCATAATTTCCCATTCAGTTAAGACTGGGTAGTACTAAACCCACTCCAAGCTTCATCTTGGTTAGAAAATAGACTAGACATTAGCCAAGGAAAGTGTGTTTGGAACTGAAGGTGTCCTAGAAGAACTGGACCTGTTCATACACTTACCTTGGTGTAGTTATCGTTGGTTTACTTTGAGTCCATCCAGTTCCAACAATTGACTATCTGCAGATGAAGAACTAATGGAGTCTTGTCTCTAATAAAGCATGCCTGCATTCTCTATATCCCTCCTACTTTTCCTCTATTGGTTGTGTTACAGAGTAGAGTCTAGGAAAAAATAATGTGCGTTGCATATGTGTTTGTGTGCATAGGTTAATCCGTTTAGTCTTGAACCGTTTGGTATTTTACGTTTTTCTTTCAGAAAAATTACAAGCACTCTTATCTATATTTTTGTTGGAAGTAGTAAGAATAAACCGATCATTAACAAACATCAGAAATTAGCACAAAAGCCTTTATGTTCACTGTTTAGTTTAATTTATTATTGTTCTAGACATTTTTAATTTTTAAAGATTCCAAATTTGATCAATTACATTTATGTATTTTTTTCAGTTTTCTGAAGTATAATATAAAGAGATCAATGTTAAAAATAACATCTTATAACTATGTAGTCTTTTCTCCATTGACACAAATATAATTTTACACTTTTAAAACTAAAGTGTCTATTATAAAGAATTTATGGGTTACAGGCATCCCCAAATTTTAAGAGTGTGTGTTAAATGATTGCTAATCAGCTTTCTTAATCCTTATTCAATTGCTGTTACCATATATATGAAAATATAGATGATTTTTATCTGTAAATAAGAAATAGCGTAACAGCTTTTATAAAACAATACTACATTAATAAAAAGAACACCAGCCCCTGAATCAGAAAGCCTCGGGTTAACCCTTGTGCATATTGTTTTAACTATTCTATAACCTAAATTCATTTTTAAATACTGTTTTTCTTTATCACCCTGGTGCCAGTTACCAGAATAAGTTATCAAAAATCAAAAGAAAACATCTATGGAAATATTTTATACAATTAAATACCTTTATTATCATTGTTATTTTGAAATTTAGTTTATGTGAGCATTTAATTTTCCTAGTAACATTATTTATATATATATTTTAAACATGCTGTTCAATTTCATTATTATTAGATTTAGATGGAAATCCCCTACTTATTCAACAGATATTTATTAGACCCTTCATTATTTTTGCATTGGGAGGCTGTGGATGGATTTGTTGAGGTGATAGAACAGTGGAGCACAAACAAGGACATTTCCATGTTACATATCAAGTGTGTGTGTTTCCATTCAGCTATTTCTCTTGGATAAAATTTCTCCATTATCTTGTTTTTCAAGGACCATATGGAGGTTGGAAGACAGAGTCTGGCTACACTTGAATCACTGTGTATATGCTTGATAAGCAATATCATAATTAAGCGTGGATAACAGCAATAAGCTCTGTTGTCTTTATTGAGAATTGAGGTAAGAACTTGCAGGTGAGAAAACTTACATATAATTATGACTGTTCCACTAATTTCAGGCATAATAAAATTCACCTCCCTTTTTTCTTAGACCAATCAGACAATATCTTTTATAAAGCCAATGTTATTTTAGGTTTATGGTTCTCACTTTGATTGAATATTGGAATAGGAGAGAGGATGTTGGAAGCTGAGGACTTTGGTGACATAGTTCTCTTTTGAGTTTATAATTGACAATTCCCCGAAGAAAGGCTTTATGTAAACTCCTTATGATATTACAGGTTTAATGTTTATATTAAAATTAATCATGCATTTATCAATGTGACTTCAAGAATATTTAGAAGCTTTAAGAAAATAAGTCTAGTTTGTTGTTAACAACAAAATATATCACATCATTATTAACATATTATTTACATGGAAATTACATGAAAAACACTAATTCAAATCTAAATATTAGTGATTATATGAAAAATGAAAGAGCTTCAAATAGAACAATAATGGGAATTATATTGTTGTACAGTTTGACATTTTATTAATTGTACTGTATCAGATACATTAGAAAATAAAATTGAGGATATACGATCTATATCTTATAACCAGAGAAGAACATTTCAGAACAGCTTGCCCATCCGTCCTTATATACCATGTTTAGAAAAACAATCATTGAAAACAACTGAATAGTAGAAAGTTTAAAGAAGAAATAAATTTATGATAAGTATTGTTGAAGAAAGAATAAAAATGATTGGGGAAGTTGAACCTACAACTTTAGGTCAACTCTGAAGAGCAGATGAGCAATTCAGAAATAAAGAATTTGAGGGTTTAGACACATTTAAAGAATAAGTGTGCTGAATAGCCAAATCCTTATATCACCACATAAATATATATTGAAATGCTATAACATATTTTCATTCCAATACCAAAATGGATTAAATTCCAAAATGATAAAGCCCTTTTCATTCACTTTTATCTGAGAATCTTATCTCTTTGCTCATCATTGCTCAATTTAGTGTATCACCACAATCATCCTTTCGGTTATAGTATTTTTGAGATTTAAAGAAGCAATTCTTCCAGCAGTTTCTAATATGTCATTGGATGCAGAAATAAGAGTTGAATCAGAATTTAAATATGTAAACATTTCAGTCTTGTTTGTTTCTGAAGTACTAAAGCAGGCTGGAGAGATGGCTCAGCCATTAAAGGCTAGGCTCACAACCAAAAATATAAGAGAACTAAAGCAAAGCATTTTGACTGTAGATATTAGCAATATTTAGATTCCTATTTATTGTTGAATTTTATCCCAAGTGTTAAAACTTTCATACAACAAAGTAACTGCAATTTATTATTTTACCAAAATCTTTACTTTTTTTTTTTTTTTTTTTTGGTTTTTCGAGACAGGGTTTCTCTGTATAGCTCAAGTTACACACACCTGCCTCTTAATTCATCATGTTTTTTTCTCTGTAGGATTTCCAGACTGAACATGCTATGCAAACACTCAGGCTTTTTTCTTGGGGTCACTCGCACTCTATTTTAGCTGCATTATGCTAGTCTGTAGCTGAATTGCTCTACAGCAGCTAACCAGACTTTTGCTTCCATCTAACTAAAAGTCCACTGTCCAGTCTTTCTCTGTCTCTCTCTTCCAACAACTCTTCCTAGACTCTAGCCATCATCTTTGCCCTGGAAGCCCAGAGCCATTCAGATGCAGCCCAGGCTAAAGTGAGAGACCTCCAATTTTTAGTTAACTCTTAAGCATATGCAACTCCAGGTACCGAGATGTCCTTTATACTGTATTTGAATAACAGTGTGTTTGGTAAGGACTAAAGTACTTA
This sequence comes from Mus caroli, assembly GCF_978045245.1. Classification (NCBI taxonomy): domain Eukaryota; kingdom Metazoa; phylum Chordata; class Mammalia; order Rodentia; family Muridae; genus Mus; species Mus caroli. The sequence continues at coordinate 90,519,285 of NW_028227259.1, read as the reverse complement.
CGGATCCTTTAAACATTTAAAAATTTATTTCATACTTTTGAGAATGCAATATAATATAGCTATATTCCTCCCTTCCCTTCTCAACAATACCCCTCCCATGTACCCCTCTTTGCTCTTTTTCAAATTCCTGGTCTTTTTATTCATTAATTGTTATTGCAAGCATTTATGTACATGTTTACACGGATACATTCTTAAATGTGACTTGTTTAGTCTGTATAATGTTACTTGTATATGTTTTCCAGGGTTGAACACTTGACATGGAATTATGAATGGGTGTGCTCTTCTCTGGGTCATCTTTGTTCCCTGTTGTTTTCCTTGTTTAGTTGATGTTTGGGCAGATATGCTGGATATGACATTACAAGTAGACACAGTTTCACAGCACATCAGGATCCTCTGGTTCTTATAGTCTCTCCACAGCTTCTTCCTCCATATTCCTTGAGGGAGTATGTTGTAGATGCACCCACTGTGACTGGGGTATACAACTCTGCATTTTGATTAGTTGTTGTTTCATTTTGTGTTTGTGGTACAAAGAGAAGTTTCCTTAATGAAGAGTGACGTCTATGATTTTCTGCTTTTCCAGTAGGTTCATGAGACAAACAGCTTCCTTCATTTTCTAGTAAACTGATCTTTGATTCTTCTGAAAAAGCAATGTTAAATGAACAGTGCTGGTGAGTCACCAGTCAATTCTAGCAGTTAGCTAGACCATGGTTCTGAATGACTGGATGAAGGAACCTGGAAAAATACTTCCTGACTCGGCCCTATATGAGGAGTTTTCTTTTCCAGGGAAAGTGTTTCAAATGAGTATATTGTTTCACACCTTAATGCCTGGGATGGGTGGTAAATTCCTGAGATGCCTTCAACGCATCTTTTCTATTGTCTCTTTATTTACTTATCTATTTACATCCCAAATGCTGCCCCACTTCCCTTATCAGAGTTCCTCCCCCCATCCCCTTTGCCTCTGAGAGGGCAGCCCAACCCATATCCCTTAGCCCTGGTGTATCAAGTTTCTGCAGGATTAAGGCATCCTCTACCATTGAGGACAGATGTGGCAGCCCTCTCCTACATATGCATCAGGGGCCTCTGAGTAGCCTGATACCTGGAAGCTACATGTTTGCATTCATTCTCCTGTGACTCACACCTGTTTATCTCTGTGCCTTACTATGGCCCCTTATTTCACTATCCCTCTCCTTACCCACTGAGGTGCCTCCTTCCTTCTGTCTCCCATGACTGTTTTGTTCTCCCTTCTAAGTGGGATTCAAGCATTCTCATTTGGGCCTTCCTTCTTCTTTAACTTCTTTGAACCTACTTCTCACAGTTTCAACAAAATTTGAAAATTGGTTTTTCCTACAAATCAGATGTTAGTCCTTCATGGAATGGAATGGAGTAGCTTATGCTATGTAGCTAGGAAGAAGAGATATGGGGATAGAAGATAACACTAAGGGAAAAAAATAGCACCCAAGGTCTTAAATCCAAGAGATTTCCTTTCTATAATTAGGCCCTACCTTCCCTACCTTGCCTACCTCTAGCACTTCCCAACAGTGCTGTTGTATTACATAAACCTATCAAGGAACTAGCCGATTCACTTGGTCAGAGTCCTGATGAGGAAATCATTGACAAAGACAGATACTCAGAGGTATACTTCTCTAAGACAGGTGATACTTACCCTGACCAACTTGATAAGAAAGAAAAGCCATTGTATTCAGTAATAAATAGAATACCAGACCTCAAAATATTTGCCATTTACAATAACAAATTTATATTAAATTTGTTCAAGATATATGTTGGCAGGGGCAGTTTGAGTGGTGATGTCATCTGTGGCAAACTGAGTGGTAATGTCTACTGTGATTGTATCAGTTTCTAAGTCCTCTCTGTGTTAAACTAAAACACAGTGGTATAAATAGGGCATGTAGAGCTAGCCTTGCATTTGAGCAAGTTGTGGACTGAAGCAGTAGTTTCTTGGTGCATTGATTCTACTACAGCTACTGCTGAGGCTGCTGTGGATGTGGAGTGGTTGCAGGAGAAACAGGCTCTGAGGATACACACACACACACACACATATACAGACATATATGCATATATACATACATCTCTATGTGTATATATACATACATCTATATGCATATTTTATATATATATATATATATATATATATATATATATATATATATATATATATATATTTACTGCCGAGTCAGTGACTATTGTGCTAGGACTGTGCTGGTAGTTATTGGTGATAACAGTATTGGTGTTTCTGGTGCCTTGGGTGTAACATTGGAAGTCTGAGGTGCAGTAGCTATTGAATTAGTTGTGGCAAAATTCAGGGGATTTACTTTGGACACAACACTGCTAATAATACTTAAAAGAACCAGAGATAGTGGTGCTTACCAAGGGTTTCTGTCATTGACTAAACACCTGTGGTCCTTGTCAGAAGTTTTCTGTTAGTGTGATTTGTAGAACCCTGCATATTTCAGAGACTATCATTGGTCAATAGGAATGGGTAAGTTTGGTGCCAATGATAACAGTAGCCTTTCTTTGGCCTGGATTGTAGACATTAACTGTTGGGTAGTTGAAAACGCTAATTTCACCTCTCAACAATAATTTGCAGGTGACTAATTATCTTTTAAGTTATAGCAAAGTATGACATGAATCTGGCAGATACAGGCTTTGGTGGTGCATACTCCCAAGTGAGCAGAGAGCCCATTGTTGATATGGAGCAAATTAAACTTGCCCTTGAGATGGGGGGGATAAAGAAAATGTTTGATGCTGATAAAGTTTAGGCGTTACTAAATGATGATTGCTTTCTTCTGCTGTCTGATACAGTTTGATATGACCACTGCCTCTCTCTAAATTCTAAAGCAGTGGTTCTCAATATCCCCAATGTGGCAAATCTTTAATATAGTCCTTCATGTTGTGGTCACTCCCAAACATAAAATTATATATGTTGTCATTTCACAACTATAACTTTGCAACTGTTATGAATTGTAGCATAAAGATCTGTGTTTTCCAATAATCTTAGGTGACCCTTGTGACTGGGTTGTTTGATTCCCCCCCCCCCGAAAGCTTTATCCAGTAAAGCTCTTGCACAATCATCATGTCATATATATTTACCATTAATGTAAATTGATATCTATTATTTGGCTATTGCCATTTTTGGATAAATAAGATTTTAAGAATTTTTAAGCAAATTTTAAGATTTCGAGAAATTAACTTGAATTTGTTTTCAAAGTCAGATAGAATTGGTGCAGTTTAGTTGTTATAGATGGAACTTTTCAGTTAATTACTACTATTGTGCTATGAACTGAGTACATGATGTTTAAATGATGTGCACAGACCAGAGTGAGCAGAGTGGCAGTGAGTATTGCAACAAGATACTTGGGTCTGTGAATGTCAGTGGGAATATTTTGACCACCGTCCAATGTAATCAAAAGTAACTTCCTTAGGAATCAGTTTTGAATGATCTCTTTTTATTGAATTCCAGTGAGTTCCAAAGACTTTCACAAGGATTAAATGTAAGAATAAATTTTCTACGAAATAAGGGAGAAGTGAAAAAAAAAGGTGTCTTAATGCATTTGTGCATATTGTTGAAGGTTAGTTGCATATTATATGGGTTTAATCCCAGGATTTAGGAAGTAGAAGCAGTTGCATCTCTGTGTGTTCAAGGTCAGCCTAGTATCCACATTGACCTCTCATATAGCTACGGCTGTCTGAAGTAGGATTCTGTCTCAAAACAAAACAAAGCACAAAAATGAAACAATCAAACAAATAAACAAACAAAAACCACAATGTTTACAATTAAGGGCCCAGTTTCAGCAAATCAAATAACCGGGTTCTGGAACCTCTTTAAACAACTTGCTTACATTCTAATGAGCAGAATGGAAACCTATTTTTTATAGTGGAGGAAAACATTTATGTAGGTGGGATGGACCTGGGAAAGGGAGCAACAGAGTGAAGAATTAGGTCTTTTTCTTTGCAGTTTCTCTCTCCCTGTAAATCTTTACACTGTCCATAGTAGAATATGACAATTTATTGCTATTGTTGAAATTTATTCGGCCATTTGTATATTTTTGCTTATTTTTGGAAAATCCTATCAATGAAAAGTAGGTATTTGATGCCATTTAACTTTATATTAAAAAGTAGATGACAGCATTTTCAATTCAGAATTGGGATGTTATTAGTTTTAACTAAGAAAGGCTTATTAATACATGAAACATATTACTTAGCAGATTGTAAAAGTGATTAACAACATGAAGGCTAACTTATTTATATATTGAAAGACATTAGCTGCTTACTTTAAATGATTTGTAAGGAAAATGTTCATATAGCCTTACATTTTATATTTTCATCACTAATAGATTTCATTTACTCATTTATTAAAAATGTTTAGCATCTTTTTTTTGGGGGGGGGGGTGGAGGCTCTGTTCTTAGCACTAAAGGTACATGACCTCAATGGTAAAATCTACGCTGATAGAAAACCAGAAGATAGGGAATGACCTTGTTTCCTGTGGAGTCCTCTAAGCAGATTCACACTTCAAGTACAAACATCATTACTGTGATATTTCTTCTAAGCCACTTGGCTGAAGTGATATAGCAGACGTGGCAGTAACAGAACAATACATAATGCCACCTTCTCATGAGATCAGTGGCCATCAGTTTTAGACCAGAAAGGCCACGTGTGCTGCAGAATGTCGCGTGGATCCGATTTGTACTGATTTGTTTTCTTTCTGGACATTTTCCACCTACTGTAGAACAATGATCTCTATATGTCCCTTCATGACATTTAAAATCTTTGTTTTGTTAGATAAGGGGACATAGCCAAGAAGGTATAAAAGGCTCTTTGTCCTATGACAACAGGAAAAAAAGTAGTTTAGTTTCCTGGCCTTCTGAGGACAGCATCTCGATCTCTGGTTCAGCCACTCTCTGTGTATGAAAATTTTCCTCCTAGGATCTAGATGGCTGACAATGACTGTCGAAAAGTTATCCACGTTTACAGTATATGCTTGCCTAGACCATTTATTTCTTCCCTAATGTGAACACAAGACATTTCTCTTTTAGCCAAAGAGAATAAATATATTTAATTTGGTTAAAATTATTAAAAATGACAAATAAGGTTTTATTTAGAAGTGTGGTTCTAAAAAGTAGGGTATCCAGGCCTTGATGCTTGACCCTATTCTCTACCAGTTATTACTGTGAGTTATTACTGGTTACATCTTTCATATGGGTGAAATGTCATCTTACCATGTCTTCAATACACAATCTTGCTGGCCTTGATGTATTCTTTACCCTTCAGGCTGACATATCCCACCATTTTCTTGATCTTTATGCTACATTACTGAATAGGCATACCAAATGTAATATTCTTAAATGGGACTCTAAATCTTTTGTTTCCCTAAAATCACTCACCACAGTTTTTGCCATCTTCAGTAGGACGGTTGTTGGGTTTTTGTTTAGCTTTTGTCTAAAATCTTTAATTGTTCTGACCTACTATCTCTTCCTCTTTTCACCCTCTATGCTTGGTTGACAAAGGAGTCTTTTGTAAAGCATTCAGGATTCTATCTTTTTTTCCTTCCTCCTCCAAACTGTCATCTCTCATGTGGACTACTTTAATGAGCTTTGCTGGTCTCTGCTGAATCAAGCCTCAAGGCAAGGGTGCCATCTACTTCAGGTCTGCAATTGATACAGTGTTCTTTCTGATTTTTCCAGAGTATGAGTTGGGATACAAAGTATTCTTTGAAATTGCTGCAGACAGACAACCGAGTGTTTAATGATGCTTTACCATCATTCCTTGAACACCTAGGGCTTTATCCTGTGAAAAGATTTGGATCTCTGGGCAACGTATATAAGATCTTTTTTAGAAAAGAGGAAACAAAGAAAAAGCAAATCCTACCAATTAATAGTTAGTTGTATAAGTTATATATATAAAAAAACCATAACATTTGTTTCAATGACTGTTGTCAATATCTCCAAGCTTATAGACTGAATCCTTTGCTAGTTAATAATTTATGTTCAAAATTAAAGAAGTAAATGGCTTGCCGTTTCTTGGCTCTCTATGAACATTCAGTCCTTACCTAATCACAAATCTGATTTTTCCCTTTATTCATTGGCAATCTTTTACTTTTATCCAGTTAACTTATTTTCTCAAAGACATTCTGTGATCCCCATTTAATACTTAAAAGTAGATTTAGTTTTGTTTTCATTTAATTTCATGTATTTGCATGTGTCTGAGTAGGGTTTTGAGCATGTGCACGTGAGTGCCTGCAGAGAATAGAGTAGGGTTTTGGGTCCCCAGGAGCTGGGGTTACTGAAAGCTGTAAGCCACCTACTGCAAGTGCAGTAAACTGAACTTGGGCCTTTGGTAGAACAGCCAGTGCTCATAGCCATTGAACGTGTCTCTTTATACTGGCTTAGCTTTTGGTTCCTTGGTGCTGACTTCTGTATTAAAAATGTGAAGAATAGCATTATTTCTTTGAGAAATATAACTCATGCTGAAATATATCTTTTATTATATATAATCATATATATATATACATATATACATACACACATACACACACACACACACACACGTCACAGAGTAGTTGGAACTAAAACTATCATATCCTTGGCTTGAGGCTTGATAGAGCAGAGACCAGAAAAAGAGCCGTAACATGTTTTCAGGATATCCTGCGGCTTATAGATATAAATAAACTGGGCTCAACATGGCTCCAATGCTTTATTGCAGTAATAACAATACTTTCTCAATCCACTGTTAGTTAGTGAGCATGATTACTGTTGTAATAGATACAGCATTATTAAAAATGCATTGATTTTTTTTTTTTAAATTCACTTGAGGTTCCTGTTTTGAGCTATTCTTTTTTTTTTTTTTTTTTTTTTTTGGTTTTTCGAGACAGGGTTTCTCTGTGTAGCCCTGGCTGTCCTGGCACTCACTTTGTAGACCAGGCTGGCCTCGAACTCAGAAATCCGCCTGCCTCTGCCTCCCGAGTGCTGGGATTAAAGGCGTGCGCCACCACGCCCGGCTTGAGCTATTCTTAACTAGCAGGTTTTATTATATAACACATGTTTTACATGTTGGCTTATCTGTTTTGCATAGAACTTCATGCTTATGATAGAAAATTAGAAAAAAAAGCTATTAAAAATACGTAAAAATTTGTATATAAACTTTCTGTTCCCTTAAAGTGGAATAGGTTTGTTAATTACATTCACTTTAATTATGATAATGAATGTTTTTCACACTTAAAGTTTTATATAAGCATTCAATTATATTACACATTATAAAATATTTTAAATGACAAGTTTCTAGTTAACATGTTGTTTCTAATTTCTCATTAATTGTGTTAAAGCAATATTCCATGTATGTTTAGTTTTCTTCCGTGCCTTCTTATCCATGATTATCATGTATTATTTACGATGTCACTGTGATTTTTCTACTTTCATGTCTTTGTAATCTGTGTTACAGTAACATGACAGTTTGATACCTTCAACACAATCAGAGCTCCAGACATCTTTATGCTCAAAATTGCCTAAAGAGGGAGCTCTTGGACTTAGGACTTTCTCAAGACTGGAACTGATCAAAGGAAACAAAATATCATTCAGATATTAAAGTGGTATGCAAATTGGTGACTAATTAACACGGTTCACACCAGAAAGTGAATATTCCATTTATACTTCAAACATTTTCCTTTCACATTTTCCCTGCTAAATATTGCCTTGGACTCCTCAGGCTATAAATACTGTCTTTTCTATTTGGGGATTGGCTTGCCAGTTCCATGGAGAATAATACATCATGTTCCTCTCCTTTTTTTGTGAATTATTAGGCCATAACAATTATCTGTTCTCTTTCTGTTGTCTCATAAACAATATGGAATTAGCACAGGAATAATGTGCTCACAATATATGTTGAAGTGAACATATTAACAGTATATTCTATCATCCTGAAATTAAAGAAAATACTGTAAGTACATTTGACCAAATTTTTAGTTTATAAAATCTCTTAAATATATAAGAATGAGCCAAACAACTGTAAGAGATCTATGAAATATACACAACAATCTGGTACAGGCTGAAATCCATGGCTGTACTTAGCAGACTATATAATCTTTGCTTATTACTAAGAGCATATTACAGTATGCTCTTAGTCTCTGAGAGTAGAGGAACCTTGTTTGCTAGTGAGGATTAAGTTTTAAACATGAATCCAGATTAGGTGCATCAGTCAGTACCCTGTGTAAGATTAGGTGCATCAGTCAGTACCCTGTGTAATTTCTGTGTTCTGTTATCAATAGCCTGTTCTGAAAAATTTTGTTTAGGAGTAATTGCCCTTGAGAAAACCAAATAACAGTGCCTATGATTCCAGACATGTGGTGAATTTTTCACAAGTTTTGTATCATAATCATATTCAGAGGCTGACACATCATCCTCAGGATATACTTTTTGGCATCAGTAATATGATTTTCAGGCTCAAAATGAACAGAGGTGTAGGTGGCAGTGGTGATATTATCACAGATTTTATTTATTCCAGCATTAACTATAGAAATGACTCCTCTGTGAACAGTTCTCATAGTTTTGAGAGCTTCTACATGGGAGTAGGTTCAGCTGTTTCTCTGACATTATTGTGGCTGTGGACTGGCTGAGAAAGCAGCTACAGTGTGGTCTCTTCAAAGGTTGCATGTCATGGCTTTAAAACTATCTACAAGAGGTTTCAACTACTGGACAGCAGGTGTATCAATTACTAGCTGTTGTCCAAGCTTCAAGGGTCAATGATTGGTGGTAAGAATAGGATCAGAATGTGGGGTGATGACTTGAGATTCAGGAAAGGCACCAAAGCTGGATGAGTGTGGTGGTCCGTCTGTACTCCCTGTGTTCAGGGTGAGGGATAAGGGGTTTCTGAAATGAGCTTGGTACCTAGATTAGCTGGATTGGAAGCTTACTTCCATATAGAAGATGGATAGAAATTAAAGGAGATACACAACATCAAAATCTGACCTCCACTAATGCACACACATTTAAATATATTTGTGTATTGTCACATATGCACACACACGAATGCACACATGCATGTATGCACACTCACACACATACACACATGCCATGAGCCAAAGAAATCTTCATAATTAGTGGGACAGTGGTGGCACATGCCTTTAATCCCAGCACTTGGGAGGCAGATTTCTGAGTTCGTGGCCAGCCTGGTCTACAGAGTGAGTTCCAGGACAGCCAGGGCTACGCAGAGAAACAACTTTTCAGAAAAAAAGAAAAAAAGAAAGGAAGGAAGGAAGGAAGGAAGGAAGGAAGGAAGGAAGGAAGGAAGGAAGGAAGAAAGAAAGAAAGAAAGAAAGAAAGAAAGAAAGAAAGAAAGAAAGAAAGAAAGAAAGAAAAGAAATCTTCATAGGGTCATAGGGTGTTGTGTATCTTTTGTCTGAAATTGAAATATTTAATCTGGCAGGGTTACTCCATAAGACAGAAAGCAAACAATTTAAAACATTTTCAGGAAGTCCCAGAAACTGACCAGTTTCACTCTCCACAATTACCCCAACATGTTGAGCTGCCTGCAGCCTGTGCAGTGTGCTATAGGTTTCCAGCTTTTGTGAGCTACCACCCATGCTGGGGTGGATTTTGGTGATGCAGCTTTCTTTGAGACATTTCTGCTCTTATGAATATACATATACATATATGTATATATATTGTGTTTTTTAATCAGTGAAGTAAAATTATACTGTTGATTGTTATTCCTTAAAAAGAAATTAACAATCTAATTTATAAAAATAAAATTCATCTGTTTGAATGATACAGAATTAAATAAAATTATATGGAAGACCAAGTTACAGTTGATCAGAGAACATATGTGAAAATGTTATAGAAATGGACTATGTTGGTAACCAGTAAGTACTTTGCTAGACAATTCATGGTTTCCTGGTCTAATAAAAGAAAACACATGGTGGGACTCATGTCTCTAGGTGCATATGTAACAGAGAATGACCTAGTTGGCCATCAATGGAAGGAGAGGCCCTTGATGTTATAAAAATTCTATGCCCCAGTATAGGAGAATGCCAGGGCCAGGAAGTGGGAGTGGGTGGGTTGGGGAGCAGGGGGAGGGGCAGGGGATAGGGGATTTTCCAAGAAGAAACTAGGAAAGGGGATAGCATTTGAAATATAAATGAAGAAATTATCTAATAAAATATATTTTTAAAAAAGTATGAACCAAACATGTAAGTCATCTGCTTATGTTCTTTGCAATTAAAATGTGCTATGAAAATGTATGTGTAGAAGCCTGAAGATAATCTCACATATCCTTAGAATATGCACCTCATTTGAGACAGAGTTCTCTTGGTCTGAACATTACCAATTAGGCTAGGTAGTCTGGCTGGTAAGAATCAGGGATCTTCCTGTTTCTGTCTCCCCACTGCTTAGATTAAAAGTGCAGACCATCTTTATGAATAAATCTGTTATGAACATAATTGAGCAAATGTCTTTGTGGTATGGTGGAGTATCTTTTGGGTATATGTCTAGGAATGGTATTGCAAGGTATGAGGTAGAACTATTCCCAATTTTCTGAGAAACTGCCAGATTGATTTCCAAGGTGGTTGTACACGTTTATATTTCTAACAACAATGGAGGAGTATTCCCCTTGCTCTTTATCCACACTAGCATGAACTGTCACTTGAGCTTTTGATCTTAGCTATCTAGACTTGTATCAGATGGAACCTCAAAGTCATTTTGACTTGCATTTCTCTAATGACTAAAGAAGATGAACATTTCTTTAAGTGGCATACTGCAAGACGGTTTGCTCAACTATGTTCATAGCAGCTTTATTCATAATAGCCTGAAACTGGAAACAACCCAGGTGTCCTTCAACTGAAGAATGGATAAAGAAAATGTATTACATTTACACAATGGAATACTATTCAACTACTAAAAAACAGGACATCATGAAATTTCTCAGTAAGTGGATAGAACTAGAAAATATCATCCTAAGTGAGGTAACCCAGACCCAAAAGATATGCATGGTATGTACTCACTGATAAGTGGATATTAGCCATAAAGTACAGGATAATCACACTACATTCCAGAGATCCAAAGAAACTAAGTAACAAGGAGGGCCCAAGGGAGGATGATTGGGAGTCTCACTGGAAGGGGAAGTAAAATAGACATCTGACGTGGATGGAGAGAAGGAAGTGGGTGGGAGAGGGAAATAGAAGAGGGATCAGGTATGGGGAGAGTGGGAGTCTGGAATGAGAGGTCTGGGAAAGAGAAAGGTAAAGGGATGGGGGAGGCGTTTGTGGGATAAGCCAGAAACTTGGGATAGGAAAAACTCCTAGGAGGATATTGGATGACCCTAGCTGAGATTCCTAGCAGCAGGGGATGTAAAGCCTAAAGTGGCCACATCCTATAATCATTCCAGTGGAGGGAGGGAGACACCAACCCACTCAGAAAATCTTTGACCCAATATTTGCCCTGCCTACAAAATATGCAGGAATAAAAGTGGAGCAGAGATTAAGGGAATGGACAAGCAATGATTGTCCCAAGTTGAGATCCACCCCATGAGAGAGAACCAACCCCTGACACTATTACTGATACCCTGCTATGCTTGCATACAGTATCCTGGGATAACTGTCATCTAAGAAGCTTCATCCAGCAGCTGGTGGAAACAGATGCAGAGAACCAAACATTAGGCAAAGAGATCAAAGACATGGCAAGGAGACCTACAGTGCTAACTAACCTGGGCTTATGAGGGCTGAGACTGAACCAAGGCCAAAGAGTATGCATTGTCTAGGTCCCCTACACATATGTACAGCTTGGTCTTTATGTGGGTCCCCTAACAATGGGAGCAGAAACCATCTCTGACTCGGACTCCATTGCCTGCCTCTGGATCCCTTTCCCCAAGCTGTGCTGTCTTATCTCAGTGGGCAAGAATGCACATAGTTCCAGTGTGACTTGATATGCCAGGGTGAGTTGGTATCCAGAGCAGAGCAGGAGTGCTCTCCTTCTCTAAGGGTAAGGGAGGGGCTAACAAGAGAAGGCAGTGGGAGAATGGGACTGGGAGGAGAGGAGAGAGGGTGGCTGTGATCAGGATTTACAACCTGGACAGGCTTGAACCCAGGTCCACATGCTTATACAACAAGCACTCTGCTGACTAGATATAGGCTCAGTACTATTTGTTTAAGGGAAAAAATCTATGTAATATTTTTAAACACTGATTATTCATCAAATATTTTTAGACAGAATGTGAAATCCTGGAGACTAGCTTCTTGAGTTCTTTATATATTTTGGTTATTAGCCCTCTGTTGGATGTGGGCTTAGGAAAGATTTTTTTTCCCAATCTGTAGGTTGTTGATTTGTCCTATTGTCTATGCCCTTTGCCTTACAGAAGCTTTTCAGTTTCTGAAATCCCATTTATCAATTCTTGATCTTAGAGCCTGAGCCATTGGGGTTCTGTTTAGGAAATCCAAGCACCATGCCAATGAATTCAAGACTCTTTCCCACTTTCTCTTTTATTAAATTCAGTGCATCTGGTTTTATGTTGAGGTCCTTGGTCCACTTGGACTTGATCGTTGTGCAAGGTGACAAATATGGATCTATTTTCATTTGTCTACATACTGACTGCCAAGTTAGACCAGCAACATTTATTGAAGATGCTGTCTTTCTGTTTTCCATTGTATACTTTTGGCTTCTTTGTCAAACATCAAGTGTCTGTAAGTGTGTGGATTTATTTCTGGGTCTTCAGTTCTATTCCATTAATCAACCTGTCTGTCTCTGTACCAATACCATGCAGTTTGGTTTTGTTTTTGTTTATTGTTTTTTTTTATCACTACTGCTCAATAGTACATACAGTTTGAGGTCAGGGATGGTGATTTCCCCCAGAAGTTTTTTATTGTTGAACATTGGTTTTGCATATTTTAGATATTAGCCCTCTATCAGATGTAGGGTTGGTAAAGATCTTTTCCCAATCCGTGGATTGCTGTTTTGTCCTATTGACAGTGTCCTTCGCCTTACAGAAGCTTTTTAATTTTATGAGGTCCCATTTGTCAATTCCTGATCTTAGATTAAAAGCCATTGTTCAGGAAATTTTCCCCTGTGCCAATGTGATCAAGGTTCTTTCCCACTTTCTTTTCTATTAGATTCATCGTATCTGGTTTTATGTGGAGGTCCTTGATCCACTTGGACTTGAGCTTTGTACAAGGAGATAAGAAGTCTAATATCCAACATATACAAAGAACTTAAGAAGATAGACTCCAGAGAACCAAATCACCCTATTAAAATGGGGTACAGAGCTAAACAGAATATTCTCAACTGAGGAATCTTAAATGGCTTAGAAGCACTTAAAGAAATGTTCAACATTCTTAGATATCAGAGAAATGCAAATCAAAACAACCCTGAGATTTCACCTCACACTAGTCAGAATGACTAAGATCAAAAACTCAGGTGACAGCAGATGCTGGTGAGGATGTGGAAAAGAGGAACACTCCTCCATTGCTGGTAGGATTGCAAGCTGGTACAACCACTCTGGAAATCAGTCTGGTAGCTCCTCAGAAAATTGGAAATAGTACTACCAGAAGATCCAGCAATACCTCTCCTGGATGTATACCCAGAAGTTGTTCCAACTTGTAATAAGGACACATGCTCTACCATGTTCATAGCAGCCTTATTTATAATAGCCAGAAGCTGGAAAGAACCCAGATGTCCCTCAACAGAAGAATGGATACAGAAAATGTGGTACATTTACACAATGGAGTACTACTCCACTATTAAAAACAATGATGTTATAAAATTCATAGGGAAATAGATGGAACTTGAAAATATCATCCTGAGTGAGGTAACCCTATCACAAAAGAACACACATGAAATGAACTACCTGAGAAGTGGACATTAGCCAAAAAGAAGCTTGGAATACCCACAATACAACTCAGACCATATGAAACCCAAGAAGAAAGAAGATCACACCAAAGTGTGGATGCTACAGTACTACTCAGAAGGGGGAAAAGAATAATCTCTGGAAGTAGAGGTAGAAAAGGATCTGGGAGTGAGAGAGGAGGGAGAGGGAAGAGGTGGGGCATGCAGTTCAGATATGGGAGGAGATGAGAGGGAAGTACAGAGGGTCAAGAATTTGAAAGTAGGTGTATAGCAGTGGGGGAGGTGGTGGTGGGCTAGCCACTAGAAAATCTCAAATGCCCAGGACTCAAGAGGTTCCCAAGACCTAGCAGGGATGACTTTAGCTGAAAAATCCAACAAAGAGAAGATAGAATATGTAGAGACCATATCCAGTGGATAGGTATAGCTCCCAGTTGAGGGATGGGGCCACCCACTCATCTCAAAAACATTAATCCATAATTCCTCCTGTAAAAAGGAAATGCAGGGACAAAGAGTGGAACAGAAACTGAAGGAAAGGCTATCCAGAGACTGTCCCACCAAGGGATCCATTACATCTGCTGACACAAAACCCAGACACTATTGCTGATGCCAAAAAGTGCTTACTGACAGGAGCCCAGTATAGTTTTCCCCTGTCAGAGCTGAACCAATACAGATGCCACAGCCAAACATTGGACTGAGCTCAAGGACCCCAGTGGAAGTTTAGGGTACGGGCAGAAGGAGCTGAAAGGGTTTGCAACCCCATAGGAAGAACTATAAAATCAAACAACCAGACCCCGAAAGATCCCAGGGACTAAACCAGAAATAAAAAAACCACACGGGGTACCCACGAATACAGCTGGATATATAGTAGAGGATTGCCTTATCTAGGATCACTGGGAGGGGAGCCCCTTGGTCCTTTGGAGGTTTCATAACCCAGGATAGGGGAACACTAGGGTTCTGAGGCAGAAGTGGGTGGGGGTTGGGAAAGCACTCTCAAAGAGGCACGGGAGGGAGAAGGATATAGGGGCCTTGTGGAGGGGAAACTGGGAATGGTGATAACATTTGAAATGTAAATAAATACAATAGCCAATAAAAATTGTTTTTACTGTCCTGGCTTTTTTCTTTTTCCATATAAAATTGAGAATTGTTCTTCCTTTGTCTTTGAAGATTTGTGTTGGAATTTTGATGGGGATTGCCTGAATCTATAGATTGCTTTTGGTTTGATGGCCATTTTTGCTATGTTAATTCTACCAATTCATGAGCATGAGAGATCTCTCCATTTTCTGAGGTCTTTGATTTCTTTCTTGAGAGACTTAAAGTCCTGGTCATATAGATATTTCACTTGTTTGGTTAGAGTTACCCCAAAATATTTTATATTATTTGTGACTATTGTGAAGGGTGAAAAAAAAAGATGTAAAATCCTAAAGCATCCTATTTTAGTGTGTGTGTGTGTGTGTGTGTGTGTGTGTGGCCATGAACTTTTTGAATGAACCATGTGTGAGACTAATCTTGCTTATCTAGAGTGTCTATCAAGTTCTGAAATTTTGTGATATAACTGTGTTTATAGTTGTGATTGCCTACAGCACACCTGTGCTCTGGCGTATGCTCTAGAGTTTTATTCAAGCACATTCATTTGATGGCCAGAAGAGTCACTTAGTTGTCCCCTGTGTTGCAGCACCATGGCTTAGCTATTCTCTGGTTCCACTGTCATAGTTTAAATGTTTCAGTGTCATCCTAGTGTCAGATCACAGACTTCTGTGAACTCTGCCCACAAGTGAATTGTATACCCAAAGTTACACTAAATTTGCCTCAGGACATCAAGTCTACAGAGCTTCCTTGGGATGTCCATATACTCCACTTATGGCTCAGTGAAAAACAGCACATTCTACCTAACCTGACCTCTGACTTTGATGTGGCAGAAGAGGATGGATGCCTGCAAGTTATCCTCTGACCTCCACAACCATCCCATGGCATGCATGTACAACACACACACAAACACACACACGCATACACACACACACACACACACACACTATCTAATGTTTAAGATGTATTAATTGCATTTCATTAACTTTATTCTTTAAGAATCAAAAAAACAAAATTAACTGTGGTGTTAATGTAAAAGGTAAGAGAAGATGAGAAAGATCTGAATCTGTGAAAATTGCATTTTCTCTTGAATGATGGCAGAGTTTCTCCTGAAGGAGTTTGAAGTTGAAATTTGGCTCCAGACCTGTAAAAAGTAAAGATAATTTGGGAGTTCCGTGAATAGCATGCTAATAGTTTTAACGTTTAAGATTTACTTTTATTTTCAGGAGTGCTTTTATGCCCGTAAATATAATGTTTCAATTCAAACACATAAAATTGACCTATAGCGTGCAGCACAATTGAGATAAGTTTTATACAAAAATATTATCCTTCACTGAGTTTCATTGTAAATGATACATAATGGTTTTAATTCAGGACTCTAGATTCATAAGATATGAACAAACTTACTATTGAACACTGATTACTTCATTAAAAGCATGGTCATACAATGACTTTGGATCAATAAGATATATAATTCCATATTAAGTACTTGTTTTCATCCTTTTTCCTGTTTTATATCTTCAAACTATCTTTGAGAATCATCTCTTTCTTAACACAAGTTACTAAATAACAACTCAATTTCAAGATTTGTGCAGATGGCCTTCTAATGAAGCCACAGGTGGTTTCTGCTCTCTTAATTAGTGCCAGTGGGAACATGGTGTAGTATTAAGCCCACATTTGAATTTGAACAGGTTCTGACTTTGTACATTCTACCCACATTTGTACTTGAGTGTGAGCTCAAAGTTACATCAGAATGACAATCCAGAGAGAATGTTAATCAGTCTCAGGTCACTGCTGAGAAGGTACAAGATTCCTCTTCCTTGCCTATAGCAGTCTCTCAGATCGCAGGCCTTTGGGTGGTATCTTAGACCACAGAACATGCAATCAGTTTGACAGATAAAAAAACATTTGTTATAACGGAACTCAGCAGTCATACTTTTGTACCTCAATTGTTTTACCCTTTGTGAGATTTTAAAAGGTTATTAATATTTCTCATTATTTAACTCCTTAGAAGTTTTCAAATTATTTTAAGCTTTAGTAACTTATTCAAATAATCAGTAGTAGTTTGTTTTGTGATCAATATTCTGAAAGCATTCACTTAATCTTCATTAGTTTTCAAAGTTAAGCATTTCACTTCTCTCATGATTTAACAAAAAGGTATTTATGAGGTTCAACTTCATGGATCTTTCCAGGAATGGTATCTGAAATAAAGAACTGCATGAAAATATATAATTCCTTTTATGCTATAAATATTAAAGTTAGAATGTGAACAAGGCTGATTTAATCCCCTTCCCTCTCTCTCTCTGTGTCTCTTTGTTGTCTCTCTCTCTCTCTCTTTCCTTCCTTCCTTCCTTTTTATTTAAAGACTTATTTATTAATCTTATGTATATGAGTACACCATTGCTCGCTTCAGACACACCAGAAGAGGGCATCAGATTCCATTACAGATGGTTGTGAGCCACCATGTGGTTGCTGGGAATTGAACTCAGGAAGAGCAGTCAGAGCAAACTCTCCAGCCCTCTTTCTTTTTTCCTTCCTTCCTTTCTTTCTTTCTTTCTTTCTTTCTTTCTTTCTTTCTTTCTTTCTTTCTTTCTTTCTTTCTTTCTTTCTTTCTCTCTCTCTCTCTCTCTCTCTCTCTCTCTCTCTCTCTCTCTCTCTCTCTCTCTCTCTCTCTCTTTCTATTATAACTAGGGCCTCATGAATGTTAGGCAACAACTTTATACTTAATTATATCCTCAACTCTCCCCCTTTTTTCAATTTTTAATTTTGAAACAACGTCTTTCTAAGTTTCTGAGGTTGTCCTATTCTCCATGTAGATTTGCCTGGCCTTGAACTTAAGATCTTCCTGCCTCAATCCCTCTAGCATCTAGGATTATAATCTACTACTACATGTGACTCCAGTATACAACCTGATTGAAGAAATATTATTTTGGTAATTTTAGACCCAAAACAAGAGAATATACAAAGTATTTTACTTAACTGCTTGTATAAGCACAGATGAAATAAAACTAATAGATTAAAGAAGAATCGTAATCTTTAGGAAAATGTTTGATAAAAGCTCAAATTTTCTTCATTTTGTAAAAACAGATTACTTTCATTTTTTATTGAAACAAAAACTCATTTGCCAATGCTATATTTATCCCTAGTTACAAGTCTACGTAACTGTTTTTTCCTGTTTCTTTAGCATGAGTTATCACTTGTACTAGTTTAGAACTTGTGATTGTGTGAATTTGTCCATGCTTTTTACCCAGATCGTTCATTTTACTTTTGCTACTTACCTTTATTGTCTTTTTCAATGTTTCCTTAGTGTTTTATGCTGCAGTTGAGGACACTGGGACTGTAGTAGTCTCAGGGGTATTGATAGACACTGTGGAAGCTTCAGGATTGGCCACAGTATTTACCATTGACTCCATGGTAGGAACTGGTGTGGACACAATGGGAGTAATAGGGTCGATGGTTGGAATGGCGGTGTTATCCTCATTTTCATTTGTAGGCATGGCAAGAAAGGATGGGTTTGGAATGGCATGAGGTACTCCAGCAGTCTGGGGGAAATTTGGCATTGGTTGCCATTTGGAGATTGGGGCTGGAGACCTAAGCAGAAGTAGTCTAAAAACAAGTGGGAAGTACATGTATGGGCCAACAGGCAAAGATGGCCTGTAGTGGTAGTAATTAGGTTCATATTGATTGAGGTTCAGGACGGAACGGACTGGTGTGTACAGGACTCTTTGCTCATCATACACTATGTCATTATTCTCACCACGGCACTGCAGAAAGAGAAGGTTACACAGAAAGGTTCTGACTGTTGGTCAAGATACAAAACAACTTCAGCAGCTTTTGAAATAATGTAGTGTTTTGTGTTGAGCAAATGGAGTATTGAAAGTACAGAATCCTACATCATTATTTAATCAGGTTTGGATATACACATATCATTTATGATTTTCATCTTTTGTAACATTACTTGTAGCAACATAGAACCAATATTTGTGTGTTTTGAAGAAATTAGGTCATTAATAATGTAAAATGTGCTTCCCCATATGGAAATGTGGCATATATGGAAAGTAATTACCTGACATTACATATTTAATCACAGCACCTAGAAAATTCCAATAGAGAACTTTACCCTGTTATACACAAACACACACGATGTGCATAAACTCATATGGATATACCAATGCCATCATGATCTACATTATTATGTATAATTGATATTTACTAATTAAAATTCTTTTTTTGTTTTGTTTTGTTTTGTTTTTTTGAGACAGGGTTTCTCTGTGTCAAAACATAAACATAGTATGTCCAGTGTCCTGGAACTCACTCTGTAGACCAGGCTGGCCTCGAACTCAGAAATTCACCTGCCTCTGCCTCCCAAGTGCTGGAATTAAAGGCATGTGCCACCACTCTTGGCTAATTAAAATTCTTAATAAAATAAGAAGGAAAGTTTGTTATAAAGTAGGCTCATAGAGCAGCGAGGGATTCATTTTATGACTTAAAATTTCTTCCTATTTCTCAAAGAGAAAACCCAAGTTCTTAACATGCAGTTGACTACAATAAGGTATAATGTCAGCAAGTAAATGTAAGTAAGTAGATATAAAACTCATTGTAATCTTTAAAGGTAATTTGGACCCTAAGAATTTACTCTAAAGGATTGTCTAATAGACACCTGTTTACATTTAAAAATTAAACAAGTGCTCCTCAGCACTCCAAAATTTTATAATCTTAATGACAAGAGAGAACACACTGCTCTCTAGATTGACTCCTGTTTTAAATTTATGTTTTATTTTGCTGCTGAGAGAGGAAGTCCCCGGAACTTCAGAATGAGCATGAAAACAAAGCGCACAAAAAGCCTAAAGGAGAATGAATACTAGCTTAAAAGAGGCAGAGTCTTTCACATGTTTAACTTTTAAACATAAAATGTAATTCTGGAACTAATTATGGACACAGGACTATCTATGGACATGAATACCTGGGAAGGAGTTGGCTAGCCCACACAGGATGAAGAGTGTCACAAAAGATAGGGATTTGAATACTAAAAAAGCCTACAGGTCTCTTAAACGTGTTGAAATGTTTAAATATTTATTTAGCTTTAAGACAAGAGGCCTTTTGATGTAATTGAGTTTTTCCGAATATTGTGGTTGGAGTGCATGTCTTTAACAGAGACAATATCAACTTACGTTTGAATCTGGGTTTTGTACCTTTGCAGCCTAAGGAGTTATGGAAAAAGAAATCATGAGAAACATTTAAATAATTATTTAAAGTCTTTAAATATTTAATTCCTTAAGGAAACAGGAGCATAGGAGTAATAGAAATTCCATCAGAAGGACTTTTGATCTTAGACTAGGATTCCTATACTTAATGTTTATGAATTGTATTTACAGTATTTTCTTTCTTCTTTTATTATTACTTTTATTTTTTTACAGTCTAGTTGTAGCCCGCCTCCTGGTCTACCCTCCCATAGTTCTTCATCCCATTCCTCCTCCCCACTGTCTCCAAGAGGATGCCCCACCCTTGCCAGGTCTCCTAATTCCCTTGCGCCTCAAGTATCTCCAGGGTTAGGTGCATCTTCTCTCACTGATGCCAGATCAGGCTGCATTTTGTAACTTAAAAATAAATTTCTAGAGTATAGGAATTTGAAAGGCTTTCTCTGTGTGATAAAATATGGATTGTGCTAACTAAATGAATATCTAAAAGATTATTTATTCTTATAAATATCAAACTAGTAACCAGCTGTGGTGCTCCTTGAACTACCTATATTTTGATATACATATAACTAGAATTCTTAAATAAAATTTAACATCTTACCAATATAATTTAAATGAAATTGACTCACCAAAAAGGGCAGGGTTAATGCCAGAATATTCACAACTACGATAAAATTCCTCATCATTGCACCTAAAAATAAATTTAAAAATTAAATTAAGATTCTTTGGTTAACAAGTTAGAAGTGATTGCATATAATGGTTTCCTTGGGAGAGGTGGGGGGAAACTGAATTTATCTGTAGATTTAGCCAGTGCAGTAAATCTCTTTTCTCAAAATAAAAGAAACACTGAACTTGAAGTAAAAATTAGTTTAAAGTTAATTTTTGACTATGAAAGTATCACTAAAATATAATCATCTATTCATTTGATACCAATCTACTGGGATTAAGAGCTTTGCCAAATGCTGAGAATATGGAGGTACAGCTAGGGTTTGGCAGCAAACTGCAGGAGCTTATGGATAAGGGATGTGTAATCTGCACAGAGCTAGAGAACATCATAGATGCTCTAACTGATGTGCTGTCTGAGGGAGAGAAAGTTAGCAAGTTTAGAACCTAAAATGTAAAGATTTTGGTGTTCTGTGCTACAGAACAAGGCATGGCTTCATGAGCTGAAAATCACGCAGTGTGAGAAGACAAGGGTTTGAACCCAGGATCTCCCGTGACAGTGTAACAATGGGGAAATAATTTCCTCCTTCTAGGCTTTACATTTGTTACAGGACCTCAAACTGGGTCATGTCTGTGACCCTTAATCAATATATCACAGGAACTCCTTGGAGGCAATGTTTGTCACAATGTAAATTTACCTTTCCAGTAATATACATGGTATGACTGATTTTGCTGCTTTAATGCAGTATAGACATGGCAATTTAAACATATTTGAGCAAGTTAAACACACCAGCTAGTCTTTTCCTAACAAAGTCATCTCCTCATTTAATTTTAATAGTTCTTAGGTAATAACACAACACTTAAAACTTCTAATATGTTAGCATATATTGTATTTGTGGTGGGAATACTGTATTTTACTGAAGCTATTGTTTCTGATACACTGTGTAATCATGAGCTATGGAAAAATAAGCTTTATAAAGTATTACAGAATCAACACCTATATGACCCCACCCTGCAGGACGAAAAAGGCAAGACTATCAAGCCCCATTTATCTTTCCTGATGTGAGTCTCTGATGATTAGAAAGGTTGTTTGCTAAACTGACTCCAAAACCACCTCTTAAAAAAAAATCACTGAATTTCTAATACCTCATGTGTAATCAGGTTTGTAAAACCTAAGCAAAATATTTTCTTGAGAGGATAGAATTCCATGTTAAATCCATTATTTTCTAATTACCTTTTCAAATCATTACCTGAAAAATAATATTTCTTTGTTTTAATCACAGACTCCTCTTCAATAATTAAAGAATATATTTTAATATTTATTTTAATTTTACATTAACACTTTATTATAGATATAACATTGCATAATATATAACACATATATACATCTGTAACATTATATACATTAACATTAAATGATAAGAACTCCTTTTCAATAGAAAGCTAAGATTTTACTTTATAGCAGATACATAGTGGTATATGCTTGTGTTTGTTGCTGTCACTTTCTAAGGAGACATGATTTTTGAAAATATGAATTAAATTAGCTTTGAAAGACATGCTATAATATAATATAAGATATGATATGATATATAATTACACTATAATAAAAGGAATTATGAGTTTTAGGTAGAGGTAAGATTTGAAGGTAATTATTGGACTATTCTGAGTATTATAGTTCTATTTTTTCTGAGAAATTAACCCTCTCTGTTTATAGCAGTAGTAGGCTTACTACAAATATTATAGTTAACAATGTCTCATATAATTTGACAGTATCAAACCTAGACTTTAAGACAAAGCATAGTTTAAGAAAATGTGATTCCAAAATAGCCTTGATGGTTTCTGAAGTAGCTACTCTATATCATCACTGCCCTGGGCAGGTGGTGAGTTACCTTTATTTGGAGTCAATTCTTGCTTGGCAGTAAGGTTTGCCTGGCCTCTTAGCTGCAGAGAAGACCCAAGATAAATAACGGAGACTAATTACAGGGTATTAGTACCTGTAGTCAGATCTCATTTCCCTCCTACTTTTCACCCAATAGGATGATGACAGAAAGGCAAGATTTGAGGTCACCAGGGTCACCTGCAGGTCAGTCTTAGTCAGCACACAGCAGGCCAGAAACAGATGTGAGTCATAGCATGCAGGGAAAACAACCAAACTCCTTAAAGAATGAATGTCCTGTGCTTTCTAAAGATATAGGAAAATGTACACAAATGTACTAATTGCATTCTTAACCTCTATCGTTTCATCTAGTTGAAACTAAAGTTATTGCTAAAATAAAATTAAAACCCAATAGCCACAATTATTTTTCACATTTTAAGTGTTTTTACTTGAAGAACTATGACTTCAAGGGACTTTATATTTAGTATGGTCCATGTTGGTCATTGTTCTTCCAAATTTACAACTACTTATTTTAAAAATAAAAATTAACAGTCTTAACTATGTGTTCGTTTTGTGAGTTAAATTCATGCATGAAACATTTTCATTGCTGCAAAGGCTGAGCATTTGAATTTTGGCTTCAGCGTGTATTCCTCAATTGTTCAAACATTGAACACACGCTGTTTTAATGAACCCCTAAAGTGTCCCATTTTGGATGCCCAATATTAAGTAACTGAGTTAGGAATCATTGTTCTATTTTAAAGTCAGATCATTCTGATTTAAAGCATGGATTGTAAAACTGCCAACGCTGTAAAAAGTTTAGTAAAATGAAGCCAAACATGTATTTTGCCTAAATGATATCCTGCTTTACCTGTCCCATCCCCCACCCCAGGGTAATGCTAACAATGACTTTGCCTTGTGAAAACCTCATCAGAGGTATTTACTGGAATCTCTGCAGAGCAGCCAGAATGTAGAGCAGAAATAATGTCAGCATTGTATAATTTTTATGTATTCCTGCCTGTTTCTGGGAACCATTACATGTCTTAGAAAGCAGGGAACATTGTTCTGAATGCCGAGAATACTTGTGCAGCTTCTCCACAGTAAGCCCTGGCTTTCTATTTCTTAGAAGTTTGCTTCTCTTGTTCTTTCTCAGACACACACAATATACAAGCAGCCTGTGTATGGAGACTGTCAGGTCATCCTATTGCCTCAGGATTTCAAGGGCCTAGGAATAAAGGTGGACGTTTATGGTCTGGTTATGGTTCATCAGACTCTGAAGATGCTTTATTCCATTCCAGTCCTTTCTCAATCATCAATTAAGAATACATGCTTTAAACTGTTTTATTATTTGATTAAAAAAATAACCAAAAAAGACTCAAATGTATATATATAATTTCAGAAGGGGAATATGTGTCCAGAATAGCTGAGTGAATTCTGGGACCCCTTCTCTTCAGAAAAGCATTTCTTGTGTGGATCAACCACTCACTCACTTCAAAGGGAGTGGCTTGCAAAGCTACACTGTATCCTCTGACCCACTCTGATTATTCACATTGTGTTTCAGGCATTTTGAATAAAAAAGTGAACTAAAACACATTCAGTCACTTCTACTATGACACAGTGCACAGTCAAGTCCAACAGTTACTCAAATGCTATTGGCATGGGGCATCCTAGTCTAAGGCAATCTAAGTCTGGGTAGCTTTGAGTGGTCATTGCTGAGGTTAAGAGTTGAATTAAGTAAACTCAAACATGTAGCTATCTAGATGTTCTATCGTTCTTCAAAGGAAAGCAAAAAGGGATATACAACTCTCACACCCTTAAATCTCTAAGGAGAATAACACGCTGCTGAGTAAGACCCCAGCTGTAGATATTTAGTAATCTGAAACAGATTCACCACCTTTGGTTTTCTGAATGCAAAGAAACCTCATACTATGAGAGGAGAGACAGGAAGCATCTTAGTCTGCTGTGCTCCCAGCACTCTTTCCTATGGGTCCTAAGAGTGTATATCCATATAATTGTTCAATTAGAGGGGCTGAGAGAAGGCTGCTATGACAATCCTATTTGAAGCAATGTGAAAACAATTTAAGTAAGTGGGAAGATATTTGCCCATGGGCACGCTTGTTGATAACTCCTTGCTTATATTTTGTTCTTTTAACCCTCTGATGACCACTATAACTATTATTTCTTTGCTGATATTCATATGAGTGTAGCTTTCTTTCCTGACTTCAATTTTGACTTCTTGGTTACCTCATTAGTGCTATAAAGATCTCAATAAACTATTGTGTTCTCAGAGTACAATGTTTCTGACAGCAGTTTCAGTGCAAAGAGCTCTTTCAGTTTCCTATTATACATAGTTCTTACCAGAATCATGGGCATTTTAGTATAAAACCTGTATGAGATCTTAGCTGTAAATAATAATCATAAAAACCTAGAACAATATTCTCATAGAAATTGCATTTTCTAACGGTTAGGTATAATATCAAGTTTTCTCTCTTGCAGTTGATTGACTTAAAACAACAGCTAGCACATGCATAGTTCTTATTAAAAGGAGACACTAGGGAGTATAGCACAAAGCCAGACTATCTGATTGTATAGAATGTGTAGAGCAGGGTTTCTAAACCTGGGAGCCACAACTTCCCCAACTCTTTCACAGGGACCACATATCATATGACCTGCATATAAAATATTTACATTATGGTTCATAAAATTATCAAAATGACAGCTTTGAAGTAGCAAGGAAAAGAGTTTTATGGTTGGTGGTGGGGTCACCACAACATGAGGAACTGTATTAAAGCGTTGCAGCACTAGCAAGATTTAGAACCACTGGTCTAGACAGAATCTTCAGAGACTGGGAGGAGATACTCCAACTCTCCTGGTGCTCAGAGTGAACATGATTTTTACCTTAGCATTAGAGCAAAGCTGAGTTGATGCCTCAGTAACTAGTGTGTCTAGATTTCTGTAGTTATTGTAAAGACACAGACAAAAGGTAAGGATGAGAGCAATTTCTATTTCCATAATGCATTATTTTCTAATATGGTTTAGGCCTGTGTAACCCTATATAATATTTACTTTGATAGCCATCCATCTATTCTTTTAACATTTTTCAAAACCACAGATGTCTATTCATTCAAATCTAGCACTCCTCACTGTATCCTCTTCCTACAAGCCTTTTGTACTCAGGGATTTTCTTGCTGAAATGCTTTTGTTCCTCTTTATAAATCACCAGGTGCTCTCAACTTCTCTGTTGGTTCCTTTTATTGTCCCCAACCTTAGGAGAACTTTCCAGACCTCTCTCTGAGTCTACCTTTGTTCAGTTTTTTTTCTCTTCCTGTCCTTGGTATGATTTTGGTTAACTCACCCCATTCCTCTCCCCTTAAATACCACCAGTGAGTGTCTTTTACTTGACTGTCCTCCAGGTCAGGTGTCCAGCGTCTATGTATAATATCTTGACTGACATGTGAAGTAGACTCTCCTGGCCCTGCAGAAAGGGCTACTGAACTAACCCTCTACTCATCTCTTCTGCTTTTCTAAACAGTGCTTTGATATTCCCAGAGGCTGGAGAGAAAAATCCTGAGGTTTTAATCGTGTCTCTTTCTTTCCACAATAAATTAGAAGAACAGAAAAGCATCAGGTAGCCATATCTCCCAAATCTATCTTCTAATGTTCCCCCTTTCCCTTGCTGCAGTCCTTTTGTCTTATGTCTAGACAATTCCAGTGG
The DNA here is from genome assembly GCF_978045245.1 of Mus caroli. Lineage (NCBI taxonomy): Eukaryota > Metazoa > Chordata > Mammalia > Rodentia > Muridae > Mus > Mus caroli. The sequence continues at coordinate 90,492,914 of NW_028227259.1, read as the reverse complement.
TTCCATCTCTCAGTCATTCTTCACAAATGTATATAAGAGCAGTTTTGAATGTAACTCATCTGAGACATTTTTGGTTTTGTTTAAAATCTTTCAATTTCTTCCTGTGGTACTTAGAATGCCTTCCACACTCCTTACCAGTACCTGCCAATTTTGGAGTGATTTTTAATCTTGGTTACTTTTGTCCTTGTTACTTTTCCTCTCACCGTGTTCCAGCTTGGGTGACTTTTTGCTTTCTGTTCTGCTCTAGTGCTCTTTCTTGTTCTCTCTTGTTCTCTCTTGTTCTCTCTTGTTCTCTCTTGTTCTCTCTTGTTCTCTCTTGTTCTCTCTCTCTCTCTCTCTCTCTCTCTCTCTCTCTCTCTCTCTCTCTCTTCCTCCCTCCCTCCCTCCCTCCCTCCCTCCCTCCCTCCCTCCCTCTCCTCCAGGCAATCTAAACTTCCATTCGACTCCTTCCTTCAGAGATGCTTGCTTTGTGAAGCCACCTTTCCTTCTTTCCTTCGCTGGTCTTTTGTTTCAATTTTTGTTTCCTCATGACATCACAACATGAGATTTGAAACTTATAAAGGAAAGCAAGTTCCCAGTCCGTGGACACATATTAAATATTAAATTAATAAATATTAAATTAATAAATATTAAATATTCAAACGTTTGTTCTACAAATGGGTATTAGGACTGTATATCTAAGAGGTGGATTCCCATATTATCCCATACTACGATTGGTTATTTTGGAAAGGAATGTCGCCGGAACTCTGCACATCTGTAAGGTATTTATCAACTAAGGTTCAGCTAAAGTTATGCATGGGACCTTTCCTAATTCAGGAAGAACTAGTTTCTTTGTTGTTTTCACCCCTACCCTCAGACTCAGCAACCATCAGGAAAGGGGAGGCAGGAAGAGTGTAGGAGTCAGGTAAAGGCTAGAGTGAGTCAGACTATTCTGGACCTGACAGACACTGCTCTTGTGCACTCCAAGTAGCTGCAGTTGCTTGCCAGATATAGTCAGTCTACATTCTAGCACTGAGAGAGGAGCCACTTAAGAGTCTTGACCTCTAAGGAGCTACTGAAAGGCTATGGCTTCAGGGAGGGTTTGTTATCTTTAAGGGCCTGGTTGGTGGGCCATACTCCAGTGGATGGCCCGGGCTAGTAATGTACTAGAATAAAAAGTTGTACTTGAGTTCTTAAAAAAAAAAAAAAAAAGATAAATTTTGACGAGTAGGGAAGATGGCAGCAGGGAGAGGGCATGAAATCTTGGAGGAGTTAGAGGTGAATACAATCAATATTGAATGAATTTCTCAACGAATCAATAAAAAAATTAAGATCAAACAAACCCAAACTAAAACACCCTGGGAGACATGTTACACTTGATAAGCTTGTATATGTGTTTATTTCCCATACATGTGAGGATATTAAAGAACATATCTTTGTCTAAGTTCTTAAGCATCAGCATAAAAAGGGGTACAAGTGGCCTTCCAAATCTAGTTCAATATTTAGAGATTCAAACAACATCAAATTAAAAATATTTTAAAAATAAACAGGAAAGTTTCCAAGCAGAAAACTATCTATGTGATTGTCCTGTGTTCAGGATCAGCAAATGAGAGGATGCCCAGGTTACAGTGTAGTTCCTGTACCATCTCCCAGGTCCCCAGCCCCCAGCACACACCCCTTTCCTGGTCTATGTAGTTAGGTTATGATGCTTCATTTATACTGGATACTTTTGCACAGTACTTTGTGTTGGGCTTTCTAAACAACTCAGAAATACTTTAATGCATGTAAGTAGCCACACATAGTTCATAAGCAAGTACTACAACATCTTTTTATTAAGGGATGTAGGCATCTGAGATCCTGCTGGATCTGAGAGAGGGTTGGAGGGTTGTCTTAGGACCAATCACTGTATGTATGACAATATATCTGTTTTCCTTTTTTAAATGTTAAAATAGCATAACTTTATGCTTTTTTCCCATGAAAATCTCTTTTAATAATATACCATAATACAATGCAATAATAAGTATAATGTCATATTTTTATAATTTTATTTATTATTATATGTTATTCTCCATGAATTTGCCACCTAATGTATTTACAAGCTGGTTATACTTTAAACAGCACAGTTTGGGGACCCATTAATCTTATTAACTATTTTTTAGATGCTGTGGGAGTGGCTCTTTCATAGTTTAGCTTTGAGAGCCTGGACAAAAAAAAAAAAATTCAACTGGCACTTTCCAGAATACATATGTCTTTTGGAAATTTTACAATGCAAATATTTTAATGATAAATAAATATCTTTGGATTCTTCTAATGAGATGGTTGTTGCAAGGAGTACACTTTGAAAAATGATTCACTAGGTGGGCCCAAACCTACAAATCTAACATTAAATGGATGTTTGATTGACAGTTTTATTAGGATACTTTCCTACCAATGCATTTTTAAAGATGTTCAGAGATTAAAGATATTTCTTAAATTTTCTAATGGATAGACTGGTCAATTTTAATTAATATACTTGCATCATAAATCTGGATAATCAAAAGTGCATGGTAGGATCTCTTCCCTAACCCCCCAAAATGTTACCGTGTCATAACGGGAAGTGAATAAAAGAATAAAATCAAAGCTCTAATCTGAGATTCAAGGACCTGTATCAAAGATGAGAAAGCGAGAGAGAGAGAGAGAGAAAGAGACAGACAGACAGACAGACAGACGACAGACACAGACACAGATACAGAGAAAGAGAGGTGAATATATTACCCAAAATTCTCTTAGTTTATAGTAGCTTTTGTTAGTTAGTCTTAGGCCCCTAGAGACTTAGTTGACCATGATTCTAGCCCCACCCCCCCATTTTTCTTCCATGTTGGTCTTTCTCCAGTCCTACAATGGCACACAACATGTTGGCATAGGTTTCAGAAGTGATCCCTATAAAATCAATTTACCATAAGACTTGGTCCTCTTGATGTCCTAGTATTAGAGGGATTATTATCTAAATGCATAAGGAGTCTGTAATCCCTGCAAATGACTAAGGAAGACAGAAGTTTCTGTCCACCAGAATAGCTAAGTGCCTCATTAGGCTGACCTTCACTTTCAGCCAGGATGCACACAGAAAACAATGTTTCCATGGTTGGTGCAAAGGGTCTCATCTGTGCACAAATTTATTGCGGGGGAGGGGGGGAAGATACAGTCTTAGAACTTTTCTAATTTCCTGATAATTTATCACCAAGACAAGGACAGCGATTGTGACACAATAAAGGCTCATTGTCCAACAGAGATATTGTTGGATGACTTTTGTACCTTTCCTTCCTGCATGGCATTACGCTGTGTTCACCATCAGGTTAGTATCAAGTGACAGTGAACAGGACAAACTGTCTTTTTATATAATTTTGCTCTAGAAAAAGCCCACACAACACTAGATAAATTAAAGTCCTCAGAAATTTGAATGTCTAATTCATGTATAACAATATGTGTGAATTGTATTCAGACCAAAATTTTATTTATGACTTGATTATGACTAGAGTTCCTATAGCAGAAAATGGATAGCCAAGAAAATTACTCAACTGGCTGCCCTAAAATTGTAATTGAACAGAATAAATTTGTCAACATTGAAATACTGATTTTGATAATTTCAGTTCCTGAGAGAATGAACCTTTTACCACCTCCACATTGATATATGTGAAAATGCCCTTTTAAAAAATATTAGGAATTGTCAATTCTTATTAATATATTCAATTTAGCAGTCACTGAGCATCTAAGCCTGGAGTACATTTAGATTGATGTCGTATTCCAAGGCTTATGTAAGATGCAGAAAATGATATGGACTGTTCTATTAGAAGGTGTAGCATGGTTAAACTTATTTTATTATTATTATTATTTTTTATTAGGTATTTTCTTCATTTACATTTCCAATGCTATCCCAAAAGTCCCCCATACCCCCCACTCCCCTACCCACCCACTCCCACTTCTTGGCTCTGGTGTTCCCCTGTACTGAGGCATATAATGTTTGCAAGACCAATGGGTCTCTCTTTCCAGTGATGGCCAACAAGGCCATCTTCTGATACATATGCAGCTAGAGACACGAGCTCTGGGGGTACTGGTTAGTTCATATTGTTGTTCTACCTATAGGGTTGCAGATCCCTTTAGCTCCTTGTGTACTTTCTCTAGCGACTCCATTGGGGGCCCTGTGATCCATCCAATAGTTGACTGTGAGCATCCACTTCTGTGTTTGCTAGGCCCCAGCATAGCCTCACAAGAGACAGCTATATCAGGGTCCTTTCAGCAAAATCATGCTAGTGTATGCAATGGTGTCACCTATAAGTGGATATTAGCCCAGAAACTTAGAATACCCAAGTTATAAGATACAATTTGCAAAACACATGAAACTCAAGAAGAACGAAGACCAAAGAATGGTTAGACTTATAAAGGGCAGAAATAAAGTACCATGGGAGGAGGTCATAGTGAGGACTTTTTTTTTTTGACTGAGATATTTTTTATGAAGATCATAATATTGAACATGATTCTTAAGATAAATTGAATATGAATATTGAATCAGAGGACTGTATGTTTCACGAGGAGAAATCACCAGGGCAAAGGCATAGTTGTGTGACAAAGCCTAGTTGTAGACAATGTCAATGCCTGGATTTTCTGAGCTTAGGATATATGGGAGTCAAGTGAAGGAGGAAGATTTTGAAAAGAAACTTGGGATTAGTTGGTGGGCCTTGAGGGCCTGTGTGTGTGTGTGTGTGTGTGTGTTGTGGTTAGGAGGCTTACTTTTCACTACCGAACATAAGGAACTTTCAGTGATTATTGGGCCTATCAGAAATGATGTTCAATTTTTGCTTTGAGGTAATGCCAGAGAAAGAGTGGCAGCTATCCATTATCCTAAAAGCCATAAGATGATTTTTCTTCCTGACATAAAGTAAAAAGAAATAGATTTAAGTAGTCTCTGATCCTGACTCAGAATTTGTTTTCCTGCAAGTGCTACTGTTATCAAAGCCGAGGAGTCCAGTGGATCTACCTTTGTATTTCTGCCATGTGCTGGAGCTATGAGCATCTAAAATCCTCAGGAATTCTTTCATCTTCAGTTTTTCCAGATAAGAAAGAGATTTGGGGAGATTTAACTTTGTAGTGACTTTTTTTTATAAAAGCTCTTGTAACTTGTAAGAATTATATTAATGCTGTTTTAAGGATACTAACTATTTCTGGCTTTTTGGGTTTAGAGACAACATATTCTTTTGTTTATGTCTTTTGCCAATGAGTCGAGCTTACTCTTCTGCTGTATGTAAAGTGCAGATTCAGTTGTTGAAACATATTTTAGATTAATTCGGTGAATTTTTCTCTCTTGGTACTATTAAGGCATTTATACAACATAAACCTGTGAACACTTTCATTCAGGATATACCAGGACTGCTGACTCAATCACCCCTATTCTTCATGTTTTTTCTAAAGTGCTTAGCCATCAAGTATATTCAGGGCCGGTCAATAGCTTAGCAAATTAAATGATTTCCATGTGTTATGTTTTGAATGAGACTGACCCCCATAGGTGCATATATTTGAATGCTTGTTTCTGCAATTTATGCAACTGTTTAGAAAGGATTAGGGAGTATGGTCTTATTGGAGGAAGTATGTATCACTGGGGGTGGGGTTTGAGGTTTAAAAGTTGATACCATTCCCAGTTGTCTGTCTTTCTGCCTTGTGCAGAAAGATGTAAAATCTTAGCTACTTCTCCAATACCATGCCTGCTTGATGTCATAATTTCCGACTTACCCTCTGAAGATGTAAGCAAGCCCCTAATCAAATACTTCCTTTTATAAATTGTCGTAGTCATGTTGTCTCTTCGCACCCATTGAAGAGTAACAAAGATAACATGTAAGTTTACGGACAATGAGTTTGATATCCAGAACTAACAAAGCAACAACATCAAAAACAGGTACAGTGACATGCATGTCTAATCTCAATGTGAGGAAAACAGAGACACACAGAGATCCATGGTGCTTACTGGACAGCCATCCTAGATCAATTAGCATCAGGCCAATGAGAAACCATGTCTTGAAAAACAAAGTGGACAGAACCTGAAGGAATATTTGAGGTTGAACTCTGGCTTCTATATATGCACATGCGGATCTGGACAGACACATACCTAGGTGTACAATTCACACATGTATATTAAAACATGCTAAATTTTATGTTTCACTTTTATTATAATGAATATATTATTCTGACAAGGGGCCCAAGTATCAAGTGGCTTTCTAGTTCCATGTCTCTGTTTCTTACATTACTGCAGCTCTCACACCTTATTGCAGAAGTTTCTGTGAATTATGGGTGGTGAGAGCAGAAACTGAAAATTGGTCAAAATTCACAAGATATATTGTTCTCAGCCACAAATGGGACATAAGTATCCCATTCTTTACACAAGGATCAGGGACAATAGTAGAAGAGGTAATAGAAATATTGTAAGAATCAGAGATTGAGGAAAACTAGAACAATACAGAATCTTCCCAACATTATAAATTTACACACTCCTGAGCCCACTGCAGTTATGGTTGCCTGCATAAGTCCTGCAACAATGGAAGCACCCCATATTCCAGCATGAAGTGGAAGGCTCACAAGCCTTCACCCATAACTGAGAAGATGGTTTCTGGGAGAATTAGAGTCAGCATTTTTTAAGGATGTGTCTCACGTGGATGGCCAAATAACCACAAGTTTATGGGCAACTCAACTTAGATCTGGTGGGCTATTAAAAAAAAACAATGAAGAGGACACAACGTTGGGTGATGAAGATCTGGGAGAAGTGAAGAAGTGGTGGGAAGGATGAATGTCATCAACATGCATTGCATACTTGTATAAAGTTCCCCCAAATTAATAAAATGTTACGAAAGAAATTATAGAAGATCTCAGAAGATGGAAAGATCTCCCATGCACATAGATTGGCAGGATCAACATTGTAAAAATGGCTATCTTGCCAAAAGCAATCTACAGATTCAATGCAATCCCCATCAAAATTCCAACTCAATTCTTCAACGAATTAGAAAGTGCAATCTGCAAATTCATCTGGAATAACAAAAAACCTAGGATAGCAAAAACTCTTCTCAAGGATAAAAGAACCTCTGGTGGAATCACCATGCCGGACCTAAAGCTTTACTACAGAGCAATTGTGATAAAAACTTCATGGTACTGGTATAGTGACAGAAAAATAGACCAATGGAATAGAATTGAAGACCCAGAAATGAACCCACACACCTACGGTCACTTGATCTTCGACAAGGGAGCTAAAACCATCCAGTGGAAGAAAGACAGCATTTTCAACAAATGGTGCTGGCACAACTGGTTGTTAACATGTAGAAGAATGCGAATCGATCCATTCCTATCTCCTTGTACTAAGGTCAAGTCTAAGTGGATCAAGGAACTTCACATAAAACCAGAGACACTGAAACTTATAGAGGAGAAAGTGGGGAAAAGCCTTGAAGATATGGGCACAGGGGAAAAATTATTGAATAGAACAGCAATGGCTTGTGCTGTAAGATCGAGAATTGACAAGTGGGACCTCATGAAACTGCAAAGCTTCTGCAAGGCAAAAGACACCATCAATAAGACAAAAAAACCACCAACAGATTGGGAAAGGATCTTTACCTATCCTAAATCAGATAAGGGTCTAATATCCAATATATATAAAGAACTCAAGAAGGTGGACTCCAGAAAGTCAAATAACCCCATTAAAAAATGGGGCTCATAACTGAACAAAGAATTCTCACCTGAGGAATACCGAATGGCAGAGAAGCACCTGAAAAAATGTTCAACATCCTTAATCATCAGGGAAATGCAAATCAAAACAACCCTGAGATTCCACCTCACACCAGTCAGAATGGCTAAGATCAAAAATTCAGGTGACAGCAGATGCTGGCAAGGATGTGGAGAAAGAGGAACACTCCTCCATTGTTGGTGGGATTGCAAGCTTGTACAACCACTCTGGAAATCAGTCTGGCGGTTCCTCAGAAAATTGGACATAGTACTACCGGAGGATCCAGCAATACCTCTCCTGGGCATATATCCAGAAGATGTCCCAACTGGTAAGAAGGACACATGCTCCACTATGTTCATAGCAGCCCTATTTATAATAGCCAGAAGCTGGAAAGAACCCAGATGTCCCTCAACAGAGGAATGGATACAGAAATTATGGTACATTTACACAATGGAGTACTACTCAGCTATTAAAAAGAATGAATTTATGAAATTCCTACACCCGCCAGCTACCCACGACCCCCGCCGCAGGATTTTGGGACTGCTGGTGAGTGGAACACAGCTTCTGCTCCAATCCAAGTGCTCGGGACCTGAGACTGCATTAGTTAGGGAAGCAGAAACCGGCCTGAGTAGGGCCACAGGCCTCATCCGGCCGGATCAGCACCGGGGTAGCGGGAGCACAGGGTTGCCTGACACCCACCAGCTACCCACGACCCCCGCCGCAGGATTTTGGGACTGCTGGTGAGTGGAACACAGCTTCTGCTCCAGTCCAATCACGCAGGACCTGAGACTGCTCTGGTTGGGGAGAGAGAAATCCGGCCTACATAGGGCCACAACCCTCTTCCGGTCAGAAAAGCACCAGGGCAGCTGGGGCGCAGGGTCGGCTGACACTCACCAGCTACCCACAACACCCACCACAGGATCTTAAGACTTCTGGAGAGTGGAACACAGCTTCTGCTCCAATCCAATTGCACGCGGGACCAGAGACTGCATTAGTTAGGGAAGCAGAAAACCGGCCTGAGTAGGACCACAGGCCTCTTCTGGCTGGACCAGCACCGGGGTACCTTCAGCTACCCACGACCCCCGCTGCAGGATTTAGAGACTGCTGGTGAGTGGAACACAGCTTCTGCTCCAATCTTTAAACAGTGACAACGATAACAACTAACCCCAGAGATTACCAGATGGCGAAAGGTAAACGTAATAATCTTACTAACAGAAACCAAGACCACTCACCATCATCAGAACCCAGCACCCCCACTTCGCCCAGTCCAGGGCACCCCAACACACCGGAAAAGCTAGACACGGATTTAAAAGCATATCTCCTGATGATGATAGAGGACTTCAAGAAGGACTTTAATAACACACTTAAAGAAATGCAGGAGAACACTGCTAAACAGGCAGAAGACAATAAAGAGGAAGCACAAAAATCCCTTAAAGAATTGCAGGAGAACACTGCTAAAGAGTTACAAATCCTTAAAGAAAAACAGGATAACCTAATCAAACAGGTAGAAGTCCTTAATGAAAAACTGGAAAACACATTCAAACAGATGATGGAAATGAACAAAACCATACTAGACCTAAAAAGGGAAGTAGACACAATAAAGAAAACCCAAAATGAGGCAACACTGGAGATAGAAACCCTAGGAAAGAAATCTGGAACCATAGATACGAGCATCAGCAACAGAATACAAGAGATGGAAGAGAGAATCTCAGGTGCAGAAGATTCCATAGAGAACATCGGCACAACAATCAAGGAAAATGTAAAATGCAAAAAGATCCTAACTCAAAACATCCAAGAAATACAGGACACAATGAGAAGACCAAACCTACGGATAATAGGAGTGGATGAGAATGAAGATTTTCAACTCAAAGGACCAGCAAACATCTTCAACAAAATTATAGAAGAAAACTTCCCAAATCTAAAGAAAGAGATGCCCATGAACATACAAGAAGCCTACAGAACTCCAAATAGACTGGACCAGAAAAGAAATACCTCCCCACACATAATAATCAGAACAACAAATGCTCTAAATAAAGACAGAATACTAAAAGCAGTAAGAGAAAAAGGCCAAGTAACATATAAAGGCAAGCCTATCAGAATTACACCAGATTTCTCACCAGAGACTATGAAAGCCAGAAGATCCTGGACGGATGTTATACAGACACTAAAAGAAGACAAACTCCAGCCCAGGCTACTATACCCAGCCAAACTCTCAATTAACATTGATGGAGAAACCAAAGTATTCCATGACAAAACCAAATTCACACATTATCTCTCCACGAATCCAGCCCTTCAAAGGATAATAACAGAAAAAAACCAATACAAGGACAGGAACCACGCCCTAGAAACAACAAGAAGGTAATCCCTCAACAAACCTAAAAGAAGACAGCCACAAGAACAAAATGCCAACTTTAACAACAAAAATAACAGGAAACAACAATTACTTTTCCTTAATATCTCTTAATATCAATGGACTCAACTCCCCGATAAAAAGACATAGACTAACAAACTGGCTACACAAACAAGACCCAACATTTTGCTGCTTACAGGAAACTCATCTCAGAGAAAAGGATAGACACTACCTCAGAATGAAAGGCTGGAAAACAATTTTCCAAGCAAATGGCATGAAGAAACAAGCTGGAGTAGCCATTCTAATATCTGATAAGATTGACTTCCAACCCAAAGTCATTAAAAAAGACAGGGAGGGACACTTCATACTCATCAAAGGTAAAATCCTCCAAGAGGAACTATCAATCCTGAATATCTATGCTCCAAATACAAAGGCAGCCACATTCATTAAAGAAACTTTAGTAAAGCTCAAAGCACACATTGCACCTCATACAATAATAGTGGGAGACTTCAACACACCACTTTCACCAATGGACAGATCATGGAAACAGAAACTAAACAGGGACACAGTGAAACTAAGAGAAATTATGAATCAAATGGATCTGGCAGATATCTACAGAACATTCTATCCTAAAACAAAAGGATATACCTTCTTCTCAGCACCTCATGGTACCTTCTCCAAAATTGACCACATAATTGGTCACAAAGCAGGCCTCAACAGATACAAAAATATTGAAATTGTCCCATGCATCCTATCAGATCACCATGGACTAAGGCTGATCTTCAATAACAAAATAAATAATAGAAAGCCAACCTTCACGTGGAAACTGAACAACACTCTTCTCAATGATACCTTGGTCAAGGAAGGAATAAAGAAAGAAATTAAGGACTTTTTAGAGTTCAATGAAAATGAAGCCACAACATACCCAAACTTATGGGACGCAATGAAAGCATTTCTAAGAGGAAAACTCATAGCTCTGAGTGCCTCCAAAAGGAAACTAGAGAGAGCACACATTAGCAGCTTGACAACACACCTAAAAGCACTAGAACAAAAGGAAGCAAATTCACCCAAGAAGAGTAGACGGCAGGAAATAATCAAACTCAGGGGTGAAATCAACCAAGTGGAAACAAGAAAAACTATTCAAAGAATCAACCAATCAAGGAGCTGGTTCTTTGAGAAAATCAACAAGATAGATAAACCCTTAGCCAGACTCACTAGAGGGCACAGGGAAAGCATCCTAATTAACAAAATCAGAAATGAAAAAGGAGACATAACAACAGATCCTGAAGACATCCAAAACACCATAAGATCCTTCTACCAAAGGCTATACTCAACAAAACTGGAGAACCTGGATGAAATGGAGAAGTTCCTAGACAGATACCAGGTACCAAAGTTGAATCAAGATCAGGTTAATGATCTAAACAGCCCTATATCCCCCAAAGAAATAGAAGCAGTCATTAATAGTCTCCCAACTAAAAAAAGCCCAGGACCAGATGGGTTTAGTGCAGAGTTCTATCAGACCTTCAAAGAAGATCTAATCCCAGTTCTTCACAAACTATTCCACAAAATAGAAACAGAAGGTACTCTACCCAACTCATTCTATGAAGCCACAATTACTCTGATACCTAAACCCCAAAAAGACTCAACAAAGATAGAAAACTTCAGACCAATATCCCTTATGAATATTGATGCAAAAATCCTCAATAAAGTTCTTGCTAACGGAATCCAAGAACACATCAAAACAATCATCCATCCTGACCAAGTAGGTTTCATCCCAGGGATGCAGGGATGGTTCAATATACGGAAATCCATCAACGTAATCCAGTATATAAACAAACTCAAAGACAAAAACCACATGGTCATCTCGTTAGATGCTGAAAAAGCATTTGACAAGATCCAAAACCCATTCATGATAAAAGTCTTGGAAAGATCAGGAATTCAAGGCCCATACCTAAACATGATAAAAGCAATCTACAGCAAACCAGTAGCCAACATCAAAGTAAATGGTCAGAAGCTTGAAGCAATCCCTCTAAAATCAGGGACTAGACAAGGCTGTCCACTTTCTCCATACCCATTCAACATTGTACTTGAAGTCCTAGCCAGAGCAATTCGACAACAAAAGGAGATCAAAGAGATACAAATTGGAAAAGATGAAGTCAAAATATCACTTTTTGCAGATGATATGATAGTATATATAAGTGACCCTAAAAATTCCACCAGAGAACTCCTAAGCCTGATAAACAGCTTCGGTGAAGTAGCTGGATATAAAATTAACTCAAACAAATCAATGGCCTTTCTCTACACAAAGAATAAACAGGCTGAGAAAGAAATTAGGGAAACAACACCCTTCTCAATAGTCACAAATAATATAAAATATCTTGGCATGACTCTAACTAAGGAAGTGAAAGATCTGTATAATAAAAACTTCAAGTCTCTGAAGAAAGAAATTATAGAAGATCTCAGAAGATGGAAAGATCTCCCATGCTCATGGATTGGCAGGATCAATATTGTAAAAATGGCTATCTTGCCAAAAGCAATCTACAGATTCAATGCAATCCCCATCAAAATTCCAACTCAATTCTTCAACGAATTAGAAAGTGCAATCTGCAAATTCATCTGGAATAACAAAAAACCTAGGATAGCAAAAACTCTTCTCAAGGATAAAAGAACCTCTGGTGGAATCACCATGCCGGACCTAAAGCTCTACTACAGAGCAATTGTGATAAAAACTGCATGGTACTGGTATAGTGACAGACAAATAGACCAATGGAATAGAATTGAAGACCCAGAAATGAACCCACACACCTATGGTCACCTGATCTTCGACAAGGGAGCTAAAACCATCCAGTGGAAGAAAGACAGCATTTTCAACAAATGGAGCTGGCACAACTGGTTGTTAACATGTAGAAGAATGCGAATCAATCCATTCCTATCTCCTTGTACTAAGGTCAAGTCTAAGTGGATCAAGGAACTTCACATAAAACCAGAGACACTGAAACTTATAGAGGAGAAAGTGGGGAAAAGCCTTGAAGATATGGGCACAGGGGAAAAATTCCTGAATAGAACAGTAATGGCTTGTGCTGTAAGATCGAGAATTGACAAGTGGGACCTCATGAAACTACAAAGCTTCTGCAAGGCTAAAGACACCATCAATAAGACAAAAAAACCACCAACAGATTGGGAAAAGAACTTCACCTATCCTAAATCAGATAAGGGACTAATATCCAATATATATAAAGAACTCAAGAAGGTGGACTCCAGAAAGTCAAATAACCCCATTAAAAAATGGGGCTCAGAACTGAACAAAGAATTCTCACCTGAGGAATACCGAATGGCAGAGAAACACCTGAAAAAATGTTCAACATCCTTAATCATCAGGGAAATGCAAATCAAAACAACCCTGAGATTCCACCTCACACCAGTCAGAATGGCTAAGATCAAAAATTCAGGTGACAGCAGATGCTGGCAAGGATGTGGAGAAAGAGGAACACTCCTCCATTGTTGGTGGGATTGCAAGCTTGTACAACCACTCTGGAAATCAGTCTGGCGGTTCCTCAGAAAATTGGACATAGTACTACCGGAGGATCCAGCAATACCTCTCCTGGGCATATATCCAGAAGATGTCCCAACCGGTAAAAAGGACACATGCTCCACTATGTTCATAGCAGCCCTATTTTTAATAGCCAGAAGCTGGAAAGAACCCAGATGTCCCTCAACAGAGGAATGGATACAGAAATTATGGTACATTTACACAATGGAGTACTACTCAGCTATTAAAAAGAATGAATTTATGAAATTCCTAGCCAAATGGATGGACCTGGAGGGCATCATCTTGAGTGAAGTAACACAATCACAAAAGAACTCACACAATATGTATTCATTGATAAGTGGATATTAGCCCAAAACTTAGGATACCCAAGATATAAGATACAATTTGATAAATGCATGAAACTCAAGAAGAATGAAGACCAAAGTGTGGACACTGTGCACCTCTTAGAATTGGGAACAAAACACCCAGGGAAGGAGTTACAGAGACAAAGTTCGTAGCTGTGATGAAAGGATGGACCATTTAGAGACTGCTGTATCCAGGGATCCGTCCCATAATCAGCTTTTAAACGCTGACACCATTGCATACACTAGCAAGATTTTGCTGAAAGGACCCAAATATAGCTGTCTCTTGTGAGACGATGCCGGGGCCTAGCAAACACAGGAGTGGATGTTCACAGTCAGCAATTGGATGTATCACAGGGCTCCCAATGGAGAAGCTAGAGGAAGTACCCAAGGAGCTAAAGGGATCTGCAACCCTATTGTTGGAACAACATGATGTACTAACCAGAACCCCGGAGCTCTTGTCTCTAGCTGCATATGTATCGAAAGATGGCCTAGTCGGCCATCAATGAAAAGAGAGGCCCATTGGACTTGCAAACTTTATATACCCCAATATAGGGGAATGCCAGGGCCAAAAGAATGGGAATGGGTGGGTAGGGAAGTGGGGGTCGCTATGGGGTACTTTTGGGATAGCATTGGAAATGTAATTGAGGAAAATAGGTAATAAAAATATTAAAAATCAAAAAAAAAAAAAAAGAAAGAAAGAAATTCCTAGGCAAATGGATGGACCTGGAGGGCATCATCTTGAGTGAGGTAACACAATCACAAAAGAACTCACACAATATGTATTCACTGATAAGTGGATATTAGCCCAAAACTTAGGATACCCAAGATATAAGATACAATTTGCTAAATGCATGAAACTCAAGAAGAATGAAGACCAAAGTGTGGACACTGTGCCCCTTCTTAGAATTGGGAAAAAAACACCCAGGGAAGGAGTTACAGAGACAAAGTTCGTAGCTGTGATGAAAGGATGGACCATTTAGAGACTGCCGTATCCAGGGATCCATCCCATAATCAGCTTCTAAATGCTGACACCATTGCATACACTAGCAAGATTTTGCTGAAAGGACCCAAATATAGCTGACTCTTGTGAGACGATGCCGGGGCCTAGCAAACACAGGAGTGGATGTTCACAGTCAGCTATTGTATGTATCACAGGGCTCCCAATGGAGGAGCTAGAGAAAGTATCCAAGGAGCTAAAGGGATCTGCAACCCTATTGTTGGAACAACATGATGTACTAACCAGAACCCCGGAGCTCTTGTCTCTAGCTGCATATGTATCGAAAGATGGCCTAGTTGGCCATCACTGGAAAGAGAGGCCCATTGGACTTGCAAACTTTATATGCCCCAATATAGGGGAATGCCAGGGCCAAAAGAATGGGAATGGGTGGGTAGGGAAGTGGGGGGCGCTATGGGGGACTTTTGGGATAGCATTGGAAATGTAATTGAGGAAAATATGTAATAAAAATATTAAAAATTAAAAATAAAATAAAAATAAAATAAAATAAAATAAAATGTTACATTTTTAAAATTAAAAATTAAAAACAGTCATAAAAACATAAAAACTCAGGATCTTCCCTTTCATGCTTAGTAAAAGAACTTCCGAAGAGACCACAGTATATGCTATTTCAATTGCTTTTATTTTTCTCTCTTAATAGGAATATTGATCCTTCAAGGAAGTGGTTCATATTCAATTTCAAAGCAACCTGAAATAAATGAAAGGTATATGATTACTAATCCAAATGGGTCATTCTCTAGAGAACTTACAAGATACATATGCATATACATATACACATATATTGTATTTATGATAAATGTTGTCATAAAAATCCATGTAGCTCAAGACTTGGAAAACATTTAGCACATGAATTCTGAGTAGAAAAAGAAAAAGTCAGAGCCTTTGTGTGTGTGTGTGTATGTATGTATGTATGTTTGTGTGTATGTATGTGTGCATGTATGTGTGTTTGTGTGTATGTATGTGTGAATGTGTGTATGTGTGCATGTATGAGTGTGTGTGCATGTGTGCATGTGTGTGTACACATATTATATGTATGTGCATTACAGTGAGAAGTTTTTTGTTTTCTAAAATGTTTTGGGTCTGTATTTAGTCTGCAATATAGCCTGTACCCAATCTATCCAGGGCTTGCAGACTCACCACTTTGAGTCTGGTATGCTGAGATAACAGTAACTATATTTTAAGTGTAACATAAGGCTATAGGTTTTTTAAATGTTAGACATACACCATTGTTTAGGGTGATTAACATTAAAAATCTTAGATTATTTTTTCTAAGGGTTAGGAAGAACTTTCCTTTACTTTCTAGATTCATAAGTTCATCCAGGCTCAGCTTTATATTGACATTTGCGTCTACTATTCCTATGATTCATCCCAAACTGAAAAACTGTTTTAGTAGAAAATTCTTAAATAAAATAATGAAAACAGACTTGGTTTTATTGTATTGTAGCAAGCAAGGAATTTAAACTGTTGTGTTATTGGATCTAAAGGACACATAGTATATAACTCCACTGTTGGTACCAACAACATTTACCACAGAAAAATACTGAAACATGTAGGATCCTAATAGCTACCAACAGTGTAACGTTTTCATGGAGTGATGCATTTATACTCACAAAAAAGAAACAGAACGGCCAAAGTGACTATATTATTCAAACTCACCTTAAATAATCCACAGTGTGACTTTTCTTTCATTTGCAGTTAAGGCTCTGCAGTTGGAGGGGGAGTGAAGGGCAGGGGAAAAGGAAGATAATAATAATAATACCATGGGTAGCCTTGATTTAAGAATGGAGGGTATGTATCAAATGGATACCCGTATGGGGGAAAGGGAATCCGTGAAGGGAATTCATCACTGTCACTGTCACTGGCCTGTTGATAAAAGGAAAGGCCAGTCTTTATTTGTAAAATTAACAAGGGCTTAATTATTTCAGTTTAGAAAATTAGAGATAACTACATTCCAAATCTTAGACTTCAAAGCAAATTTTTCAAATAATTCTTTCTATAGCTATAAGGCAATGAATGATAAGAGAGGTGAAGGCTCTGTAATATGTATCTTTTTGATTCATATGACCATTAACCAAATCACATGTTGAAAATCATCTCTTTATTTCTTCGTCTCATTCTGTGTCTACATTTCTATCAATTTTTTTTTTTGTGCTGCATGGGTGGAGTGCTATATTATTGACCTAAGAATGGCCTGGTCAAGGATTTCAATGTCTTAGACCAAAGGGAATGGAAAAGGTTAGGCTCAAGGTTAGGCTCAGAAGAATGTTTAAGTCTTCCCCTAGCCAATGTATGAAATGGTTATAGTTGGCTAAAACCAGTGTGTGCAGAAGCAGGATTTGGTGCTTCCTCCTCCCGAATGACTGCTATCTAAAACCACTCCCATCCAGAGACCTTCTGCTGACATTAGCTAACTCACTTCTTTCTCATTCCTGCTGTATATAATAGAGTGATGAATTTTGAGGCTGCCACAGGTACATATCCATCAGAGCACACGGCCTACTTCATCCCAGTTTTTCTGTAAGTACGTCCATCTGTCTTTTCTTCATTCCCATGCCCCCATTTTTCTTGAATGTTTTTACTTGTCTGTTCATACCAAAGTAATGTTTTGCTGATTTTTTTCCTACTTTTGTCAAGACTGGCCTACTACCACCTGGAATGGGAAGTCAAATGTTCTTAGATCACTTATGCTTAGATAGATCACTTGGTCCCTAACTCAATGCTATTGGAAAATGTTGCCTTTAAGAGGTGGGGTATTTTAGGAAGTTCCCTGTGAGAACTCCACTGTGCCTTTTGTCACAGAGTAACACACAACTAAACTTGCATGTCACTTTTATATGAGATGAAAAGTTTTTTTTCTTTATATAGGCAGATATTAACCAATTAATTTATACTGAATTCAGGTATTCCCCCCAAATCAAACTCTATATACTAGTCTAATGAGAATACTCCAAAGATTCTTGAGACTCTCTCAGAGGTCAAGAGGTTTGGGTGTCTAAATGCCTTTAACCACACTTGTGACTATCTTACACACACACACACACACACCTGACACGGGAAGATGAAAAGCAACTTACACTTCGTTTTTCTCGTTCCTGGTCCTTAGGCACCTAAAAGTCAATACGTGAAATTAACTCGTCCTGATGTAAACACATGAGAAACATATGCATATACATGAAAGAAATAATTCATCTACTTTCTAATACTGTTTCGTGCTATCCATCAAAATACAGAACTTGGTTGTCCAGATATAAAGGCAATATTCAGAAAAAAATGTTACTGGTCATCATGATTGCTTTTTCTTTTTGTGGTGCTGAGGAGCAAACATCCTTTGATACTTTGAGAATCCTTTGGGAAGTCAAATGTTCTTAGATCACTTATGCTTAGATAGATCACTTGGTCCCTAGCTCAATGCTATTGGAAAATGTTGCCTTTGAAGAATCCTTTGGGTTCTCAAAGTTAGTGTCCAGGCTTGTTTTTTGTCAACCAGATACAAAGTTAGGTTCTCTGGGAAGGGGAACCTGATGTCTCCATCCGTTTTCTCTTGGGCAAGTCTATAGGGCATTTTCTTCTTTAATTATTGGTGTGGAAGGACCCAGGCCATTCAGTCCTTACTATCCTTGAGCAGGTGGTCCTAAGTTGTATGAGAAAGCATGATGAATAAGCCATAGGGAACAAATCAGTAAGCAGCACCTTTCCATAGCCTCAGCTTTGTTTCTGGTCTCATGTTCCTGTCTTTAGTTGCTGCTCTGGCATTCTTTAGTGATGGGATGTGACCTAAGAGCTAAGAGCTGCAAAGTGCAACAACCCCCCCCCCCAAACTGGTTTTGGTTATAGTGTTTACCACGGCAATAGAAACTGAGACAGCTATCAGGTAAGTGCTCTAGCACTGGATGATGGTCCCATTTTTCAGAGAGAATTTTAAATGTTATTGTGTTTGCTACTGCACAAAAACTACGTGGCATCAGTCATGCACCAAAGAGCATATGACATTTCCTGAAATATAATGCTACAGGTCAGGTTGAAAGTATCTTTAAGCACTAAAGTGTGAAGAAAGAGCAATAACATCATCGAGAATCGTGAATCTAAAGTTCATAAACACTTTAGAGATTAGATGTTACTCACCGGGAGACAAGCAGTTACTGCCAGGATGGCAGAGAGCAGGAGAAGAGTTTTCATCTTGTCCTAGGCATCATAAAGAAGACTGATTATTAACTGAAGTCCAGAAGATACAAGCCTGGTACAGTGTATGTAACTAATAGCTCTCAGGACTTAGCTGGCCATTTGCAGTTTTATTGCCTGTTTACTAGTGGGAAACTTTTCAAAAGTAAATATAGGAATGGTTTGTGTTTTTATGACTTCATTGTATCAGTTCTTTAAAAATAAGTATTCACATATTTATGAATGCTGTCTTAAAAGCCTTATTAACTAGAGAGTTACTGGTCAGTATGCACTACAGTTTTCTGAAGAATATTTATTATTTTACACCAAGGAAAATGCTCATTTCCCATTTCACTAACATCATTTGGGGACAACTTTGAGATCATGGCTATTCGTTTTTATCACTTTATCACTTTTCTATGAGACAGAAGATTAAAACATAAAAGAATAAAATGTTGCTACATCTTGAACTCTGTCTTTGTTTCTTTCTCATCATATCAATGAAAATGTAACTAGAATATACAGCATATCGGGATGTAATTGATGAGTTTAAAGACAGGTATTTAAAAGTTTTGTCAGGTTTAGCATTCTAATGGTCAACTCTCAGTATAGAAAACTGATAATACAATGTGTCCCTCATTTTATACACTTCTACCTTCCTTCTTCAGACATTGTGCAGGCCACTCTCATGGATATAACTATAAAGCTTGAGCCCTTTCAGGTGAAGACTACTCAGAGATAGATAATTATGTCTTTGTAATGTAAACCAATATGTGATATATACTATGTGCAGAAGTTACAAAATATTGAGAGAATATAGAAGAGACAGAATGGGGAAATAAGTTTTGAAGAGAATAGAATTGTAGAGAATTTTATACAAAGGAATAGTTTCAAGGATTATTTAAAATCTCATTAAACAGATAAAACACATCACAGACTCCTTTGTTTTATAATTGCTATATGCCATAATTACCAATGACCATTTTCCCCCAAGCCCTAGCAGTATATTGTTACATACATAAGAGAACCCAAAATTCTACTGTGAAACTTCTAGAAATGATAAACAAATTCAGCAATGTAGCATGATACAGACTCAACTTTCATAAATCAGTAACTTTTCTTTACATAAATAATAAACATGCAAAGAAAGAGAACCTAAAAAAAGAAAAGTCTTATGCATCAGATATGTTTTGTGGCACCATCAATTTCATTCAAAGGTTGATATAAAAGAGAGAATTTAAATAATTATTATTTGAAATCAATATGACATATTAGAATGGTGCATAAATGATGATACTTTAAAGATGAACAGGATGTTACTAACAAAGTCGTAATTCTTTTATCACGGCCAAGACAGAGACTCACTGTGTAGCTCTGGCCATCCTGGAACTCACTGGATAGACCAGGTTGGCCTCAAACTTACAGAGATACATTCACTGGCCTTGACTCCCAAATGCTGTCACTAAAGATTTGCACCACTACACGGAAGGTTAATTCTTCATACACATAGAATTCCTCCCATCTTTGTTGACTTGGTCCATAAAATTCAAAATGATGAACCTGATGCTATTTCCATTCCCCTCGTCAGTGCCCAGTCCTTGCAAAGATTCCTTTATGGCCATTCTTAAAATATATCCTTACTATAGAAAAATGGTGGTTTTAAATTTGTACAAACAGAAATACACAAGTGGACAGTCAAATCACTGTTTGTAATTTCAAGCAAGTGTCCCATTACAGTTTCAATTCTGGTAGTTTGAAAAAATTAATATGTACATATGCCATCTGTCTCCTAGAAGAGTTGTATAGCCATAGTTTACAGCGTTAGTTGAGAGCCTTCTTACCTGAAACTCTCCACTCTGCTCCTTCTCGCTGATACTGCTATTGTCAGGGGAAGATGACAGGCACCTCACTGTTGCATCTCTTTTATATACTCCCAGCACAATGGAATGGAGAAGTCCTTGGCTGGAAAGCTGCTCCTGGGATCAGTCAGTATTCTACTGACTCAACTACCATAATCCATTGAAACTGAGAAATGAGTGACACTGGCAGTTTCATGGAAACTATGGTTGAGTGATACAGAATATTTCTTTTGTGGTTTTCCTTTAAATGTTGTCTCTCATGGATTTGGGGCTTATTGCTCTATAGACAAAAGTGTTGCGTGCCTATTATACCACTTAATCTCTAAAACAGCCAGCAGCAAGTGCAAAATGATTATCAGATCTTCCCATTGTGTGGGCCAATGGCCTGAGAAATTGAGAGAGTTAGCACTTGATTTAAAATACCACAACTAGAATTCTGCCAATATTATGTTGATTTCTGCAATTGGTTTCCAAGACCCATCTATAACCAGCATTTTACAGTGCCACTCTAAGGGTAGAGAAATCCAAAGAAACACTAAAGTTTATTATATATAACAACACTTATCCTTGTTTCACAGACTTTAAGAGAACTGAACTGGTGACCTGTTAAATACAATATATCAACATATATCAGTTTTCATTTTGAGCATTCTGAGGTAAGAGTAGGTTCTCATTCAGGGGTAGACATGTTAAGTGCATGTGTGTGTGTGTGTGTGTGTGTGTATGCATGAGTACATACAAGTGTATGTGTGTGTGTTGTATGGCATGCTTCTGAATGTCTTTCCTGAAAGTTGATTTTAGTTTATTTTATTTAGCTGAAAGTATTCTAGTAAAAATTGCTAGTTGTCACTTATTTTTGAAGCCAAGATATACTTTCTGTCTTCATGTAATTTTATGTCTTGACATTTAATAATGATTTTTATTAAAATAACAAAGGCCTACTTTTTTTCTTTCCTGCGGTTCCCTTAAATCATTTTATTTGTTTTATATATTTGTATCACATTCTCTCTCCTCCTCTAGCTCCTTCCAGATTCTCCCTACCTACCCATCCATTGTCCTGTTGATCCTTATGTAAAAATTCTCTCAGAACTCCACTTTCCTCCTCCTCCTCCTCCTCTTCCTCCTCCTCCTCCTCCTCCTCTTCTTCCCCAGAAGCCTTGTGTGTTCTGATTTCCCCTTGAATTTACTGTATGCACTTGACCACATATGGCTTTTGTCCTCACTTCTAATGAGTAGGGTATGTAATCAGTCCCTACTCTGAGACCATGGCTTATCTAACATCTTCTGGTGCACAGGTTCTTTTTATCCAGCTGCATAATTCACTCTGATGTTGGACGGATAGTCAACCAACACACGTGAACCCACCACATTTTTCATTTTTAGTTTTATAGTTTACTGCGTGTATATGATGTTTTTTTTTTAACCACTACAGCCTTCGTTGCCTGCTTTCATTCTCTCTCCCACTGAAATCTTTCTCAACAAGTCTTCTGCCTACTTTTATCTCTTCTTTTTCTTTTTTTCACATGGGTACCTTTACTACCATTACATTTTTGCATACAATGTATTTTGATCATATTTTTTTCCTTTGCCCAACTTCTAAATCTCAAATACCTCCCTACCCACCCAACTTCATACTCAAACAAGACAAAGTCCCAAGATGGAGGGAAGAGGATGTGGACGCAAAGTTCCACCCCTAATCAAGAAACTATTTATAATCGATACTGCTGCTATCAATGGATAATCAGTTTTGTCCAATGGAGTGACACTAAATATATCAACCACACTTCATGGCAAAGCCCCATTTGCTGGAATATCTGATTAACACAAAATAGCCTTCATGTCTTCTTTTTGGGTGACTCAATGAGTTTAGAGTTGTTTGCAAGTAATTCACCAGTCATGAGAAATTAATCACCGGTTACCCAACTGGAGAAAAGAGTATCACTTCCCTCAGCCATTAATAATTGCCAGTAGTTCTCCAAGTAGTGGTGAGGATCCATGGTTCCCTTTCCCATCCTCAGTGAAATGTTAATAGGCTCAATCTAATTTAGGTTTGTGTAGTAACATCAGCAGCAGTGAGTTCAAGAGTGTCTAGGTTTTGTCAATCAGTATCTTTTTGCTACACAACTCTCCATAATTTGGCTGCTCTTACAATGTTTCTTCCCCTTTCTATCATGCTCTCTGAGCCCTGGAGGCTGTGAAACAATGCCTTATTTAGAGACCATCACTTCACCACCACTGACTCTTCTCCTTTTGACCAGTTATGACTCTCTTTTAATTCTGGCTTGATGCATTAAGAAGCCTTTCTGAACAATACTGAGAGCAACACAAATCTATGGATATAAACATATTTAGAATACAGTTTGGCTATGTGTCTATTTAGCAAAATGATACTAGTAGGTTGCCTTTGAGGGTCTATAACCTCCCCAGCCAGGGACACTCTTCCAGGCTAACAATTCTAGGCACACAATTCTGTCCTACAGAGCAGGCCTAAAATCTTATCATAAAGTGATTGGTTACACAACCAGTATTCCTAGAGCTCCCAGGGACTAAATAACCAACCATAAAGGAACCCATGGCTCTAGCTGCAGATGAAGCAGAGGATAGCCTTATTGGACATCAATGGGAGGAGAGGCCCTTGGCCCTTGAGAAGGCTCGATGCCTGAATGCCAGGACAGGGAAGAGGGAGTGGGTGGATTCGTGAGCAAGGGAAGAGGGAATGGGATAGGGGATTATTGGAGGGGAAACCAGGAAAGTGGATAACATATGAAATGTAAATAAAATATAAAATTTTAAAAAAAGTTGGTTACAGCAGAGCACACTTTTGCTGTAGCTTGCAGGAAGCTCACAGATTTGTTATACAGAGCTTGAAGCTCACTTTCATTTTTATCTCCCTATTTCTCTAAGGAATGTAAAATCTTCAACAGTTGGGTTTTATCAGATAATTCTGGTGAATAACAGAGGAATGTCAAGAGTCAGTATTGTTTTGGGGGCCTCTAGGACCTCTCTAACAAATCCTACAGGAGTAATCCACACCTCACAGGAGTATTGAGTGCCTGTGTGTGTGTGTGTGTGTGTGTGTGTTATTTTTCCTTGAAAAAACACTTTGAGGGAATTCATATGAAACAAAGTGAACAGATTGTCATACAAAAGTCCATAAGCTTTTAGAGGGACTCAGATGTCAGAAGCAAGATATAATATGTTAACACAGTAGAAAATTCTCAAAGGACAAACTTTAAATACCAAAAACACCCATCTCTGCAGATATTCAGGAAGGAGCTTAGACACCACAGACTGAGGTGTGGCTGAAGGCACTGTTGTGTACCCAATAGAATTAAATGATCTCTTTGGATTATTTCAACTATAATGCACAGACCAGGTGGTGCAGAAGGAAATGGACTGATACATTCTAGCAGTCATGTAAATACAAACTCCCCCAATCATTAGTAAGTAGTAGGGGGATTCACTTTGAAAACCACAGTATGGTTCATAGACCAAAGTGGAAGACTCATTGATTCTTATTTCAGAAAAAAAGCCAGAAGTCTATTAGACCACAGAGGTGGTCTGTAGAATTTGGAGCTTGGATAAAAGTTTGATACACTTTAGACAATTATCATCATCTTGAATGAATTGAAATCACTGAGAAATAACCTAACCTTTCATGTCTAATTTGAGGATGGTTTTTAAAGTTAACAAAAGAACGAAGCAATGTTGTCTTTTTTTTTTTAAATAAAGAGAATGAACACAAATGCATGCTTGAACTCTCTTTAAAATCAAATTCACTTACAAGTGACTTTAGAGGCTATAAATTCCTACAAATAAGGTGTGTGTAAAGGATGTAGTGACTGAGTAAATTTATCAATTCCCTTGCTACTTGGCCTACAAGCTATTTAAAAGAAAGATGTTACAGAATTCTTAAGTTTGAATTGATGGAGCAAGTGTCAGAGCCACTTACAAACAATCCTGTTCCCACATCACTCATCAGTGGAGTGGGCCTGGATAATATTATAACCAAGAATATGCTAATGAATCATATTGAGTGTGTGAATTATGCTTTTAGTGACTTGTGTGGACATCTCTATTGTAAAAGAGTTCCAAACCACAGTCCAGGATCTGAGCATCCATGTAATTATTTTCCCTTTGCCAGAACCATGCCATGATTTTACCAGCATCATTTGAATTTATAACAGATACTAGATACTATTAATAGTTTGATATAGGTTACATTGCATTAATGTCTATAGTTGATACATATTACAATGAATTTTTATAGTTTATCACAAAACTTCCTTTTTCTCTCTGCAAACACATGTATGAATACAATTTATGGGGTGAAATATTTATCTTTATCTTATGTGTATGAAAATTTTTGCCCGCACGTAGTTAAGTTCCCTGTGTGCCTGTCTGATACTTGCTGAGAAGACATGCTCCTTTGAGAGAGGTTCAGGAAAAGACTCACAGAGGCATACATATTCATCTGAATCAGGCTTTTCTCCTACTGACTGATTTAACACAAACACTTCTTTCAACTATTGACAACTACTCAGTTGTTAAGCATTACAATATAATAAAACCTTTCCCTCCATTTGCTACATGGTTCATACAGTTTAAACAAAGAGATACTTCTAAATGTAAGTTTCCTACTCAAACGAATAGTACCCTTCTGGGGTTTATCTAACCTTCTTCCTCTTGGTCATTATCCATAATTTCAATGCTCTCTCTTACTTTATTTACTTATTTGAATTATGAACATGTAACATATCTGGGGATGGAGAGATAGGTCAGTGGTGAGGAACACATCCTACTCATGTAGAGGACCCAAGTTTGCCTCCTAGCACCTATGTCAAGTGGCTCACAACTGCCTGTTGCTCAAGCCTCATGGTATCAAATGCCTCTGGCTCTGAGGGCACCTGCAAAATACACAAATGTACACACATATGCACACAAATCACAAATGCACTTAATTAAAGATAATAAAAACAAATCTATGAAAAATGTAAGTTTTACATTTAACAAACCTTTTGATTATAGTGAATCCTACAGGATCTTTTTTGTTGTTTTTGTTTTTTGTTTGTTTGTTTTGTTTTTCAAGACAGGGTTTCTCTGTGTAGCTCTGGCTGTCCTGGAGTTCACTCTGTAGACCAGGCTGGCCTTGAACTCAGAAATCCTCCTACCTCTGCCTCCCAAGTACTGGGATTAAAGGCATACGCCACCACTGCCCAGCTACATGATCTTAATAAGCAGAGGGTTATGTGAGCTTCACAATATTTGAGATGACTGTATAAAAGTACTGACCAATATCAACTGTTACAAAATGACAAATGTATTATATATGTAGTCATTCACAAACACCTACCTTCTTTTTTCATTAATTAATTTATTTATTCACTTTATATCCTGCTTGCAGCCTCCTCCTCCCAGTTCCCCCATCATATAGCCTCATCCCCATCTTTCCTCCTTTTCTTCTTGGAGAAGGTGTAGGAGCCCTGGATACCAGCCAGCCCTGGTACATCAAGTCACTGCAGGACTGGGCACATCCTCTTCCACTGAGGTCAGACAAGGCAGCCCAGTTAGAGGAACAGGATCCACAGGCAAGCAACAGAGTCAGGGGCAGTGCCTGCTCCTGTTGTTAGGGGATCCATGTGAAGACTAAGCTGCACATTGCTACATATATGTGGTGCCTAGGTCCACCATGTATCCTCTTTGATTGGTGGTTCAGTCTCTGGGAACCCTCAAAGGTCCAGGTTAGTTGACTTTGTTTGTCTTCTTATACAGTCTTTATCTCCTCCTGGTTCCTCATTCTCTCCCGAATCTTTCATAAGACATCCCTTGCTCAGTCTAATGTTTGGCTGAGGGTCTCCACATCTGTTTAAGTCAGCTGCTGGGTGGGACCTCTCAGAGGACAGTTATGCTAGGCCCCTGTCTGCAAGCATAACAGAGTATTATTAATAGTGTCAGGGGTTGGGGCTTGCCCATGGGATGGGTCTCAAATTGGGCCAGGCATTGGTTGGCCATTTCCTCAGTTTCTGCTCCATCTTTATTGCTTCACACCTTGTAGGCAGGACAAAGTTTGGGACCAAGTTTCTGTAGATGGGTTGTTGTCCTTATTCCTCCACTGAGAGTCTTCCCTGGCTACAGGGGGTGGCAATTTCAGACTCCCTGTTCCCCCACTTCTAAGAGTCTCAGCTAGAGTCATCCTCACGGACTCCTCTGGCGCCTCCCCAGTCATAGGTCTCTGGCAGGTCCTAGAGATTCCCATCATCCCCATTTTCTCCTCAGCCCCTCCACCACCCAGTTCCCTCTTTACATATACCTCTGCTGACTTTATTTCCCCGTCTGAGATTCAAGCATCCTCCTTTGGGACCTCCTTATCTTCTTTGGGACTGAAATGCATACATTCTTAATAGCCCTATAGAGTAAGATATAAAATATCTTTACTTTAGACAAAAATTGGGCTTAGAAGATTAAGGATGATAAGATTATAAAACTAGTAAAGTGTAACTTAAGGTCAGACAGAATTAGTCAGCTTCTAACCACAGTACAAGGAACACGAAGTGAAGGAATCCTGTGCTAAATGAATCATAACAAGGTTCCTAAAGTTTCAAAACCTGTTCTTTTAAAATTATTTCATATTAAAAGGTTACATTCACCTTTATTTGACAAAAATATTAATGTACTCTAAAGATTGTCTTTCCATTTTAAATATTTTAACTGGGTTTTAAAATATGGTAGATACATTTTGTCTACAAAAGGAAATTTTTGAAATAACTTTTTCTCATAATTGAACACTTAAGACAAATATTAAATTTTATTCTATATTAGTTATATCAAATATATAATTTTTAAAATAAAATGTAATATGTTACAGAGTATATGATCATGTTTTATTGTTTGGGAGAATTAGTAGATAACTTATACCTATAACTTTGCCCTCAAATTATAAGATTTATTAAACTCATTGAAGAGAGTTGTTTATTAAGTGTTGGAAACTGTGCACAACAGTGTACAAGAATCAGGGCAGACATTGTCTATGGCTCCCTGGAGCTTACAGCGACTTGAAAAATTGAAAGAAGAGAAACCCTGAACTTTGTATTCGAGATGATAGAAGAGAAAGTGCTACAGAGATTCCACAGGGCACAGGCCCGGATTACTCAGGCACCACTAAACAGAAAAGACCATTTTCATGTTTAGTAATTTTTAAATTTAAAAAATTTAAATGAAAGTGTTTCCATTATTTTGTTAACTTATTAATTAATGTGTTAATTTATTTTACTTTATTATCTATTTAGTGAGTTTACTTATAGATCTTTTGTGTATATACTGTGGATTATGGTTTTGTGTTTGTATGGGATTCCTGTGTGTTCCTGCATATGTATTTCATATGCTTTTTCTTGGGATGCTTTTCTTTTTTTGTTTTTTATAGTTCTGATCTAATAATTTGTCTTTGTTTTACCTTATTTTATTAGTATTTTAGATGCCTGCTTTCTTTCTAGTAGGAGATGCCTAGAAAACGTGTAGGCCTGTATGGGAAGGAAGTGGGGAAGATTTTGCACAAATTGAAGGAAAACCATAATCTGATTATATTGCCTGAAAAAAATCTATTTTTAATAAATAAAAAATTAGAAAAAACAAAAAGAACAACATCATGAGAAGTGAATATGATTAAAATCCAAGTGTTCAGTCCTGAAATCATACATATACAAGTAACATTAAAAGCACTAAGTACATTTTATCCATATATTTATATAATATAGTGCATATATTTACATATTTAATATATATTTATATACATATATACATTCATTTATATATGTACATATATACATATATATATTTATATGCATATACATTAATATAGTGTATATTTACATATTTAATATACACTAAAATAAATGTCATATATTTATATATTTAATTTATATATTTATATAAGCATATATAAATGTATAACATATAAATACATATACAGTATAATGCATATTATTTTATATATTTATATATCATGTATATACTATACTTTTGTTTATATATGTATGTACATATATATGTGTGTATAAACAAATATATATAAAAATAATTAAAGACAAAGAGGTCTTAATTTAAGAGAAAGCAAGAGAATGCATGAGGTTACACAGAGAAAAGGTAAGGGAAATATTGTAATTATATTTTAATTTCACAAAATCTATTAAAATATATTAATGAAACACATTGCATATAATTAAGATGTGCTGATAAAAACTTAAATTCTATTGTTGAAGATAAAATAGAACAGGTTAAAGAACAATATTCTTAGCAAAATGCTAAGAAGAATAGCCTATGGCATAATCCACAGAACCCAAGTTTTCTTCAGCAAGAGGTACTGGAAAGGTCAGTGGTGTAGCAGCACTGTCAACAGGGCCATGTCCTCCTGTGACTTCTCAGCCTACTAAAGGATTCTGAAATGAAAACAGAGGTCACATGGAAAGGGCTGAGTATTTTCAAGCAAAAGTAGGACATAACTAGGTTTTTATTTTTTTAATGATCATACTATTACAGGCCAAATTTCTCCTGAGGGTGAGCAAGTGACAGTTGAAGATAATAAATTTTGCAAATACATATGGGAGCAAAACTTGTCATGTGAACATGCTTTTCAAATGAATCTGAAAAGTGGCAGAATCTTATTTATATGTTTACTTCATTCTTGAAAATGAATAGTAACTGGGCATGATATCTCATACATAAAATTAGAACATTTGATACACTGAAGCAGGATTATTGGGAGTTGAAGAAATCCTATGCTGCACTGAGTTATAGGCCAGACTGGACTGCATAGTATGACCTTTATGTCAGAAGAAAAGAAAGAAAGAAAATAAAAGGATCACCCTTCTCCTAAGCTTCTTTCAGCCTTCGCTAATTCAACAACAGGGATCAGCTGCTTCTGTCCAAATAGACAGCATATAGCTGCTGATATGAGACCCCCAACACACATACAGTAGAGGACTTCTGGGTCTGTGTTCATTCACAGATGATACACCTAACCCTCAAGAGCCTGGAGACCCTAGGGAGTTTACAGGTCAGGTCGTATGGGGGGGAGGGTGGGCATCCATGTGGAGACATGGATACAGGGTGGGGTAGGGAGGAGGTGTGGTATGTGGAGCAGTTGGAGGGTGGATGGGAGGATGGGGAATGGAATATGCAGTGTAAAATATAAAAGAAAAATTAAAAAAAGTTTCAAGAAAAGCAGATGGAGAGATTAGAAAATAATCAGTATTGGCAAAAACTCATAGTAATGAATACTTGCATAAAGGGTAATATGTATATTGTTTTGTCTTTTCTTATTTGACATCACCCATGGTTAGGGATACAGACAGGTAGGTCTGGATGACAAAGTCATAGTTACAGCAGACTGAGACAGCAAAGGGGGAAATTCCAGGCTGGGCCTTGTAGAAAATTCTGTACCTGAGCAAAATTCTGAGGTGAGAGTCAAGTTGAGCACTCAGCTCTCAAATTCTTGGTTGATCCTAAAGTATGCATGAGTAAGGCAAGGTTTTGAGAATCCCAAGAGAAACCAGAGCCACAAAGCTGAAATGCTGATCAGAGATGTATACAGAATGATCTGGTTTAAGAGAAAGACTTGCAACTTAAGAGACCTAATCAGGGATGTTTGGGAGTCACCCTGTATTGACATAGCAGACAGCCAACTCAAGAGCTATAAAGATCACATTGACAGGACTTTGTTTTTCATGGGAACTAAGAGATAAGACGGCAGTGAATATATATAGGCAAGCAAATAACAATGGGAAAGAAAAAAAAATCCATCTTTCTCCAGTCAGAATGGTGAAGAGCAACAAAAACAATGGCCAGCAGATATTGGAGGGGATGTGAGGCAAAGGGAGTCATCTCTGTTGCTGGGATTGCAAACTGGTTTAGTCACTCTGAAATTTATTGTGGAGAACTCAGACAAGCAAAACCAACCAACCAACCAACCAAACAAACAAACAAAAAAGCCTAAGTTTAGCACATAACCCATCTATATCTGTCCTTAGTGTGTACCCAAAGGACTCAGCTCCCTCAACTATTCAGCCCTATTCATAATAACCTAAGAAATGGAAATAATCTACATGTCCTTCAACCAATATATAATGAAAATGTAGTATGTATACACTATGGAATGAAATCATGAAATTTGCAAGTAAATGAATAGAACTAAAAAATACTATATTGAGTGAGGTAACCCAGACTCAGAGTCTTAAATTCACTCTTATCTTTGTTCCCACTCCAAATCTTCTGCTATGAGTACGCACAAAAACAAGGGAATGAAAAAGGGGCTAGGGAGAGGGAAAAGTGAACTCTAGAGAGCAGAGTAGTGTCAAACAGTTGACAATGAGTGGGGAAACAGAGAGGGAATTTTAATTGGTGGGGATGGACAATGAAGAAGGAGAGTAAGAGGAGGGATTAGAAACAGAATTCTTAGAAAAGACATAGGGATTCAGCTAAAATTTCATATAATATGTGTAAGTATGTGTACACACAAAAACACAAACCTATACATACACACCCCCACCCCTCCCGACACACACAGGGTAATAATACTCTCCACAAGAAGCCTGGATTATCTAGCAAAGACCCACAGTAACAGGCATGAGAAACCATTTTCTTTCAAATTGTTGGTCAGGGGAGTTAGATTTCTAAAATATATATTTTATTGATATAGTTTGAGATCACAGACACAGGATTGGGAACCTTTAAGCAATAAATGACACAAGAG
Organism: Mus caroli; assembly: GCF_978045245.1. Lineage (NCBI taxonomy): Eukaryota > Metazoa > Chordata > Mammalia > Rodentia > Muridae > Mus > Mus caroli. The sequence goes on along the minus strand of NW_028227259.1, from coordinate 90,461,183 downwards.
CCTCCCCTTTGAGAATTAGCTTTTATTGTATCAGTGGTAATATGCAAGCTGTTAACTGAGGAAATCAATCAATAGTCCTACCCAGATGTTATGTCTATGAACCACAATAATGACCACAATAGCAAGATGCAGTAGTGGCATTCCTATTCTGGTGGTAAACACCTTCTTTCTAATTAGACCCAAGGCCCACTTAACAGGAGGGAAATCAAACCAGCTACTAAAAACCTACGTAACTATTCATGGATAGAGGATCCATGAATCTTAGAGGGGAAACTACTATTTTCACTTTAAAAAAAAGTACTAATCCCAGCACTCGGGAGGCAGAGGCAGGCGGATTTCTGAGTTTGAGGCCAGCCTGGTCTACAAAGTGAGTTCCAGGACTGCCAGGGCTACACAGAGAAACCCTGTCTTGAAAAACCAAAAAAAAAAAAAAAAAGTCCTCAAAAAAAAAAAAAACCACACCCATGGAAGGAGTTACAGAGACAAAGTTTGGAGCTGAGACAAAAGGATGGACGATTTAGAGACTGCCATATCCAGGGATCCATCCCATAATCAGCCTCCAAACGCTGACACCATTGCATACACTAGCAAGATTTTGCTGAAAGGACCCTGATATAGCTGTCTCTTGTGAGGCTATGCCGGGGCCTATCAAACACAGAAGTGGATGCTCACAGTCAGCTATTGGATGGATCACAAGGCCCCCAATGGAGGAGCTAGACAAAGTACCCAAGGAGCTAAAGGGATCTGCAGCCCTATAGGTGGAACAACATTATGAACAACCAGTACCCCAGAGCTCTTGACTCTAGCTGCATATGTATCAAAAGATGGCCCTGTCGGCCATCACTGGAAAGAGGCCCATAGGTCATGCAAACTTTATATGTCCCAGTACAGAGGAACGCCAGGGCTAAAAGTGGTAGTGGGTGGGTAGGGGAGTGGGGGGGGAGTGTATGGGGGACTTTTGGGATAGCATTGGAAATGTAAATGAGGAAAATACCTAATAAAAAATATTAAAAAAAAAACTAGAAAAAAAAATAGCTGGGCATAGTAGCCCTTGCCTTTAATCCCAGCACTCTGAAGGCAGAGGCAATCAGATTTCTGAGTTCGAGGCCAGCCTGGTCTATGAAGTGAGTTCTAGGACAGACAGAGCTACACAGAGAACCCCCCCCAAAAAAACCCCAAAAACCTAGTATTAAAAGACCCACAAAGTGAGGACTCCCCGATGTTGACTCAGGAGAGGCGACACCCCAAATCACTCACAAGAAATGGTCTTGCTGCAAACTGCAAGAGGATTTTTATTGAGGAGTACTCTCGGGCCCAGGGTCATACACCACGCAGGGGTTGAGGACCGTGGTGCCCCAGTAGCTGGGTAAGGGGGTATTTAAAGGAAGAAACCAATACTCAAGGAAGTGGGGAGGGCGTTGTTGGAAAATACCAAAGGTACCAGTTAAGAGTCCCAAGGAAGTGCAAAGTCACAAGAGTCACAAGGAATACCTGGTGATTGTGCAGGTTATCTCTCAAGACAGTTTCTAAGAGCCCCTAACAATAGCACATTTGCATAGCGGGTTCCAGCAATGGTCAGGGCGACTTTCTTTGAATGAACACTCTTTGAACCCAGGAAGCAGTTGGGTGGAGGAATGTCACTATCTGTTTTATGATTAGCATACCTTGGAGCATTAAGTCACAGAGGTCACATTCCCAAGCCTGGGCCTAAAGGCCTAGAATTTTGTTTCTACGTTATACTTTCAGTATAATATCTAACTGAATCATAAATTACTTATCTTTATACACACAGATGAATGTGGACCTCACTTCTCATCAAAGAAGCTTCTTTTTGCAGCAGAAGGAAATCTTTTCAGAAAGTCCCAACTAGTCAAGAGGTGAAGAATAACTGACTGTGGGGTAGATAACCAGCCCCTGTGCTACACCTACAATACAATTTACAGTTGCCGCTCAGAGGCTCAGAAAACATTACAGAAGAGGCAGTGGGCAGATTGTAAGAGCCAGAGGGTCAGGAAGTCTGTTGTGAGGCTGTGCCTTTCTGCTCTGACGGGGAAGCCATACCCATGAAAACTCAACATCATGGCTGCCTAAACAGTGCATAAACAATTCCAATGACAGTTGAATTTCCAATGTAGATGGAATTAATTTCCCAGGGTCCACTCTTGATGCTACAGACAATTAACAATTGGAAAGAAAGGAAGAATAAATCCTTAACTGGTCATCCAATACAAAGTGATCAGCCTTAGAAACATATACATGCAAGCAACACTGAATAGACTTGGCAGATTGTATTTATATATTTACTCACTTACATGTATTTATGATAACAATTATAAAGAAGAGGAGGACCTATGAATCTATGAAAGACTGGGTGATGTACAGAGGCAGGGTAAGCTGGAAGAATGGGATAAAGGATGTAGTCATACCTTACCCTTAACACTTATAAATAATAACAACATAAAGAAAGTGAAGCAATGGCTTCTAGAAAGGGGAGTGGAAGGAAGGAAGAAAAGAAGAAAGAAGGGAGGAATGAAGGGAGGAAGAAAGGAAGGAAGGAAGGAAGGAAGGAAGGAAGGAAGGAAGGAAGGAAGGAAGGAAGGGAGGGAGGCAGGCAGACAGGTGACAGTAATGTGTATGGAGTGAATGATGGAGGGCGCTATATAAAAAATAAAGTATGAAAATGTTTGAAATGTATGAAAATGTGATATCAACATCCATCATGATGTATGCTATTTTTACTTATTTTTGAGATTATAATTTAATTACAACATTTCTCCCTTTCCCTTCTGCCTTCAAAACTCTTTTACATTCTTCTCCCTGTTCTCTTTTGAGATCATTGCCCCTTTTCACAAATTGTCATTGAGTATGATACTTTTTAAGATAAATAAATAACTGCTAACAAACAAACAACACCCCACACACACACACACACACACACATGCCTGATAATCACCTACCAGATCAATGCAGAGGGATATTCTAGAGGAAAACAGATAGAACTTAGAGTACTGTTTTGCCATTTACAAAGCCAGGGACAATTACCAGACAAGCAGAACTCTGCATGGCGAAAGAAACAGAAAGTAATGCTTAAATCAAAATAAGCTGCAGAAAAGACCACAGACAATCTACACATTGAGGTCAACAGATACAGACAAAAGTAAGTGGAGTAAATGTTAAGGGATCAACAAGAATGTGAAAACATACAAAAGTAGTAACTTCAAAACAGAAAACACACAAATGTCCATTAAGTATAGAAAATTTAACATAGACACTTTATCTTGTGTGTTATAAATAATAGCTACAGTTAGAAAGATAATAATTCTAAGCTCTGTTTAACAGAATATTTGTCACATCTACTTATCCTATGATCTATCAATAATGGTAACTAGAAATGACTTAATGCTCTAGGAGAATGAATAAAGAAGCATATGAATGAAGAACAAATATATATATTCATATATATTCATTCATGTATATATGATATTATATTCATGTATATATATGATATAATATATATTCATCATATATATATATATATATATATATATATATATATATATATATACACACACACGAATGAAACACATCATCAGGAAAATAAGTCACAGAAACTTTGTTTAGTAAGGGAAGCCAGACATGAGAAGTATATGTGATCTTACTAATACAGAGAATTGATGTGTGTTGTGCTGACAATGAAAGCAGGGGTTAGATTGACCAGAAAATATCAGGGCATTCATTCATTCAGATGCTGGCAGCTTTAAAAACAATGGTCAACAGAACATTCAGATTACATTTTCTAAATGCTTGCTCATTCTAAAGATAATGAATAAATAAATAAGACTAAAAACTATTTATTATTATACCTCTAATATCACTAAGCCCATCTCATCGTTTTTCTAACTATTGTTCTGACTTGTCCTGAATAGAGAAACTATATTACATGTCTCCTTCCTCTCCAGTCTCTGGTCATCCCTCTTATTATATTTTCTTTAAAAATTGGGCACTTGGTGATACTAGTTATAGTACTAGAACATACTAATGTTCTAGGGTGTATTTTTAGTTCTTGATTTAAATTACACCATAGAAATTTAAGAATGATTTTCTGAGCAGTTGGTTGGAAGTTTGGGAACACAATCCTTTTAGCTGTTGAGCAGCTGGGGTTTATTTTACTGGCAGTGTCTGTCATGTCTGATGTTAAGAGCTCAGTTAAGCACTGAGAATTCTGTTCCTTAATTGTATGAACTCAGGGAAAATTGGGCAAAATAAAATGGAATGTGCAATAGATGACTACTGCGTTGCTTTTCCTCAGAGCAAGTAGTAGACTCCAGAGTTATAATGCTATTCAGTGTGGAAACAGCTAAGATACTACAAAATATGATCAACTGTAGAACCTAGAACTCCAAATTTAAACAATGTAATATGTATTAATATACAAACTCATTCATCTTGTCTTTAATGTATGTGGAGTCATATGCATCTACAAACAAATACATTAGTCATTATTAAATGCCAAATTTCCTATTTTTGGATAATTTTTTCTGAAGGCCTGGTGTTGAGAAAAGAAGTTGAAAATAATTTTAGATTCATGTACAAAGGAGAGAAAAGTAAGTCCTGTTGTACTTCTGTGTTTTTTGGTTTTTTTTAAAGAAGGCCTTTCAGAAATTCTGAGATTCGTGTCTCACTCTCTCCTATTTACAACTGAGAAGAGAAACTAATGTTTAAGTGACATCTTGAATATTCAAACCAAAGAGAGATGAAATCCAAAATCTATGTCTGAAAAATATAAGTCCCAGTTTCTGTAGGTCACTGTCACCCTAAACAAACATGCATCTTCCTTTTGTCCATTTGAATTCAGCACCCATCTTTCTGTGTAGTTGTGGTGTACTAAGAGCACACACAGTCAATATCTGTTTCAAAACCATTTTGGAGGACCAGGTGTGGTGGTATACAGTTTAAGCACATTCAGAGTCAGGAACTGGTAGATTTCTATGAATACAAGGCCAGCCTGGTCTACCTACTAAGTAGTTCAAGGATAGTCAAGGCTATAGTATGAGATCCTGCCTTAAAAAAAGGCAAAACAGAGCAAAACAAATATAAAAGAAAACAGATTTGATATTCATGGAGAATGAGTCACAAACAAGCTGAAAGAATGAATCTGGATAAAATAATCAGATACTGACATGAGAAAAATAGACACATAGTTTAATCTCAACACCAATCAGTACACTCATCACAAATCTATTAATTAGTACATATTTATTCTCTTGAATGACATAAGTTTAGAGGCATTATTTATTAACACAGTTATCAAATTAATCTGTTATCATAAGCTTTAGTGTGTGTGTATACGCACACATGAGTGCACTTGGGTGTCACATGAATGTTTAGAAGATTATCTTTGCAATCAAGTTTCACTATATTATGCAATGTTTTAAGAAGGCGTGGCTTTTTGGTTAAACGTGCTTTATTTCTAGTGCTTGTCATTTTCCAGGTTATATAATCCTAGAATATTTGGGGAAAAGATAGCATTATAAAGATAGAACTTATTCCATGATACATTATTTTTTGTGACATGAACAGTATCTTTTATAAGTAAAGAAATGAGATCAGTGAAGACCTTTATAATTATTAGACAAATAGAGGCTTTACATCATTAAACAAATTTCTATTAGCATATAAGTAGAAAATAATCTTTAAAAGACAGCCAAGGTACCATCACATCTCCCTGAAAGTAAGACAGAACAGGATTTCAGTATTAGTAGGTTCCTTTGAATAAAATCATCTAGCTGTTTGGAAATTGTTTATTAAAAAAACAAACAAACCAAAAAAAAAAAAAAACCCTCACTGGTTGTTTTATACTGACTGATGCTCACATTGTACTGAAATAGCTTTCAAACTTTGGTACAATCAATTGTTTTCATGATACAAATAGTACATCAAGAAGAGGTGTTGATGCTCTTTACTGTTGACTGTGTTTGTTTAGACTCCTTTCACTTGAATACTGCCCAGTGTTACTTCTCGTAGAAGGAAGAGTCAGAATAGTGTCATAAAAAGAAATCTGCAATGCTTTACCTTTTAGTTTTCTTTTTAAGTGATGTTGAATGCCTTTGACTGTGTGTTTTTATTTGTAGTATAATTTCAAGGATGCCTTTCTAAAATGTAGCTTCAGTAGCCAAACAAGTTTGTTTAAACAGACAATTAAAACAGTTATATCTAGAATACAGCCAGTTAATTTTGAAATTGTTCTACCATTGTACAATTCTTTTGTTATTTTAAGACTTTCATTTAAACAGGTAAGGGAATATTGACATTGTCACAATGTTTAGCATGCAAAGTGAAAGAATGACCTAAGAGTGCTGAATATGTAGAAAGCATGAGATTTCTTTTATATAGAAGCAATATATTGAACATTTATAGGAATCATATCAAGTTTAGACTATAGGCAGACATAACTTGAAAAAGTTAATTGTGATTTTTAAAAGTTAGGAAAATTTCATAATTGGCATGGTGTTTGCAGGTAGATATAAACACTATCTTGTTTCTTTATAATCATTAGGCTAAGAATTTTTCATTGATTTTCTGATGACTTTTCTGTTAAGAATGGTCATGGAATTTAAAGCATAATTTTGGCAAAAATAATAATTATATATATATATACAAATACACACACACACACACACACACACACACACACACACATATATATATATATATATATATATATATATATATATATATATATATATACCTACCAAAACTTCCAAGTGATTTAAGTAATCTCTTATGGTTCTCTTAGGCTATCAGTCTTGACCTAGCAAGAAAGAACATCACAAGAGCTCATATTAAAATAAAATAAAATTGTCACTCTAACACATTGATTTAAAACAATTTTTAACTGCTTTATCCAGAGTTGAGGCCACATATTATATTACTCATACTTTTATTGTGATGTCTGACTCTATAAATTAGCTTCTCACTTAGATCATAGACATGTATTTCATCAGATGAACCTTTATAATCTCTACCTTCTGTTCTGGAGCAATAGTTGGATCTATTCCAGAAGTGAAAAAATTGTCGGTGCTGGGTTTTGGTGAAGTTGTAGGCATGAAAACTCCTGCATTATCATGCTTAAAGCTGATTGGTTCTTTTTGTGGATAAAGCAGGCTTCCTTCTACTGGCTGTAGAGATCAAGAACAGGACAATGTGATTACAACTCAAGTAGATGTTTAACACTGGGAAGAATATGAAGTTCAAGGAGTGAGCGGCACAGGCAGGCATCACGTTAAACAGTTTGTGTCTTCATTAGCATTTTTAGCTCATAAGCTATCTTAGAAAGGTTGTGATTATATTTAAAAACTATGCTTGTACACTAACAACCACTTTTATATTGACTCTTGAGAACATCATATATGTCTGCTACGTTTTATGATTATAGCCACACCACATTTTCCCTTTTAACTTCGTCTGAAGTCTCCTAGCACATCTCCCTCCCAACTTCAGCTTCTCCTCCTCTTCTTCCTTCTCCTTATGCTTCCTCTTTTTCTTTATTTTTTAAATATACCCACTGCATTAAATTAGTTATGTTATTTTGTACATTGGTGTGGACCATCACTAATGCATGCATGGATTAATCGTCACCACCAAAGACAAATGACTCTGACTCTCTGTCTCTCTGTCTCTCTCTGTCTCTTTCTGTCTCTCTGTCTCTTTCTGTCTCTCTGTCTCTGTCTCTGTCTGTCTGTCTGTCTGTCTCTCTCTCTCTGTCTCTCTGTCTCTCTCTCTCTCTCCTCAAGCCACTGCCAACTGCCAAAAACCCTCAGCTTTTGACAAATTCTCACTAAATATTTGAGGGACTGAATGATTTAGATCTGGACTTTTAGCGATTACAGGGGGTGAACTCAATAATTTTTTGACATAAGTGTTTATATTAAAATGAATACCCCTGGAGGACCTTCTAAGTTCACTACTCAATTTCCAGTTGCTGCAAACGTTTTGTAAGGACTCTTACCATTCCAGGAGTTTCCGGAGCTGTGCCTACAAAGCTGTCAAAAGCTAAGTGCTGCTGCCCTCCTGGTACCCCCTGAAGAAGCAGAAAGTTAACGATATTTAAATCAGTGACAAATCATTACACATTCTTCTGCCAGCCATCGCACTCAAGCAGTCATCAGCTTTTTCACAGGCTGGACCTAGGTTGCCTCGCTCATATGTAGCAGATGTGCAGCTTGACCTTCATGTGGGTCCTGAACAAGTGGAACCAGGCTATCAAAAAAGCTGTTGCCAGGAGCCGGTCATGGTGGCGCACACCTTTAATCCCAGCACTCAGGAGGTAGAGGCAGGTAGATTTCTGAGTTCAAGGCCAGCCTGGTCTACAAAGTGAGTTCCAGGACAGCCAGGGCTATACAGAGAAACCCAGTCTCGAAAAAAACAAAAACAAAAGCTAAGCTGTTGCCTATATGTGGGATATGTTCTACTAGTTGGGCTACCTTGTTTGGCCTCAGGGGGAGAGGATACTGTCTAGCCTCAGACTTGATGCACCTGTGTTTGTGTGTGTGATACCCAGGAAGACTCATACCTGCTCAGAGGAGAAGGAGAGGGAAGATGGGGGGGGGGGGGGCAGGGAGGATGGGAGAAGATTATGGGAGTGGACCAGAAAGGGGGCAGAGAGATGGTGATGGTGTATAAAAGTAAAGTGAATAAAAAAAAAAAAAAAACAAGGGGGGGGAGAGAGAGAGAGAGAGAGAGAGAGAGAGAGAGAGAGAGAGAGAGAGAGAGAGAGAGAGAGAGAGAGAGATTCCTGGCAGGTAGAGAACTGTTCTGACAGTTAGGATTCAGAGTGTAGAGCATTGGTTTCATAGAAGGGTGTTTTGAACATGATGAAGTTAGAAAGGTGGAATTTTATAACGCTATTTAAAGAAAAATTTAAGAGAGCAAGTACGAGTGTCCTCACATCCTGGCTCCTGCTAATGTCTTGATTCCCAGTCACAGCCTATTGCACTATCTGCTGTCTCTTTAAGAGACATGTAAGAAATCTTCTTTTAAAATTTTATTTCATTTTAATTTTTTTACACTCCATATTTCATTCCGCGCTCTCCATCCACCCTCCGACTACTTCCCACCCCAAACCTCCTCCCCACCCCACCCAATCTCCAAGTGGATGCCCCCAACCCCACCCCACCTGACCTCTAAACTCCCTGGGGCCTCCAGTCTCTTGAGGGTTAAGTACATCATCTCTGAATGAACACAGACCCAGCATTCTTCTACTGTATGTGTGTTGGTGGTCTCATATCAGCTGCTGTATGCTGTCTATTTGGTGGTCCAATGTTTGAGAGATCTTAGGGGTCCAGATTAATTGAGACTGCTGGTCCTCCTACAGGGTGACCCTTCTCCTCAGCTTCTTTCAGCCTTCCCTAATACGACAATAGGGGTCAGCTGTTTCTATCCAGTGGTTGGGTGCAAATATCTGCATCTGACTCTTTTAGCTGCTTGTTGGGTCTTTTGGAGGGCATTCATAAAAACCCTTTTTTGTGAGCACTCCATACCCTCAGTAATAGTATCAGGCCTTGGGACCTCCCCTTGAGCTGGATCCTACTTTGGGCCTGTTGCTGGACCTTCTTTTCCTCAGAATCCTCTCCATTTACATCCCTGTAAGAAATCTTTTATGATTTCTTATTTATGTTCTCATAGCAATGTGTACATAATTCTGACTTCATTCATCTATAAGTGTTTTCTGGATATTTTTTTCTATCTGAAAGATACCCATGTTTTTAATAGACAAGCAAGTAGCTCCAAATATATTTTCAGAAATCAAAATTATGTATTTACTCACAGGTTCTGCTTGTGGTGGTGCAAATCCAAATTGATTATAGAAAGGTATCTGCCAGGATTTTGAGAAAGCGTTAGACTTATTGTGATAATTTTGGACATAAATTTCTGAGAAATGATTACTTAAAATTACATATCTTTTACATTAACTAAATGCTTTTGGAGAATCCACATGCTTTAGTTTCAAAATATTATCATTAAATGTCAAGATATCTTTTAATGCCAAACCATAAGAGATCTGAATTTACATTAAAATTCTCAGAATTTTTGCTATATTTGCAAAACTGAAATATAGTTATCAAATTGTGTCTTAGGTTCTAGTGACCACAAATATTTTCCTTAGCAATCTTTTATATCTTGATATTTTAAATATATTCACATATATGTCTTTATATTTAAGTGGTGAATTCTTCTAGATTCTGAATGTGAGAAACATCAAATTGACGGAAAAAATCAGTTTTGAGCCTTATTTCATTAGAACCATTTGCTGATTTTGCTCCTTATAATTATAGGCTTATTATACAGGTATGCTAAGAGGAGAGCTACTATGTCCTATTCTGTGAGGTCAAGTGGTCAAGAACATGCACTAGATATTCTTAATTATTCTTTCTGCAGGGAACTTACCTTATTCTGAAATAGAACCACAGAATAAACCAAACACTCACAGTACCTGTTCCTCAAATAGCTGCTGCCCTGTGTGCTGGGGTGAGGATGTGACAGTCTGCTGAGGTTGCTCCCAGGGCAAAAGCATGTAAACTGGATAGTACTGAAACATCTGTAGACATGGGAGTACATGAGGGAGCCCATTAGATTAGGATGTGCAATGCTCTTCACTCTTTTACCATTGTTAATACTATAAAGGTGGTTACACAGGTATAAACTACCATTCCAAGCAAATGTACTATGCATAGCAGATGTACAGTGCTTCTCAAATTGTGAAACAACTTGAAGCCAACATGAAACAGGACTTTATTTGTAAGAATACATATTCAAACACGTTTGGATATAGTAGATTAAACTAAGGTAGGAAGCATGCCAAGAGTAAAAAAAATCACCCATTAAGCCTCCAGAGACCTAAGAATGTTTGTCTGGTTGGGTAGAGTTTTAATATCTCAGGTTTAACATAGAGCTTAGGAGTTTATAATTCTAGAAATAGCCCACAAAGCTTTTGACATACGCCTATGCAGAGAGCCACTGGATTAGTGGTTGAAAAGGGGGTAGAGGACTGATTTCTAACAGGCATTTGGTTCATGGGGTTAAGATTCTCAATCTCATTAAATCTATGTTTCCTGGACCTTAAAATGAAGTAATTGTATTTGTCACATATCTGACTCACTACATACCTAAGAATATACAGTGAGATAATGTCTAGAATTGTGTTATTATGTAATGACAGTGTGAGTGAAACTTAATTACATAATTATACTTATAGAAGATCCAAGCAGAATAACTTTGTTTGAACAAGTCAACAGTCTTCATGTGAATCACAATTTATATATAGCCATGTTCCTTTGAATCTGAGTTATTATACAATTGATTATCCTAATATTGACAGGGTTTCTATAGTCACATAATTTATTAGTTTAATATTAATTTTTTTCTTCCTGAAGAGAAATACTCACTTAATTATAATATGGAATTATATTTTAAATACTGCATAAAAGAGACTGGGAAAGTTTTCAGAGGAAATTTTATAATAGGCCAATAATGTGTGTTAATGTTATTTATAATAATAAATATGATTATCATCATTTATGCTATTTATAACTACACACCAGGTGCAAATGCAAAATCATATGAAACAAAATTTGGGAAGGCAAAAATGTCAACTCATGTTTTTATTTTTTAGTTCTTCCCCAGTACTGGAGCTTAAATACAGAGAAGACATGCTACTGGTCTTATTGGACTCATTCACTTACAGCATAGTGATGTCATAGGTATTCAAGGGTCCTAGAGACTCATTTCAGCTGCCTGTTCTTAAAAAAATCATCTTAGGCCAACATCAGCAGATGCCCAGAGGCCACTTATGGTGCCTCTAGACAGTGGTGGGTGGTGCACAGCCTTGACAGCCCTGATACTGGAAACCCAAGGGAACAAAAGGGAGTAAAAAGGAGAGTGAAATGAGCCTTTCTGTCTTTGTCAAGGAATTCTCTTCACTTACCTGTGTTTGGTCTTGAGGTACTTTGACAGGTACCACATAGGACATCTGAGGAAAAGAATAGTCAAAAGTCATATAAGCAAATCACTCTTGACTTGTTATTTGCAATTCTTGGTCTGATTTCCCTAGACCTAGCTTCCCATGAATCATTTCACTAGCAATGCTCCATTAAAGTTTCTCTTCTACATGAGCTATAATTCATATAAATTCTGCTTACACATGTTGTTTTAGTTCCTGGTTATTGACTATATTCTAGGGCAATTGGTTTTAATGTTATTTTTATGTTAAAAATCAGACAATATAAGGAGATACTTTCAGGGGTGGTTGCAATAGTAGAGGAGAAAACTTCATTAAAATCTTGTCATATTTCCAAGCTAATTCGCAATAACCTGTATACCCTGTGTGACAGCAGCAAGATGGAAGGAGCTTCACTTACAGGGCCAGCATTCTGCTGGGTCTGAGGTGGTGTCTGCTGCTGAGAGAGGTCTGTCTGGCCAGCCTGGCCTCCTGGGGCAAGTCCAACCTGTCTTGATAAAGGTATCTGATTTGGGAATAGTCCAGCAAAGCTCTCTAGTGTTGAGAGAGCAAACTGTGGGCGGCCTGAGACCTGAGCCTGCTGCTGCTGCTGCTGCAGAAACCCAGGGAAGGGAGGAATCCAGGAGTTGAAGGCACCCTGTGAAAAGCAAAGATCGAAGGGAATGGTTACTCTTTTATGAGAAAGAAAGAAAGAAAGAAAGAAAGAAAGAAAGAAAGAAAGAAAGAAAGAAAGAAAGAAAGGAAGGAAGGAAGGAAGGAAGGAAGGAAGGAAGGAAGGAAGAAAGAAAGAAAGAAAGAAAGAAAGAAAGAAAGAAAGAAAGAAAGAAAGAAAGAGAAGGAAAGAAAGAGAGAAAGAAAGAAAGAAAGAAAGAAAGAAAGAAAGAAAGAAAGAAAGAAAGAGAGGAAAGAAAGAGAAAGAGAGAAGAGAAAGAGAGAAAGAAAGAAAGGAAGGAAGGAAGAAAGAAAGAAAGAAAGAAAGGAAGGAAGGAAAGAAGAAAGAGAGGAAAGAAAGAAAGAGAGAAGAGAAAGAGAGAAAGAAAGAAAGAAAGAAAGAAAGAAAGAAAGAAAGAAAGAAAGAAAGAAAGAAAGGAAGGAAGGAAGGAAGGAAGGAAGGAAGGAAGAAAGAAAGAAAGAAAGAAAGAAAGAAAGAAAGAAAGAAAGAAAGAAAGAAGGAAATTGAAATCAACCCCCAGTAAGAAAGGCAAAAAGAGAAGACAGCATCTCAACAACTAATAAATGTCACAGTTTTCAAATGATGAGAAACATGGGACACAAAAAGTTAATAGAACAGCACAAGTTTCTGCAGATCTTTGACTGGAATCAAAAGACCTGCCCCCTATTCCTCATGGTTGGCTATATGTGGCTTGTTTAAAAAAGTTAAGTGTGTCAAAAATCAACAGAATTACTATGTGGCACATAACAATTTTTTTTACAACCCCAAAGCTGCCCCCCCTTCCAGTCTCCTCTCATTGAGTTCCTTCCCCCCATCTCTCCTCCCCTTCTCCTCTGCAAGGATGGGGGCCTCCTTGATATCATCTCCCCACCCTGGTTCATCAAGTTATACCATTTTTTAAAACAAGTATAAGTAAATGAATTTTGTTCTCATCCCATACCATAAGAAATGCTCATTAGAAATATATTCCCTTTGAACTGAATCATTACATAGCAGTACCTGGAACTGCAGTGGCAAAAGTTGACCATTATTAAGATTCAGGAGTAGCTAGAAAAGGAGAGACAAGATGGAAACCAGATGACTATGCAGTCTGAAGTGTTTTCTGTAGATAGAGTACAAGGCAGTGCTGGTTGATCAACTCTCAATTTGCAGGCCCACATTTCCCCAACAATACTGCATTAAATCACAGTGATTAGATGAGTTAGAGTTAAAAGCAAGGCTTGGGTTTAACAGTGCCATCCCTACTGTGTGACTACAAGAGTGCACAGTTTCAGCTCATCCCAGTGGCTTGGGTATTTTCTATGTTTATACATTGATTTTTAAGATCCACATAGGGTGTTATTGGAACAAAGTAAACAAATGATGCTGTATTTGTGTTTGGGGAATTATAAGGAGGAAAAACACTCTTTAACAAGGTAGGCACAACAGCCATGCAACTCGGAAATATGTTTAGAAATATTTAAGACCTACAGGGCTGGATGCAGAATTTTATCTCTTCCCAGTGTGTCTTCACATACAGAATGCAGGAGAATGTTTTAATAACTTAAACTAACCTCATGACTGTTGCTAGCAGACAATAGACGCTGCGAGATAAGCTAAAAAAAGAAAAAAGAAACAAAGAAAAGCTGTGAAGGTGGGTAATAGCATGGGTTTATATGTAATCTGAAGCACAATGAAACACTTACCGGGGCTGATGATGTAGCTCCTATGAGTCCAAGAAGAATTATAATTTTCATTTTCAGATGATATACCTATACAGCAAGTTGTGACACATAGCTTTAAAAGAGACTTTTTGCTTAAAGGACTGGCAAATTCATCATATCGCCTATCAAATCCAAGTAAATAGTTGATTCTGTTCTTCAAGTCTAATGTTTTACAGCTCAAAATAAAATGTTATTATAATAACCATTTTCTCATTTTCTCTCAGTGTAGCTATTTATGGGGAAGAGCTGTTTGCTTGACCATAAAGTTCATTTAGTGGCAGGTGATTATTGGGCTCTGACAGAAGTGAATGCCCCATGGAGCCCCCACCTGGAGTTTAACTGAATGGATACTTATTATTAGTATGATCTTAATGTTCTTAGTGAAAAGACATCATAAGAAAAATCTAAGAATCCTAAGCAAAAGAGAAAAATTTCCACAAGAAGTCTAATAATGCTGCTTTATTAACTGTAGTGGTCATAGCACTACAAGGGACGGGAAAGGGAAATGGCAGTAGTGATGCATATTATATCATAACTAGTGGACACTTCTTGTCTCCTGCCTCTACTTGAAAAGTTCCCACCATATTTCAAATCCCAGACATAGACAAACATTAGTGTGCCCATGGTAGTGTATCAGAGCTGGGCTCTTAAACTATCAAAGCAAAGATTTGATATCTTACCTTACTTCTTTGCAAGATCTGTGCCCCTTTCTTTCTCAGTATGCTCTTCAGATCCTCTTAAAATTTAAAACCCATCTTTAGAAAAAAAAGGGACCAATCATGATTGAAAGGGACCAGTGATTCAGTGGGTTTTAGACAATGGCTTAGCTAATAACCCCTTTCCTAATCATCTTTGTGGTGTATGGATTCCCACACCCTAAGTAATGCCTTTCAATTACCCCAAAGGCATTTTTCTGTGCTCGCTCACGGCTTTTCCTTGGTCATGACTAACTCCCATAGGCTAATTTTGTTCCACTCCTTTTATCATTTTAAAAATGGATAACTTAAATAAGTAACCCAAAAATCCTTTACTAAATTCAAGACCAAATTAGTGATTTTTTTAACTTTGAGAAAAAAATTCAGACTGAAGACAGAACACAGATATTAGTACATATTCAAAGCATAGTTGCTGACAAATATTATCCAGTGTTCTGATATTAGGTTGAGGTAAGATGAGGTGGATTGTCTTAAGTTTTTTAAAATTAAGTTTTAATTAATCTCATACACTATATCCTGGCCACAGCTTCCCCATCCTCCACTGTTTTCAGCTTATTCTCTCTGCTGTTCTTCAGAAGAGAGTTGTCTTCTAAGTGACATCAACCAAACATGGCAAAATGAGATACATTAAGACAAGGCAAAATCCTCTTGTCAAATCTGGGCCAGGCAACCCAATAGGAGGTAAAGAGTCCCAAGAGCAGGCAAGAGTCGGAGACATGCTATTTCCACTTTAAGGATCATTTTTATAGGTCATCACTTAAGCCTTTTGACAACAGTGGTGAATATCCTTCTTTTTCTAAAATAAAATTTTAAAAATCTGAATTTCTATATGTCTTCGAAATGAATGACCTTAAGTTAATAAACATGAGTCACAGTTGCTTACGGTTTCCTATATTGAAAGTATAATGGTATGATTAACTAAACATTATTTAAATTCATCTATTTCAAAGAATTGAGTGTTTATTCTGAGTGTCAATATTTTATATTCTAATATTCTAGGATCACAAGTATTCTGATGAAAAATTATCAATTAATTTCCATTATGTGGGAATTTCTTGGTTAATTTGTTCTTATCATGTAATGAAAACAAAAGCTAATGGCTTTCTAAAACAAAGTTTAATCTTTCCTAATAAAATGGAACTTAGAGTTTGAGCATTGGGTATCTATGCAGCAAATGGAATCCATAAAAGTCTAAACCATTTATTAAAATAACATGAGCTTTTATCATATGAAAAAAGAGAAGTTACCACTAGGTTTTATATGTATCAAAAATCTCAACATTAGATATTTAGACTCTGCTAGAATGTGATAGCTAATATACTGAAACTTGGTAAAAAAAAAATCTCAAGACTAGATATTTAGGCTGTGTTAAAATGTGATAGCTAATTTACTGAAACTCCCTACTTAATATAATAACCATTCTAGGCTTAAAAATGTAGACAATTAATTGAGTGGTTAAACTAGATAGAAGGTTTTTTTCATATTTACATACACACACATGATATGTGTATCTAGACAGACTTTGGCTTACTTTTGAATATTTCCAAATTAAACTAAATATACTGTATGTTAACAGTCACTTGAGAATTTCTGTTACATCCCACATGACCCCAGGCAGCTAACCTCACTACTGAGTCAGAAATTTGCCAAGGATTTGAACTAAACTGAGATGGCAATATCCTGATGTGAATAGCTTCATTTTGCTTTACTCTTAAAGTCTGAAGATAATTAAGAGGCTTTATTTGAATTTTCCATTAGTTTACTATCTTAAAGAAAAGTAGTTGAGTGGCTGGACAGAAGGCTCCGTGGTTAAAAGCATTTACCTTCTTCTCAGCACCTCATGGTACCTTCCCCAAAATTGACCATATAAAGGGTCACAAAACAGGCCTCAATAGATACAAGAAAATTGCAATATCCCATGCATCCTATCAGATCACCACAGACTAAGGTTGGTCTTCAAGAACAATAAAAACAACAGAAAGCCCACATACACATGGAAGCTGAACAATATCCTACTCAATGATAACTTGGACAAGGAAGAAATAAACAAAGAAATTAAAGACCTTTTAGAATTTAATGAAAATGAAGGCACAGCATACCCAAACTTATGGGACACAATGAAATCAGTACTAAGAGGAAAACTCATACCTCTAAGTGCCTTCAAAAAGAAACTGGAGAGAGCATACACTAGCAGCTTGACAGCACACTTAAACGCTCTAGAACAAAAAGAAGCAAATACACCCAAGAGGAGTAGATGGCAGGAAATAATCAAACTCAAGGCTGAAATCAACCAAGTGTAAACAAAAAGAACTATACAAAGAATCAACAAAACCAGAAGCTGGTTCTTTGAGAAAGATTTTTCTTTCTTTTCTTTCTTTCTTTCTTTCTTTCTTTCTTTCTTTCTTTCTTTCTTTCTTTCTTTCTTTCTTTCTTTCTTTTTTCTTCCTTCCTTCCTTCCTTCCTTCCTTTCTCTCTTTATCTTTCTTTCTCTCTCTCTTTCCTCTTTTTCTTTTGTTCTTTTATTTATTTATTTATTTATTATTTACTTATTTATTTATTTTATATCAAATACAGTCTAACAGGAGTAAAACTGAAAAAGGAAACTTGAGTTGAGAAAATATCTCCATCAGATTGTCTAGTAGGCAAAAGATTATTCAGTATTTTCTTGGCTGATGATTTACTCTTGCAAGTGCCATCCCTGAACAGCTGGAATAAGAAATCAGTCTGCACAAGATAATAATCATATTTCTTCACAACCTCTTCTTCAGTGCCAGCCTCCAAGTTCATGTTTGATTTCCTGTTCTGACTATCATTGATAATGTACTGTAAGATATAAAATTAAATAAACTCTTTCCTGTCCAAACAAACAAACAAACAAACAAACAAACAAACAAAACAAAACACTAAAAATGAAAAAAAGAAACAAGCCAAACCAAACCAAAACAACAACAACAACAACCTCCCCCATGCCCCCACAAAACAAAACAAAACAAAACAAGTTCTTGCTGCTCTTGTAGAAGACCTGGGTTTGGGTCTCAGTGCCAACATTATATGGCTCAAAACTACCTGTGGCTATGGTTCCCGAAGGCTTGAAACTATTTTCTGGCTTCCATGGACAATTCCCACATGCACATACACATACATGTATGTGGGCACACACAAACGTATATAAGATTAAAAACAATTTAAAATGTAGTTAAAACTTTCCATATATGTAACAGTTGACATGCCTAGAAAACAACAGTCCATGCCTTAATATATGATAACTTCCAAGTCCCTATATCATTGTAAGCAAAGATATACCTGAGGGGAGAGGAATACCTTGTTTCCATATTGCAGTGTGCATGTTGGGTGTGCCTATTTGTCATACTCAAGACTGTTGTACATGTGCCCTTACTATAATTACATCATTTATGTAGAACATATTTCATTAAGTTTTGTTAAATAAATGATTTACATAATTTAAGTGAGGAAAAAGATCCAGTGCTATATATAGGTCCAGACACAGGATGAGAAAATCCTGAACCAGACAGATATGGTAACCAAGAGGCTCACAGAATACTGTTGTGAAGTTGACTACTGTTCTGTGGATTATGAAAAATAAATCTGAACTTTGGCACTCCTTAAAATAAAATGATTTTTGTAATACATGATCTATAATGTCCAGGAATTTCTAATACATACCTATATAGCCAAGATGAAAAAGATGAGGTTCAAGAGGTCCAGCATCTTTCCTCATTGCTTATCCAGTGACACAAATAGTTACTGGGAAGCCATGTCCTTGCCAGGCACCAAAGGAACCTTGGTGTTAGGAATAAGAGTTATGGTTGTAGTTTCTAAGAGAATTAAACATTTTAATTTAATTTAATTCATTGTCAAAAATGTGTGAGAGGTGGCTGCTGAGATGGCTCAGCAGTTAAGAGCACTGCCTACTTTTCCAGAGTACCTAGATTGGACTTTTAGCACCCACTGAGAAATTTACAACTATCTGTAACTTTATTTCTAAGGAATCTCACACCATTTTATAGTTTCCATGAGCAACAAGGAAGACAAGTACTTTACATTCATACACCTACATACAGGAAATAGAAATAAATAAATAAGAAAGTACCCAAATTTTGGTTAGAATTCTAGTCCTTTGATTCTGGATCTAGCATTATTCTAAGGAATATACATGTCTAACTTGAGAGGAAAACACATAGTACCATAATAATTTTAACTAATAGAAAAAGTATACATTTAAGTGAGTTTGCATATTCTCAGAAATGGAAGATTTTTGTGACCAAGAATTACTTCATTAGTAGATTTTTCAGAAAAACCACTGGATAAAAATCCCAGATCTAAAGAAGGAAATCAGTGTCTTCCTGAAATTAAGGAAGAATCCATCTCAGGGAAAGAGACAAGACACAGTGAAGAAGACACAGCAGATCCATTTGCAATCAACAAAAACAGCAGTGTAATTGAAGCAACACTGGAAATGAGAGAAAGGTTCCAAGAGCTGGTACCCCTTGAGAAGCAATCTCAAGGAAAAAAGCATAAGGTGCCCAGGACTCCTGACAAGCCAGTAAGGAAGGAGGACTTCAATAAGGGATCCTATTTATCAGTTACACAGAGTGATGAGGGCTTTTGTGAAACTCCCAATAGCCTGACTCCAGAGGTAGCCAAGAAGAAAGAGCTCAGAGAAAGGTGAGTCACATGTACCAGAGGATTTGCAGAGTCAGTCAGACCACCATGGACAGATCTATTATAAATATATGTAAGTTTTAATTCTTTCACTAAAATGCTTGAAATAAATATAAAATATTAATTTCATAGTACTATGATGAAGATTCCACTTCCTTTTATAAGCCCTATCTCTTAAATTCTATCGTTTCCTTTAAGCAATGGCATCCTGGTGAAATAAATCTCTGACCAAATTAAGTAAAGAAACAAAAGAACAACACTCAGAACTCTCCAAACCCAAAAGGAAAAAACAAACAAACAAACAAACAAAAAACAAAAACAAAACAAAACAAAAAACAAACAAAAAAATCCAACAGATGCTTGATTTGAAACAACTCAAAATTTCCTTGATGTTATTATTTCTACTAAGTCTGATATCCAGCTATTATTTAACAATGGGCTATTCACTATAGAATCTGAAGGGATAGTAACAGCCAGTCTAGTACATCATGGCCTTCATGAGCTAGTGAACTCTTCAATCAACCAATACCATGGTTTTGTTGCTCATAGAACTTTTTGGGTTGCACCATAAACAGCATGACAGTAGTAAGTCAGAGCGTCAAGTGTCTGACTCTTTGCTATATGGTCTAAATGTGTTTTCTCATTGGATCCCCCTGAGCACATTTGAAGTATGATTACCATTATTATATTGGTAAGAAAACAATGGACTAGTTCCTTATCAGTAGAATTCAAATTTGAAATCTCTTTACAAATGTTTCACCATCATAGACTTTGCATTTATTTGGGACCAAAACACTGGATAGTTTTGCAAGCATTTTTGATTCTGTTGATTTCTTTTTATTAGTATTTGAGAGTTTCATACAAGAAGTTTTTATCACATTCATCCATCACCCAACTCTCTCCAGACAAGCTCCTTTCCTACTCACTCATCTTTGTGCCCTCTTATTTCTAAATCCCAACAGCCCAATTCATGCTGCACAGGTATTCTTAGATGGGTGTTCTTCCACTAGACAGGAGTGAGATCACCAAGAACTACACTCTTAGAATGACCAAAATTTCTTTTGAGCATTTGTTGAAAATTCTCCAGATCTTTTGCACTCTATAATCTCCCATATAGACTCTTGCAATCAGTACCTTTCAGCTTATGAATTTTCTGTGGCAAATCTTAGATTAGAGAATTTTCTATGTGATAGCTGTTGGATAAGCTATTTACTTTTGCTTCTCCAATCATCAGTGTATTTAGTTGAAATCACTAAGCATGAAGGTCATTCAGCAATAGCTCTTACTGTTCAGGCCACATTTTAGCCAAGAAGCATGGTAGTTCTCTATTCCTTTCCCATGGAGGTTTTCTACTTGCAATAACAATTACTGGAAGCAACTGAAGCCAGGAACTAATAAGCCAGAATCACAGACAACTTCCTTCTCTTAGAATGATTTTTTTTTTTTTTAGAAAGAAACAAAAGTTGCGGAAACACCAGGATTCAGGACTAAGTGTTACATTACTAGGCAGACTCATTTATAAGTAGTATCAATTTCTATTTTTTTCTAATAAGGAATTCTTGTGATTTGTAATATTTTTCACAGATGGGTGTTTTGGCTGTCATATTTATGACTATACTAGAGACAGTAAGAATTTTAACTGTGTTTTCAAAAATATTTTGGCTTTCACATGCTCTATTCTTCCATATGTACATGTGGGTCTCTGACATGCAGCCCATTCCTGCATTCTCCTATAAAACTTCACACTCAGCACCTTTCTGAATGATGATGCGAATTAGGGCATCATTGTTTATCTAACACATGGTCTCTGTCGCCCTTTGCAAATGTTGTATTTATACAAATTAGTTGCACTGCTCATCACAAATCTAAGCCATATTTAGATATGATTTGATGATCTCGTTTTCAAGTGAGATACACAACAGTTATTAATTTTAAAAAGTCTTACTGTAAGTATGTGGATGAGGTCCAGTGTCAAAATCTGACTGAGATCTAACTCTAGAATCCTGTTTGGACAATCACATTAAATAAAACATGTGCTCTGACAATGGCAGTACTCTCACACAGATCAAATGCATATATGCCCACTGTTTCTTCTATTATTTTTGTATACATATATGATATATGAATCAAATGTCTCTGTGACCAGCATAGAAATATTGATGTGTGAGGTATGGGTCAGGGAGAACCATTTGCTTACATATGTTCAGTTTCTACCAGAAAGAAAATTTTTGAAAGATCTTAATTAGTCTGATTAAAGCAGGCTAGAAAACGAAAAAAAAATCAAAAATATAAAAACATCCAATATTCTAGAAAAATCTCACCTCATGATTTTATTCACAAGACAAAACCTAGAAAAAAAAAGTCTTGTAGATAAACAGTTAAAAAGTGTTACTAAGTAGAATCTAACCCAGAATGTATAAATACTTTTACACCAATTAAGAGAAAGTATAAATCAATGAAAAATTATTACCATTTAAGATCCACCAAGTAGATTACTAGTCTCTACAAAGAAGACTAAAGAGTTCCATGAATAAGCATTGTGTAATGATTGATGAGCTGTCTGAGGATGGGTTATGTGTAAGTTCCAGCTTTGAATAAATGTAAGGTTGGGCTGAAATGCCTCTCCTAAAAACTGTGTGGAATAATTTGGGGTCAGTGAGGTTGATGTTTGGTTGCAAGAATGGCAGGAGGAGGCTGACCACTGGTGTACTTTTATAGCAATTACTCATCTTGAGTTCTATGGAACACAAAATTCACTGGTTGGAAAGGTTAACTTTCCAGCAAAGAATGCCCATTATTTTTATGAAAAATTCTAAGACCAGAATATCACACAAAGTTAAATATATACAAAATCTTTATTATTGTAACAAAAGATATTTAAAAGAACTTTTAATACATGCATATAAAATACACTTTTACAAGGGCATTTGAATTGAAATATAGAAATACATTTTCTCATGTATATTTTATGGGTACCTTGGAAAAATAGCATTTATACCTAAAGATTAGATGAGCTTTACGATATTTCCTCTTGGCACAGGTCGATGGATACAGGTTGAGTCCAAAGCGGAAGAATTGTTAAGATCTACCCTGGAACTAATCCTGTTCTTTCAGCAGGATGTGCTTGAGAAATCTCTGGCAGCTCCTTAGTGACACTGAGAAACTCTCAGTGGACAATTCTGAAAAACTAAATGTCTTATTCTTTCCTTTAAAGGTCAAACTAAAATAATTCAAGGGTGTATTTTCCATAATGGAGCAATCATGTCTAAGTGACTGGGATGGTTGAGGTTTCTGGAAATAAGATCACTATCAGCACCTGGATAAAGTTGTCAAAAATGGAAGTACAAGTTCAGAAAAACCTGGAGTTCCAAACCTCCATCTGTATAAGTGCTTCCATCTCAAGTTTGTAATGTGTAAATCCTATTTGAATAAAAATATTATTAGGAGAAGATAAAATAAACGAAGTGTGGTAGTTCATTCAGACACTAGCTCCCAGTAATGTGTACATATGATAAATTTTCACATAGCTAATTCATTGTTTACCTTATTTATTTTCTATAGATTGCTACTTGGTAGCATGAGTTCATCTTATGATGTCTTAAATATGAATGCCATTTCATGCTCTTAATAGCTGTATAGCTTTAGGAAAATTCTAATTAATTTGCATCTATTCTCATCCCTGTAAAATGGGTACAAATTATAAATGTATAGGATATCACAAAAAGTGAAGAGTGCAGTTCACAATTGAATGACCCTTGTTAAGCCAATCTAGAGGAAACTTGACACTCTTTTATCTGATAAGGAGAAGGCTCATGAGATAGAGGAGGTTTAAGAATGTCTCTAAACGGACTGACTTGTATAAGAACCTCCACTTCAATTAAAAAAACTCTCAGGCTTAATGAAGAAAAGTTACTTAGATGAAAATCAACCTGATCAGTTAATAGTCTCCGATACTTTTACACATATATCTACCCTGCCCTTGTCCCACTCATTAATGTTACTTACTTTGCCAAATCTAAATCATAGTAACCCTTACTAAAGCGAAGGATTTTTTTTTCAATCAAAATTATTTATTGAATAATCCAGAAAAGTTTAACTCAGATAATTATTTACAAACAAGTGAGTGTGACTATTTTTTTAAAAATGTAAAGATTTTTTAAAAATAAAACTATGGGTATGTGATTAAGTGTAGGATGACACAAAAAGCCTTTGTCTGTCTGTCTGTCTGTCTATCTATCTATATCTATCATCTTTTTTAAAAAAATATTTTATTTATTTATATCCCAAATGTTGCTTCCTCTCAGTCTTCCTCCCAGAATTCTTCACCTTATCCCCTTTCCCTTTGACTCTGAGAGGGTGCTTATTCCCTACCCCAGACATCTCCCTTTCGTGGGTCATCAAGTCTCTACAGGATAAGGTGGATCCTCTTCCACTGAGGCCAGACAAGGCAGTACTATGTTCCATACATGCTAGGGGCCTTAGAACAGCCTGTACATGCACTTTTGTTGGTGGCTCTGTCTCTGGGACACCCCAGAGGTCCAGGTTAGTTGACATTGTTGGTCTTCCTAAAGAGTCTCAATCCCTTTCAGCTCTTTCAGTCCTTCCCCTAACTCTTCCATAGGGGTTTCCGAACTCAGTCCAGTGGTTGGCTGTAGGTATCTGTATCTGTCTCAGATGCTGGTAGATCCTCTCTGAGGTCAGCCATGCTAGGCTCCTGTCTACAAGCACAACAAAGCATTAGTAATAGTGTCAGGTTTTGGTGCCCGCCCATGAGATGGATCTCAAGTTGGCCCAGTTGGATCTCACTGGGTGCCCTTTTCTTCAGTCTCTGTTCCATTTTTGTCCCTGCAATTCTTTAAGACAGGAACAATTTGGGGTCAAAAATTTGAAGGTGAGTTGGTGACCTCCAGTGGGCACTGGTGGCCCTGTCTAACTACTAGAGATGGTCTCTTCAGGTTCCATCTCATCACTGTTTGGCATTTTGGCTAAGGTCACCTACATTGTCCTCACATTCTCTCACCTCCAGGGTCTCTGGCATTTTCTAGAGGTTCTCTTCACCCTCCCACCCCCTGCAGCTGCATATTTCCATTCATTGTCCTGGCCCTCTGGGCTTCTCTCCTGTCTACCCCCATACCTGATCCTGCCCCCTTTCCTCTCTCCTTCTCTCTCCCACTCAAGTTCATCCCTCTGTCTGCCTCCTGTGATTATTTCTTCTCCCTTCTAAGTGGAATTGAAGCACCCTCACTTGGGGTTTCCTTCTTGTTAAGCTTTTATGGTCTGTGGGTTGTACCATGGGTATTCTAAGCTTTTGGACTAATATTCACTTATTAGTGAGTAAATACCATGCATGTCCTTTTGTTTTGGGTTACCTCCCTCAGGATATTTTCTAGTTCCACCCATTTGCCTACAAGATTCATGATGTCCATATTTTCAATAGCTGAAGAGTATTTTATTACTTATTCCACAAACAAATGAGTATGACCTTTATTTTAAAAAATGTGAAGATTTTAAAATAAAACTATGGGTATGTGATTAAGAGTAGGGGTAGGATGACACAATAAACCTTTATTTATTTATTTATTTATTTATTTATTTATTTATATGCCTTTTCTGATAAGGTCTTCATAAGCAATAAAGATTGCCTGCAATTCACTATGCATTCAACGGGAGCCAGCCTCAGCCTCCTGAGTTCTGAGATTATATGTATGCACAACCATATTTACCTATGGTAAAACTTTATAATGCAGAAAATATGGGATCTGGGAAATAGACAGGGGAGAGTCTTATCACATAGATACACAAGGAAAGAGCATTCTAAGCAGAGTGTACATCATGTGCAAATGCATGGGGCATGACATAAGCTCACAGTTTGGGGATCATTTATAATTCAGGATAATTGGGAGGTAGGATCCTTGTGGTGAATGATAGGGGGTGAGGTAGAGCCAGTAGTTAGGGGGTCACTTCATGTAAGCCTTTCTTAGAGAAATAAATATGATTGAGTTCTATCTTGTTGGCAGCTGGCCTCTATTAATTAAGGAAGGCAATGTAGGCATCACCCGTTAGTAATGTCTAGTAAGTATTTCCATTCCTCATCCTGGCACATCTCATGGTCTAGTTCGCAGCTTTTACACTTGGTGATTTGCTTTGATCAGCTAAATATGAGTGAGAAATATATGTTACTTCTGACCAGAAGCTTTAAGATAATGTACCGTTCTCTTTCTGCGGTGGTCACTGGCAACAGTCCAGACAGAAGCTATTCATCAACTTCGTTTCTTCAGTCTGGATTCCACCCAGGCCCCTCCCCCCAAAAAATTATCTGAGATTTAAAGTAGACGTGCAGTGTAGCAGAAAGGAGAGACAAATGTAATTTAAACCAGTGAGATATTAGGTTATCACTAGGTACTGAATGTTTCTTATTAGTGTCACAATTATAGTTTTGTAGGATCATTCTGGAAGAAGTGTTATAGACAGAATCAGACAAGCAAATGAAGAACCAATATAACTTGTAACATGTGGTTTGGCAAGAGCACAGGACACAGCTAAATTTTATTTTGCTACTTAAAGCTTTATGGATGAGAAGTCCTTTGATGTCTTCAAGGAAATTGTTTTCACAGGACGGTGTGTTATCTATTGAACTAGCTAACTCTGGCATCCACTTGTATAGTTAGTTACATATACCTGGCGACAAAAACTGAACAAAAACATTATTGGTTAGTGTGTGTCTGTGTGTGTGTGTGTATACACAAATACATTTCAATTATGGATATCAGTAAGTTTTCTTGTTGATTTCATATTACCCTGTTCTCAGCTCTTTCTTATACTCCAACCAAATGACTTATCTTACACAAGTTTTATGCCAGGATCTTTCCAGTAGGCCAGTTATTGATTTTGGATCATCTTTGCTCTGAAATATTTTACCTGTATTTCTGGTGGTGAGAACCTACTCCCTTGAGACCTTATTTTCCTTATCATTAATTAGAACTGGTAGCTATGATTATCTCATTTGATTTGTGGAATTTCTCTGAGAATTAAAATACATGGAAATGTTTTATGTACTATCTAAAGTCCAAGGAGTCCTCTTTAAGAAGGCTTATACAGCTCTGCCCCTTTGCTCTCTCACTGACTCCTTTCTCCTTGTCTCTCCTTCCCCCTCCCCATCTCTCCATGTGTTCCCAGCAGTCCTTTCCACTTCTCTCTCTCTCCCTCTCTCTCTCTCTCTCTCTCTCTCTCTCTCTCTCTCTCTCTCTCTCTCTCTCTCTCTCTCTGTCTCTCTCTTTCTCTCTCTCTCTCTGTCTCTCTCTCTCTCTCTTTCTCTTCTCTCTGTTCTTCACTGTCTTCTATCTTTCTCTGCCTCTACTCCTTTCTCAATCCCCTTCCCATGCCCTCAAATAAACTCCATTCTACACAAAATAAGGCTTGTTCCTGAATATCAGTGATCATGCTGTTGTTTGCAGTGCATTCTTCTCAATCTCCAATTCTTTAAGTGCTTAAATGTAAGGTATCATGTTCCAGCAGCAATTCCTATAGGCATTCTCTTCTCTTACTGAACACTTTCCCTCTTGAAGTTCTGTAACATTTTTTATTTCTCATACAGAAACAGTAAATAAACATATGGAAGCACAGACTTGAATGTGTCTGTCTATATCCTAATTTTTGGATATTTTGTCTAAATATTTACATTGCTAATTGAAAAGAAGTAGAATTTTATCATACTTGAGAGACTCTAATGAGTGATTGTGTGCAGCAATTTAGAATGTTGAACTGATATGCATTTTAAGGACTTAAGTCAGTCTTTGTGACCGAAATGGGCACAGTGAGTCCCTATGCTGCTTACCTGTCACCCTCAAAGCTGGCTAATTATCAGCTCCTTCAACAGCTCCAAGGTTGTTGTGGTGCACGTCTCTGAGCACTACCACACGAGGGCGCTGTTTGCCTCAATGGTCTTTTTTGTTTTGTTTTGTTTTGTTTTATTCCCCTTATAAAAATGCAAACTTCATATTGTTGTTCCACCAATAGGGTTGCAGACCCCTTTAGCTCCTTGGGTACTTTCTCTAGCTCCTCCATTGGGGGCCCTATGTTCCATCCAATAGATGACTGGGAGCATCCACTTCTGTGTTTGCCAGGCACTGGCATAGCCTCACAAGAGACAGCTGTATCACGGTCCTTTCAGCAGAATCTTGCTGGCATATGCAATGGTGTCTGCGTTTGGAGGCTGATTGTGGAATGGATCCCCAGGTGCGGCAGTTTCTAGATGGTCCATCTATCTAGAGACTAACCAGTACCCCCAGAGCTCGGGTCTCTAGCTGCATATGTAGCAGAAGATGGCCTAGTCAGTCATCATTGGGAAGAGAGGCCCCTTGGTCTTGCAAACTTTATATGCCTCAGTACAGGGGAACACCAGGGCCAAGAACGGGGAGTGGATGGGTAGGGGAGTGGGATGGAGGGTTTGGGGGACTTTTGGGATAGCATTTGAAATGTAAAATAAGAAAATACCTAATTTTAAAGAAAGGAAAAAATGCAAACTTCATTTTTGGGTGGTAGGGTCGGGAAGAAACAGTCTAAATTGTGTAAATATAGATTTCTGACCCCATAATCCAAATAATTGAAGATAAATTGTACTTTATCTCCATCAGTTATATTCAGTGAAGAAATTGGAGTGGTCATAGATTCTATGGGTAAAACAAATCGAATCATCCCAGGTTGAGTTTCGGTCATGTAACTCATAGGTTATGGTTAATGTGGCTCCCTGATTTTTATCAGGTATAAAGCATCATCAGCAATATGTAAAAAGAAATCCAAATGTTTAGAAGAATGCTATTTCTATTAAAATCTATTTCGAAAGCTTACCTAATGGGAACATGTCATTTGTTGGATTTTACATAATGAAATTTAGTATAACTCAGAGCATGTGCTATAATCCCTCTAGAACTGTGCAAGTAAATACTCAGGTACCCAGCTTCTGCAGGATTTCCACTGTGAAGGGCTTAGCTTATATGTTATTTGAGGACAACACA
Source organism: Mus caroli (assembly GCF_978045245.1). Classification (NCBI taxonomy): domain Eukaryota; kingdom Metazoa; phylum Chordata; class Mammalia; order Rodentia; family Muridae; genus Mus; species Mus caroli. The sequence continues at coordinate 90,432,378 of NW_028227259.1, read as the reverse complement.
GAGCAGATTCACCCAAGATGTATTCCATGGATTAAGGTCTAGTACAAGGAAATTAGATGTGACAAGAGAAATCAATAAAGGTATTCACATATGAGAACAGGGCACCTTGTCTGCCAATGAGAGAACAGCCAAGGGAAACAAGGTCAGAATGGGAAGTGAAAAGTCCATCTAACCCAACCGAAGCCACTGCCTTCTTGAAGTCCCTCAGGACAAAGACATTGCCAGCCAGAGCTGAAAAGGACTGGCCACTGGCCAGCCACCTGTGTACCCAGAGGCAAAACTGAACTGCAGTTGTCCCAGTTATTTAGATAGCTTGCCAATTTCAAGAGTTAGGTTGTTTTCTGCACCCCCTCCTCCATCTATGTTATCTACACATCAATGATTCCAGAGAGCTCCTCAGAGGGACATGGCTTCAGTTTATAGATCATTTATTACAGCTCAGCAGGATTTTACCATTAGGGCTTTGATTATGAACAACTGCTGCCCATCACTGAAAATTAATCTTTAATCATTTTCTTAAATGAACAAACGCTAAGCATGTAGGGTCTCAGGAGGTTAGAGGTGGATGAGTAGATAAAATGCTTCGTGAAACGTCACTTTTCTTGTTAAGGTGACATCCAGAGACAAGACATAGACACAAGAATATGAAAAGAATGAGCATATACCAGAGAAGGGACTGGATAATGAGCTCCTGGACCCCAAAGCCAGATTTGGACAATCTGTCATTATTTCTGTTATTACCCAAAACTTCCTAGTCTGTATCTTCCTGACATGGTCAATTGTTGAAGTTGAAGACCAATCTTCCCGAGGTAGAGAAAACCTCACTCCAAGTTAGCCAAAGAAAGAGCAAGTTGAAATGATTGTGTCTGGATTTGTAGAAGCCACTGGTATATATCCATAAAAGCTCAAGGTTATAATAGAGGTAATTATTTATCTGTGGGACTGATCACCTTATGTAAGCTAACAGAATGAAGTCTTAGCTTGAGCAGAACCAGGTTTTAAAGTAGGATTGATATTTGAAACTACCTTTCATGGAGTTGAGTGGTGGTGTGTACTGTCTGCTCTGCTACCCTGTTCCCCAGGCTGAGGTGTGAAGTCTGACTCTCAGACATTTCTGGAATCTCACTGGTACTTTGCTTCCTCTCCCTGGAAGGACCAGGGATAGTTAGAGTCCCAAACAGGTTTAAGGAATCAACATGAGACAGCACATTATTTACATATATTTTATATAATTTCTTTTTACTTACAGAATTGAGTAACACATTTGGAGAGTGTGTTCTGTTGCATTTTTCAGAAAGGAACAGATTTTTGTTGTATTTAAAACCCAAGGATCACAGTCTTTTCTCTTTGTTCTTGGGAACTGCTCATTTCTTTGAGAAAGAAATGGACACAGGAAGGCCACTTGTAGCTGTGTAGCTGCCAACCCCAAATCTTGCTTATGTCCCTTTAAAAACCTCCTGTGGCCAGTCTCTCACAGGAAGACTTATCTTCTAGCAACATTCCATGGTCTAATTTTTTCTGTTTTTTAAAACTTGTTATTTCTACTCCACTTTGTTGAAAAAGCTGTACAGTCCAGAATTGAAATAGTATGAAAAGAAAATCTCATTGACGCCAATGCAGTTATGCCTGCTAATATAAATATATATATTTAATATATATATATAATATATATATATATATATATATGTAATCACAATGAAGTGATTCCCCCACCTCAAACATTCAATTGCATTATTTTACTTGTAGAAGAATGATATTCATTTTTTTGTTGTTGTTGGAGAAAGCCCCCCCGGATATGTGAAATGATGTAAGTATACTTAAGAAGGCAGGCTTATTGAGGCAACATTGAAGGACTTTGAGAGTATACAAGATTGTCTAAATTGCTAAAAGACTCAAACTGGGGTTATAGGGAGCATGAGTGGGGGATATGATACCATTATACTGGTGAGAGACCATTATTATTTTGTTAATATATTGTCACCTGTCCTGAACCTCAGACGGGCTCTAGATAACTGGTAGATCACACCCTGTATACCCAGTTAAGTTGGCTTTAGGCTGGTGGAATGGGAGCTGGGAAAGGGATTACTCTGTGCAGTTTGCTGGGCATTGAGGCTTAAATGGCTGCTTTTAGTGATAGTGCCAGCGAGGAGTCTTGCTCTTCCACACAGAGAGAGGCTGTTGGACTGTATCCAGCCTTTTCTCTGAGCACTTCCTTGTCAGCCCTAAACTAAGGTAGAAAATGAACCACATGAAGAAACGTGGTGCCCCACCAACAAAAAAAAGTTTTCCCAACCAAGAAAAAGTTCATTTGGCAGCAAAAAAATGGGGTACACCTTATTTCAGGAATTAACTGAATATGTGGGTCTCTCAAGTGACCACAATGAAGTGACTTTGGGTGATATAAGCACAATGGCATACTGGTATAAGTAAAAAAGTATGCAGTAAACTTACCCCAATATGTACATTTTACCACTAGTGCGGTAGTCTGTTAGTATTCAGAGACCATGGTTGACAGTCTTCTCAAAGGACAGAGAAGAGATATCTTTGATGAGCGTAATTTATATTTGTTTGGCTGAATTTCCTGGGCTGTGACTACATAATATTCTCTACTTAAGGAGCACAGAAGAGTAAGTAAAACAGTTATAGAAAGGACACATTGGGTATTTACAGACGTGTTACAAAGCCTTCCTGTGGGATTGCATATTATGGGTAATCAAGGAATTGAAGTTTACTTGGGACATTGTTGTCAGGATAAGAAAAAGTGGGTTGAGGATTAAATCAAGCCAATGATACAGAAGAGTTAGATGAGCCATAGAAACATCCATACCTTTATCATGACTAGGTCACCAGTGACCTTGACAGCACCCAGGAGCACAGAGAAGGTTAAGAGGCTAGGGCCTGAGGAGAAATACATTTACAGTGAAAAATCCTGCTAGTGAGGATTTCTCTTTGATGAAACTTGTCTATGAAAGTCAAAAGAAAACACATTTAAAGGAAAACAAACATGTCAAAGAGTTTGTAACTTGCATTTTGAGTTTTGTTTTGTTTTTTGCTGAGAATTTGGCCTGTTTAAAGGACCATAAGTAGAACACACCAAGGATCAAATTTTAAAGAGAATAATAATAAATGCTGGAGGTTCAAGTTTTCTCAAGAAGTGTGCATACTAATACACAAAGCAAAGGATCCTGTAGTGTGGAAACTACAGACTTTTGTTTTCTCTCTGTTTTGCTTTCCTTCTTTTGTTTCGTGAGTCATGGTCTTTCTAGGAATTCCCCATCCTCAAACTTATTGTGTGCAGTGCATAGTATACACTGGCCTCAAACTCTCATCACATTTCTTGCCTCAACTCTTCTAAGTGTTGGGAATTACATGCTACCTGCATTTTTCTTATATTGTAATTTTCCCTTTTTTATATAATTATATATTTCTGTAGAGGAAAAAAAACAAGGTTTGAGGATTTGGAGAAAGTCATATAATCAAGAGAATTGCTATCCATTCAGCTTTCACCTTTACACTCTCTTGCATTTAGTAGATAACAACTTGCCTTTAGTAGGTACAATTTTGTTTTCTTTTTCTTTTTCTGGTTGCCATTGACTACTAAAAAACATACTGGCATATTGGTTGGAATAATATTAAATGAAAAGGCCAGTTTGAGGGGTGTTTAGTCATACAAGATAAAGGTTATCAAAGGTCAGAAGTAGGAGACCATCATAAAGAGTAGAGCTGAGAATGCAATCAGAAATGCCTGCCTTTTACTGTGTCAAAGTTCCCAGCATTGCCTAAATCAGGGCATCATAGAGAGACCACATCTACAAACAACTAGCTTGGAAAATGAGCTGACCAGGATGAACTGAGGGGCTAGAGAACAGAATTATGAAATTGGCAGCTTATAGCTATGAGGGTCCTTTCAGGAAGCAGACTGGCTGGGCCAGTGGGGATGCTGAAGGAAGGGATGGATAAAAGGCATGTGGGCCTGCAGGACAGACAGTTTGGAGTACTCTATTACATTTCTTTATTCTCAGAGGTTGTGGCCCAGGGATTTGATGGTGATTATGTCAGAAAGATTCTTAATAAAATATAAGATCTTAGACAATCTTAGTATCCAAACGCAGTGTGATGATTTGCAGTCTAGAGAGGCATGCTTACAGTTCCTAAGTAATGCTGGGACAGAGTTCACCAACAGGAAGTTTGAGTGGAAGTGACACAGATCTTAGGACTAATGGTCACCGTCTTTTTATAAGAACCCTGTATGTGCCCAACTTTCAAATGTCTTCCCTCTGAAGCACTGAGGGGAGCAAAACATGCACATCTACACCAAAGAACATCAGTGGTACACAGTAAAGCTCCATGCCAGTCTCTATGGAAGCTCTGTGTTCTGTCTTCTGTGGTCAGCATTTGGTTTATACATGTTTTATCTTTTTTTTCCCCTGTATACCCCTGCTGTAATGTAAATTAACTGGGAACAATTACTTTTCTATTGTTAACAGCCCAGTTCCCACTCCATAGAATAATTCCTGAATCAGAGGAGAACTAAAAGCTATTTGGTTTTTTTTTTCAATTAAATTATTTTATTTACTAACATTCCAAATTTAACTCCTTTCCCAGTTCCCTTCCACAAGTTCTTCATCTCTTCCCTCCTCCCCTTTGCTTCTGAGAAGGTTCTCCTCTACCAGCCTCCTATCCCCACCTCACTTCCACCAGCATCTCCCTTCCCTGGGACACTAAGTTTCTACAAGATTAGGCGCATCTTCTCCCACTGAGGCCAGAGAAGGCAGTCTCTGCTACATATGTTCCAAAGGCCATGAACCAGCACATGTATGCTCTTTGGTTGGTGACATAGTCTCTGGGAGTTCTGAGGAGTCCCAGTTAGTTGATACTGTTATTATTTCTATGGTGTAAAAGCTATTTGTTAATGACTATGTTTGGAGTGGAGCTCAGAGAACAGCAACATGATCTCATATCCCATCAAATATGTTCCTTAGTTTATGATCTGCCATTTTGGGTCTTTCAGTCTGTAGAACAAACAATGGTCTACTTATAGATGCATGGTACATGGTGTGATATTATGGATGATACATACGTGCTAAGGCAACAAAGCCATAAAAATTAGTTGAATTGAGCCAAAATATAAAATAATATAACAGAAAATGTCTTTGACCCCCGGGGGAGGGGGGCAAATGAAGCCAAAGTTTAATGCTTGCAAGAGATTTTATTAGTGAAAGTAAAGAAATTCCAATTTCAAGATAGTACAACTGTCATTCACTCTGACTGTGTTACCTGCTGCAGCCCACAATGTCATCACAGTAGAAAGCAACACTTGATATGCTAGGACTCAGTCAAGCTTTGTTTGAGGAGATGTAGGTAGAAAAATCAGTGTTTTAGGAGGAAGATATTTTAGAGATTTGCACCTGAAACTTTAAAAAATTATATATTAGTGGCTCAGAACATTAACTACCAGTTTCACTGATTTTATGGACTTACCCTTGAAGCTCTGCCCAACCTTTGGCTGTCAGGCACAGTGTGGTGTGAGGCCTTGATTCCTGCATCATCTTTTCAGGTGGTAGAGGTGAATTATAGTTTCCATATCCTGACTATGGCAGCTAAGTGTGTTTCCCTCACACTCCACCCTTGGCTTGGAGATTTGAGGTCATATGTACTAGGTCATGTGTGTGTGTGTGTGTGTGTGTGTATGTATGCATATATACATATGACCTGGTGTGAAGAAGAAATAATAGTTAAAATATATTAGAATAACTTCTTTCCATAGCATGATAAATCAATTGCAACTAACATAGTGACTGTTGAGCTTCCTGTATAAATTTGAAGTCAATTATCATACAAATATATACAAAATTCTTAAACTATGACACCAAAACAATTTGCAAAACACATGAAATTCAAGAAGAACGAAGACCAAAATGTGGACACTTTGCCCCTTCTTAGAATTGAGAACAAAACACCCATGGAAGGAGTTATAGAGACAAAGTTCGGAGCTGAGACAAAAGGATGGACCATCTAGAGACTGCCATATCCAGGGATCCATCCCATAATCAGCCTCCAAACGCTGACACCATTGTATACACTAGCAAGATTTTGCTGAAAGGACCCAGATATAGCTGTCTCTTGTGAGACAATGCCGGGGCCTAGCAAACACAGAAGTGGATGCTCACAGTCAGCTATTGGATCGATCACAGGGGCCCCAATGGAGGAACTAGAGAAAGTACCCAAGGAGCTAAAGGGATCTGCAACCCTATAGGTGCAACAACATTATGAACTAACCAGTACTCCGGAGCTCTTGACTCTAGCTGCATATGTATCAAAAGATGGCCTAGTCGGCCATCACTGGAAACAGAGGCTCATTGGACATGCAAACTTTATATGCCCCAGTACAGGGGAACACCAGGGCCAAAAAGTGGGAGTGGGTGGGTAGGGGAGTGGGGGAGGAGGGTATGGGGGACTTTTGGGATAGCATTGGAAATGTAAATGAAGAAAATACCTAAGGAAAAAAAAAAGAATCATCAGAAATTTTAACCAATGTGCCAATGTAAGTTCTCTGTCACTTACAACCAATGTAATTTCAGGCAAACTAATCCTTTGGATTAATTTACTCATCAGTAAACTAATTCAAAAGATAGAAAAATAATGCTTATCTTAAACAAAAGACTTTGAAAAAGGATTTTTGTACATATGCAAGAAATAGAAATTAATACTTGCTTTTGAAAATCTATTTCTGGGGCTGTCAAGATGGCTCAGAGGATAAAAGCACTGACTGCTCTTCTGAAGGTTCTGAGTTCAAATCCCAGCAACCACATGGAGCCTCACAACCACCTGTAATGGGATCTGATGCCCTCTTCTGGTGTGTCAGAAGACAGCATCACAGTGTACTTATTTATAATAATAAATAAATCTTTGGACCAGAGAGAGTGGGGCCAACCAGAGAGAGCAGGGTCGATCAGAGTGAGCAGAGGTCCTAAATTCAATTCCCAACAACCACATAAAGGCTCACAACCATCTGTACAGCTACAGTGAACTCATATAAATAAAATAAATAAATAAATCTTAAAAAAGAAAAGAAAATCTATTTCTGTTGAGATAATACAAACTTGGTTTACTTATGTCTTCGTAAGTTTTTTGAACCTGAAAATTGTTTTATATGCTATTGAGCTAAGACAAAAATGAATACATGCCCTACTTAATGATATTGATAAATTTTTTATTTTAAAATAGGACCAGGAATGGGAGTGGGTAGGTTTGGGAGCAGGGGGAGGGTGGAGGGGATAGGGGATTTTCGGAGGGAAAATTAGGAAAGGGGATAACATTTGAAAGGTAAGTAAAGAAAATATCTAAAAAATAAAAACAACAACAACAACAATAAAACCCAAAATGATTCATTTTTGAAAAAATATTCTTTTATTTTTTATTTTTATTATTTATCACTTGCTTATTTGGTATTGCTCCACCTTGTATGTTATTCAAAATCTAGTTTCATCTGTACTACAAATACTGTTCTTAAATTACCATCATTTCTACTTAGGTAAATATATGGGACCAAATAATACCCATAAACAACAGTTAGCTCAGTCTATCCTGCTAGTAACTGCTGACCTTGAGGCACCAAACAATATTTTCTAGTACCTGAAATTACCTTGTTTCTGCTCTAGAGGAGGTGCAAAATCTAGAAGTCCTTCACTACCACCTACAGGAAGATTTGACAAATTGTCTGCTGAAGGCAGGTGCTTGAAAGAATCGTCATCATAATGGTTAGAGTCACTTAAATTCGAAGGATCAAACAGGCAAATGAGAAATGTGTGTTAATATTGAGACCAGGGTCTTGACAGCCTCTGTAATTTCTGGTCTGGAGAAGGTTTCTGGGTATATATCCAGAAACATCGCCATCTGTTATTTGTAACCGGAGGACATGCTCAATCCTCAGGAGCATTTGGAGGCCTTTTAAAGGCTCTTACCTGTGCTTTCCAGAATTCACCAGGAGACTGTAGCCTTGGGGGCTCAGGCAGGAGGATTGTTGAATTTTAAATCATGCTGGGCTGTATAGTGAATATTGTTTTAAACAAGCAATCAAAAATATATATTTTCTAATTTTATATATTATATATTTTAAAATTAATGATGATACATAGACAATTTTTTTTGTTGTTCAGTGGTCAAAATAATTACAAATGTAGTAACTGATTATGGGACTTGTCTATCTACAACCTGATTCCTTTGCTTATTATTTCAATATTGGAAGGTCATCATGATTTTGAATTCGATTACTAGAACATTTTACAGCAGTGTATTTTTTCATTTATGTATTTATTCTGTGTGTTTGCATGTGCACATGTATTACTGTGCAAGGTCAAGAAGGCAACTGACAGTATTCATGTCTCTCCTACCATGTGGGACCAGGGGATTAAATTCAGGATGTCAGTTTTGCTTGTCACCCAGTGCCTTTATCTGTTGAGTCAACTCACTGTCTCAAACATCAACCATAGTGTCTCTGAATTGTTTTTGATTTTTACTTACTCCTTACTAAGCATGGTGGTACTTGCACTTAAGTATGCACAGCATATTTTGGATACGCTGGGAATATGATAGTCAGTTTTTAAACCTAGGGGAGGCTCTCCGGGTGCCCATGTTGAGTTTGCCCTGCATATTGGATTTCTGCATTTCCAATAACTGATATTCTAAAGCTGAGTTCTTCGATGTTAAGTCTTTAAACTCCTTCATAAACATCTCCTTTACTTTTTCCATCTCATCAACCAGTTTCTGCTTTTCTTCCTCCTCCCATCTAACAACTAACTTCTGAAAGTCCTCCTCATTTATTTTCTGCATTTCATAGTCTTTAGAGAATCGGATTTGGTGGGTGTGCTGCGCCGACTCCAGCTGGGTCTTGGTGAACTGCAGCTGCTCCTTCAACATGTTGTTCTCCTCCTGGAGCTTGTGGGTCTGTGCTTTTGCATTTCTCGCGAGATAATCTGCAGTGTGGCGGCGATGGAGGTGGCTCTGTAGAAAAACTTGGTTCATGAAGGCTTTGTCACAAAAGCGGCACTGGTAATGGCTGGCTTGGGCCTGACTCATCATCAGCTGCTGGGCAGACACCATCTTTTTCCTGCGTCTACACTCCTGCTTGAGCAGGGTAATATCCTCTCCCTGCTTGGCGAGCAGCTGTTTGTTCTGCTCATAGCCACTCAGACTCAGGCGTAACCGCTCCTCTACCACGCTCAGCTGTGAGGTGAGGAACTCTTGACAATACACCAGATACTCAATGGTTAGCTGTGTCAGGCGGATGAGCTTCAACAGCAGTGGGTCCACCTCGGACTGGCAGTATGGGAACTTCTCATTCTCCAGTTTGCAGAAGGTGATGTTCATGATGTTCTCCTGAAGTGTTAGGACATCCATAGTTCCCACCACCTTATCCACATCAGTGGAGCCCAGCTTCCTCCAGTCAATGTTCTCCAGGCGAGGTCGGAATTGGAAGAAAGGCAGGGGTCCAGAGGCCGAGTTGGCAGTGACATGGGTCCTGGGAACTGCACCTCTCTCTGGGGCGTCACGTCTCTTCTGGCTGTTGGACTGAGGGTAGCAGCTGTGTTTCTGGAAGGACATTCTTGAAAGCCAACCTGCTGCCTATACTGGAGGAATAGGGTGGTCTTTCTTACCTGACCAGGCCACCTGGAGTCCCACGACACCACGCCCAGTGTGAGCAAGTGACAGCCTGGACCTCTGATGCAGTGGTTGCAGTCTATACCCTCGCCCGGCTGGGATGTTGCCATGGCAACATGTAGCTTCATCCTGGAGCTTAAGGCTTGTCTGCTCTGGGGCATTCAGACTGCACTAAGAGGGCCTTACAAACACAGAGATCTGCAATCGGAAGAACTTGAAACTGTTATAGCAACTTGCAAAACACGTGACTCTCATTTTGGGAGTCTTTATGGTGGTGCTAGTGTCAGGGGTGGGGAAAGGCGTTGCCAGTGGCTCCATAGAGATCAACCAGGTGAGGAAAAAGCCAGGCATCTTTTAATCCATGAGGAAGGATCAGACTAACCATGAGGACTTTGTTGTTGTTGTTGTTGTTGTAGGTGGTGGTGGTGGTGGTGGTGGTGGTGGTGGTGGTGGTATTTCTGTGGACCTTCGGTTCCATCCATTAGGCTGGCAGGGTCAGGGAGAGGAAGGTGGTTGTTAACCACAGAAGCATTACCAGATTTTCATATAGGTGGAGAAAAAAATAAAGGGCTTATAGATTTGCTCAGTAGTTGCATGAATAAGTAAATTGACTGAATTGGGTGCCTAGTTAAGGAGATAATGGCTCCAGGCCCCATATCCCTTATATTCTCTCTGGCTGGGGCCTGTAAAAGAGGAAGAACCCTTGCTCTTGGTCATAAGCCTGTGAGCTGCTTTATTTTTATTTATTTATTTATTTATGATGGACCAACAAAGACTTTTCAACTGGGTCCTTTTTTAATTCTAACCCATCACAAAACCAGTACTTTTAAATCATTTCCTGCTCTAAATGTCCTTATTGATTGCCCAGAGAGGAGCAGTTTCCATAAGTCCCTTACTCTATGTAGCTGTTTGAGTACTCATTTAAACCCTCAGGGCTCTAAACTTTAGATTTTTCCAAAATATTCCTTACATTCTTGCAATTAGATTTTCTCAACATTCGGCCATACATAGATCATTCTTTAATGTTCAAAAAATTACAGATTTAGGGCTGGAGAGAGCTCAGTATGTTCAGCTCAGAGGCCTGGGGATGGGTTCTGGTGTAGTGACTTGCAGTTGTCTAACTGTCCCAGGGGTTTTGTCGTCCTCTGCTGGCCTTCGAAGGTACTGTATGCAGATGGAGCACAGAGTTGCACAGGCAAACACCAGTATCCCAAAGTTAAGGTTTATTTATGAGTAAAATATCCTAAAGAATTTTCACTGTTTTACTTCAAATTCAAGAAAGGATTTTTCTAGAAATTTATAATTTTCGTAGTTTTTGTTGTCTCCTCTGTCTGTGCCTACCCTACCCCAACTCTTGATCGTCTTGGTAGTCACAAGTTCCTTTGCTACCCAGGCTGGCTTCAAACTCTTGCTCTTCTTACATCTGTCTTCTCTTACATCTTACATCATCTTCTGCTGGGAAGACAGTCTGTGTCATCAGGATGATGTGTACCTCTAAGTCACATTCACTATTTCCACCCTAAAAAGTCTGTCTTAGCCGTGAGTGACCTTTAAATTTTATGAGTTATAACAAGCTGCCTGTGAAGATTTGGGACAGGAAGCTGCCTCAGGAAATGCTTCCTTTAGACATGGATGTGAGAAGAATGGTTGCCAGAGGTTTGGGCCTCAACACAACTGGGAAGCTGACTTCGTGTTCATCTTGAACAATAAGTAAAATGCTGTTTAACATATTACATGCTGAAGGGAAGAAAACAAATTTAGTTTAACAAAGTAACTTGGGGAAAAGATAGAGTTAGATTCTGTCTTAGGTAGGGTTTTACTGCTGTAAACAGAGACTATGACCAAGTCTTATAAATGACATTTAGTTGGGACTGGCTTACAGGTTCAGGGTTTCAGTCCATTATCATCAAGGCAGAAACTTGGCAACATCCAGGCAGACATGGTGCAGGAGGAGCTGAGAGTTTTACATCTTTATCTGAAGGCTGTTAGTAGAATACTGACTTCCAGCCAGCTAGGGTGAGAGTCTTAAAGTCCATACCCACAGTACCATGCGTATGTCAAAGGGCACACCTTCTAATAGTTGCTACTCCCTAGGCCAAGCATATACAAACCATCACAGCCTCCCAGTGATTTCCCCTTCCTCCCCATGAAGACTGCATTAGAGTAGCCAGTGAAGTAAGGGAACAATATGGAGTAATAGAAACTTGTAGAAAAGGAACATACATTGTATTTATTGACACAAGAGCCTTAACTGAAAGCAAGTTGATCAACATCCTGAAGACTTTTGTTACTAGATTATCAAATAAATCCTGAGAGTAAAATGCTCCAGAGTGTTTCTGTCCTCATGTAATTAATTCCTTTATTATATTAATTATACTCTAAAATACCAATTGCTTAACTGAGATAGTCTTTCTTTTATTTTCTTTTCCCTTTGAGAATTTTTGGGATCTGACTGAAAAATCTATTTTCAAAGTTTATAATGATGCTTGATGTATATACTTACATATTTTAAATGTATGTATACATATGTATATAAATACATAATAATATATACATGGATACACATAGTGTAAAAATATTACCATTATTAAATGAACTGACATATTCATTTTACAGTAAATGAGTTTTAGGGAGTGACTATCCTTAAAGTATACACTCACCTTAAATTTCTAGTAGATAAAACATCAATATCTGGTCATCTAGTTGCAGTTTTTGTCTCCAGAACTTTTTATCTTCTAACTGCATATTTATACACTCTTAACTCTATGCCAGCCCCAATCCTGTGGTAACTGTCATTCTATTCTCTACAAAATAACTAAGTCCAAAATAACAGGGCTTTAGCCTTCCAAGCAGGAAATGGACTTTGATAGTCCAAGGATATAAAGCCCACTTTTCATATTATTGGAAGAAATCATGACTATAACACTTATTTCCAGAGAGGAAAATCGTGCACATGTCTCGGCCTTGGCTTTTTTATTTCTGCTTGGAATGGTGCAGCAGTGGTAATCTTCTAAATGGGAATATTTTAGTTTTCCTGTCTCAGGTTCATCATGGGACCACCATTTGGGCAACTGGTCACTTGTTTTGTTCAATGTTCAGGAGTAGGGAAAGTCTCACTCCGATGCAGGGAAGGTTAAGGGACTTGAGATTTTTCTGACCTGAGAAGAAAGTGACTGCTGTATTTGTGGGAAGAAACTAAGAGGCTGCTGGGTTTTAAGGTAAGATGTGCTGAGGCTTGCTGTGTATCCATCAATCTCGGATTTATTAGTTTCCCTTCTAGTCCACTGGGCACATGAGACTGCATATCAAAGGACTGAAGGTGGGTAGAAGCCAAAAAGAGACAGCCGGAGGCAGAGACAGGAAGAAATTTCCCCACGGCCATCTGCGGCACATATTGCCAACATACTGATTTTAACTTGGTAAAATTAGTTTTGAGCTTTTGATCTTCATACCATGAAAAAAATAGATTTTTTTTAAATAAACTGTGTATTTTGTGGTAATTTGTCACAAGAGTACTAAAATCACTGTTCAACCTCACACTAGTTTAGTTTACCTTTCCTTCTCAGCAATAATCAAAGTCCATAATTTCTCGGTATATTCTTTCATCTTTCTGCAAATACTTTATAACTATTTAATAATTGCCAAGCCTTGTCTTTAAAGTGAGAACACTATTTGTATGATTACTGTCAGGGCTTACCCTTTGTGAGGAGCACGGAATGGCTCCTGACACAAGCCCAATGAAAAATTGTTTAGAAAAGTTGATGACATTTTGAAGCCAAGAAAATGATGGTAGGCAGGGAGTAAGTGGTCACATAGTCTTTAGGAGAAAGAATTTAAGAACAAAAGACTTTTGGGATAGCATTTGAAATGTAAATGAAGAAAACATCTAATAAAAAATGTTTAAAAAAGAACAAAAGACAACAATGTATTTGTATTGTATCCTAGAGCTAGTTTGAAGAAAGGTGCTATTGCATACTTAAATTTGTTTAAATTTCTATAGCTATACCTATAAGGTATATATTTTATCATTTGAACTGAAAATAAAGCATTCATCATTATTGTTTTGTGAAATGTCTACAGAAATCTAGCACAAACCAACAAATATGGAGAGACTAATAGTTTTAATAAAACATAGTAAACTATTTGTTGAGAAAAGAGATAACATTTAGATTTCTTTTGGTTTGTTCATTGGCACCTGTGAAACAATAAAAAAACATGTCAGCTTTGTATAATAAACTGTCAAATTTCTTACATATAAAGCAAAGTTGTTTTTCTTTACTCATGAGTTCATTATAAAGGACTATATAGAATAGTCATCTAAAAGTACTCATCACGATAATGTTTTCTCCTCTGTCTGCATACAGATGCAGCATTCCTACAGTTATATATTCTTACAGGAATTAATAAGCATCCATGTAACAGTTTAATTCAAATGCAACATTTCAGTCTATTTGAATGCATATGTAGATACCATGAAACCTGGGTTGGAATAGCTATTGATTTAGCTACTCTTGATATTGAAACATAGGAGTGAAGGAGAATTCTTTTTCCATCTTTATAGACTGTCTAGGAAGATAGGATTTTCCCCTTTACCTATTTCACATTGAGTAACTCCTTCCATGTAAGGAATTTGATAAGTATGCCTGTGAGCATGTGAAATTGTTAAATGATTTTAAATGAATCTAATATCTTGATATTATTCGCCTATAGGCCTCTCATCTTAAATACCAGTAAAATAAAATGTCACATAATTTAGCTGGGGTTAAGGGTTTAAGAAAAAAACAGAAAATGGCTAATGTCATTAAGGATGACTATAGTTAAAGTGACCACTGATAGCGCAGACTGATGTCACATTTATTCTCAATATAACTTTAGGCATGGGTGGCACCTCAGGAATAGAATTTCATCTGACTGAAAGTTAAAATAATATCTCCCTATTTCCTTGTCCAGTGAACATTTATGATCATAACCTGATAATAATCTGGGCATAGGGCAGAGGTATAAGGACTTGAAAATAGTTATTTGTTTTCTTTATTTTACTTATTTTTGGTTAGATAGGAAGTGAGGAGATCAACTGAGCATTCTGTCCAGGGCCTTTCTTGTTAGGACAGTGTGTGAGGTGAGATGGAGGAACAGGGAGTGGGTAAGGATGGCAAATGGCCCGCAGGCCTTAATGGACAGAACTCCTCATTTCAGTCTCCTTCCCCTTCAGAGGAGCTTCTTTCTAAAGGGATGAGTATCATTGCGGTGTAGTCAGGTCATATTCAATTTGAATCACTTTTTAAAAAAGATTTATTTCCTTATTTTATGTATGTGAGTACACTGTAGGTGTTTTAGACACATCAGAAAAGGGCATCAGATTCCCTTACTGATGGTTGTGAGCCACCATATGATTGCTGAGAATTGAACTCAGGACCTCTGGAAGAGCAGTCATTGGTGCTCTTAACATCTGAGCCATCTATCCAGTCCCTTGCTGGTTCCTAATTTTGATCAGTTTAAGGAAGAATTTTCTATTCTAATAACAGTCTGGAAATTGTATACAGGAAATAAATTCATCATGTCTTAATTTCTAAGGAACTGATAACTAGCAACCACATCCCATTTTCTCATTTCACACATGTATGCATGACTAAAAGACTATATATATATATATATATATATATATATATATATATATATATATGCAAAGGTAGTTTCAGCTGAGGAGCTGTAGTGTAATTAATCCACAATTTCCACATCTCATTATTATGCATGACTTATAGAAACAAATGCATATCACTCTCTTCTCCAGAAAATCTCACTTCTCTACCTAAAAAGAACAAGGGTATTTTCACTTATGATTAAATATATTTCATTTGGTAGCACAGGGGCTTTCTTTTCTAAATAATCTAGTTATTCTGAGGTGCTTTATAAAAGTTCCAGAGAAATCTGCTTGCAGACAAGATGGCTAACATAAAGAGGGTTGCGTCTGTTGTCTGAAATAAAGTATATGTTTAAAATTATAAGGAGAGGCCGGGTGTGGTGCATTCCTTTAGTCCCAGCATCCAGGAGGCAAAGGCAGGTGGATCTCTGTGAGTTCCAGGCTAGCCCTGGTTACATAATGAAATCTTTTCTGAAAAGAAAAATAATTATGAAGATGAAAAGGTTTTTTTTCCCCATGATTTTAACTTCTTGTTGTGAAGAATAGTTGTTATTAAGATACAGGACACAGAAAAAAAAATGGAGAAGTAAGTGTTTTAGCGTGTTGCCCCCACAGAGTTCTAGGGATTACACATAGATTAAATGCTGTGTGTTTTGCAAGTATATATCTGTGTGTGTATGCATATGTGCGTATTATATGTGCATACTATATGGGGGGGAACCTTAAATTCTTCCTCTCATATGATGAATAAATTAAATTTATCTAGCTAATCACTTTTAAACTGTTTTTATATGTATCAGAATGTTTTTCTGCATTATATATGCACATATATGTAACACACAACACACACACAAACACCCCCTATGCATGCCTGGGGCATGTGAAGAGGGTACTGGATCCCTTGGAATCAAAGTTACGAATGGATGTGAGCTTCTATGTGGGTGCTGGGAATTGAACCCTGGTCCTCTGTGAGAATAAATGCTCTTAACCACTGAGCCATCTGTGTAGCGCCACTTATCATTTCTACCTGACAGGAAGTTTTACAAAGATGTGAGATATGAGAAGATGGGAGAAGAAACAAGAAGAATCAAGACTCTAATGTATATATTCAAATATTCAAATCCTGAAAGTTCTTTTACTGTGTACATGGTAATAATGCCCTATACACTTTTAATATCCGCAGTTTATCTGTTGACTAACTGTCCACTAAAAGACTAGATTGTAATCCTGAAGTGGGTGTGTTCCTTGTACAGAAGTTGTGTGCCTCCCCGTCTATAAACCCCACACATAGCAGTGGTTACAGTAGGTAACTTACCTGGTAAAAAAAAAGCCTGTGCTTCTTGGCTGGCAGATTTGGCCTCAACAGGCTCAAGTTCCTGCGGTTTTGCTTCAGTAGGCTCAGCTGTAATAAGTTTTCCCACAACAGCCTGGCTCGCCATAAGTTCAGCTGGAGGAGGTCGGCCTGCAGCAGATTCTGCTGCAGGAAGCTTGGCTTCAACAGCCAGGCCTGCAGCAGGCATGGCTGGCAGAGACTGTGCTACAGCAGGCTCACCTGAAGTAGGTTTGTTTTCAGAAGACAGGCCTGCAGGGGATTCAGCTAGTGGGGACTGTGCTCCCACAGACAAGGGTAGAGCGGGTTCAGGTGCCATGAGGCGGGATGCATCAGGGACAGCTGCCTCTAACTGGTGGGGGGCAGGCTCAGGTGCACCAAACTGGACTGGGGCAGGCTCAGGTGCACCAAACTGGGATGGAGCAGGTTCGGGTGCAAGAGGTTTGGGTCCAGAGGGTGGCACGGGTGTTCCAAGTTTGACTGCCTGAGGCAGACCTAAAATAGGTTTGTCTACAGGGAACTCAGGTACCAGACCCTCACCTTCAGCAGGCACAGCAGAAACTGCTACGGGCTCAGGTCTAACAGGTGAGATGACAGAAATCTTTGGAGGTATGACAAAGGGATATGGCCTGGGAGGAAAGGGTCTGGGAGGAGGAAGAGGAACGACTGGGGGACCATTCAATGGAGCATCAGCTGGGTAGTTAAGACTTTGGTATACATAGCGAAGTTTAGAAGGAGTGGCAATCCAAGGATATAGAGATAACCCCTTTTCAAGTTCAGAACTTCCAGGGAATTTGGTGATGGTGCTTCCTTGTTGAGTGTTAAAAGGAGGCAAAAGAAAAGGTGGCAAATTGTCATTCCATAGGCCAAACGGGATATTCAGAGATGGATTAAGTGGGTAGCGATTTCCAAAGTAATCCTAAATAGAAGGAAAGGAATTCATTGTAGTTGACCATTTATACATGTAGCTATATTAATTTCTGCTATGACTGTAGTCATATATGAATAATGTTTTTAAAGGAATACTTGTTTAGTCTTTTTAATAACCAATATGCATCCATATTTATCGAAATGAAAATATTTTGAGAAGATAACAAACCTAAACTGAAGGAGAAGCACTTTGAGAAGCACTTTGTAGAGAAGAGAAGTGTTACATATTGCAGAATACACTGCCTGGGTTAGGATGGGGGTGTCTTAGATAAACATTGAATGCAGTTTAGAAGATTAACATAGGATGCAGGACAGGTTCTTCCAGGATAGTCTCCACCATGTTCTTAATCTGTGCCTATTGCACCTGAAAACCCCCTTCTCTGCAAATTAATTGTCCTACATGAAGCCTTCAGTTCCATACTCTTCTTTCAGTTGTAGTACTATTTGTGACCTCTGTCCCAGATTTGTCCTGTTTCCTCAAACTTTCATCCCACCCCCCAGGTATTGTTATCAGAAGGGCAGGTGGAAAATATGAAAAATGGACTTGGCTTTTCATATATAAATTTCCCAGTGATGTTTCTGTTTTAAATGGGTATTTTAATAACATTGGTCATGAATTTAACCATCAAATTTCAAATTCTTTCTTATGGTAGGACCTCTACCAATTCCTCTGGTGGTTCTACCAGATTTCTCTACCTCATTCTGGAAGACTGCCAGGGACCTCAGGTCACATAGTTATGCAAGAATTCACAGAAAACAGGAACACTTCTTACTCATGTGCATATGATATTTTTTATCTTATTTTAAATGCCCCCCACCCCATTTTACAAATCAGGATCTTAGAATTTGGTCATTTATATAGCTACAGTTTGACTGTCATTCAAAGACTTATGTTCAGTGTTTCTCATGCCCAGAGTTGTTTTATTTAGATGCATGCCAAGTTGTACTCCTAATAATATACTTCCTATGGATACAGATTCAGTTTTCACAATTTTTTTGTAAAGTGCTGCCTTCCTTGTTAATTATACTTTTTACAATGTCAAACTTTATAAGATTATGTTTCATTTTAACCCACTCAACCTACTAAGCATGAACAATGATGGCAGGTTAACAGTGTGGATAAAATATTCTGTGATGACCAAGATATGCATAGACAAGTGGACCCATGAATGAAGAGAAGTGAACAAGTCTTTAAATGAACCAACTAGTTCTTCAAAAAAAAACAATCACCATAAAACTGAACTATCTAACATTATTTGGTGGGAAATGATATCTTAAAAAATAGTACCCCAGAGCTCTTGACTCTAGCTGCATATGTATCAAAAGATGGCCTAGTCGGCCATCACTGGAAAGAGAGGCCCATTGGACATGCAAACTTTATATGCCCCAGTACAGGGGAACACCAGGGCCAAAAAAATGGGAAAGGGTGGGGAGGGAAGTAGGGGGGAGGGTATGGGGGACTTTTGGGATAAAATTGGAAATGTAATTGAGGAAAAGATGTAATAAAAAATAGTTTTATATGTAAAAAAAACCACTTCCATTAAAGAATAACAAGGCAAAAAAAAAAATAGTACACACTACGTATTAACATATTTAATTACCAAAAAAAGTAAATAAATAAAAATAAAACCCAAAAGATTTGAGTTCACTTTACCTCTTCAGTGGACGAGGGTGATTTCTGAAAAAAAAAAATTGTTGTAAAGTTGATACTATGGAAAGCATAACATTTCAAATCTCTGATTACAATTGGAGGAGCATTGTACCAGTTTTGGAATTTTCTCTTTTAAGAGCCATCAACAGTTAGTTGCCGTGTCTTCAGTTTTCCTATAACTATCTATCGTCTTACTATTGTCATTTTTCTTCTGAGAGAGCCTCCTCATGCAGCCCTGGGCCAGGTCCGTTATATATAGACCATACCATGACCTAATCATGCAACCAGTATGCTGATCTCAAAAATATGATCCTCTGAGCTTGGCTTTAGATTCTAGTAACATAGGCATGTGCTATAATGCCTGACTTCTAGTAAGCATCCTTTCTATGTGATGTGATGCCTCAGTGTCACTGAGGAGAAGAACCCAAGGCTCAGTGAGACAATGGCTCTAGGCAGAAATCACTACTTAGCTCAGCCATGCCCAGAGAAGCTTTTTGCAGTAAATGGTAGTTAACACAGAGACCTGAACTGGTTAATGTGCAGACAGTGAAAGACCTTGGTACACTTAGCCTTTAATGAGATGTCTTTATCAACCCCCTAGACTCAAGGATCACGGATATATTGAGAAGAGGAGACAGAAAGAACGTAAGAGCCAGAAGTGATGGAGGACTCCAAGGAAACAGCATCTTCCAGACACAAGCCTGATTCATATATTGACTCACAGAAACTGTGGCAGCATGCATGAGACCTGCAAAGAAGAGGAAGTGGACACCAAGTCCCACCCCTAGCCAAGAGGTTATCTGCAGTTGATACTTGCTGGGAGAGGGAATGATTGATTTTCTCCAATGGAGTGACACTCACTAAGGCCAGGCCTCATGCCCAGGAGGGCTTTATCAACCCAAAACAGACTCTCTGTTTTTCTCTGTGTGCTTTTATTTTGTTATTGTTTAGTATTTTTTGTCTTCCTGATTTTGTCTTGCTTTGTTTTTCTGGTGTTTTGGTTTTTTGAGTTTTTTGAGAGAGAAAGAATATGAAGTTGGGTGGGTATGGAGGTGGGGAGAATCTCAGAATACTTAGGGTGGGGAGGGAGAAGGTGCATGATCAAAATTCATTGTATGGAAAAATTTTTAAAAAGGAACATTATATAAACAAAAAAAATGTAAAGACCAACATGATATACAGGGCTGAGGAGATGGCTCAGTCAGCAAAGTTTCTGCTGTGCAAGCCTGTTGACCTACATTTTATCCCCAGCACCCATATAAAAGCCAGAGATAATTAGGGAAGAATGGCAAATATGATTAAAATCATTGTACAAAACTCATATAACTAATACAAAATAAAGGATACAATGTATGTACAATTATCTGAAAGAAAAATCCAGACACAGAGGCATGTACCTATAATCCCAGTGCAAGGTGCAGGGAAGGGCAGGACATAGGACATGCAAAGAGGAGGATAGCTACAGTTCGTTGACTAACCAGCCTGGCCTAATCATGGAGTGAACAAGAGAAGAGATAGTGACTTGAAATATAAGGTAGAGAGCAACTGAGTAAGATGCCAACTGAAACCTCTGTCCTCCACAGCAATTTGCACACACACTACCATACACATGCACAGACCCTGTGAATCCTGTATACACAGAATACCATGAACATTCAAGGATTACTGTCTACTCAGTCCAGTGTTTTTATACTACCACTTAAATTTTTTTTGTTCACAATCTATTTAGAAACTCTCAAGTACCAAAGCCAAAACTTTTGATTCATTTTTTTATATCTACCTTCTTATTTATAACAGATGCACATTATATCACCCTCTGTGCTTCCTATAAAATCTTAGCTATGAAATGAGGCCTTCAGCATAGCTTCTCAGTAAATTTACATTTTTCCACGGACTTTGAAGTATTTTAAGCTTTTTCTTGAATAGTATTATATGACACACACACACATACACCCAGACCACAGAGGCACAGACACACAGACACAGACACACACAGACACACACAGACACACACACACAGTGCTTGCTTTCTGGTATGCTGGCTGTAGACATTAGGATGCTAGCTATTAAAAAGTGCAACCAGACCAGATTTCTTTTTCAAATGCCAGAAATACTATACCTGAAGCCAGCCAAACTTTCCATGTAAAATTTAATATTACTTTCCTATTTTAGATTGATCTTATAGAATTAAATAATCTTAAAGTTTTCCAATAGATTTTTCCATATTCCCTAAGGTATGAGAAATGTAAAATAAATAACATTCCAGGGCAGGCCTGGGACACAAGTGTGGGACACAAGTGTGGGACATAAGTGTCAGTTACTTTTATTATTGAAAGAGACCCAGAATCTGATGACTGTTAATGTGAACTTCAAATATATTAATATTGTTTTAATTTTTGAAAAGTTTCAAAGGTTTTTAGCTGCTTTGCCAGTTTTGCTGTTTTTATTCAAAAGCATTTACATCTCAGACCCTTTTTAAAAAGGTATATATATATATATATATAAAACTATGCTTTCCTATCAACCCATAACACACTTGTGGCTATGGATACTTGTAACTTTCTTAGCACACATTTGTCATTAGAATATGAGATAATGATTACAAAGTACTAAAGAAAATCAAGTATTGGTAAGTCCGTTTGTCTGCTACATGAAATAATTCATGATTATTTCCTGCACAGAAATCACCTAGTTCCTTGGAATATGTACTCATAGCATTTGTAGTTTCTAGTATCTAGATGAAATTCAGTCCAGCATGATGGTAGATGCTTATAATCCTAACTCACGGGAGGTGGAGGCAGGAGGAAGAAAAGTTAAGATCATGCTTAGAAACACAGAGCATTGAAGGTCACCCTGGGCTACATGAGACCCTTTCTCTACCTCCTTAAAAGAAAACAAACAACCCATATGCAAATAAAATAATTGAATATATAGCTGCTCAGTATCTTGCTTTCTTCTGTTCTAATCTCTCATGCCATCATTTTCTCATTGGTTATATTGCTTAAGTACAAATTCAGAAATATCATAGAGGCATAAAGGTAAATTAAGACACACAGACTTTTATTCCACCATAAAAGGAGTTCATCCTATGCTTCTGGTTATCAGAAATGAAGGCTTGCTGGCAAATATGTTTGGCATAAGTGTATATTCTATGCCTTTTTCACCTTATCTGAAGAAATTAATAAAACAATATTTAAGAGCAATTAAAGTCAATTGCATTGCCCAGAAAATAGAGAACCTATAAGTGAAAATATACTTTAATGATAAAATGATAATTGTTTTACCTTATGAATGAAAGGATAACGTCTCTAAAAAAAAGAAAAATATTTTAATGTGGTTATTTGAGAACAACTGCATTCAGACTTTCCTTTTACTGAAGAATTTGCATCGTCTTATCATCATTGTTTTCTTGACTATGAGTCCCGGTCTGAAGAATTGACATCATAATCATTATGATGTTTTCAACAGGGGCTTTTATTTTGACTGAAAAGTGTTTAGTTTGCATCATTGTGTATGCAGGTAAATCTTTGCCATGTGAGACGCCATTTGGCTCTCATTCATACATGTTGTTTTACCACTCTAATTCGTGTGTGTGTGTGTGTGTGTGTGTGTTTGTGTTTGTGTGTATGTATATGTATGTGTGTGTATATGTGTGTATGTGTGTGCATGTCCGTGTGCATGTGTGTGTGTGGTCTAGTGCCATTTTGTAGATCTATGCATTATTTTCTAATAAAACTTTGTTATGTCTTCTGAATTCACCATAGAAGCTTTATTGTGACTTTTGAATTCACCATAGATCAGGTACCATACAGGATAAAAGCTAGTGTAGGAAACTCAGCATATTTATTTTAAGAATTACAAATTAATTTAGGTACATTTAAGGGACATAATAATATTTTGAAATTTAGCCAAGAAGCTAATAATAATTAGAAGTGTTGAGTAGTCTGAATTTCTACTCAATCTTAGATATTTTTGTTAAGTAATTATCTTATTTAGTATTAAAGCAATTACTCAGAGTGGATATTCCTCCTTTTTCAAAGAGAGAGTTTAACACACTCATTTGCTAGAATTAAAACTGTTTTCAACCCCATACTTTTATTCCCAGCATCTAGGAGGCAAAGGCAGACAAATCCATGAGTCTGGGGCCAGCTTGGTCTCTGTAAGGAGTGCCAGGCAATCCAGGACTCCATAGTGGAATTCTGAATAAAAAGAAATGATCTCAAGCCTCATCAGTTCACCTAACACTGAATGTCATCATGCTCATTCCTTGGCCCCTTTGAGCATCCTTTGGTTCTCTACACATCTCAGCAAATAGGATTTCACTGTCAGAGAAACCCTGCTAAAACTGTCTGCACAGGATTGTAGTGCCCTATAATGCTTTCTCCTTCCAGTTTCCTGAGTCTGAATTCACATCCTTTCCATGCTGTTGATCTGCTCCAGGTTTGTTTGTTTGTTTGTTTGTTTGTTTAAATTCCTTTTTTAAAAAATTAGATATTTTCTTTATTTAAATTTCAAATGTTATATCCTTAACTGGGCCCCCTCCCCCTCTCCCTGCTTCAATGACAGTGCTCCCCCACCCACCCACCCACTCCCACCTCCCTGCCCTGGCATTCCCCTACACTGGGGCATCAAGCCTTCACAGGATCAAGGGCCTCTTTCCTCCCGTTGATGCCCAACAAGGCCATCCTCTGCTACATGTGCAGCTGGAGCCATGGGTCCCTCCATATGTACTTTTTGGTTGCTGGTTTAGTGCCTCACAGATCTGCAGGATCTGGTTGGTTGATATTGTTCTACCTATGTCGTTGCAAACCCCTTCAGCTCCTTCTCTAACTCCTCCAATGGGGACCCTGTGCTCAGTCCAATGGTTGTCTGTAAGGATCTGCCTCTGTATTTGTCAGGCTCTGGAAGAGCCGCTTAGGAGACAGCCAGGTTTTAGATCTTTATTATCTGGCTTTTGAAAATTTCTTTCAAGATTTAGACACTGTCACATTTATGCCCATAACCTGATGACTTGTATAAGCACTATACTCACTTCCTCTTCAGTATGACTCCTAACCACACTTACTTGATATTATACCCATTGCTCCAGGTCTTGAGAGCTCAGTTACTTACCCTCTTTGCAAAAGCGACACACATGATGCAGGCCCAAAGAAGTAACCTCATTTTGATGAAGCCTATGAACATGAAGAGTAGAATTTATTTTTCAGAACATATACAGAATGTTTTAAGTTACTTCTGTCTGGGAGAGGAGAAAAGGTGTGCTGCTATTTAACTGCTGTCAGCCTGGCTCAGCAGGGAAGACGCTAAAGTCCATTCTCTTTGTTTTCTCTTTTCACTAATTAACATGAAATTCAACTCACTTTTTACTCAAGGGCATCTTTTGCAATTTGCCTTGGAGGATATACACGGAAATGCAATTGTCTTAAGTAATCACATGTGGCATACATTGTAGAGAATCTATGGATTCAATGGGAGACTGATACCATCTAACTGGAAAAATTTATCACTTTCAATTTTCTTTTTTTCTCTTTTCTTTTCTTTTCTTTTTTCTTTTTCTTTTTCTCTTTCTTTCTTTTTTTTTTTTTTTTTTTTTTTTTTTTTTTTTTTTTTTTTTTTTTTTTTTTTTGCTAACACATCCTTTAGCACATTAGACATTTTATTGGCTCAAATTTTCTGTCACCTAAGAATAAAGGAGTGCTCGATTTAAGTGTATGTCTTGGTTAGGATTTTTTGTGAAACAACAACACATCTCTAATTGCTTTACTGTTGATGTTTATAGATTTTTCTTTTTTCAAAAATATAAACATTTCCACTTTTTATAAGACGATGTCTATACAAAGGCAATATTGTAGCATACTTCTGAGTTTCCAAATGTGAATGAGAGATATATTCAACCTGATGTGCATTACCAAGAGTAATAATATTAATTCCTTGATTCATTTCAAATGAATGTTTAAATAAGCAATATATCTAAGGTATATTACTGTTTTTAGTTATACATTAACTGTTTTTATAGTTGTTTCCATATGTTATCATTATTTGCTATTACCTATGTTTTTTTGCTCTACGTACAGATTTTAGGTTATGTATATTCTAATAATATGAGAAAAGATTCAAATTTGTTGGATGGAGTAGACCATGGATGGTTGCTGCCAAAAGTAAAGGTTGTAAAACTATGTTTTCAGAAAAAGGCCTGGGGGAAGTACACAATGTCCCCATCTTACTCTTTCCAGACTTTGCTCAACTGCTTAAATGTTTGAGTCACATGGTGCTTGGTCTCTGCTGTGATCCCTGGGTGGTACAGTACTGAGACATTAAAAAATAACAATAGACACTGTCTAAACATTATAATATATGTTAGACATCTCTACCTTATTCTGTTTACACATGAGGAGCATTAGAGAATTCTGGGGAAAATCCTCAGGGGTACTTCTTGAGTTATTGGTTTAACTATTTTAGTATTTTAGAAGCTCTATATTTTTTTGTTTTGCATTGTCTTAGTTCTTCGCTGGAAATTTTGGAATCCACTATTCCCATGTTTGGGAACAATTCTGAATTTATCTTCTTTTCTCCCACTCTAGTTTCACCCCTTCCCAGAATAATCATGTCTTCTTTTATTAGTCACTAAAATCCTTTTAGAAGTGATCATATTGTAAGCAAACAGAAAAAGAGATGTTAGGCAGTTAAGTGATCTTCCTAAAATTATAAAATTATGTCAAAATTTCCTTGAGTATACCTTAACACATTTATATTTCATCTTGTAATGAAATATAATTAGTCTGTCATTAGTACAGCTTAATGGTTGGCTATATAAATTTAGCTTACATTGTGATCATTTTACATCTAATTGACGTTCTGAAATAAGATTTATTGGCAGTTACCAGATTTCACAAGCTTATCTTACTGCTACTGCTTGTTTTGTATCTATTAGTCTGATTCTATACAATGGCCCTAAGCTAGAAGTATAGCTAACACATTGTCTCTATAAGAGAAAATTTAATGACAGTCAGATGAATTAACAGTTCTAGTAAAGACCTAGTCATCATGCATTTTCTTTTTTTTTTTTTTTTTTTTTTTTTTTGGTTTTTCGAGACAGGGTTTCTCTGTGTAGTACTGGCTGTCCTGGCACTCACTTTGTAGACCAGGCTGGCCTCGAACTCAGAAATCCGCCTGCCTCTGCCTCCCAAGTGCTGGGATTAAAGGCGTGCGCCACCACGCCCAGCTCATCATGCATTTTCATAAAAGATATACAGAAATATTTATTCCTGTCAGAAGAGTTCATAGATATTTAAGAATATAGAAATAAGAGTGGTACCCTTAAAAATCCCCTGGGTACTGACGTATTCTTAGATTTGCTAAAATTTAAAAATCTTCAGACAGTGTCTTGTCTCATGGTCTTTTAATATATCAATTCATAGGACTTGTTATCTAGTTTTTTTGAATATTCAAAAATAAGAAAATCAGTCTTATTCAGATAATATAGATTGAATCTTATTTTCCTGTTTATTTTTTTTAACAGATTGGTAGATTTTTGCTTGATCTTATTGACCTACTTTCTGCAGTTTATACCAATGCCTAAGTACAGCTTGTCCCCAGAGGATCCAGAGAGGACAAATTATGAAAACATCATATGTTTATATCTGTCCTAATAAGTTTCTTTGATTAATGCCTATAATGGCAATTGTTTATGACTATAAATAAATCTATTAAGAAGGCAGTTGGACACTATGTCAATTTAAAGCTTTCACCTGCATACCCCAGAGAGCCTATACTCTTCCTATAATGAATTTTCGATTGGCACTCAGTACCTGGCATACATTACCTTTTGAGGGATGGGTCTCCCCATGTAGTGTTATAATAGCTCAAGTGGGTGTATCCTATTTGGCAAGTTGATCTAGATCATAGGATACACAGGCCGGCTGTCAATGGCCTTTCTCCCCAGCAGACTGAACAGAATTTACTGTAACCATGAAAACTGCCCTGGAGGGAAGAAGCTTCCAGCACAGTCCCAGCTCACTTCCTGTGTCTTGTGCTTCTGAGGTGTGTGGTAACAAAAACAGTTGGTTGAATCACCTAGTCCTGGTGGGCAACCAAATGGAATAGCAAGAGCCTGCAGTGTTTTAGGGATATCCCCTACCAACTTCACAGTTTCAGTTCAAAGAGACTGTTTCATGGTAAATAACTTTATTTTCTATCTATCTATCTATCTATCTATCTATCTATCTATCTATCTATCTATCATCTATCTATCTATCTATTTATCTATCTATCTATCTATCTATCTATCTCCCCATCTCTAACTATCTATCTATCTATCTATCTATCTATCTATCTATCTATCTATCTATCTATCTATCTATCTCCCCATCTCTAACTATCTATCTATCTATCTATCTATCTATCTATCTATCTATCTATCTATCATCTATCTATCTATCTATCTATCTATCTATCTATCTATCTATCTCCCCATCTCTATCTATCTATCTATCTATCTATCTATCTATCTATCTATCTATCTATCTCCCCATCTCTATCTATCTATCTATCTATCTATCTATCTATCTATCTATCTATCATTTATATACCTATTTACTGGTCTTAATTCTAAAGACAACTTTAGTCAGCCAGTTCTCCATCTTTCATTTCAGAGAGGCAACTCCATGCATTTTTTATACTGTCAGATTCATTTTTATCTTAGATTTCCATGCCAAAGTTTATTCTTTTTTTTTTTTTGGTATTTGCAACTAGTAATATTCACTGTTTCTGGTTAAATGTTTTATATTGACAGTAACTCATAGACCCACCACTACACATATAAATTTCATGATCCTAAAACTTCCCTTGGGCGGTTCTGTGTACTCAGCTGCTTTTCTTTCCCACAACAGTCATCAACCACTGAATAATTTTTTCAGTCTCATATTTTTGCTGTTTTACCTTTTATTCTTGTAATAACTTTTTATTTCCCCTTTACAACTTTTCTTTTCATCCTCTCTTTTCATATTTTCCTCTCTTTTACTTTTCTTTAGTCACTCAGTGGTTATTGAACACTTCTATCAGTCCTGGAGATTTATAAGAGACATGTAATTATGTATGTAAAAGGAATCTTGGGAAAAATTTATGTGTGTGTAGTGAGTTATATGGGGTCCTTGATGTTCACTGATCCATAGCACTTATTATCAATAAAGAAGTTAAACATCTATATTTAAACTTAGTTTTATATTTAAGTATGGAATATTAAAAATGTGTAATACCAAGCCCATTGCCATGAGATTCAACAATACAGAATAATGCATAAGCATACAAGTGAAGTTCTTTTGTGAGATATGATTTTGTCTTCCACAAATAGTGGGTTTGAGAAGAATGGTGGGCCAGAACATAACCTTTTATTTTGTAGTCATGGAAATGTGGTTCCTTTTCATTCATGGATGATTGCTAAACTTTTGGAAATGCCAGGAGGTTTAACTTACAAGGTAAATATTCTAAAAAGACATCATTGAATATGTTTCTATGACTGTGAAACCCACAGCTTGGTTTTCATAATGTGCCTTATGTTTTAATATTTTCTAAATCTCCAGTGATGTCATCAAATGAAGCAAAAACAAGTGATGAAGGACAGACACATCAATGTAACTATATCACTGACATCATCTTTATTCGAGACTCTTTGAAAAGCCTCAAAGCTTTCTTTCAGTGGCAAAAGGAGCTGGCTGCTTTTTCACAGTTTGGCATGTTATAACAAAATATTGGTTCCAAAAGTAGATGACATAAATTCAATTCTGATAATGTACTGCATAGGGGAGATGGGAAAGAATAGGTTATTTCTTAATTTTATATTACTGCTATATAATTTTTGTGAAACCAGCAAATGTGGTAAGATATTTAGAAGATAATTGTGACTACATTTGAGATGGATTTAGAGATTGAAACTAATTTTTAATCAGCAATCATCAGTGTAAATTTAAATGATTAAGTCAATCAGATCATATAGAAAACCTGTAAACTTAGAAAATATGTACCTGAGATGATAGCCCTAGAAAATACCAATCATTGTGTGGAGAAAGGGAATCTAGAAAATCACCCCAGAGAAATAGTCTTAAGAAAATGTAAGAGTTATTAGAAAGTATGTCATGACAAGAACCAAGTGTTGTGATACTTCTATAAGAAATATTTTATTTCTTCTATAAATGTATCAACTTTGAGCTACAATATTAGTAGTTACTAATATTTAGTAATAGTAGTATTACTGACAAAATAGTAATTTTAGTAATAGTGTAAGTTCAAAGAATTAAAATGTAATGCCTAACTAACTTTAGATCATGAAATCATTACTACTTGGATACAACCTTCAAGAAAATAGAAAACTTAGGAAATAAAAAGGGGGGGGAGATTTACTAGCTTTAAAGTAGTGGAAGATCACATATTCGGAGAGGCTTTATGGGCAGGGTTTAAGTTATTTTCAGGTTTAATTCAAGTTATCAGGATTGGCCTTTCTGCTTGGATGGGAAGGTGTCCTGGGACTTGGAAGTCCAGGAACCACACAGCTCTGAGGTGGAACAATGTCCCAGTGAAAAGACATCCTGAGATACAGGAGCCCAGGAACCACCTAGCTCTGAGAGGAAGCGTACTCAGCAAAGGCATTGCAGCTCCCAGGGGAGGGTATCCCCAGCTGAGCTGAGCAGCCCAGGAGCCTCAGCCCTGCTCCTTCTCTTCTCTTCTTCTCCTCATTGTTTGTCTTCTTCTGATGAGAGAGTCACACCATGGAGAAAAATCTCATGAAAGAGTGTTATTGGAGGGTCCAGAGTGAGAAGGGACAAATCCAGGAGTGGCTGTCTATGCTCCTGGGAGAGAGCAGACAGCATCAGGGAAATGGACAAAGCACAGTGCTTATATAGGGATTCCTTTTTTTTTTTATGGGTTACATATTTTTATTTTAGTCACTTATGTATCATTACAAAAATTTCTTTGACCTTGAATTTCTAAACCATTTTAAATTTCTGAAAATATTTTGCTTTTATTTTTTTTAATTTGTTTTTTTAATTAGGTATTTTCTTCATTTACATTTCAAATGCTATCCCAAAAGTCTCCCAGACCATCCCCACCCACTCCCCTACCCGCCCACTCGCACTTTTTGGCCCTGGCATTCCCCTGTACTGAGGCATATAAAGTTTGCAAGACCAAGGGGCCTCTTTTCCCAATGATGGCAGACTAGGCCATCTTTTGATACATATGCAGCTAGAGACACGAGCTCCAGGGGTACTGGTTAGTTCATATTGTTGTTCCACCTATAGGGTTGCAGACCCCTTTAGCTCCTTGGGTACTTTCTCTAGTTCCTCCATTGGGGGCCCTGTGTTCCATCCAATAACTGACTGTGAGCATCTACTTCTGTGTTTGCCAAGCCCGGGCATAGAGAGAAGGCTCAGCTGTTAAAGGCTAGGCTCACAACCAAAAGTATATAGGGATTCTTATGGGCATAGAGCTTTCTAGGGTGGAGATTTCCAGGGTGAGGATTGGTCAGATTTCAAGTCCCAGGCTTGGGGGAGCTCAGAGATTGGTGGGTTTTCCTGTTCAAGGATTGATAGTTTGTGTGAGTGTGTGTGTGTGTGTGTGTGTGTGTGTGTGTGTGTGTGTGTGTGTATACAGGCACCCGCTCAGGGATTGGTGGGTTTCTGTGGAAAGTTCATGAATTGGTGAGTTTTCCTATTCAGAGATTACTGGCTTTTATTCAGACTTTTAACCTAAAATTAGCATAAACTGGGCAGGGTCCTGTTGAGAGACTGGAGATGAACTTTGGGACAGTTATGGCAGTTAGTGTGGTCTTGGGGAGGGGTCTGACTGCTGGAGCTCCTCGGGCAGGGCCCTGGCCATACAAAGTTTATAAAGGGAGTCCACAGCAGGGAAAGCCTTTCCTGCCACTTGTTATGAATATCTAACATTTAGCATATCACACCATGATTAAAATAATATTATCGACGTATCAAGACATGGGTGGTGTTTATACACCATAGATTCAATATTTCCAAATAGGAAGGGAAATATTCTCAAAACTTAAGGTAATGCTAGGAGGAGTGCTAACTTTAATTCTGATAAAAACACAATGTGATAGTCTTTAGTAACCATCAAAGTTGAGAAAAGAAACTTACTTTGAGACTCAGAGGCTTAGAACGGAACAGAAGTCAACATTCATTTCAGAGTCTTACATGGCCAGATATTGTCCTGGGAGAGTTGCTTCAGCGTAGAAAGGCAGAAGGATTGTATTAAGTATGAGGATAATATTTTAAATTATGAAGGATAAAGTCTGGGAGAAGTGAGGCCACCAGAGAATACAACAGACAGAATGTAGCATCATCAGATTGCTAAGCAATGGAAGGTTCTAAGAGGACAAATAAGAGTTCTTAGAGCTTATTACTGCTCTGACTTTTCAAAAGACATGTCAGGGCCACCCTTTCCAGAAAAACTGCTGAATCTTTGTAATGTACAGGAAAGGAGCTTAGGAAAAGGGGAACTTGATAGACTGAACTATGTTATGAGGGGGTAAAGGACAGGGATCGTTTATGGTGCCAACCATGCAGACTTCATACCTTGCCTTTGCATCAAAATCATCACAATTTCATGATGGCTTAGACAATTCTCAGCCCTCACTATACCCTCAACCATCATCTGCCTTGGCAACACATTTGGGATTTTCATGGACCCTGGCCCTAGTCCAGATGTATTAATCAAAACAATTAAGTTTAAGAAAGTGGAAGTAAAAAATAATTATATGTTTGAAGTAATGACTTTGATCTCCAACAAAAAGAAATGTTGTAATGTTACTTGGCTCGACCCTCATTCAACATCTATGTGATTGTGTTTTGTTCTTTAAATATTGTGGATGCACGCAGTCAACCACCTAACTGAGAATGGGGACCCCAATAGAGGAGTTAGGGTAAGGACTGAAGGAGCTGAAGGGGTTTGTAACCCCATAGGAAGAAAATCAACATCAACCAACCAGAACCCCCAGAGTTCCCAAGGACTAAACCACAAACCAAAGAGTATACATGGAGGGACCCATGGCTCCTGCTACATATGTAGCAGAGGATGGTCTTATCTGGCATCAATGAAAGGGAGCCCCTTGGTCCTATGGAGGCTCAATGACCCAGTGAGGCTGGAGTGTTTGAGTGGGTGGGAGAGCACACTCATAGAAACATAAAAGTATAAAAATAAAATTAAAATAAGTTAAAGTAAATAAAATATGTCCCTGAACTTTGGTACCAAGAGACTTTGAAGTATTAGCATCCTCTTCATCACTAGCCAAAGATAGATGATTTATAAACACTTAACTGGCTTAACCAACAAAATGGTCTGTCTTTCTTATCTCACTAGCAGGATTATGTTCTCAGGGATTTCTCTTCTGTGACTGGAATTGGAGGGAACATGGAGAACATTGATGAGGCTTTGGGATTCATGCTGTGGCCAACTGTAAGCAGATATAGGCAGTGAAAAGGTAAAATAATGGTTTAATAGAACTGTGAACGTGTGGGTCTTTGGAGTTATGATTTAATTGTTGAAGGGCTTTATATTACTGTCAGTAACTTTCTGGGCCAATATAGACAACACAAAATTTCAACCACACACAAAAGCATGCACTTGAAGTTTTATTTTTTGAAAAGAATGTGGTTCAGTGACATGGGAACAGAAGTGAAGACAGTCTCAATAGTCATCAACTCTGCAGAGATGAAACCCACATGCAGACCTAACACATTCAATGGAAATGTACAAGACTAGAAGATACTCTGGAACTCTTTTGGAGCATTCTGTTGGTTTACCACTTCTGTATCATTCCTACATCTGTCCCAATAGGTTGGTAATGAGAAGTAATTACGGCAGAAAAGAAAATGGAGATGTGGATTTTCCACTCAAACCTGTTAAACAAAACACAATAATAATGTAATTATGTTCCAGAAGATAATGCTTGCTTGTATATAGGATACAGACGTACTCATCCATCCTAGTTTACAATAATGTTAGTATTTATAACTAATTGTATTTTCCTACATCCAGGATGATGTTTAACAGTAAAATATTTAGAACTCATTTGTGTTTATGCTTGATGCAAACTACAGAGAGGCTTTTTGAAAAATTTAACTAAGCAAACTGATGATCAAGTTAATATTCAGCTTCCTTAGTCTTCTATGGAAAATTACTATTTGTATGCACTTATTAAATGATGCAGAATTACCTTTTGAGTAAAATTTAAAATGATGTTGTAATTATTTTATAGTTTCTTAGGCATATAAAATATTACCAGTAATATTTAATCCACTGATTATTTAATTGAAGTTGAAAATATATTATTTAAAAATAAGAAAATATTCATTACAGAAGTTTCTGCCTTAAAGTTCACCAAAGTTATTAGCATGCTTATCAAAATAAAAGAGAAGTATTCAATTCAAGAATCTTAAAAGCATCTTTAAAAAAAAATGGTTAAGAGCACTCCAGTGGATCTCCCTGGAACCAGAGACACATGAAATTTCACAAACATGTGGGTAAAAGACTCATCTACATAAAATAAAAAATAATAAAAAAAATAAGAAGAGTTAATCAATTTGAAAAAATATAAAACAACTGTTGTGATAGATAGCCCTGGGGCTAATTATATTTGATGCTAATTCCGATCTCCTGTGAGTGGCTGCAAACAAGGAATGAGTCAGCACTCAGGTGATTTCCTGTAAACCTGCTTCCCACCTTAATTTGTAAAATAAAAGAGAGCTGATGATTGGACAGATAAAAGGGAAGGTGGAGCAGAAGGTAGGGGGAGAGAAGGACACAGAGGAGGAGGAAGAAGAAGAAAAGCAGAGCAGAAGCACATGGCCTGGAGAAACTGCAAGTTCTAAGGGGTCTCATAGATGGAGAAGATGGTAGTATAGATCTGCCCAATCTAGGCACATATCATGTAGTCATATTAATTGTGTTGTGTTTTCATTACTGGGGCATATTTGGGATGGAGAGATTTACTGCAACAAGCAACAATACATTTAATTGTAATATTTATAAAATGTACATGGACAAAATCCATTACATCCTCCATGGAAATGTTTACAACATTCTAATTTTTTTGTCATCTCCTATACAAACATCAGGCCAGACATTTTTATCTGAGTAAAATATCTTTAGATGCGACATAAAGACTACTATAACATATTGAGAAATGATGTCACTGGCATAAGGTCAACTTATGACAGGAAATCCCATATTGTTAACAGTAAATTGGCATTTTTCTGTTTTCAGCATCTTATTGATTTTGGAGAATATATTTCCTTTGTGAAACTTTTTTTTTAATCAAGTACAAATTAAATGTCAACTAAACTTTTTTAAGCTACAGTTAGAATTTGTTTTTTGTTTTTTTTAAATGTAAAAATCTGTTTAAACCTGTTTTCTATTTTGACCCCTGTAAGAGTGGCTACAGAAATCAACAAGTAGAATGCTGCAGGCAAACATTCAAGTTAAATACCAATCCAAGTGTAATTTTCATCTAATTGGCCTACCCTTATTATAGGGCTCATCATTTTCTGCTTTAGCAAAATTTCAGTTAATTTCCTTTCAATTCCTTTACTAGAAAAACTGTGAGACTTTTCTCTTTCATTTCTCTGTCTTACTTTTGCTAATAATTTATCTCAGCCTTATATTGAAAATGAACATAGCTCACTCACCTGGCTGGGGGTAGATGGGTAATAGATCCATGGGGTCATGATTTTCTGGTGTTGATGGAGAAGCTTTACAAACTGTGGCCAGGTGATCTTGCTGTATCGTTTCATTTTGTTCTAAGAAAAGTACATGGGATTATCTCAGGACCTCATATGTCAGAAAGGCCCTGGATGCAACTGAAGGCATGAAAACCTTAACATACATATGGGCTGAGCAGAAGGGCTCTTTATTAGAACAAACATAGCTCAGAGGGCACATTCACAGACGATCTGGAGGATATAGAGAACCTGTGGTCAATTTGGTGAAAGAAAAAGAAAAGGAAGGGAAAGAGAACAGGTACAAGATCAAGATGATAATTTGTTAATTTACTAAGATAAGTGCCTTAGCTCGGTTTCTTTCCCAAGTGTGGTAGAAAAGCCCTCATCCTTGGAGTAAGGGTTGACTTGATTGAGTAACATCTCTAACAGAAGCTACTTTGTCTAAGGACTTTAGCTACCTTGCAAAAGTCAAAGAGTTAACACAGACAGAACTCCCTGTACAGGGAATTCACACAATTCATGACTGGTAAACATACTTCCCATGTTCTATTTAGAGTCATCCTTGTGCATCTGGCCATAAATTATTGTAGGAATCAAAGCGTCCATTAAACTCAGTAGCATCTTCCTCTAGGATGACTACGAGTTAATAAAATGCACTTCCAGTCTGTCCCTCTACCTACCTTCTCTCTCTCTCTCTCTCTCTCTCTCTCTGTCTCTGTCTGTGTGTGTGTGTGTGTGTGTGTGTGTGTGTGTTCACGTGCACACAAGTCTTGGCATGTGTCCCACACATGATGTAGAAGTCAGAAAACAGCTTGTGGGAGCTAGTTTTCCAGTTTACCTTGAAGTTTCTAGGTGTTGAACCGTAAGCTAGGTGGGAAACACTTTACCTGCTGAGCCTTTCTGGCTCTTCAATTTTTATAAAGTGGAACATCAGCGTGATTTTGAGAATTACCACAGAATACTTGTTGGGTGTCTGTTGCCTGGAATAGAATCGATATCCTGAGAGCCAGCCCATCTGTAGCAGCTTAGACAAGACATAAGGAAGACTATAGACATTGTGTTCACCTTGAGCTGAGAGTGGAGAGCTGAGCCTAAAAGGAGGAAAGAACTAGGGCAGGAAAACTGACCTGAGTTTGTGTCTGGCTTGGGTTAACTAGTAAACTCAAGACAGTTTTGTCTCTTCCTTAAAAACAAAACAAAACAAAAACACTCCTCCAAATTACTCAACAACATAAAATCCAATTTTTCCTAAGAGTTTCTTTTTGTCACCAGGATTTCAGCAGTGGCCAGGTGTGAAAGTGTGGTGGATGATTGTATGGGAAGCTTACCATGTAGTCTTGGATGTTCTTACTTTCTTCAGTCATCACAGTTTTCTGTTAAGAATAAAAATAGCTGTTTGAAATACAAAAGAACATGTTCTGGGAGGATTTTTAGCTAACTGAATAGAAATACAAACTCTCAGACAGAATCTCAGTTGATTTCTTGGGGGAAAATCTGCTTCACTTGGATAATTGACTGACAATTTTGCCTGTGTCACTGCAGAAGGGAAGTAGGACTAATTATTTAAATAATTCGAGGCTAGTCACACTAATTTATGACTTTAAATCATCAGACTATGTACTCTCAGCAAAGTAGTAGTTAATTGCAAACATGTATTACTTAAAATTATTAATATATATTTCTTGTTCTTACAATTTTCAAGTTTAAAGAGTAAAAGGCAGAAGGAGAAAGAGAGAGAGAGAGAGAGAGAGAGAGAGAGAGAGAGAGAGAGAGAGAGAGAGAGATTGAAGAGGAGGGAGCAAAGCCAGTAGGTTGTCCAAGGTATCTGGCAGAGTCTTCATGCCTTTCTTGGAAGACCACAGTTTGATCAGAGGCCCAGAGTCTCAGGTTAGCAATACAGAGACCAAGTGTGCTTTCCGGGCACTGAGGAGGAAGACTTTTGACTTTGCCTCAGGCTCCAAGACTCACATCCAGCTGCACCTTCTCTCAGGACACCACCCAACACTACTCACCTACTTGGCTCATTCTGCAGCAGCATGTATTTCTTTTATGTTTGATTTACATAATTTTTGGCTCACTCCAAAAAACAGTATAATAGAGACAGGAGAGAAAAATCTCATGTTAACTGAAGTAAAGGAAAATCCTGTTCTGGCTTTTATTTATTTTAAAAGTGCATAGGTCCATAGAATCAAAATTCAGCTGTACACTGCATGTATGTGGGGAAGGCTAATGGCCTATGAATGCAATCCATTTCAGACCTGGGTATGTGTCTGTTTTCTGTTTCTTACAAGAGTTTTATTTATTTCTACTGGATGATTTGAGGGATACAGAGAGGCCAACTTAATGATAGAACATATCCCTAACATACAGGAAACCATGGGTTCAATTTTCAACACACACACACACACACACACACACACACAGAGAGAGAGAGAGAGAGAGAGAGAGAGAGAGGGAAAGAGAGAGTCATAAACATACAGACACACACACAAATACACACAAGGCACACACAGACACAGATACATCCACACATCACACACACATATGCACAACACACACACACACCCAAAGACATACACAAATGCACAGAGACACACATACAGATACACACAGAGGCACACATATAGTGACTCAGACATACACAGAGACACAGAAACACACCCAGACACACAGACATAGGTATTCACAGACACAGATGTAGACACAAAGACACAGAGACACAAACACACACACACATGCTTGGTTGGATTTTTGTTAAAATTATCAATACCTCATTTTATTAGAATAATCATCTAATAGCAAGAAAAAACAGTATTTCTCCATAAAGCAACTGGGTATTTGGTATTCGAAGGTAGTACTTGTCTCTCTAGGACCAAAATATCTCTTGAGAAATAAAAGCAGTAATAACAACATTAAGGAATTAAGGAAGAGGACCACTGAATCCTTATAAGTTTGTTCTCAATAGTTGTGGAATTAAAAATCTTTTTCATATGACAGGGGCAACAGTGTAAGAATTACTGAGACCAACTCCACTAAAGCATGCAGTTTGAAAAGAGTAAAATTTTGACTTAAAGTAAAAAACAAAACAAAAGAAAAAGTAACTGGTGAGCTATGTAAACCCTAGGTTCTGTGCATGAGCGCTTCCATGAAAGATTTTGCCAGAAGGACTTCAGCTCAGTTCAGAGGGTCAGGATTAAGGGGTTTAGAGAAATGTCATTCATAGTTTAGTTATCTGCTAGAAGCATGAAACAAATACAGGTTCTATAAAACCAGTACACTACCCTATCAACAGTCTCCCTTAGGATTTCCTTAAAAAATATGAAGGAATAGAAAAATGTTAAAGAAATATTAGCTTAAATTTAAATAGGTAAGAAAACAGTATCAGTAAATTTACAGATTAAAAAAAGAATCCTAAAGGGGAAAAAAAAATCTAATTCATGGCATCATCTACTCAGAGAAGCTCTGGATCAAATTGTCTTATCCTTAAACGTATAGACTTTCACCCTCATCACCTTCTTAGAAAAGCTTGTGGGGGGGGGGGGGCAGGAAAGGGGATAACATTTAAAATGTAAATAAAGAAAATATCTAATAAAATATGCATCCATAAAAATGAATAAAGACAAAAAGCTTTTAAGACAATAAATATATTGTGAAAATTTTTCTATGCTTTTCCAAAAAAAAAAAAAAAAAAAAAAAAAAGAGACAAGTCTGTCCAGAACACATGGATATTCATTAAAAACTTTATTCAAAAAAAAAGCTTACTTTTAAAATGGACAGAGTTTAGTTATTAGAAACAGGCACAATTTGTTGAAGTGCAGAGAGTAAGTACCTGCAGGGTATTCAGCCTTTATCAAAACGTCTATACTACCCTACCCTGAATCCCTACCCTATGTCTATACGTCCCTACCCTGAAAGAACTCAGGGAACATTGCTGAAGAGGGAGCAGAAATTTTGTAAGAGCCAGAGGCCAGGGAGTATTTCTGTAAAATAGTGTCTTCTAGACATGACAGGGAGATTATAACCACAAACTCACAGCAGCACTGCCTGCCTCTACAAAGCCTTCACAAAAATCAAGCCAATCAGCATTTGAGCAGGAAGGGGAGAGGGCATCAGAAGGCCACCCCCTAGCTAGAAGTGGGAGGAGTCAGGGGTTTTTTTTTGTAGAGTGATACAGTCAATGATGGTTATCATGTTCCAGTGGATGGCTCTACACTCAGGCACACAAGAGACACACTATTTATACTCAGTGAGTTATATCAGAACATAAGAACACCAAATTGGGAAATATGAAGGATGAAAAGTCTGAGGATATGAGACAGGGGACAGAGAAGTAGATATTATCAATGTACTATCTATCATCTATCTATCTGTCTATCTATCTATCTATCTATCTATCTATCTATCTATCTATCTATCTATAGATATATAGTGAAATTCTTAAAGAACTAAAACATTTTTAAACTAGAAAAATAATATTCATATAGTTCTACTTGTAATAAAAGGATGGGAACCATATTCCCATCAAGAGACTGATTCAGTGAAACTGATTGTAAAAGTAAATAATGCAAAACAATACTGAGAGCATTAATTGATCAGGCCTCTGTTCCAAATGGGAACTCACAAATTTAATTTGACTCACAACTCCAATCCATATTAAATATTTATTTGATTATTTATCATATTATACTGACAATAACTATTGTTATTGTTACTCAGTATCTCTGTTCTCAAAAATTTGGTGGTCATGAACACCATGTGAAGTTAATGGATCTAAAATAAACTATGTAGCATGTATGTCACTTGGTGCAAGAAAACTGATACGTAAGACCCTCGGTGTGACCCCCAGGATCATAAAATATCTATTCTGATAATAATTTATAAATGTATCCATACATACTATATAACAATATGTCCATCCACTCAAATCTAATTTACCCCCTGTACATGCATCCAACTGATAAAAGTGTGAACTGTTTTAGATTTTTCTGCCAGTGATCAATCATAGGTATTTTTCACTGCTCTGTGTTCAAAGATCCATGATGCTTTCAGTTAAAGTAAATAGTTCTTGTCTTCACAAAAAGGCAATGCATTTACAAAATAGTGAAATTTTCCTATTGAGCAGCGAAATGTCACTTGGTCTCAAATTAATTTTACTCTGTCCTTTAGAATTTACACCCTGTCTTACTCAGAGTTTATATTGCTATGGTGAAACACAATGACCCAAAGCAAAGGAGGGCTTATTTCATCTTTTAGCTTATAAATCCATGACTGAGTGAAGTCAGGGAAGGAACTCAGAGAAAGAAGTCAGAGGCTGGAACTGAGCTAGTGCCTGTGGAGGGTCCTATTTACATGCTTGCTCCTCCTTGCTTCCTCAGCGCCCTTTCTTACAGAACCCAGAACCACCAGCCCATGGATGGCACCATACTCAGTAGACAGTCAATTAAGAAAATGTAACAGCAGGTGGCCAATTAGTGGGGACATTTTGTCAGTTGATATTCCCTCTTCCCAAAGGACTCTAGTTTACATAAAGCTGATAAAACTAGGCAATGTACATGTGTACATGCTAACGTGTAAGCTAGTTTTCAAATACTGTATAATAATAAATTCAGTGTGTACATATTAGTAGACGAATATTGACCAAGAGATGTTGAACAACTGACTTTTTAGGGCTACTGTGCTGGATTAAAGACACAAAAATTTTGACCTATTCTACTAGTGAATATACATTAGCAACATCAAATTTCAATTGAAATTTAAATGAATTTAGTTCCTCATTCAAATGATTTGATATTCTAAACTCTTTCCAAATCTGTCCCATTTATTATTTTTCTCTAAAAAGAGAAAAATTAAATTGTGGCACATCCAAAATTTGGAAATGAGAGTCCTCATAAATTCCAACTTAGTGATTTTTTGGGGGGTGTTGGAAGGAATAAAATATGCATGTACTTCCTCATTAAAAATTGGTATATCCTTAACTTAAAAATAAGTTAGTATTCTTAACTTTTGGAGTGTGAACACAGAATAATACAGCTATATATCTCATCAGGACCTTCACATCTATTCATAATGTTTAAATCTGAGCCACCCCCTTTCTCAATCCCGGGTTTGTAAAAGGTGCTGATTGAGTAGAAAGTAGATAGAACACACATTCATTTAAGACACATCTCGTTAATGAATCAATTAAAGACAAATATTACCTCTTTGGCATTTACACTCATGTCCATCATTTTCTGGTTGTATTGCTACAAAATAAATAACATTTATTATTCTAAATGTACATATGAACAGTGAAAACAAAATAAAATTATTTTCCTAATCATAGTGGATATAATTTGACTTACTTGCTGAGAAATGATGTCAGATACCTTTAAATTAAAATAAGATAAAATAATATGTTTATAAGGATAAAGTTAGGTTATTGTTACATAGCACTGAAATGTCTCTATCATTCCTGACACATGGGAGTATTTGAGTGATTGCACTTTCTATGGATCTGGATAAGAGTTTGTCATCCAGAGGGACCCATTGGTCCCCTCTTATCCTGTGTATAACACTCTACCCAAGTACTATATTCCCTGGTATTACATGGGATATATTGATACATGTCTTTATCACAGAGGAAATGATATCAGGATTTCCGGCAGTTGTTACTTGATAGTGCTATTATTAACAATTATTGTATTGAGACTATGCAGTGAGTTTCTTTAAAACTAAATTTCCCTTTTTTCTTGTTTTATTGAAAACAAATTTTTTTCCCTTTACATAACATATCCCAATTACAGTTTCTCTTCCCACTGTTCCTTCCGCTCAGTTTCACTAATGTCCATCTTTCTAAACTACAATGTGGTAGTTTGTTTAAGAAAGACAAGGAGAAAAGACTGAATTAAAAGTTGTATGTCTCATTTTTATTTCTTTCAACAGGGTCTCAAGGTCTTAGGAGACAGAAAAAAAATGAAAACAAACAAACAAACAATAACAACAACAAAAAAGCCCGACATTTAATTTCTTTGACTCCAGGCACCAACACTCTTAGAAAAATTTTAATCACTTTGATTATGTCTGTTACCACACATATAGCAGTTCACTTAATTAAATTACATTGCAATAAGTCCTAAAGACTTAAGTCTGACTTGATAGGCTCCTTTTAGAGGTTATGGGTAAAAAGCAAAATAGCCTCTTTGTTCTGGAATATTTTCATTCTTATCAGGGATGAAAGAAAATGGATTGTACAAAATACACACACATATGCAAATATATATATTTGCATTTATTTAGGTATTTGGAGCACATGCATCTGTGAGTATGTAGTTTGGTACATGTATGCCATAGAGCCTATCTGAAGTGTGGATGTCAGAGAACAGTTTACAGGAGTTTGTTCCTTCATTCCTCTATTTTTGTCTGGAGATTTGAACTCAGGCTGTCGGGTTTGTCAGCAAGCAGCTCTATCCTGGAAGCCACATAGCTGATGCATACATAGGTCTTTATAATTTCCCAGAGCCATTATTATATGAATTCATTGTTTCATTAGCAGTGCTTTGAAGAGCGAATACTATTGGAATAAATTTGACAAAATATAAAAATGGCTTTTACAACAGTTAGACATTTTTGTAAAAGAGAGGTCTCATTTGGAGTTTTTCATTTTTAACCTTTCAAGGACAAATATTTTGACAATTAAGATTTTGGAACAAAAGTCTGTTTTATGGGGAACAATGAAATGCACAATGTCTTATGTACTTTAAATATTTGCCTTCCAGTATAATCCTTCAGAGGCAAAATACATTGCGATCTCAGTTGAGAAAACTGTGTTATTGGAGCTTTAGTTGGAATTAAATTAGCAAATGCCAAGACTGACCTTAGCCTTAGCCCATGGCAATGTTCTCCAGACCACAGGGTGGCTAAGATCAGTAAACCTTGTAGATTGCCAATCTATTGCGATATCTGTTTGCTATGTTACTAGAAAAAGGTTAATGAGCAATGATGTAACTTGTAGTGGCATTACAAAGTCAATGAAATGATATTTAGTACACACAAACAGCATATACATATCAAGCTGCATATATGTATTTTTAAATACATGCATATGCATGTATGTATGCAACAACAATAATAAAAGTAAATACTATTAATGTGGTAGTTTGGGGGCCATGGGAAGGGCTGGGGGGAGGAAAAGGAAAGGGGAAAGCAATATAATTCTATTTCAATTAAAATATATTAAAAATATCCACATGTAGGTGGCAACTTCTTGGCTGGAAATCAGAACAAAGAAAATAGATAAACTGTATTACTGCCTACAGATTTGAGGAACTAATTATGTCATTGATATGACATGAGTTGTGAGAACACACTCAAAGGAAAGATGTAACTTTGATTTTCCTGAAGTTATAACTTGTATGAGGAATTTAGTGCTTTTCTTCCTTAGCGATCTCAGCTGTGTGATGAGCACCTTAATATAAGATACACAAAACTCCAAGCCACTACCAATTGATATTGCTAAACATTACAATTTGAAATGATTTATTTTATATTTATTATAATTATTTTAAATTATGTCACTTGAAAGAAAATTACTTACCTCCATGGGAGCTTCAACAGATTCCTTAAGGAAGAAGCATAACATTACTTACATGGTTTCACCCCAGAGTCAAACTAATGTATTAGAAAAAACTAATTGATTAATTGGGGTCCAAATCCTTACTACTGAGCAATTATATCAGTCATTGAAAATTTAATAAATTAAATTAATCAAAATGTTAATTATCAGAAACATAAATATTAATGCCTACAGTCAATAGGCATGTGACACAGAAGATCACGTAACACAAGTATGATGGTATGCATGCAGTAAGAAACTGGTGTCTGCACTTCTGAGAGCAGGGCCAAATGAGCTCATTGGTATCCAGCAGGGCAGTGTTCCTTCTAAACTTAGAGCTGTATGGCTAAGAGCGTCCTTGCCTTTGTCTTTTGTTTCCCAGATCACTTTCCTTGTCACGTTTATCATTTTGATATTCCTAGCATATAAGTGATCCACTATCTCCTAGCTCAAATCCTCACTAACTCCCATTGTACAAATATATCTTCAAAGTAAAAAGTCCATCAGTAAAACAGTGTGGGTGCTAAGAACTGAGAGCTGCATCACTGGACCAATGTTAGATGTTTCTAAGGAAACTTCGGAAGGTGATGCAATGGCAGGCTCTTGATTTGACACTTGTTAGATTTAAGCTGTCCTTTATGTCATGTTAGATACTTGGTCTCTAAGAGCACACTAAGCAGGAATCACTGGATGCTGTGCAGATGGCCACCTTCATCCCTCACACAATGACAATAAGTTTTAGTGAGGGCTTCACCAAAGTCTACTTGAAGAAAAATCTGCTCTTTTTGGACGAACCTGCTTATTGACTTTAAAGCTGAAACTTAGATGAAACTTTAGAAGATGCCTTGAGAAAAAAAAAATAGTCCAAATCTGGTAATCCCCAAATTACTACATACTTGGCTGAAATGTCCTTATAAAAACCCAGTACTAGGCATAAGAAGTATATGCCTATTAAAATTTCATACAAATAAAAACCAAAGTCTGGGAACCACATGAAATGTTCACTATTATTTCTAAAATGTTAACAGTTATTTTAGGGAACTGTAATATTGTCTACATGATCATTAGTACAAGGTTGGGGAATTAAAATATAAACAGGTTAATTGACTGAATCTCCTTTGGTAAAAGGGATTAAAATGATTCAAAGAAACAAGAACCAATTTGGGTGAACACTTTTAAAGTGAGGGGGTAAAA
Organism: Mus caroli; assembly: GCF_978045245.1. Lineage (NCBI taxonomy): Eukaryota > Metazoa > Chordata > Mammalia > Rodentia > Muridae > Mus > Mus caroli. Next base: position 90,387,657 of record NW_028227259.1, on the reverse strand, counting down.
CTCTACACCTTAAAAAATAAATTATTGGGCTGGCAAGATGGCCCTGACTGCTCTTCTGAAGGTCCTGAGTTCAAATTCCAGCAACCACATGGTGGCTCACAACCATCTGTAACGAGATCTGATGCCCTCTGCTGGTGTTTCTGAAGATAGCAACAGTGTACTTACATATAATAAATAAATCTTTAAACAAAGAAACAAATAAATAAATAGATAGATAAATTATTACTCATATATTAAATGTAAGGCTTTATATATGTCTTCAGTTCGACATGAAGATTGTATTATTGAATGTAGTAGTAAAAAAATCAAAACTTTTAAGTAAACAAAACTTACCATTTGGGGAATGTGAATGTTCTCTACAGTTTCCTTAAATGAAGAAAGAAAAACAACATGACCTATCTTTTTTTCTACAGAGTTGGTCATGAAGCATTTGCCCTTGTATATACAAAGGAAAATTACCCCTTCCATAAAGTAAGAATCAAATGGGTTTCCCTCTACTTCAGGGGTTTTGTCAATTTATGTATGGAACCCAGAAGTGCATTGGATATAAGCTTGAGCAGGAAGAAATTCTTCCTGCTCATTCATTGTATCTCCAGACTCATAGGAGGCCATTCTTAATACAAGTTGTTAGATAATGAACAGCTACTTAGGATTAATTCAGACAACATATTCATAATTTATTTTCAACTTATTTGACATTATTTACTTTATGCTCTACTAGAAAAAATATACCACTAGGGTCACCAATATGTTTCTGGCAACAAATTTATAATGTATACTTATGAGTATAGTCATTTAAATTTAAATGAGTGAATTAAAAAGAAAATGTTATGCATTAACCTAAAAGAAATATCTACATAGGAAAAGAGAAAGATGAAATAATATAGAAATTTATTATTTTAAAATGAGGACCACTAACTCCTCAATGCTTTAGAACCAGTAGAATCTGTGAATGTGAATATATTGTGTTCCACTGTACTATAGTTTTCAAATAAATGGGTGTAATTAGAATATTATTCTTTATAAATGCTTATGGTTTATAAATTTGGTAATCTTGATATTTAATTATTTTCTAATTTTGAGATTAATTTTAATTTGACTCAAAGAAAAGCATCTCTTATATGCTTTAAATGTTATATTCTGAAAAAGGAAAAATGAATTTTGATATGTCTCTTTCTGCACTGAATTGTGACAGCTTTTGGTATCATGAACCAGCAAAGCTCTGGATTGAGTTGCTAAGAAATTTAGATACTTTCTGTTTTAAAAACAGGGCTAAAAATGGTTCACAAATCCCTTCCTGAGGCTTCTCTATAGTAAGCTATGCAATTTCTGTAAACAATGAAAATATGCCTTTTCACAATTACAAATAGAATACTCATTTTTTTTTGTTAAGAGAAAATGACATAGTTTCATAGAAACAACTATTTGTCAAAATTAATAAATTAAAATAATCAAGTTTTACCTGACTGGGATAAAAGACCACATCCATATTCTGCTTAAAGTTCTACAAAATAAAATTTTATTTTACAATTTTGATAAAATGAAAGGTTAAAATATATTTAGTGTACAAGGTAAAGACTTACTTCTTGAGAGTTTTCCATGGACTCCTTAAAAGGAAAAAAAAAGTTATTTACCTCATGAATATTTGCATTACCTACAAAGTTTCAATCCATATCAATCAGTCAATGGGTAGATAATACATTTGTCTGAATTTAAGAGCAAAGTTGATAAAAAGTTTCGCTCTACTTATAATGATCCTATCATATTTCAAATAACCAATTCACTTTTTACTGTATTGAAACAAAAAGCTTTCAAGCATCAAAATATACAACAATTAAAATATTATAAATTTGCCCTGGACATTTCCCAATTTCTTTTTAGTTTTTATCTCCTGACATTTTCTTCTGCTTTTATTTTTTTGAAATTAACATATAATTACATCTTTTTCTTCTTTCCCTTTCTGTCCCCAAATCTTCCCCTGTGACACCTCCTCTCATGCTCTGTCTCAATTTCATGGACACTGGCTTCTTTTTATTTAATTATTGTTACAGATATATTCCTAAATATATAAATACTATATTATCAGTCCACATAATGTTATCTGTGTGTGTATGATTTCCCTGAGCAATGAGGAAGTCCTACGTGAAATGATCACTAGATATTAGGTCATTTTTTTTATGCATCTGAGCTTAGGGAGCCATTAGGAAATTTACATTTAGTATGAATGAAAATAAGCTTTCAGAGTCTATATTCCAGCCACTCACACCCCATGATGTGTAGGTTATATGCATACTAAGTGAAACTATTTTGTATTCATATTAAGATGTCTTACCTCACTAGAGATGTATTGCTCCATCCTCTATAAAAACACAAAAACCAAATACAAATTTTACTTTCATGGCTTATTCATAATGTGAAGTTATCTTGCCAATTTGTAAAGAGATGTGAGGCATTTTTGGGAACTGTTTGTTTTTCTTTTAAAAGCAACAACAGTTTTAAAGTGCTGATGGTTACAGCAGTCCCAGAAACCTATAAGCAAATTAACACATTATGCATGTACTTAACTTAGATCTATGGGACACAAATATATTTTACTTTCATTTTTTAGAAGTTGGGTAAAAAAAAACACAAGAATTTGGAGGGAGGTATGTTGGGGGCATTGAATATAGGGAAAGTTGTAGAGGAAAATGGGAACTAGACATGATTATATTTCATATATATGCTATAGCATTTTTAATGGTCAGAACTGATAAAATGACCCATCAGATAAACATACTTGCTGCCAAGTCTGACAATAATCATTCATTCCTGAGAATAGCATAGTAAAAGAAGAAAATAGATTTCCACAAGTTGTTGTTTGATTTATACAGATACAATATGGCATATATGCACACATGCACCACAGATCCCATAAATACTCAAAGAAATAAATGTGAGTATTTTTGGTTAAGAGAAATATTATTGGAAAGTCATTCAACAACGAAAATGAACAAACCATGACATTATTCTTAAATACATATTATAGACTTGTAATAGTCGTGTAACCACAAAGCAGATTAAGGATCATGTTGTCATCAGTTCCCCTCAAAGAGTCTCTTCTTGTCACTCACTCTTGCAAATTCTCTTGGTCACTTTTCTTTTGCTGTAACCAAACAACCTGGCATGGAAAATGCATAAAAGAAAGCAACTAATTTGGGTTTTAGTTATAAAGATTCAAAGTCCATGATGGCAGAACAGAGAGTGGCAGTAGCCACAGCTGAATACTTAAACCTTGATACACAAGTAGGAGGTAGAGAGAGAAAGCACAGAGTCTTTTGAAACCTCAAAGGCCACCACCAATGACAAATCTCCAATAAGATCTCATCTCCTAATCCCTCCTAAACAGACCTATGAAATGAGAGCAAACTGCTCAAATATATAAACTTATGAGACAATCTTGTTCAGACCATCATGTAACTTAATGGCTAGTCTCACTTTAAAAACTCAAATTAGATTGCTCTAGTTTTGAAATATGAAATACAAATAGTATATACAAATAGAATAACATGGCATAATATTTGGGTGGTTCTTCAGTGTATCAGCCACATTATTATTGCATGTTATTGTGGTTGGATCAATATTATTACTTTAGATTGTATTGTATGGGAGTATGTGTAAAACCTGGAAATTAGACATGTGTTTAGTAGAACATATTACACACACATAAACATAAACATTATTTTATGTATACTATACTATGGTGTTGAAGACAACACATACACACAACTGATTTAACATGGAGAGGTCAAGCTGGTGCCTACATAGAAATTTCACTTCTGTGTTCTACTATGTTCTAATATCTTTGAAATAGGAAAGTACTCTGAGGCTACCAAGGGAGAAACAAAAAATCCACCCAGGTACAAAATATTTGATCTATAATTATTCTGCTTTTGATCTTTGCTAGGTCAATGACGTCACAAAGCTTGTGGGAATAAACAACGAATGTTTAATCTGACTTAAGATCCATGAGAAGGAACTGGATTTGACACTGCTTGGAATACTAAAAACAGAGGCTAGATAGTCTGGGGAACTAGGGTAGAACCAAATACTGCTGATCGAAAAAAAAAAAAAAGCATAGCGAGAGAGAGAGAGAGAGAGAGAGAGAGAGAGAGAGAGAGAGAGAGAGAGAGAGAGAGAGAGAGAGAGAGAGAGAGAGAGAGAATCACAGAGACTAAAGAAGCAAGCACAGGACCTATGTGGGTTTACACTAGGACCTCTAAGTAAATATTATAATATTATTGCTTTTAGTTCAGTGTTTTTAATGAGACTCTTGAGTGTTTGAATGAGATATTTCCCGATTCTTGTGCCCTCTTTTGGGTTCTTCTGTTTATGAGAACTTTAGTTGGATAAAAATTTTACACTATTCTTCTTGGTTTCTGCACTATTAATAAGAATATTTTCAGATGAATTATTGTCATGGCTTAGTATAATTCTCAGTTTTATAAATGGTTCTATTTTAAGTGTTAATCATGTCACAGTTTAAAATTTGATACATGCATACCTACATCACAGAATCTTAAAATGCTTTACTATAACAATATTCTATATGATCTCTTTTAGGTTTAATTAGCCATCAAGGTTAACATGGGACAAGTGTTTGTCTATTATTAAAAACTGTCATGTAAGCTCAACTGTATATCTTAATTTCCAACAATATATAATTTAGTGTCTGAAATTTGTAGCCTGCTAAACAAACCACTCTAATTTCACTTGAAGAAAGTTCTTCTGCTTAAAATGTTGAGAACTGTGAGTACCAAGGAGAAAGGAAGCACTTGAAGAAGTTTGAAAAATATCTTCTAATCCCTTAACTTGAACTCTTCCCTAATATCTCCCCTAATGACATTAAGGTGTAAGAAGTTAAAAAAAAATGCTACTTAATCTTTATGAGCAGAGCATTGTAGACACAAATTAAGAAATGATGTCCCTGCAAGGAGGGAAGTGAGCAAGAGGGATGGGCACTGTGAAAAAAATCAAACACAGTATATAAGCATCTTCAAATATAAATCACATGATGTACCCAGGACTGAGTTTATCATTTATGACATGAATATTGCTGTAATATATCCACTTGATTGGAGGGATTGCTTTGAGTTATGATATTTGGAAAGTAATGTACAAAGTCCGCACCCCCAACATTCCTTGTCTATTTAACTTAGATTCTGAACCACGGTAGTCAAGAAAGGTGACTTGTATTTGCTTTAGTTGAATTTTTCATTTTTAACTATGTCTTTCTTGTGATTTAAAAACAAAGTATCAGATAAATGAAGGCGATTTATTGTTAAATTCAAGCAGGTATAGAATAAAATCTCCATAAACTTGTAAGGAGAACAGTTCATAAAAATTATGCCCACCTTAATGTCTGGTGTGAAATCAGGCTAATTACAGGTTCAAATGACCATGCACATGTTCGTATCTGTGCAAGATGCTCACACTTCATCTATGTATATGAGACTAGAATGTCTTAATTTTCTTATGGTACTTACCTGCTTTGCAAGAGCAACGGCCAAAAGGCAAGTCAGAATGATGAACTTCATGACTAATGAGTTCTGTCAAACAGAAAGCCAATAATTTTCTTTCTTTAATATTTAAATATTCTTTGCTGGTTATATTTAACTTCATCTCCATCTCCTCTAACTGAGAAAGGAGAATGGAGATTGACAAAAGCAGATTAATTTGGATATCATGTATATACATGTGACAAGTTCTTCATAAAGAGGGCATAATATGAAATTTTCACTCCTGAGATAAGGAATGTCCTTCCAGCCACAATAAATTAAGAGTAATTATCAATTTATTCCTGTTTGCTACCATATTTCAGGAGGCTTTCATGGGCCCAAAGATACAAAATTATATATAGTATTTATATTCTATATCTATAGTAGATATATAATATTAGGACAAATTTCACTTATTAAATATGTATATGTGATTGTGACATCAGAGTATGCATTCATGAATGCAGGTTCTGTTAGGCCAGTAGATGGCACTAGTATGATCCAACTGCCATGTGTTAGGGACCTGGACTCTGTTCTACAGTGAAAGTATAACGAGTTCTCTCCATTGTTGAGTCATCTTTTCAGCCTCCGAACACATTCTTTACAATTAATTTTCAATCTTGGGAGAACAGAAAAACCAATAAACAGAAAGGACTCATAGATAAAAGAGAGCTCCCCTAAGTCACATTGCTAGGTTTCTAAGCCTCATCACAGGGTCTCTAAGCCACCTCAATAAGTCTGGCTCCTTAAAGAGAGGATATAATACTGTGTTAGGGATCAAGATTCCAGGTTTAAGAAAGCCAACTTATATGGTGCCCTTCGTTTCACACATCAAGATAATGACAGACCTTGCAACATTTCTAAGATTCCTTGAACTCAATTGTCTCTATCCTAAGATTACATACAAAATAAATAAACAGCAACAACACCTGCAAAATAAAGTGAAGTCATTCTTAGTCTTTATTGGTGTAAGATAATATCTTGTTTATATTCTACAAAAATTAAATTATTTTAAAGGGCATGAATTTCTTAAAACAGTAGTAACAATGCCAATGACATAACTATAGACATTTAGGAAGTATGTATATGAAAGTATTTTTCTATATTAAGAAAAATACTTGCAATGGACACATTTATGATTATTTTTCTACCACACTAAACTGCTGGTTTGTTTAATTTTCTGGAAAAAAAACATATTTTTTTATGTTATATTTATTTCAGGAGCATTTTATTCTAAGATATAATATAATAATTATTTCCTCTTAATATTCATTTTTACACATGGTCAAATCAATTTTTGCACATATTTTATTTTACTTGGATAAAGTAAATTGTAATTGGACAAATATTAAAGAACTGTTTTCTAGTTAAATGTTTTTAAAATGTTGATAACAGAAACATGAATAGATGTGATTAATAAGCAGCTGTTCTATCCAAGCATATAGATAAGTATAAGAAACTAGTGGCTAAATATTGATTCTTGGGTACAAAACATCAAATACACAGTTCCCTGATTTTCTAAAACCCTCATTTTGGTGACCTCACTTTTGAAGTAAGACTTAGTCACTTGTGTGGAGCTGTGCAGTTAATCGTCTATAGTGTCTCTAGTGTCCATATAGTCGTTCATTCTACCGACACCAAAAGAAGACAAATTCTTAGATGTTGTTAGTTAAAAATATACAATCTCAAAGAACTTTAAGATATTGGGCATTAGTTTCATTACAGTTTCTTGGCATAATATTTTGTTTTACAATATTTGTCGTATATAGATGAGTGAAAATATGTAAAGGTTACCTTGCTTCCTAAGTTGAAGACAAGCTGTCCAGGCAATGAGAGACCTGGGATGAGTTATCCATCCATATTTAAACCCCCTTTTCTATCTGATATGGCAATTGTGTGGTTTAAAATAACTTCAGACGGACTTGTATTCTTAGAAGTCATGATTATTAGAATTGCTTGCCTTTCTATTTGTATCACTTATTCCTGGGAGTTATCCATCCGTATTTAAACTCCCTTTCCTATCTGATATGGCAACTGTGTGGTTTAAAATAACTTTAGACAGACTTGTATTCTTAGAAGTCGTGATTATTAGAATTGCTTGCCTTTCTATTTGTATCACTTATTCCTGGGAGTTCTTCCACTTAGGATGATTTAGAACATGATAACAAGAAATGAGGATGTCATGACTATGACATCAATGTTATTCTTGTCTGTGCTCTGTGCTTGAGCAGCTCACACTTGCCTTGTACTGGCTGCATCATTCAGTAGATAGACTTTCCCCTGAAGGTGCTTTGACATCTCTATATTTCAAAATGTTCATAGACATTTATATTCTTTATGGTTCCTAAATTGTATATTCTGAAATATAAGTTAAGTTTGAAAATTTTCCCTTATGTTAGCTACTTCCATATTGTCAACATTTATTGGAGATATTTTATAGCTTTACAATAAATTTAAACTGTTAAAATATTATTTCTGAGTACTATTACAACTATAGTAGAATTTTGCCCAGATGATGAAATTTTTAACCGTCTGGATAAAATGCTAACTTCCATGCATCTATAATTATTGGAAAAAGTATAATTTTAGAAACCTAAGGCTTTTGGTTAGCTGAAGAATTAATATTTAAGCTCTAGCATTTTAACAATGCTGGTAATTTTGTGTAGAAATCTGTATATCATTTACAATAAACAAAACTGCATTTTAACAATAAGAAAAGCCACCAATAGGTTTTAGATCTTCTTATCTGTTATTGTGATTGTAAAATCCATTTGTCAACAATTTCTTAAATATATTCTTATAAAAACAGAGGTAACAGTTAATTATGTGGAGCTAAAGTATATTTTGTGGGTTTGGTACTATCTAGGATTTAAAATATTTATTATATAAAGCAACGAAAAAAACTTCCTAGTAATTTTCCCTCTGGTATATGTGTGTATATATATATATATATATATATATATATATATATATATATATATATATATAAAGAGAGAGAGAGAGAGATGGAGAGGGGGAGAGGGAGAGGGAGAGAGAGAGTGAGAGAGTGAGAGAGAGAGATGGAGAGGGGGAGAGGGATGGGGAGATTGAGAGAGAGAGAGAGAGAGAGAGAGAGAGAGAGATATGTGTATGTGTGTGTGTGTAAAATAATCTTAGAGGGACTTGTATTCTTAGAAGTCACGATGATTAGATTTGCTTGCCTTTTGGATTGTATCACTTATTCCTGGGAGTTCTTCTACTTGGGCACTTAGGATGATTTAGAACATGATAAATATATATATTCCTATATACACATTGTTTCAGAGCATATCAGAAACCACCATGGCTCCTCTATTTCAGAATACCCTTCATTCAAATTTTATGCCACAGTATTTCATATGTCCAAGAACACTAGACTCAGACTTGAAGATATTAGTGAAGTACTCTCCCTGATACTTGATAACAGAGACTCAAGTTCTTCATATTTGTAATCACAAATCTGGTCTCATTAACTAATTTGCAAATATGATTAAAGTATCTTATAGATTGAATCTATATTGTATCTTATAGATTGAATGGATACTTTTTATTGCTCAATAAATGCCAGGAATTATTCTAATCATTTTTAATAAAACATGGCTTTAAAAGCCTATAGTTAACATAATAAAGGAAAGAAAACACTATCAGTTATAAATAAAATGCTTAGAGAAGATAAATCCATTGGCATATAGATAAACAGGACAAGAAAAAGAATTGTTAGCATATGCGAAGACTAGTGTTATTTCAGTGGATGTGTGTAGACCCACTACAAGTTTTCAAGTGCATGTTTTAATATTTAATATCTTACAGAGATGATATCTTTGCAATTCATTGAGAAAGCTATAAGCAAAAACATTCTCATAAAATGCAAGCAAAACATGCATGCTAATTACTGAGCTAGAAACAGTTGTGTTGGGTACATTAGCAAGAGTAATATTTGATTATTGAAAATGGACCAATTTTAAATACTTGGTAGTGTGCATTAAGTTCCAAGTCTGAGTGGAAGTCGTTTTTGGAAAGAAAATGCCACAGTTAATTAGTGCATGTTATAGAGCGTGAGTTGTATTATACATCTCTAACTGGTGTTGAAATTAGTTATTGCATTATTCTATATTAAACTGAAATTTTGATATATTATGAAGCCTGTGAATACAATCTTTGTTTGAAAATCAAAAAGGTTATTCTGCTTAACTCCTGCCCTTGTAAGAACTAGAGGATCTGCATTTTGATGAATGTTCAGTTCAAAGACAGAGCAAAATTTAAGAGAAAAAAAAATCTGTACTTTTTTATGTAATAGGATTATGCTTCTTGTCTAAGGGAATACTTGGTGATATATTCTAATAATGTTTCTGCTAAAATAAAAAATAATATTTAAAAGTTAGAGTGTCAGTAGTTTGTGTGAATATCATGTACCACAGAAAAGCAATCATGGTCATAGTAAAGAAAAAATAAGAGTATTAATTTTATTAAATGCTTGAGAATAGAATTGCTGACTTTGTGTCACTCTTAGCATTCAACAAAGTGCACATACATAAATGATTATCAAGTAATTCTTTGACTTGCTGTTTTTTATTTAAAGTTGTGCAAAGCTGATCATGAGTAGTAATTTTAATGAGGATGTGTCCTCTGGTCTAGGAAGAACACTAGCTTAAATTACATGTCTGCTGATTACTGTCCATGTTACTGTCTTTTTAATTTTCTGATATTTTACTCTCTTTTCAATACAACTATAAGGAAAGAATACAGGACTTCAGTACTTATGTGTAATTTTAAACACAAAGAACAATAAACACTGATATTAGAGCATTGCTACTAATCACACACGACTTTTCCAGGAATAGATTCAGAGAACATCAGGGAGAAAGACCTGCTGATTTCAACAGAAGAAGAGTAGATTAGGGAAGTCATGTGTTGGGTGTGTAGTTGCACCTGGACTCGAATCAGGAAACAGTGGCTCATTCTAGAAATTTTTCCATTCAGAGCCCTGAGCTCACTTGCCATCTCAGTTCTTTATTGAGCAATCCATTTTGAACTTGATTAAGAGCCAAACATTGTCTCAAGATGAATAGATTTGTGAGTGTATGTCTATTGTTACGAAAATATGTCTGGTTACCTTCAAGATACTTTTGAAGATAATTTGAAGAAATTACTCATGTGAACAAATGTAATTTGAAAACCAATATAAAAAGTATAGAAAATATATTAGATTTTTGTTAATTGAATAGATAAGAATTTTCTCCTGCACTTATACACATAGAAAGTCCAAGAACATGGGATACATCAATGAACAGAAACTAGATTTTTGTTTTGTTTTGTTTTTCGAGACAGGGTTTCTTTGTATAGCCCTGGCTGTCCTGGAACTCACTTTGTAGACCAGGCTGGCCTCGAACTCAGAAATCCACCTGCCTCTGCCTCCTGAGTGCTGGGAATAAAGGTGTGCGCCACCATGCCCAGCTAGAAACTAGATTTTTATTTGAATTCTAGTGAAGAACATACAATAAAAGAACTCTACTGTGGGCTGAAGATGTTAGAGATAGATAGATAGATAGATAGATAGATAGATAGATAGATAGATAGATAGAGAGATAGATAGATAATGCAAAATAGGGTCTTTCTATGTAGAGAAGACTCTGTGGCAGATCCTACAAAGGACAGAAACATAGCCATGAAGACAAGTCAGTGTCCTTAAAAATATGAAACACTTCCCCCATCTCTCCTGTAGCCTCTTTCTCTCCCCTCTCCCCTCTTACATCCTAGCCATTTTTTAGATCTCTACCTTGTAACTTTAGAACAAGTCAATGATATTATATGTCTCCATGTGTAGGAGACAAAGATATCCAAAGCTTGCATAAAAGGGTCTTTCTCTCACTATTTGGGACTTAGTCACCCCTGACAAAAGTTCAGCTGAGCCTGTGCTAGCAAAACTAAAAGCATTTTTTTTTTTCAGAAGAAGCTTCTGCCTGCATCCCAAACTCTCTCTGGCTCTCAGGATAGCCAGGACTACACGGAGATATCCTGTCGTGAAAAACACACACACACCCAAGCAGAACAGCCCCCCCCCCCACATACACACACATGCACAAACAAAACAAACAAAAAACCAAACCAAATTAATGGCGTTCTTTTGTGTTGGCCAGCTGCTCCTGAACATGAGGCCTGCCCTGCTGTATGATTGTTATAACCAGTTTGATCCACTGGGAAAACTAATTTTTATTCTTTTAGCAACTTTCAATTGTAAGTCACCACAGCTGCTGTAGGCTAATATGTACAATAGTCCTGTCATTTCCAGAGGACAATTTATACCCTTCTCCCCATTCTCCAGCTGTTAACATTGTTTTAACTCCCTCCTTATGAGACATTCCCTGATTTGGGGGGTGGGTGTTATTTATGTTCTGTATCAGACTGAGCTCTCATAACCACACCTTCTCCACACCTTTAACTATAAATGCTGCTTTTATTTTCTCAGATGAAATGAGGAGATGAGAGCTGTACTCAAGCTCGGTAAAACAATTTCCTTTTCTAACTATCTCTAGGCCTAGTCACAGAAGCTTCTAGCCTCTGTAGAAGCTAATCTCCCAAGCTAACTGATTCAATCAGGTTTCTCTCAGCTTCTGACTGAATTGCTCCAGTTAGCCTCAAACTAACCTCTCAGTATGATTTAATCTTCTGGCTCCTTCTCATTCTCTGGCTCATTTTGTCTTCACCTCTGTATCTCTTTTTCTCTTTGTAACTTGTCTCTGTACAACTGTCCTGGTAAAACTGCCATAGACAAACACCACACCACACCACAGGACTACTTTTTTTTTTTTTTTTTTTTTTTGTGCCTTGCTGCTCTTAAGAAGTCTATCTTTCTCTGCTGTTTTCCTGTGAGTTAGGCATATCTTATCTGTTCCTCATTCTGTCAAACCTTTCTCTGATTTGGCACTTTGCCCCTCAATTAACCATTACATTCAACATGTCTGCTTCCTTCTGCAAACTAACCTTACCTTCATTGTTAGGAATTTAAGGTGTGTACGAAGTAAGGATACATCTGTATTTCAGCCAGATCACACAGTAATCTAGGGTATGTCTGCATTTCAGCCAGATCATATATTTTTTTAAACAATTTTTTATTAGCTATTTTCTTCATTTACATTTCAAATGCTACCCCGAAAGTCCCCTATACCCTACCCCTACCCTGCTCCCCAACCCACCCACTCCCACTTCCTGGCACTGGCATTCCCCTGTACTGAGGCATATAATCTTTGCAAGACCAAGGGCCTTTCCTCCCAATGATGGCCAACTAGGCCATCTTCTGTTACATATGCAGCTAGAGACACTGGTTAGTTCATATTGCTGTTCCTCCTATAGGGCTGCAGACCCCTTCAGCTCCTTGGGTACTTTCTCTAGCTCCTCTATTGGGAGCCCTGTGTTCCATCCAATAGATGATTGTGAGCTTCCACTTCTGTATTTGCCAGGCGCTGGCAAAGTCTCACAAGAGACAGCTATATCAGGGTCATATCAGCAAAATCTTACTGGAATATGCAATAGTGTCTGCATTTGGTGGCTTATTATGGTATGGATCCCTGGGTGGGGCAGTCTCTGGATGGTCCTTCCTTCCATCTCAGCTCTAAACTTTCTGTCTGTAACTCCTTCCATGGGCATTTTGTTCCCCATTCTAAGAAGGATAGAAGTATCCACACTTTGGTCTTCGTTCTTCTTGAGTTTCATGTGTTTTGCAAATTGTATCTTGGGTATTCTAAGTTTCTGGGCTAATATCCATTTATCAGTGAGTACATATTATGTGAGGTCTTTTGTGATTGGGTTACCTCACTCAGGATAGTATCCTCCAGATCCATCCATTTGCCTACGAATTTCATAAATACATTGTTTTTTAACCGAGTAGTACTCAATTATGTAAATGTACCACATTTTCTGTATCCATTCCTCTGTTGAGGGACATCTAGGTTCTTTCCAAGATTCTGGCTATTATAAATAAGGCTGCTATGAATATAGTGGAACATGTGTTCTTATTACCAGTTTGAACTTTTTCTGGGTACATGCCCTTGAGTTCTTTGTATTGCTGGATCCTCCAGTAGTACTATGTCCAATTTTCTGAGGAATTGCCAGATTGATTTCCAGAGTGACTGTACCAGCTTGCAATCCCACCAGCAATGGAGGAGTGTTCCTCTTTCTCCATATGCTTGCCAGCGTCTGCTGTCACCTAAAGTTTTCATTTTAGCCATTCTGACTGGTGTGAGGTGGTATCTCAGGTTTGTTTTGATTTGTATTTCCCTGATGATTAAGGATTTGAACATTTTTTCAGGTGCTTTTTAGCCATTCGGTATTCCTCAGTTGAAAAATTTTGTTTCCCTCTGTGCCCCATTTTTTAATGGGGTTATTTGATTTTCTGGAGTCCACCTTCTTGAGTTCTTTGTATATATTGGATATTATCTTTAAATGTGATCCATACAGAGCAGTCGTATTGCTGGATAAAAACTCATCTACATTTACCAGTAATGAGTCTCTGTAGTAACCTCTACCCTCTGAAACCAAAAGCTTCTCTGAGCATGCCTGGGAGCAGAGCAAATCTATAGATATAAACAGTGAAGACTCTCAGTTCAAGGCTGGGTAAAGAAATACTATACAACAAAAGGAATATTTAATAAATAGTTATTATTTTTGACTGTACAAGTAAGCTTAGAGAATAGCATTTTGAGCAACATGATCAGCCACAATTTCAAATATCATTATTACTTTTGATTAGGGTATTACAAAACAAACAAACATGTCGACTCAAGAATAGAATTGTGGCCGGGCATGGTGGCGCACGCCTTTAATCCCAGCACTCGGGAGGCAGAGGCAGGTGGATTTCTGAGTTCGAGGCCAGCCTGGTCTACAAAGTGAGTTCCAGGACAGCCAGGGCTATCAGAGAAACCCTGTCTCGAAAAAACCAAAAAAAAAAAAAAAAAAAAAAAAAAAAAAAAAAAGAATAGAATTGTGGTTGCCAAGCAGTGAGGCAAAGGGAGATTGATTGGTCAAAATGCAAAAAGGTTCCATTAATTAAAAGGAGTAAGTTATAAAGCTCTATTGCATAACATGCTAATTATATCTTATAACTAATTGATTAAAATTATAGAAAGATTCCAAGTGTCCTTGAAACAAATAGAACAGAAAAGTGAAATAACTGATATGCAACTGATGTGCAAAAGTGTAACAACTGAAGGTTGTTAGATCCAGTCAAAGCCCAGAATGTAGTAAAGTCACACATGACATAAGCATTCTTACTCTTTATTTATGACTTTATAAAAATGTATAAGTATCAATGCTAAAATTCAAGTTGAAACTGTTTTATATAACAGATATGTCAAAAAGCTTATAAAACCAAATACCTTATATTGTTTTTGATTATTAAATTTTACATATCACAATTGTTGAACTTAAGATTCAATAAGCTATGTAATGCATAAGAATGTCAAGTCTAGTACAAGACTAGCATTGTACTTTTATCAGCTGGTAGATAGTAGTTTGCTAGAGCAGTGGATGACTGTAGAAATCAGATGTACTAGACCATGTGCTATCATGCATTCCCCCCGAACTGAATGTTACACTCTTAAAAGTGTCAAAGTGTTTCACTGATGTAGCACAGATCAACAAAAAGTTATTGATATTAGAACGGTGGCATAGTTAAAAACTATGGCCAACTTTTGTCCTGAGATTTCTGATTTATATTTGAAAAATCGAATAGCAGTCTGTAGCCAGCAAACTGTACTGAGAGACACCGAATGCTGTAGAATGCTTGAATTATTTTGTCATATTCTTACTGTTAGTGTTAGTTTTTCTTGTAAAATTAAAAAAAAAACATTTTAATCACCACCCAAAGTGAATATGTGTGTGTGTGTGTGTGTGTGTGTGTGTATGTTTCGTTTGCTGAAATAGCCTTTGAATGCAAATTTGTGGATGTTGTAGTTTTATATCCTGAAATCTCAGCAGGACACTAACATTACCCTTAAGGTGCTTGTTGATTATCTTAGAAGACTGATGAATACAAGGGGTATTTAGGAAGCAGATGAGTACATATGGGAACTATAGGATATAGACAGTAGTTAAAATCATTCTTCTGGATAAGATGATACAGGAAAATTGCCGGTCAGAGAAGAAATGTGCTGAAATCAGAATAGTGTGGGATAGTGGTACAGAGTGCATGGAAAATCAGTGGACTACTTGAAAAAGGCAGAAAGAGACAATCTTTTGAGGAGGAGCTTCAGGGATAGATCGGATGAGTGGCTTTTAAAACAGAGCAATGACTCAAAGAGTGACTTCTCACCTCTGCTCAAGGAAGACTCTGAGCAGGGCTGGAATTAATTCTTACAGTATTTGGTAGAATCCAGCATTGAAACCATCAGATTCTGGCTTTTCTCTGAAGTTTTAAACATTTTATTTATCAGGTGATGGTGGTGATGATGGTGGTGGTGGTGATGGTGGAGGTGGTGGTGATGGTGGAGGTGGTGGTGGTGGTGATGATAATGGTGGTGGTGGTGGTGGTGGTGATGGTGATGATGATGGTGGTGGTAGTGGTGGTGATGGTGGTGGTGGTGGTGGTGTCCAGGATGCATCTGTGCCACTGCACATGCATGGAAATCAGAGCACAACTTTTCAGGAATCTGTTTTCGTATTCCACCACAAGATCCAGGGATGGAACTCAAGTTGTCAAGCCAATGCAGCAAGTGCTTTCACTGTCCAAACTGCCTCACTGATCCCTGATTAATAGCTTTATGATGGTCCAGTGCCTGATTCTTTATTGATGTGCTCAGACTTTCTATTATTGAGGAATGTTTTATTGTGGCAGGTGGTATGTCTCTGGCATTTGTTCAGCTCTATGAGGGTATTCAATCCATGGGCATATAATCTGTAAGAGGAGTGATTGTGGGGTTTGAGGTGTCACATTGCATTCTGCAGTCCTTGACTCATTCCTCATCATATGAATGCTATCCCTTTTCTTGCTCATCTTTGTGACCCACCTCACTGACAATCCTCTAAAGATTGGAGTTTTTCCTCTAGTGCTGACTGCTTTTCTCAGGGGTTGATTTTCTCTTTCATATAAATTTTACTTTCATATTTTAATGCAATATAGTATGATCTGGAACAACTACCTGTAAGACACATAGTTGGATATGTTTTGGTATGTATACACATGTGAGTCTGTGTCTCTAACCATGGACTTCTGTACCAGTCTCATTTCGCAAATAATGGCATGGATACTACATTTATTTATAAGCTTTTGGCCTTATAGCTAGGCCTTGTTTCTCACAAGCTGGTAATTCAATTATCCCATTTATATTAATGTAAGCCCTGCTGCATGGCAGATTCCTTCCCAACCTGCTTTTCCCTTTGTGTCCTGCTGTCTGAATCTCCTGCTCCTGACCTTTCCCAGAGTTCCTTTTGCTCTCCCTCAGAAAGCCCCACCTTACTATTCTGCTTTTTGCTATAGGCCATAGACCTTTTATATTAACCAATCAGAAGGAGATGGAGAAGACTGGTTACAGAATAATAATGCAGGAGTTGCACAACAATTTCAAATTTTGGCCTGTAATCAGATCTCTATGGGTTCAGAAATTAGCATTTGAATAATACAAGACTAATCTCTACACAGTGCACAAAACAACATGTCAACATGTGTCCTTTGTGATTAAAGTAGTAATAAAAGGTTGTACAGTGTTTTCTTATAAGCTACATAAAAAGCAACTGATACAGTTAAAATAATGAAAGAGAAGTTGCAGTTATTGTTGTATGTGTGCACACATGGAAGAAGTACTCTGAATCTCATGCCCGTACTTCCTGATAGTGATTAACTCAGTGACTATGAAGCAGCCTGCACTGTGTTACTTCATCAATATCATGATACAGACTGATACCCTGATCAGACTTCTGAAGCAAATATGATTTATGGGAAATTAAAATTATGCCGGGCAGTGGTGGCGCACACCTTTAATCCCAGCTTTTGGGAGGCAGAGGCAGGCAGAATTCTGAGTTTGAGGTCAGCATGGAGTACAGAATGAGTTCCAGGACAGCCAGGGCTACACAGAGAAACCCTGTCTTGAAAAACCACCCTCCCCCCCAAAAAAAAGGAAAAAGAAAGGGGACGGCAGAATGATGGAATTATACTATAAGCTCTAAAACAATTGAAAAATAAAACAATTAAAACAAGCACACCAATTAGTTGTCCAGGAACACGTAGTCAGTCTGAAAAACACACAAGGAACATGTGGATTGAGGATGTTACTTTTGGGAAAAAATATATAAATGTATATATGCATGCAATGACAATTAATAGAGGAGGGCATGGATTTTAAAGAGAGCAAGGGTGTGTATATGGGACGTTTTGGATTGAGGAAAGGTAAATGGAAACTGATGTGATGATATTATAATATGAAAAACAAAAGAAAAAATTTTAAAAGGGAATAAGATAATACTCCTTACATTTCAAAATCACCAAAAATATGATATACATTCCTGAAAAAATTCAGTATCTTCCCGGTTTTACTTGAAAAATCTGTACTCAGAGAAATGCATATCCTTGAGTTCTTATATCTAATTGACTAATTCCAATCCTGTTGCAGGACTTCCTGAAATGAATCTATGTAGCAATATATTTACATATATAGAAATAATTATTTCATGTAGTAAACAATGTATATACTGGTTTTATAGACTTTACATTAGATAGATGAATGTAATCAGACAGAATATTATAGCATTTTTTGCCAAGTTTGTGTATGCTAACCCCAGTAATATGCTATTTGTTTGAGCTAAACATCTTGAAGTGATTCTGTATCATGTACTTCTTTCTTTGGTTTAATTAATTAATTAATTAATTAATTTTTTACACTCCATATTTTATTCCACCCCCTGACTACCCTCCATTTGTTCCATATTCCATATCTCTTCCTCACCCCCTGTCTCCACGTGAATGTCCCCTTCCCCCCTTCCCCCACTACACCTGACCTCTAAACTCCCTGGGGCCTCCAGTCTCTTGAGGATTAGGTGCATCATCTCTGAATGAACACAGACCCGGAAGTCCTTTACTGTACTGTATGTGTGTTGGGGGTCTCATATCAGCTGGTGTATGCTGCATGCTTTGTGGTCCAGTGTTTGAGAGATCTCAGGCGTCAAGGTTAGTTGAGACTGCTAGTCCTCTTTCAGGGTCGCCCTTCTCCTCAGCTTCTTTCAGCCTTCCCAAACTCAACAACAGGGAGCTCTGTCCCATGGTTGAGTACAAATATATGCATCTGACTCTTTCAGCTGCTTGTTGGGTCTTCTGGATGCCATCATGATAGGTCCCTTTTTGTGAGTGCTCCATAGCCTCAGTAATACTGTCAGGCCTTGGGGACCTCCTCTTGAGCTGGATCCCACTTTGGGCCTTATAGCTGGACCTTCATTTCCTCAGGCTCCTCTCCATTTCCATCTCTGTAATTCTTTCAGACAGGAACAATTTTGAGTCAGAGTTGTGACTGTGGTATGGCAACCATGTCCCTCACTTGACTGTCCCTCACTTGATGTCCTCCTGTCTTCCTGCTGGAGGTGGGCTCTATAATCTCCCTCTCCCTTCTGTTGGGCATTTCATCTAAGGTCCCTCCCTTTGAGTCCTGAGAGTCTCTCACCTCCCTGCTCTCTGGTGCATTCTGGAAGGTCCCCGAACCTCCTATCCTCCAAGGTTTCCTGTTTCCATTCTTTCTGCTGGCCCTCAGGGCTTCAGTCCACTTCCCTCACACAAAACCAGATCATGTTCTCCTTTTCCCACTACCCCACTTCTTCCTCTTTCTTCTCCCTCTCAAGTGGGACTAAGGTGTTCTCATTTGGCACTTCAGTCTGTTGACCTTTTTGAGTTCTGTGGACTGTATCTTGGGTATTCTTACTTTTTTTTTTTTTTTGCGGGGAGGGGGTGGCGTATGATATCCACTTATTAGTGAGTACATAGCATGCATGTCCTTTTGGGTCTAAGTTACCTCAGAATGATATTTTCTAGTTTCATTCATTCACCTGCAAAACTCAGGATGTCCTCATTCTTAATAGCTTAGTAGTATTCCATTGTGTAAATGAACCACATATTATGTATCCATTCTTTTGTCCTGGGACATCTAGGTTTTTCCATGGGCCATACATTTGGCAATGTGTTAAACATCCCTTCTAGTTATGTTTTAAAAGTTAGCTTGCAAAGTTGTGCACTTCCATAAGTGTTTTTCATAAGTGTTTGGCTTAATCCACTTCCAATCTTTCTTCTCTCCCTACCCTCATTCTTATTTTTCCTTGAACCATTAACCTCCATTATCCCCAATTCTCTTTTCATATCAGATGTGGTCTACTATCACCTTATCCCTGAGTAGCCTTGGGTCTTATCTGCTTCCATGACCTCTTTCTAGTTTCCTGATATTCTGTCTTTGAAATCAACACTGCAGGAAATATGATGGCAATGTTTGGTGGCCAGAAAACAAACAAGGGTAATTTCCAGGAGCCTCCTGGCCCAGGCCAAGGTAGTAGTGGATTCAGAGAGTAGAACTCTGGTGATGGCTTTTAAGGTCTGAGGGTCTTCTGGGGCTTTCTAGCTCTCTAATTATACTGAAATGCTGATGATAGCTTCTAAAAGACACTAAAAACTTTTCTTGCTCTTTCTGAGAGTAAAAGACTACTGGTCTAGGCGAGTAACACCTTTAGCCTAACAGTGGAGGGTTAAGCAATGCAGCCTTTGTTCTACCTCAACAGGAACTGCTGGGCTCTAACTTTCAGCCTGATAGTCAGAAGTCACAGGAAGAGAAGACACTTAGATAAGTGATTGTAGAATTTATTACCAAGTTGTAAAAGGTTTCCTATGAAAGCTATCTAAGAGGAAAAGCAGAAAGATCCTAAGTAGGTAACAGGAAAAAAATCTCTAAGTGGGGAAAGGGAAAAGATTCTAGTCTAAGTGGGGAAAGGCAAAATAGTCTCCTCTATTGATCTTAGCTCTCTATTGATCTTAGTTCTCTTGATGATTCTCACGCTTCTCTTTGTCCTCAGTACTTCTACATCTTTCAGAATACATGATCACATGTTACAAAGTTCATCACAAGTTCACATGAAAAATCAAATCATAGCCTGGCAGTGGTGGCACACGCCTTGAATCCCAGCACTTGGAGGCCGAGGCAGGCGGATTTCTGAGTTCGAGGCCAGCCTGGTCTACAGAGTGAGTTCCAGGACAGCCAGGGCTACACAGAGAAACCCTGTCTCGAAAAAAAAAAACCCAAAAGGAAAAAAAAAATCAAATCATAAATTGAAATAGATGTTTACAACAGCGAATGTTTACATGCATATCCGTTAGGAGTAATTATCTGGCTAAACATCCATCATCTGTCTGAGCTCCACAGGTTCAATGAAGGTTTAAAACCATAACTAACTTATTAGTGAAGTTTGTATAGATAAACCCAGTCAGTATTTTATCTTCTGTCCTAGCACCTAATATAACTAATATATCATTAGTTGCCTTTTAATGGCCTTTGGTTAATTGTTTTACAATGTCTTGGAATGTGCTTTTAGGAGAAAGTCTGGTTACCATCTAAGAGCATTTAAATGGTGACACTTGGGAGACAGAGTTCTCATTGGAGCTTTGACTATCAGAAAAGGACCTAATAGCAGTCCCGTTATAAAAGAGCTTAATAATCACAGGTATAATTTTAGGAATTCTTATTGGATCATCATTAAGGCTTAAGTCATCTATTTGTCTATATAGCATCACTACAAGATAATACATCTTTGTGGATCTGCAGAGATCTGCTTCAAAGGGGGTATGCTCCTACTTAGTGATTGTTATATATGTTTAATAGTAACAGGAAAAGCATATTAATAGCAGGAATGTTTCCTAAAATTAGTTCCTCACAGCCTTGCTTAATGAGGACTCACCTGTCAAAAATTATATAATAATTCAAGGCAGGCCACTTCAGGATGATCACCTGCTAGTTATTAGTTTATCCCATATGGCTCCTGACAGATAATGAATATAAATCTTCATTTTTTGTCTTGTTTGAGATTTCATATTCCATCAACAGATTGTTTCAGAATTACAGACAGAACACCAAGTCTTTTCTTTAATTTGCACTAATGAAAAATCAGTTTCTATCTTGATATCCAATTTTCTGCTTTGAAAGTAAAAAAAAAGGTCTTTCATTAATAGGAGAAATACTTAACAAAACCTATCATGAATATATACAAAGAACTCAAGAAGACAGACTCCAGAGAACAAAATAACACCATTAAAAATGGGGTACAGAGCTAAACAAAGAATTCTCAACTCAGGAATACCAAAAGGATGAAAAGCACCTAAAAGAAATGTTCAACATCCATAGTCATCAGGGAAATGCAAATAAAAACAACCGTGAGATTCTACCTCACACCAGTCGGAATGGCTAAGATCAAAAACTCAATTGACATCAGATGCTGGAGTGGATGCAGAGGAAGAGGAACACTCCTCCAATGATGGTGGGATTGCAAGCTGGTACAACCACTCTGGAAATCAGTTTGATAGGTCCTCAGAAAATTTGACATAGTACTGGCAGAGGATCCAGAAATACCACTGCTGGGAATATACCAAGAAGATGCTCCAACATGTAATAAGGACACATGCTACACTATGTTCATAGCATCCTTATTTACAATAGCAAGAAGCTGGAAAGAACCCAGATGTCCCTTAACAGAAGAATGGATTAAAAAAATGTGGTACATTTACACAATGGAGTACTACTAAGCTATTAAAAACAATGAATTTATGAAATTCTTAGACAAATGTATGAATCTGGAGTATATCATTCTGAGTGAGGTAACCCAGTCACAAAAGAACACACTTGAAATGCACTCACTGATAAGTGGATATTAGCCCAGAAACTTAGAATACCAAAGATACAATTTATAAAACACATGAGAGTCAAGAAGAAGGAATACCAAAGTGTGGATACTTCTATCCTTCTTAGAAGGGGGAACAAAATACCCATGGAAGGAGTTACAGAGACAAGGTATGAAGCAGAGACTGAAGGAATGACTATCTAGAGACTGCCCCACCTGGGGATCCATCTCATAGACAACCACCAAAACCAGACACTACTGTGGATGACAAGAGCTTGCTGACAGGAGCCTGATGTAGCTCTGCCAGTGCCTGACAAATACAGAAGTGGATGTTCACAGCCATTCATTGGAAAGAGCACAGAGTTCCCAATGAAGGAACTAGAGAAAGTACACAGGGAGCTGAAGGGATTTGCAGCCCCATTGGAGAGACAACAATATGAACTAACCAATATCTCCAGAGCTCCCTGGGACTAAACCACCAAACAAAGAAAACACATGGAGGATCTCGTGGCTCTAGCTGCATATGTAGCAGAGGATAGTCTAGTTGGTCATCACTGGGAGGAGAGGCCCTGTGTCCTGTGAAGGTTATATGCCCCATATAGGGGAATACAAGGGCCAGGGATTGGGAGTGGGTGGGTTGGTGATCAGGAGAATGGCAAAAGGAATAGTGGGTTTTCAGAGGGATAACATTTGAAATGTAAATAAAGAAAAATCTAATAAAAAGATATTAAAAATATGTGATAAAGTCCAGATGAGGAAGATGGAAACAATAACACCTGAATATGATAGGGATCCTTAAGTAATTGGAAAAGTTCACCTTTCCAAAATGTACATTATATAATTATTTTGATCTGCAAATGATTCTTTTATATCTATCATGTCAAATCAACTGATTAATGGAAGTGTCAATCCCAGGACAATTTACTTCTTGCATCAGTGGTGTATTTTTAGAAAGTTCTTTCCACTCTCTAATGTTCTCCTAATGTTCCCCTTTCTCCGTATGCATTTGCTTTAACTGTTTCTTCTCTCAGGATTTTAGTCCTGTAGCTCCTGCAGACACAGTTCCTACTTCAATGCTCAAACTTCCTCCAGCATCCATAAATAATTTACTTGCCCATCCTTTCTAAAAGGCAGACAAGTAAATTATTGCCTCTTGTTGCTTTGTTTTATTCTTGCTTAGTGAATTCATTGCCCTGCAACATGTCACCCATTGCTCTTTTCCTTCCTTGTTATTTTATTTCAATGAATAAAATGTGAATAGTGTGAAGGGGAGAGGTCTTTGATCTTTCTGTAAGACATTTAAAGAGTTGCTCATCATATCATAGATACTCAACATTTGTTCAAAACTTCCAATAGAACAAAACTCCAGAGAACAATTCACAACTTCATGTAGAAAAACAGGAAACCCAGGGTAGCCAAAATGATCTTGACCAGTAAAAGAACTTCGGGAAGTATCACTATCCCTGACCTAAAGCTGTAATACAGAGCAATAGTATTAAAAATTGTATGGTATTGTTACAAAAACAGAAAGGTGGAATAAGGAAATTGAGTTGAAAATCCAGAAATAAACCCACACAAATGAGGACACTTGATTCTTAACCAAGAATCCAAAACCGGATGATGGAACAGGGAGATCATCTACAATAAATGGTGCTGGTATAACTGGATGTATGCATGTAGAAAAATGCAAGTAGATATTTATCACCCTATACAAAACTCAAGTCAAAATTACCAGACACACTGATTATAATTGAAGAGAAAGTGAAAACCAGCCTTGAATACATTGGCACAGGAGAAAATTTCTGAATCTCAATGGCTCAGAAACGAAGGGTCGAGGGTTAATAAATGGGACATTATGAAACTGAAAAGTTTCTTTGGGGCAAAGGACACTGTCAATAGGACAAAATGACAACCTACAGATTGGGAAAAGATCTTCATTAACCCTTCATCCAACCGAGGGCTAATATCCAAAGTATATAAAATTCAAGAAGTTAGACTCAAAAGCTCAATAACCTGATCTAAGATTGGAGGATAGAACTAAACAGAGAATTCTCAACAGAGGAATCTGGAATAACTGAGAAGCACTTAAAGAAAGGTTCAACATCTTTACTCATCAGGGAAATGCAAATGAATACGACCCTGAGACTCCACCTTCCATCAATCAAAACTGAAGAAAAAACTCAAGTGACTGTACAAGGTGGCAAGGATATGGAGAAAGAGAAACACTCTTCCACTCTGGAAATCAATTTGGCAGTTCCTCAGAAAATTGGAAATAGTTCCACCTGAAAACCCAGCTATACCACGCCTAGACATATACCTAAGAGATGCTCCACCATACCCTAAGGATGCATGCTCCATTATGTTCATAGCAGCTTTAATAGTAGTAGCCAGAAACTGTAAGCAACTCAGTGATCTCTCATTTGAATAATGGATACAGAAAATGTGGTTCATTTATACAATGGAATACTATTCAGCGATTAAAAATGAGGACAACATGAATTTTGCAGGCAAATGGGTGGAACTTGAAAATACCATCCTGAGTAAGGTTACCAAGACCCAAAAGGACATGCATGGTATATACTCACTGATAAGTGGATATTAGGCAAAGGGATCAGAATACCCATGATACACCTCACAGGCCTTAAAGAAGTAAAACAAGAAGGAAGGCCCAAGTGAACGATGCTTGAATCCCACTTAAAAGGGGGAACAAAACAGTCATGGGAGGCTGAAGGAGGGGTCTGTGTTTGTGAGGGGAGGACTAAGGAAATACTGGGGCAGGATCAAGCATATGGAGAGGACAGGAGTGAGTCCCAGAGGGCCAGGAGAAGGAATGAGAATATGTCGCTGCCAGGGGTCAGGGGTTAGGATATTCTCTAAGAAATCCCAGAGACCCAGGATGAGGGAGGCTCCCAGGACTCAATGCAGGAGACCTTAGCAGAAATTCTCAATAGTTGGGATATGGAACCTGAAGAGACCACCTCCTGTAGCCATCAGGACCCCTAGTCAGGAAATGGGAACATCAACCCACCTACCAAACTTCTGACACAAAATTAGTACTGTCTAAAAGAAATTCAGGGTCAAAGATGGAGCAGTGACTGAAGAAATGGCTGGCCCATGACCAGACCATTGAGACCCTTCCCATGGGGAGGCACCAATCCTTCACATTATTAGTGATGCTGTGTTGTGCTTGCAGAGAGGAAACTAGCAGAGCATCTCTGTGAGAGAGGCTTTAGCCAGAAGCTGACTGAGACAGATGCAGATACACACAGAAAAACAACAGACATTGGACAGAGATTGGAGAACCCCAGGGAAGAGTTACAGGAAAGATTGAAGGCCTTCGAGGAAATGGAAACTCCATAGGAAGACCAACAGCATTAACTAATTTGGACCCCTGGGAGCTCCCAGAGACTGATCTATCAACCAAAGAACATATACAAGCTGCTCTGCAACCCCTGACACATATGGGCTCCCATGTTTGACCTCAGAGGGAGAGGATGACCCTAATCCTACAGAGACTTGACACACGAGGGTGGAGGAATATGGGGCAGAGGAGACTGCTCCCTCAGAGGGGAAATGGACAGGGGGATGATGGGAGGAACTCTGCAAGGGGAACCAGGAGAAAGGACAACAGCTGGGATGTAAATAAATAAATAAAGATAAATAATAAAAAGTTATTACATATCTTTAAAAAGTTGCTCATCATATCATAGTTCTTTAAAACTCCTGATGGAAGATTATTAAATGTTTCCGTTTGTCGAGGCTAACTTGCCTGTCCAGCTTTATTATCTACTCAAGCAGAGAGTTTGGTCACAGTGAGAACTGTGGCAGAATTTTGGGGTGAGTTAGGTGTATGGATAGAGAAGCAAGAAAAAAGTTAAACTATTGGTGTTCACTGGCAAGAATATGGAAATGACTAAAGCCAATAAATCTCCAAGCATTCAAAGATATGAAAGGACAACTTAGAGTTAATGAGCTAAAATTTGGAAAATCCTTTCAGTGCCCTGTATGGTTATTGCACTCGTATTTTCCAAGAAGTGGTTGTTTTTATTGAGAGTGGCCTGGTCTCAATGTGAATCTGGGCGAAAAGATCACACAGTAAAATGCGTTTAAAACTTTAATGTCTTGGCGAGAGATATTTTGGTTCTTATCTCAGAAGTAGTACTGAAAAGACTTCAATTAAACAATGCAGTTAATAACGCTCCATAGTCCAAAGCTGGAACACACAACTCAATCCAAAAAGATTACAAACAATACAGAAACTATCCCACTCTCTCTTCTTCTGGCTCAATATTGTCGTCTTTTCAAGAAGCATCTTAGGGAATGTTAGTAGTAGGAGTTGATGCAATGATGGGGAAACCATGAAGAAACCAATTTTCTACTCAAGCCTATGAACAAAAGGAAAATAATGGATTATAAAAATATATTATCCAAAATTATATAATATGCATATATATGAGATCTATATGAGCATTCAAATATACAGGGTGGCAAAATGTAATTATTTATAACTAACTCTAATTGATGAAATAGTAATGACGCACTAATGATGACATAGTAGCTATTAATTATTACTAAGGTCTAGTTAAAAATTAATTTTACCACACAATTTTAAAAAGTTATCATATGTAATGTTTACAATAAGTGAGGCATACCTACACTCCCAGATATACCACTTATTCTAAAGAGGAGAAATTATAAATAGCCTAATATCTTAAAGAAGGAATACTTAGAAATATGCCTTCATCTCTATGTACAGAAGGCTAGACAGATATGTCTTCTGTGAGGAAGACATTTCATGTGAGGTGCAAAGCAATACATCAAGTGTGCATCAACGTGGCCACTGATGCTTTGACATCTTCTGCTCTGTTTTATTACTTCTGGTTGAGTTCATTCCATCCCACAAGGGAACTTTCATATAATTTACATACCCAATTAGTATATGCATCCAAGTTATACAGAGAACTAATTGAAACATCAAGAATTTGTGGAAAAACTTGCAATATTTTTAGTGAAGCAGTAATTTAAAATATAACTAAATAGTTGAAGTGTGATTTTTTTTCCCATCCACTGTTGTGTGCTATTCTGGAATTGCTGCTGAAAGGTTGCTCAGTGTCCCATCCAAACAGCACTTACCTATAGCTAGGTAGCAGCAGTTATTTAGGAATCTTAGTAGAATCTCTGAGAGAAGAAAGTACAATACTTTTTAACTCTCTAAGACTCTTTGCCTTTCACATAAAGTATCATATATTTTCTAGGTATCTAACATTGAAACTAAAGTACAAATTTTACATTCTATGATGAAGCTTGTCTAATGGTTGCTTCCTAGCAGAAAACTCAATCCAAAAAGTAAAAGTTGGAAGTCCCTTGAAGATAACTATCACACTTAGAGCTCAGTTCTAAGGATTTAATGTCAAATCGCTAATAATTATACAAACTTTTCAATTGTGTGCTCCACCCTTTTCTATGCATGGTAGTGGGGAAAGGGCATAGCAAGCCTAAGTAAGGCCTTTTAGTAGGTGTAGGGAAGCAGAACTACCAAGAACAACTTGCAAATCACTCTGCTCTTTTAACCTTTGAATATGTATAAAATTAATAATCCTCCATGCTTATACCACAGAAAATAGCTGTACAAATGAAGGCGGTATTTATTCTGAAAAGCTGGAACTGGAGAGATGGCTCAGTAGTTATAAATTCATGCTTTTCTTGCCCAGAACTTGATGTCCATCCTCTGGAGCCATGCTGTGTAGTTCATAACCACCCATAACTCCAGTTCTAGGGGGACGTGCTACTCATGTGGGCTTGCAGTCATAGGCTCATACTGACAGTCACATAAGCATGCACATAACTAAAAATAATAAAAATAAAAGGGACACAGTTTTCCACTGCTGAATCTTTCATTTTCCTGGAAATTACCGCATGTAAGAAATGCAAATAGATTATCAATGCAATTCTTTGTTGATGACTGTTACAATCAACAATTACTATTCTTATTACAATTACAAGTGCTCCAATTAAATAATGAGTTTAATGTCCTTGACATTTTAAATGTAAACTGTAGATTATTTCTATGTGAAAAAATGTTATTGCATCTTATTGCATCACTTTTTGTGAGCCCAATGACTGTATTTATATTATATTTAATTATATTGTTTATGTGCTAATATTATATTTTACCATATTTTCACAGGCACATACCATATAGTGAGCATTTGGGAAGCTGTAATCGTTACTGGTGTACCAGTAGCTCACAGGTATCTGAGGATGAAGAGCTTGGGGAAGTTGGGAGGTGGTGACCTGTTGATATTGGATGTACTTGATCTAAAAGAAATAAAAATATCAAAAGAACACTCAAGTTAATCTCCTCTAAGCTTCTTAACAGAGAGGAACAGAAGCTAATGAGTTCTAATGTTAGCTACTTAAGACACTTTCTAAATTATTCCAGGAAGACTCTAGACAAATGGTTTTCTAAAATCATAACCATTTTTGTGTTGTAGAATGCACTGTTAAATGGAAGAAATATTATTACATCATACACAGGCAGAAAAATGTGTAAAAGTTAAAGGAAATTCTGTATGTAAGAAAGAAATGAAAACATTTTAACAAGCTTGATAATTTTCTTCACATATGTTTTCACGTCTGACTTTTACAGTTGGAGAGTGTTAGAATGATTTATTACAACTGATTTTGGGGAATCCATGCCTCTGATCTGGTTGTTCAGTCTCTCTTAACATCACTCCCTTGCATACTCTATAGAGTATGTATAGAGCTTTCTGAATAGCCCTTGCCATATATTTTATATGTACTTCTACTCAATTCTTTAAAGCTTGTTAAATTGATTTTATTGTGGACAAGTCTAGAAGGTAAGTACAGCTTTCAACATGGAGTCCTAGTTCATATGAATGGAAAGTTTTATTTTAATTTCCAGTGAATGTGTGCATGGTTGTGATATGCTATTATTGGAAGGGTGGTAGAATTTGCTGAAATCATTTTTGTATCTTCAGCATTTTATGACAGAGTTTATATATATTACAAAAATCTTTAGAGTATCTCTTCTATTCTTGTATTTATTTTTCCGTTAAAGATAAAGTAGATAATAAGAACAAAGTAATAAAATGCACAGGCAAGTACTCTGACTATAAAGCCTGTGTTACTTTGTTGAGGTCTTAGACTCAGTAAATGGATACATAGTCTGCTGTTGTTTGACACTAATCACTTGAAACACCTTAATTTTGAAAAGGAGAAGCTTGGATGCAGAGAGAAACTGGGATGCAGTTTTACTATGTGAGTACTTAATCTAAATCATTTAAAATAAAGATATATTTTATGCTTATATCTCTACAATCATCAGAGACTTTATCAAGTAATTGATTTTAAAATATAGACCATATTTACTTGCAGAAACACATTCATATCAAAATACCAAAATTCTAATTACTTTTCTTCAATTTTTTAAAACAGTATTTTCTTGGGATTGAATGATGTGATAATTTGAATAAGAGATTTATGCACATTTGTTATACATTAATGAATTATAGACAGGATTTGTATAGCCAGTAACAATATTTTAAACATTTTAAGTCATGTACAATCACATAAAACTAAAAAAACTTACCATATCAATAATCTTCTTCAGGATTTCCTTAAAGAAAGCAAACAAACAAACAAAAAAATGAAACATATTGACTTGAAAACTCTATTTACTTTTCCAAACTTATTCTTAGAAATAGCCCATCTGCCATAAACTCAAGGACAATGATTTGTTCACTGTTTGTGTATTTGTATATAAAATATCCGTATCTGTTTGAATTCTTCAAATAATAGAATCATACATTTAGTGCTTTTTTGAATACAAACTCTAAATGGAGTTTGCCTGTTTTACTCATTGTCTTGTTTCCACTCTCAAGAATCTTTTAAATGAGCCAGCATTTGATTACATGCTTCCTAAATAAATGGATAAAATTATGAGTTCAATTTTATTAGCATAACAAAACATTCTATATAATATTGTGTTTGCAACAATTATGTTAAGTAAGTATTTGTATATAAAATATCCATACCTGTGCCTTGGGTGGACTTTATATACAATTTTGAATGAAAGATAATTTCAGAAAAATTTGTAAATATTAGCTTAGCTAAGTAACTCTAATAACAGTACACTTAAAACAATATTATAACGATTGAAACCGTAAATAATAAGATCTCCATTTCTCACAGGAAATTAGACTTTAGTTCAACTTAGTCCTGCAGACTTTCATGCT
The DNA here is from genome assembly GCF_978045245.1 of Mus caroli. Taxonomy (NCBI): domain Eukaryota; kingdom Metazoa; phylum Chordata; class Mammalia; order Rodentia; family Muridae; genus Mus; species Mus caroli. Next base: position 90,357,002 of record NW_028227259.1, on the reverse strand, counting down.
AAGTAAATAACACTCTTGTAATAACTAACTATAAAATTAAAAACACAGCTTTAAAAATCCTTGTGACTTTGGCAGCCATGACTCACCTCCACAGAGGTGCTGATGGATTCCTAGGGAGAGGAATAAAAATAATATACAAATTATTTCTGTAGTGAAATAGTTCTTTCTATAGCACTCCTCTCAATTATCATAAATGAAATACAGGGAATAAAACTAGGTAAGCCATTGGATGCCACTCTAGGTGACTTTAGGCAGCTGGCATTTGACATAAATAGACGTTTTTGAAGTCATCACTGATATGAGAACTCGATTACATTTATGAAAAGCACAGATTACAAACTATCAATGGACATGACTTAGTTCAGTGACTGCCAACCAAAGTGGAAGTGATTTGTTATGATCCAGTGCTGTGCAAAACTCTCTTGCTAAATTTGAACATTACTCTGTACTTGTCTGTTCCCATGTAGGTTTTTATCATTGCTACATAAAAATTTGTTTCTGTGAGTCAAACCTTATGTATAAAATAAGAGTTTTAATAAATTTTAAGAAAGAGTTATAGTGCAGAGTTATCTGGTATTGGATTTTGTCTTCATGAGAGAAAATTTATCTCCGAAGATTTTTATTTTCTATGTTTTAGTGTATGGTCTACCCAGAAATTAAGTAGAATATCCGTTTTTTGTATATTTGTGATTGATTGGAAAAATACCTATAGCTGTGTATAATAGCAAGATACAAATGATTCTGCCTTTTAAAAATATTTTTTCTAAATATAAGTCTTATATTTGAGAGTAGCTTTAGGGTGTAGCAATAGATAATAGCACTGTCATATTTAAAATCGTAGTGTCTTGTCTGTGGAAATGTGATAAAGAGTGCCATGATATTTTAGTATCCTATATTCCACAGTTAAGAAATATGAATTTAGTTTTACAATAAATGTTGGAAATAATGGTATGAAGCAGGCATCTTCTAGTCTAGAAGGAATAAGCAAAATAGCTTATTGATGCAAATAGCTTACGAATGCAAATATGACAATGTCATAGTATATTTGCCACTTACTTATAACTGAAATTTACCTCTAGCCAAGCAAAAGTGTTTTTAAGAAGCCACCAACCAAACAAAAAATAAGAAGACAGTGATTAAGACATGTGGGACCTGAGAAAGAAGAAATTAATGAACTAAAAAATATTGTCAAAGCCAGAGAACCAGAGAATCTGCTGTGAGATAGTCTTCTTGATATGGCAGGGACGCTGCACCTAGAAAATCTCTACAATAAAGTTGCCTAAAATAACAGCCAAAGACAGCAACATCAATTGTGATGCACACACGGATCAGGGATTCTCATGGGGTCTCAGCTCTGGATTAAGAGCTACAGACAATGATTTCTGAAAGAGTGGGAAACCATCTTCTCCAGGACAGGCCTCCTGAGCCAATCCCAGTAAGTTACCTACATACATAAATGCCTGTATATGCTTTCTATGAAACAATTGATTAAAGAATAAACAGTCATGGATTTGAGGTGGGAGAGGGCAGAGGAGGAACAGATTGATGCAACTTCATTACTCATAAATGAAATCTTCAAAATGAAATATTACTATTGCAAGGAGTTATACATTAAATAACTTATTCTGCTCTGGGGGGAAAAAGGCCTATTATTTGATTGCTGGCTAACAGGTGAGATTTACTAACTAATGTACAGTATTTGCATCACAACTCTGCCATCTCCTGGACAAAATAAAACACCAACACCTTTCTACTTCAGATACAGATTTTAAGAGCCTAGGACACC